>NC_059109.1:92712703-93312703 GCF_020740685.1 Jaculus jaculus
GCTGACTGGTTAGCCTAGCCTAACTTGGTGAATTCTAGAGCAGTGAGAGAATGATCTCAAGAGAAATGGGTAGCATCTGAGCAATGACATCCAGTGTTATTCTCTGGCATCTGCACACATGTGCACACATGTGCAAGTGTACCTACATACACGAGCATACATGCACACATATAAAGTTACTTTAAAAATATTTTAAAAAATTCTCACATGTCTATTGTACCACTTATCAAAGTAACAGTTTTCCTTGGTGTGATTATAATTGATTCATGCGCATTTCTAAAAGTCAGACTTTCCATTTTGTGTGCATCTTATTACCACCTTTAACTTCAGAGTAGCTGCAGCACCAGCAAGTCGACCTGAGGGGTAGCCCCTACAGCCCCAAAGACTGTGTTCTCCCCACCCAGCAACACCAAACTCAGAACCCACTTTTCTTCACTTTCTGGCTGTTTTCTTTGGCTTCACTTCCTGTACTCATCACAGAGGATGCAGTTCATAGGCTTGTCAAAAGCCTGAAGGTTCCAATGGTGATCCAGTCATCTTGCAGGGTACCGGTCATCTATAGTCCCAATGTGTGGCAGCATCTTGCTACCCTTCCTGGAGTCATGATTGCTGTTCCACTGTGTCTAGTGTCGGGGTCCATGTTATATTATTTCTGAAAATAGGGGAGGACTGTTAATAAGAGGACAACACAAGTTCTCCTAGAAACAATGCAAGCTTGGCAGACGCCTCACAAGCAGTGGATAGATCCTTGTTTCTTTCTTAAAATCAGCTATCTTCATGTTCAAATACTGCTTTCACTACCTTTTGGTATCTCAGTTGAGAAGGACAGTTTTATTTCTGCCTGGAAATTCCCCACAAGGACATCCAGCTGCTGAGAAGGCCATGGGTGCAACCGACTCTTTTGGTTTCCTCCTCAGGCAATCCTTTTGTGTTTGAACTGGGTGTCTACCCCTGCCCTGTGCCGTTGAGCAGTTTTCATCTATGATCAATTCCTTACTTGCTCTACCATGCCACAAATAGCTCATCAGATCCAGGTATCAGGATCTTTGGATGCTTCTCTTTTCCCTCTCTCTCTCTCTTTTTTTTTTTTTTTTTTTTTTTTTTTTTTTTTTTTTTTTTTTTGCAGATATACAATGGGATTTAGCTAGACTAAAACAAAACATGAACAAATAAATTTGTGCAACTAGTAGATACATAGGTATTATTTGGGAATCTTTTGGTCTTTACCATTTAGTCGCGTATGTGGGTGCACATATGTGCATGCCATAGCACTACCATAACTTGTAGTGCTATGAGTCCAAGCCAGACCCTACTGACCAGACTGGGACGCACGTCTCCCTCCCACTTCCAGTGTTGGCTGCCAAAAATTTGCAGCTGCAGCTTTCTAAGGATAGTCACTCTCTGAAGAGATCTCCTGGACATTTCTCAAGATTTTTTTTTTCTCATTTCCCCAAGGCTAGGTGATAATTGTTTTAAAAAGGTAGAATAAAATCCAGACATGGTGGTGCACTCCTTTAATGCCAGCACTGGGAGGCAGAGATAGGAGGATCACTGTGAGTTCAAGGCCAGTCTGGAATCCACATAGTGAATTTCAGGTCACCCTGGGCTATAGCAAGACCACACCTTGAAAAAATTTCTCAAAAAGGTAGAAAAAGAAAATAGTCCCTGACCTTGAAGGAAGCAGCTGTGTAGTATACCTCAGCTCATGAACTTTCTAATGGAATTGACTACCAGGCTACCTCTCCTGCCCCACTCTGCTGGCTGCCCTCACATACAGGTTTTCCGGACATCATCTATCCAAAAATCATCTCAGGTTCTGTTTCTCATAAATGAATCCACACAGAATCATGAAAATGATCCAAGAGACTTTCTAATACAGCCAATGTGTGTTTTGAAATTATACTTTGGAGTTTCCTCCTTCCATGTATTCTCTAGGAAAGGTATAAAATCTAACACAGGTATCTTGAACAAGGGAATTACTCACTGTATTGCCTCTGAACTGAGCAAGAAAGCAGGTGTTTTAGCCTTCTGTTGATAGACTGAAGATGTTCTTTCCCAGACCGTACCTGTTCTGACACCAAGCACATATGACTCACACCAACAATGCAATGAGGGAAAAAGGAATGAAGATGTGGTTTTGTTTTCTCTAGGCCGCTTTGAATGCTTTAGAGACAGCTCTGATTTTTTTTTTTCCCTCTGACTGTATCAAAGGACAGAGACAGTTAGGCAGTTGGCACAGATACCCAAAGTTCCAAAGTCTTAAGGGCCTCCTGGCAGCCAGCATGCAGCACTGACTGGGCTCCTGCTGGGTGCCCTCTTCATCACCTCATGCTGCTCATTGTTTGACAACACCAAGGTTTCTCTGTAGTGATGATGCACCCCCAGTGCTTCAGGGGCAGTGTCCTGAAAAAAGAAAATAGACTGTAGGTGGTGGACAAGAAAAAGTGAAAGTGTTTTTTGTACCAGTCAAAAATAGATACCAGGAAACATAAACCAGGGCCACCAGCACTCCTCAACTAAACAATCATAGTATTTCAGTTTATTTATTTATTCATGAAGAACTCAACATAAGGAGCTTTTGTACATTTTTATTGTGAATGCTAATAAGGAAATTTTAATTTGGTCATATTCCCATAAGCAATATCCCCAGCTAAAAATCATCTGGATTGGAAAGAAAAGGGAAACAAAAAAAAGGGGGGAGGGCAAGAGGCCATTTCTTATTGACCCAGAAGGAGAATCCTGCAAAAGACAACCACCATCAAGTAGCCAAAGAGTAACTTACCTCAAACCCTGCACCGCAAGGAACTTCCTCCTCTTCCTTTAGCACCCCTTTGTAGATATCAGTAGTTGTCATGGTTAATAGGTTCTGGGTTGTCCAGATATGGGACATGATATCACTCCTTATGAAAAAGAAAACAGACTAATAGGATTTGATAGAATGTCTTCTGAATATAACTTTTAGTGAAAAAAATAAAGTAAGGGTGTCCCAAAATACTTTTGACAAAATTAGAGAGTTGCATTACATATATGCATATGTCTGATATATAGGTGTGTGTATTTTATAAATATCTACATATATAAACATCAAAAAATTAAGGAAAGAGTGCTAGAAGGAGACTATAATTTTTCCTTTTCCCTTGAAATTTCTTTTTTTCTCTATATTTTTCTATAGCCTATTTGAACATATTTTTTAAAGGGCTGGGAAGATAGTTCAGTCAGTAAATTGCTTGCATTGTAAGAAGGAGAGCCCAAGTTCAATCCCTGAACCCCTCCCCCGCCACAAAAAAAATGTCAGGCATGGTGATTCAGCACCGTGGTTATCCCAGTGCTGGGGAGGTGGAGACAGAAGGATCCCTGTAGTTCACAAACCAGCTGGCCTAGCCTAATTACGAGTGTTCCAAAACAGGGAAAGACCCTATTTCAGAACAAGTGGATGGCTGGTGCCTTAGGAACAATGTCACTTGATATTGTACTCTACCCTCCAAACACATGTGCAAACCCACCCATATACACACACATGCACACACATGTACACACACACACACACACACACACACACACACACAATACATTTAAAAACAGTACAACTCATAAATCAAAGAGCTAATAAAACACTAAGCAATTTGGTTTTTGCTGTAGAGGGTGGGTGATTAAATACTGCAATTCTTACCTGCTAATCCAAATTTGTGTTAGTTCTTGGAATTCCCACGGGTGCTTTGAAAATATTTTGATTATTATAGTTTAACTGATGTACTATATTAGTCCCTTAATTACAAGTGCTACGTCCTAACACAGTGGTTTAAAGAGATGTCTATGATTACTGACTTTGGATTTGAGCACTTAGGGAAAATGTTCACATTGGGAGAAGTCAGGTTTTCCCACCCCAATATAATTCCCAATACTGCAATGGAGATTGATTGTCTCAGGAACAACTCGTCAAAGTCACTTTCAATCCAGAGAGGAAAAAACATGTGCCTCTTGATTCTTGTAAGAAGAGTTCCCAGGCAGGAGAAGATCTCAAAGTTAAGATTGCTTCTTTATTAATATTGATCTGTATTAAGAAGCAGCATTCCTAATATTTTTGAAAATATTAAGAGATTAAAAACTGGCATTTCTGAGATGTTTATTTAGAGGCAAATATAACATCCGCCTAGTAATTCTCAAGGATGTAGCTACTAGAACTAAAAATATCTTCCAGGGGAGGGCTGTGCAGATGGGGAGTGAAGAGGGGGAGTGTGGGACACGGAGAACCCAGAAGAGCAGCCATCTGAGCAGACTTCACACGATTAATAGGGAGTTTGTTGGCTGGTGGACTTTAAAAATAGAACCTGATTTCCGAGGGGTGGGTGCCCTGTTCTGAGCCCTGGAAGGAGCCTGCTGAGAGGCGTGATTAAAATGAAAGATTGTGCAGCTTTAAGGAAACGTTGGCATAAAGAAATGGCACCGGTTACTGATGCTCTAGCCACCTTCTAAAAGGTTTCTGCAAATTGCTTTCCTTGGATGAAATACCAAATATCTGTTCCCAAATGTTATGAAGCAAAATAAATCACATTCCATTGACACATCCAATATGTCGTATCAGAGACCCTGAATCCAAACAAAGCAGAGCTGCCGTTGCCTCAGAGCTGTTACATTTCTTTCACTTGCTTTTGTATTAAGGCAGCAAGATGAAAACTTGTTCCTTGTAAACAAAAATTTATCTCTGCCTCCTCCCTCTGTGATGTGAGAAACCAAATCAGCAATGGACATGTTCTCAGAGTTCAAAAGTAACTCAAAAATAATTTACTCTGACCCCAGGTATATTTATTTATGAAGATGGTAAACCACAGAAAGGGCAAAGTCATGAGAAGAATTAAAATCTATATCTCTCATGATTAGTTTGTTATCAAGTAACCCATCTGTTAAATGAAGATATCCAAAAGCATTCCACATAGTATCTACTCCATTCTAAGATGATACACTTCATTAGAGGCAAAGCTTTAAGGAAGGGATGATTTTCTTCATCAGTGTCAATGCTTCAAGACAGCAGTTGTTGAGGTAGGTAAAGAAAGAAACAGCTGTTCCTCAGCCCACCAAATGCATCAGTGTCCATGTGCTGTGCACTGTGGAACTGTCACATGGAAACACTGAGCCCAGTGTGATCAACCAGTTTGTGCAGGTGCACAGGTTGCCATGGCACCACCTGCAACGCAGGTAGCCTCTCAGCTGAAGCCAGCACTGACTGCTAAGAAGTTAGGGTTGCCACCTTCTCTCCAGAGTTTGCCTGCTGTCCTGGAAATGCCTGAGAAATAGTCAACAAATAATCGATGTGAGGATGCATGCAGTAAGGCAAGCTTCTTGTCTCAACTTTCTAGTTCTAGTCACGTGGCAGGAGTCTGCTTTGAATAAACCAACTGTTTCTAGTATACCTGACCTGAAATGCCAAGAGAGTTGGAGAAATGATAAAAGCCACACAACAACTTGTAGTATCCTGTTATTTTTATTCTGTTTTTTGCCTGGGTCTCTATGCAAGTGTGTCATAGAAATGATGAGTTCTGCCTGCTTTTTCTCTAAGCAGATGTTCACAATCTCATTGGCTGGTACTGTGGAATGTTTCCCAGGTTTTCTGTTTGCTAATCTGCTTTCTGATTGGTCCATTCTACTATTGAGCACACTTTTAGTTAACTTTCAATTTTTTTTTCCCCTAAAAACATAAAAGGTGATCCCTTCAGGAGTAGTGATGACTGAACAAAGAAACAGATTGGAAGGAGCAAATGTAAATTTGGGGTCACTAAGCGATAATGGCTTCTCTTTCCAGAGTTGTCCTCATGAAACATGACACCGACTACTGGAATCATGACCAGCCCAAAAGATTGAGTCCTCAAAATATAGCATAGAATGCTGACCGATTTAGGATTTCTCTTCATTGAGATTTGCTATCTATAAGTGCCAGAAAATGACTGCTAAGCTAACTCAGTGGAAGAGGGAACTCTAAATACTGGAATGAACTAAAGTCCAAAGCATAAGATGCCTCACAGTCTTGTGTTAGTGCTACTGAGAACTAGTTTTTTTTTTTCCTACTTATTATTGAGATTAAAGATTCAGATTAAGAGGTAACTGGATTTGTGAAAGAAAAGATCTAGGGTATGTGTGTGGGGGCGTGGGGGGCTCTTTGGTTGCTCATTAGAAACTCCTATGAAGAGACTTATTCAAAACCTATTATATAGGCCATGCCAAAGTGCGCCACCACACCTGGCCCAAAGTGCTATTAAATCAGAATATCTACAGATATGACCAAGGCATTGATAATTTAAAATATTTTTCACATTTTTAAAAAACCCCAACTAATTTAATTTTGCACTTCAGTTTGTGAACACTGATCTAAAGGAAAACCCTTCACAGAGGGCTTGATGGTCCTTTGTAGAGTGACAGAACACCATGCTTGTCACTGTGGTATGGCTGTACCAAATCAAAAAGGTGGTCATTTCACAAAAGAATATTAGATTATCTTTAAGAGGAGAGAGAAAGAGTGAATAATGAATAACAAATAAATCAATTAAAATGGGTGAATATCCATTGATCCTTCAACCTAGTCAAACATTACTCAAATGCTTGGAAAGGTCTGGAACATAATGATGCTCAATAAATATTTGCTAAATAAATGAATATGTGATAAGAAGTTCTTGAAATGTTGTGTATGACTCACACCAAGAAAATTCTTCATTTTTTCTAACTTAAACAAAGAAATCCCTTATCTCAGATAAAAAAGAGGAATTGCTAGACCAAAAATTTATTACTTGTACAAACAAAAATAGTATGTTATAAAGAATTTTTGTGTAGTTTGTATGATATTGTTAGGTCATGCACAGATGTTCTGGCCCCTGAACCTTCACTTACAGATAGACTGATGCCCAGATTTTGCTGATGTAAATGAGCTACACCATTATCTTTTTCATTTACATTATCAATTTAGTCATTTTATTGAATGATCAGATCCAGACCATGGTTACCATGGCTTTAACACCTTGGTACTTAAAATGTAGTTGGAGGGCTATTAATGTCTCTCCTAGAAACACAGAATTTGGGGTCCCACCCAAGAATCACTAAAAAGGAGCCACATAAGAGTCCTAGCACCAATGGCATCTCTCGTTGTGCCTAAATTATCTTACTGTACCTGTCATTTTACTACATATGAGGAAGTCTGGGGACACAACACTGTGACCTGGTGCCCTCACTTGCTGCTCCCACATCCAACTCCTCTGTCTCTATGCAAGCAAAGACAAAATGGATGTCCTTTAGTACATCAAGATGATGTCCTGAAACCACAAATTTCAAATGCTTCTTAATTCAAGCTGAGTGTGGATCTGATGTCCTGGGTATAGAAAATGGTTCAGGTTTTTTGACTTTATAATCTGAGAAAACATGTGGAGATGTCTAGAACTGTAAAACAGAGGCACTTGGGATAAAATTGCCCTAATCTATAGTCCCCTGAGGGCATGTTGATGTCAATCCTATGTGGATATTCTAAATTTCCAAAAGACTAAGCAGACAAGTGGATAAACAATTAACTTGGGATATCTTTAATTTTCTTGGGATGAGAGGGTGTGGGCTAAGGAAGAACTGGAAAAAGTGACACTGTGCTTATTTCCACACTTCCCCCTGTTGACAAGACTCTCCTGGGTATACTAGAAAGAATTTAAAATTAAAGTGGGCCTTAAAAGGACAAGAATAGCTAATCTATAAGACATTCTCAGAGAGAAGATCAGGTGAAATTATTAGAACTTACATTGAAATTGAATTATTGAAGCAGAAAAAGGGAAAAAATTCTGAATTATATAAAAAGGATTTCTAAAGAGATTTAAGTATATTCTACTTAATAGGTTTATTCAAGTAGAAAATGAGGCTATTGAGATACAATTTAGTCATCAGATATAGACCTTCTACTAAGAACTAAATGTCATGAAAGAAAAGTTGAATGGAGTCAGTGGTCAAAAAGTTCTGCAACAGGAACAAAAAAAAGCATACCAAGAGGAAAACAAGCAATAACTTTAAGGAAGAATTTCTAGATCTAGCTATGTCCTGAAGCCACAAATTTCAAATGTTTCTTAAGATTAAAGCCAAGGAAAGTAATTAATATATATATATATATTTACACACACATACACACACATATATGAAAAAGATCAATCAGTAGTTGTATCATTAATAAATCCTTTTCTGTAAAGGAAAAGAAAGCGTATATAGGGCTGGAGATATTTCTTGGTGGTTCAGGCATTTGCCTGCAATGCCTAAGGACTGAGGTTTGATTCCCTAGTAACCGTAAGCCAGATGTACAGGGTGGCACATGTGTCTGGAATTCATTTGTAGTAGGTAGAGGCCCTGGTGCACTTATTCTCTCTATCTGCCTCTTTCTCTCTCTCTCTCTCTCAAATAAATAAATAAATGAACTAGTTGAAAAAAAGAGTATCTAACATTCATGGCGTCAGAAAAAAATGACTAGAAAATAGTATCAACAGCACTGGAAAAAACGAACATAATGAAATAATATCAACTTACACTCAGATGAGGTCACATTATTTTTCTAAGGTGAATAAAACTATTTGAGGAGAGCAAAGACTTGGGAGAGAATCTTAGATCCCACTTGAGAAATCTCCTGAGAAGATGTTATCCCAATAACAAATGGAAAACTCAGCAGTGGTGCTACAGGGCATGCTTGTGGCATGTACATACATGTGATGGTTAAAGTGTTTTCAACTTGATCTGTTTAGTAATCAACAGAAATCCCTTTCAGGTGGGTCTCTGAGGTTGTTTCCAAGAAGGATTAACTAAAGGAGGAATTCCTTCCTCCAGAGTGAGCCCTTCCCCCAGAGCAAGCGGCCTCTCTCAGATGGGAGCTTTATATAAGGACTCTGGTTATAAAGAGCCTCTCCTTCCACTTTGCTGCCAGAGCTGCTTGTTGCCTTCCAGAGTTGACTGAGGACCAGGTCGGGCTGAAGACCAGGGTCAGTTGTAAACCTGTGTGGATTGAAAACCAGCGGCACCTCAAGAAGCCTCCAGGCCTCCAGTGATGGACTGGGACTGCTGAGGCATCTGGCCGCGTGAGCAGGAACCAAGTTCCTTGACTGTCTGGCCTGCAACTGCTGTTGGACTACCATAAGCTAATCCAATAAATTTGCTTTATAATATTCATACAAGCAGTTCTGTTCCTCTAGAGAACTCTGACTAATACAATAAGTATGTGTGTGCATATTATGTAGGCTATGTGTATACTCAAGCTCAAACATAACTATTGATCTATATATAGGTAAATATGAACAGGGTTTAAAATTTAACAAGAATAGGTTATAGTGCTGGGAAGATGGCTCAGTGGGTGACAGAGTTTGCTGCAAGCATGGGACTGTATAAATTTGATTCTCTAGAACCCATGTAAATAGCTGGGAATGGTGACACACATCTACTGCCCCAGTCATATTCCCATTAAATTGCTGGGGTAAGCCAGAGAATTGCTGGGCTCACAGAAACAGCAGCTCCACATTTAGAATGTGAATCTGTCTCAAAAAAGTATACAGATGGGCTAGAGAGATGGCTTAGCGGTTAAGCGCTTGCCTGTGAAGCCTAAGGACCCCGGTTCGAGGCTCGGTTCCCTGGGTCCCACATTAGCCAGATGCACAAGGGGGCGCACGTGTCTGGAGTTTGTTTGCAGAGGCTGGAAGCCCTGGCGCGCCCATTCTCTCTCTCTCCCTCTATCTGTCTTTCTCTCTGTCTGTCGCTCTCAAATAAATAAATAAAAAATATGTATATAAAAATAAATATATATATATATATATATATACAGATAAGTGATAGAGAAAGGACATCTAAAATTCTCCTCTGATACCATACCATATCACATATACTTCACATGCAAAAAAGAGATTAAATTATATAAAGCAATATGTAAAATAGAATTAATGATAATAAGGGAATGAAGGAATTAGGAAAAGTTCATTTTAAAAGTTAAGAAATCCTAGACTTTATCTGTCAATCCATGGAAAAATAAATACCAGGGCAGTAGTGAAATATTTAACCTCATTAGGGGAATTACAAAAGGAGATGAGCTGAGTGGAAGTAGGTTTATGTTTAATATTATCTTACTAAACTGTGGCAAAGTGAGAACTACCCCGTGATATTTTCTTTCCTGGGGTGGAAAGGTAATCTCCTCTTTAACTGACAACACACATTGGCATATGATTATACAAACCATCCTGAATGACAAGGGAGAGTAAACACTCCCAAATTTGCAAAAGGGGAAGGAGAATGAACAGGAACAGCAAGGTAGGAAAAAGAGGAAACAATATTAAATCTGTATTAAATATTAAATATTTATTTATCCAATATTAAGTCTGTATTATCTCTGAACTAAAATGAAAGTAAAACATGTGGTTGCCTCAGGCATTATATAAAATATAAAAGAATAGAATTCTATCATAAAAGAGAGAAGAAATAGATTTCCTAACAAACCATACTCAGACACTGTTGCAGTCAGGTTTTCATTTCTGGTAGAAATCACCCAACCAAGAGCAGCTTTGGTGGAAAAAAAGGGTTTATTTTTGCTTACAGACTCAAGGGGAAGCTCCATGATGGCAGAAAAAACAATGGCATGAGCAGAAGGTAGACATCACCCCCTGGCCAACATGAGGTAGACAACAGCAACAGGAGAGCGTGCCAAACACTGGCAAGGGGAAGCTGGCTATAACACCCATAAGCCAGACCCCAATCATACACTCCCTCCAGGAGGCATTAATTCCAAAATGTCCATCAGCTGAGAACCTAACATTCACAATGCCTAAGTTTATGTGGGACACCTGAATGAAACCACCACATTCTGCCCTTGGTCCCCATACATTGATAACTATACATCATGTAAAATGCAGTGCATTCATCCAACTTTAAAAGTCCCCATAGTTTTTATCAATCCTAATGAGGTTCAAACATCCTCATAATCCAAGGTCTTTTCACTGAACCATAATACCAAAAAATCCCCCCAAACCCACAATGGCACAGAATAAACACTAATACTGCAAAAGATGGTACTGGGCATAGCAAAGAAATATTCAACCAATACCAAGATTTAAACATCAAACTCTGTAACTCCACACCCAACAACTCTAGACAGTGACAAGTCGTCAAGTTGGATGATTCTAACCAACAACAAGTCTTTGGAGTTCCAATTCTGCCCCTCTAGCTAGGCTATTCACAATCCTGGAAAACTTCATCCAGGGCCAGCAGCTATCATCAGCAGTCCCCTTGTGTTCCTGGCATCTCCAGTGGGTCTCCAGTGCCACCCATGGTCTATCCTCATGGCTCCATCAGGTTTCCATGCAGGCATCCAGCAAACCTGCTTCCCACTGCCCTTGGCCATTTCCAAAACATAATAAGACCAGGCTGAAAACTCAATGACCCTCTCTTTCCTGCATTTTTTATAGTCCATAATACCAGGTGGGGTGCCAATTTGTTAATCCAGAGGGGGAATAAAGCAGACTTTGAAGAACAGGACACTCCTTCTGCATGCAAACCCCTTCAAAAGACTGGATGTTTTCTATTGTCCCAATTCAGGTCAGCTGTCCCAATCACAATGGTTATAATTGCAGCTGAACAGGCAGCAGTTTTGGCCTAAAGATTTCTTTCTGTGCCATATCCCTCTGCTCACACTAGTCCATTTCTATACAATGCAATGCTACACAAATCCTCAGAACATGGGCATAATAGCAAGCCTCTCACAGAAACTGCTTTTAGCCCAGTCCAAACAAAGCTCTTTCTCATCCTCATAAGCCAAACCTCATAATACATAGTTCTTATTGCATTGCGGTCTTTTAACTCTAAACAGAATAGTCCATTAGTCTGTACTTATAGCACTGCAAGGCATTTCGTAGGCCAAGGTTTCGAATCCTTCCACATTCCTCTTGAAAATCAGTTTCAAAAGGCCAAAGCCACATAGTCAGGTATCTAGCAGCAAGGCCACTATTGGTATCAACTTTACTGTTTCAATCAGGTTTGCACTGGTGGCAGAAATCACCCAACCAAGAACAGCTTTTGGGAAAAACTGGTTTATTTTGGCTTACAGATTCCAGGGGAAGCTCCAGGATGGCAAGGGAAATGATGGCATGAACAGAGGGTGGACATTACCCCCTGGTAAATGTTAAGTGGACAATAGCAACAGGAGAGTGTGCTGGAAAGGGGAAACTGGCTATAATGCCCATAAGCCCACCCCAACACTACACTGCCTCCAGGAAGCCTTAATTCCCAAATCTCCATCAGCTGGGAACCTAGCATTCAAAATACCTAAGTTTATAGGAGACACCTGATTCAAACTACCACAGATATCATATGGAAGGAACAGGCTAAATGATTTTAATATAACTAATATAAATTGAATGTGTTAAAAAGATACCAATAAAGTCTAGGGAAATGACTCTACAAGTAAAATACTTGCTACACAAGCATGCGGACCCAGATTTGGGTCCCCAGTATCTACATAAAAGCCTGACATGGTAGCATGTAAGCCCAGAGTTGAGGAGGTAGAAGAGAAAGAGTCCTAGGACTTTCTTGCTAGCTTGCCTAGCCAAATATTTGAGCCCCAAATTTGAGAAAGGTACCTGATGTTAACCTCTGGTACCACATGTACACACATAAGCAGACATGCATACAGGCATGCATGCACACCACACTTACATATACCAAAAAAACCAGGAAAATAAAACTAGCAAAATAACATAAACAAAATGGAACTTAAGGGTGAAAGAACCAAACAGAATCAAAAGGGACACCATAGAATGATAAGTGGTGCTGTTGTAGTTGTAGAAGCCAGCGGTGTCTGAGGCAGAGCCTGAGCAGCTCAAAGCAGAAAATGTTTATTCCCACAGCAAAGGGAGCGTGTTGAAAATATGATTAAGTTTAAGATGCTAATATAATTCTCAGAAGTGAAAGAATGAGAAAGGAACAATAAATAGGGAACACCTTATCTTTGAAGGCAGTTTTCAAGTCTCCCTGAAATTTAGTAGGAGTAGTTACAAGTATGAACAGCAGTAGTTCTAGGAGAAGGAGTTAGTGGTAGTAAGCAGTCCGGTAGCAGTAGCAGTGGTATTTGGCAGTGCTAGCGATGGACCATAGGGCCTTGCCCATACTGCCAAATGCTGCTCCATTCAGCTACAACCACAACCTATTTCTAGAACATTAAAAATGTCAGGCATTTACACATGCAGAGCCAGAAAGAGAGATTAATGGACAGCTTTTCATAAGCTGAATTCTCCAGTCATGTGCTCATAAAATTAGATGTAAGTAAATGACAACACAAATGACCTCAATGACTTACAACTAAGATGCTTGTTTCTAGATAATCTTTGATCTGAAAGGAAATTAAAACCTGCCAAGAAGGCAGTGAAAAATAACAGTCGAAATCAAAGCATACATAACACATGAAATATATGATATTCAGGGAAAATTTATGGCCTTAATGGCCTTCATTATTAACAGAAAAAACTGTCTGAGAAAATAACTAGTATCAAACAAGACAAGCACAATAAGTAATCCTCACGAAAAAGAAATTTAAAATGTATTCAAAATAGTGAAAAATAAAAGAAGAAATTATTCCAAAAGCTAGACTCTGAAGAAATCAGTAAAACAAATGAAATATATTATGCTTCTGATAAAAAATAACAAATACAAATGTAGAAGAAATGAGAAATGTGAAGAAATCAGAGCCATAGATAGAAGTGATTAAAATCATCAGAGAAAAATGTTATGTCCAGTACTTCAGCAACCAGTGAAAGTTAATAGTTTTTATATTTGTTCTTTCCAAGAGGAGAAGAAACAGAGGGCTGTCACTACACTTATTCCAACTCAAATTCAAATTCAATAAGGGCTAGTTTTGTTCTTTCCCTTTTATACACCACTCCCAAGCCCAGAGCACCTCTCATATGTGCCCCATTTAGGCAGGATATAGCCACTCTCTTGTTTCTTTCATATTAAAAAGCATTTTCACCTTCATTATGGAATAATCTCATGGGTTTTGTTCTATTTTTAAATATCATTTCCTTAAAAATTAGATTATTAAGAGAATGTTGCTGTTCCAAGCAATAGTTTTATATGAAAAGTAAAATGAATTGTTTTGACAAGCTACATGAGAAGAACTTTTCACCAGTTTTAATTATCAAAGGCATTTGACACATCCAAAATGTAGTAAGTGTGTTAGCTTTCCATAGCAGTGACAAAAGTACCTGTGAATACAAGTTAAAGAAAGGAATAATTCATGGTTTTAGCTCGTCATGATCATTGGGCATGGCAGAACATAGCAGCTTATATCCTAGAGACAGGAAAGCCACAAGAAAAATGCCCACATTAGTTGGCATGCTCCTTTTTCTCCTTCTATGCAACATAGACCCTTAGCCTATGGGATTCATGGCAGGGTCTCTCTCTCTCTCTCTCCCTGTCAACCCTTTCTAAAAATGCCATGATATACAAATATAGAGGTGTATTGCACTATTAATATCCTAGATAATATTCTTATTTCTTTTCAGATCATATAAACATTTCCCTTTTGGTTAATAGCATTGGTACTTCTCAATCCAATAGAGTTGAAGTAAAATTTAACTATCATAAGTCCACCCTCTTGTCAGCCTGACATATGAATATATCTCCTCAAACTGTATTATACCACAGGAAGGTACATATGAATTTTATAATGTAAAATGCATTAAGTCCATCTCTAAGAGTCCCCACATTCTCAACATTATTCAAAAGTCCAAATTCAATGTCTTTAAGACTCAAGACAAAGTTTTAAACTTCAAACCAAAAGCACATACTTCAAATTATAATTTCACAATTTATATATTCCACTTTAAAAGAGAGGATTAGGAGAATAGCAAGAAGGGATTGAACCTAACAGGACAGAAACTTAGCAGGGCAAGCCCTATAGTTCACATATGGCATTTGTGGCACATGATGTCATGAATGTGTGCACCAACAGGCTTGCGTATTCCTGCCAGTATGCCCATGCCATTTGCTGTCTACAAGACCCCTTGTTCAAGTTGGATTCCACTTACAGTGTGCACCATCCCTTCACACATGTTCCATTTCCCTAGATTCTCAACTTTCCTGGAGTATCCACTGTATCTTCCCCTTCCCTTTCACAGCTTCCCATATCGCCCTTCCAGGGAGCTCTTGCATCATCTTCTAAACCTTCTGTGGAAATCTGTGTGGGGGTCTCATGACCATAGACCTCTCATATTTTGAATACCTATAAAACCAACATCAAGTGGATGGCACCAAGGTCTGTTATCAGCACCATGGGCCACTTGGGCCATCATGGTAGTAGTTTTGAGGGTCTGGATGACTGACTATAAGGAAACACTTCCTGGGAAGGCTGTGTGGCAGCCCAGACTTCCAGATCTCTCTTCTCATAGAAAATTCTTTCAAATACAACCTTGAGAATGGAATGAGTGAAGCCTGAAAAATTCCTGAGATACCCTTAAGATATTGCTCCCACTGGCTTCTTTTGCATGGCACTGATATCTTTAAGCAGCAGTGTTTTCCTTGGGCCTCAAGTGCACACTTGCTCCCATTTTGAGATAGTCACAAGTTTTTCAAACATTTATTTTCATTTTGTTCCTATTCTCACTCTAAGTCTGGCTAAAAGCAACTAGCAAAACCCATGCCATGTAAGTGGTATATGCTAGACTACATTGAGATTTTCTGTCACCTGAAGCCTCAGCTTTCCACAGTTTCTGGTCATGGATGCAAGGTAGACAGTCATCCTAAAATATAATACAAATGACCTGCTGCATCACTTACCTTCCTGTTGTGAACAAATACTAGCCAGAGGCAATTTATGGATGGATATTTCATTTGTAGCTTACAGTTTTTAGAAGTTTCATGGTAGGAAGTTGGTGCCATCTAGTGATGAAAAATGCATTCATTCAAACTTCAAAAGGACCTGTAGTCTTGAATATTCCACACACTGTTCAAAAGTCCAAGTTTAAAGTCTCATCTGAGACTAAAGGTAGTTTTAACTACCTTTAGCTACAAGATTTGGTGTTTGCCCTTCTTTGTTTTGGCCTTACTTTGGTCTAATCTTTCTATTTCTCCTTTCCTCCCATTCAGAAGAGGAATATTTATTCTGTGCCATCATATGCTGGGAGTATGTAACTTGTGATATTATAGGTCTCACAGTTAAGAGTAGGATGGGCTGAATTAGTAAGCTATGCTGTTCTCACTGGTGTTTATTTATGGCTGGCTGCACCTAAATTTTCACATGTGTAGGATTTTGGCCCAAGTAATTGATCAAGCTCAACTTCTAGTATGTGGTCTTCAGACTTCCACAAAGGTCACTCATTTGGAGTTATGTGGTGGTGAGGCATGGTTTCATGGGAAAGTCATCAAGTGTGAATCACCTTGAGGCTACACAAGCTTGCAGCTGATGTGGATTAATTTCCTTCAGTGCTAATGGTTCAAGAAAGTCACAAGTCCTGCTCATGCAACAGGCATGAATGTAGATGTTGTGTCTTGATAGAAGTTGTAAAGCACATTGTAAAGATGTGAATATAAGGAGGGGAAGGGTGATAGCCACTATGAAACCCCAATACCTGTGTCCTATTTCCTCCTGTGGATACATGCCTGGCCTGAGTGAGCATTCTCTTTTCTATTGCTGTGCACTCTAATTTGGGCCAGTTCCTTTCAAGCCTTCTTGCTTCTCCAAGGAGGAATAAGCCTCAATGTCTACAGTCTCAACATGTTACATATATTACAATTTAAGCTCCATAGACACATGCCAGATTCTCTAAGTCGAGTTCCAAAATGTCCTCCCTTAACTTTCAATTGCCTCCCCCATGCAATGATAAGAAGGTATGCTTCCCAACAGTTCACTCCACATTGTCTCCCCTCACTCGATTTATTTGTATTCAGTCATGATGACATGTTGAATGCTGAAATATTGCCTTCATGGTTGTTGTTGTTGTTTAGCTTTCCCTGTAAGCAAAGGATGGTGTGAGCATAAGAGTAGTTAGAAGGAAACCCTAGGAAACACGGACTGGGAAGAAGGGTATCAGGAAACTAAATATGGGACAGCACATATTTTTCCACCCAATTCCCACTAAGCACATAAATTCTTGGGGTTAGTTAATCACATGACCACCTATGTGAGGAAATTAAGGTGCTTATATGACACTATATCGATGTATAAACACACTTTATACAATTAGTCTATCTTTGATGGCTGCTCTAAGTATAAGGTGGCTAATTCACTGGCACACTCAGCTGGCTAGGAAAACATGCAGGCATATCAGGCACCAGCAGCCAGCTAATTCTATCAGGCAAGGAAGGAAGATTTTGGCATTTGGTGGTTTATTCACCCTTGAGTTGTAAGGATAAGGGACAAGAGAAATTGTGATCACCCCCTAGCTGCTGTACTTCTCCTGTGTAGAATGTGTTGTAATTCCATTGCTATTGGTTACTTAGGCCTCTGACCAAATAAGTGATCGAATGCAGCTTAAGAAAAGAAAAGTCAGGCTGGAGAGATAGCTCAACAGTTAAGCCACTTCTTGTGAAGCCTAAGGACTCAGGTTTGATTCCCCAGTACTCACATAGGCCAGTTGCACAAGGTGGCACATGTGTCTGGAGTCCATTAACAGTGACTGGAGGTCCTGGCATGCCCGTTTTCTCTTCCTATCTCTCTCTTTCTCTCAAAAATAAAGTGTTCAAACACATGAACCTATGGGGCACATTTCACATGCAAATCACACAGCCCATCAAACAGCAAACATCAGAAAACACTGTGTTTATATTACAGTTGCAATACTCTCAAATAGTCTCTTAGTTTTCTCTTTTTTAATTTTAATTTAATTTTAGTTTAGTTTTCTCTGTTCTCAAAAGAGTTTCTCCTTCAAGCCTGCCTCTTTTTCCCTTCATCTATACTCTCTGGAACCTTACATTCTCTCCTACCAGTATCTTCTCTCATATGTGTCCTTGTATTTCCTACAGACTCTCAGCCATCCAAAGACTCAACAAGTCTTTCTGGAATAAATGAATTAATAACTGAGACTCATTACTCTTTGCAATCTGGGAACTAAAGTATTTTTCATGACAATGCCAGATACAAAGTATCATTTTATTTTCTTTTGGCTCTGTTGTGAGATTCAGGCTCTCATTACCTGAGTTTATACTGGTCTAATCAGTAGTAGTTTATCAAGGAAAAAATGCAACATGACACCTTTCATTTGTCATAGTCATTTTATTTCCTGAACTGTCTATGCCTATCACTTCCCATTTGGTCAGCTAGATTACCATGAATTTTATGCATTATGCTCTAGGAAAGGATAAAAAATTACATTTTTCTCCTCTTCTGCGTGTCTCATTTTTTCTTCAATTTTTAATCTTCAGGTCTTCTCTCTCTTTCTCTGTCTCTCTCTCTTTATTTCTCTCTCTCTCTCTCTCTCTCTCTCAAACATGCATATGAACATGGAAGATGAATTATGCACTTTATTTTCATTTTGTTCTTTATGCCAGGAATTTCATTCCTCTCTCACCATTGCCTAGAAATCTCATTATTTCTATCAAACTTTAGATTGATATAAAACACACAACATGGGCTGGAGAGATGGCTTAGAGGTTTAGCGCTTGCCTGTGAAGCCTAACGACCCCAGTTCCAGGCTCGATTCCCCAGGACCCACGTTAGCCAGATGCACAAGGGGGCACACATGTCTGGAGTTAGTTTGCAGTGGCTGGAGGCCCTGCCGCACCCATTCCCTCTCTCTATCTGCCTCTTTCTCTCTGTCTGTTGCTCTCAAATAAATAAATAAAAATGAACAAAACACACAACATGTGTAAATTATAAAAACAGAGGTTGGTGAAGTTTTGCATGTAAACACTGTGCAGCTAGTGCTCCTTCCTCAGTCCTGGGGACTCTAGTCCTGTTCACATCCTCTTCCTATTGCCACTCTTCCAGCAACATTTATGACAACCTAAACTAAGGCTTATTCTGTCCCATAGACAATACCCAGCATGTGCAGGACCACAAAGGCACCCCCCCCACCCTGTGGGATGCAGTATCCTTATTTCTACTGATTATCCATTCTGTTCTCACACTGAATGGGAATGGCACACTTTCTGCCTACCATCTGTCACATCTCTTGTTATGTGAGTTCCCTTGTTCTCAATAATTTCTTCAAATGTGTAGAAAGAAATTCAATTGAAGAGAATACAGAATGTGTTCCCCATGAGCAACCTTCACCTGCCCTTTATAGAGGCCATACCCCTTCTGAAAGGAAGTACCACAATACTTCTGTCTGCAACATGCTGGAACCTGGCCCAGTGCAGTGTGTGGTATGTTACCGGTTTGAAAATATTGGCTTAGTTAACATGAAATATCTCTCTTCCCATTTGCACGTTGGAGAGATTTTTTTTGCTTCTTTCCACTATTTGAATGTGGTCAAGTCTGTTCTAACACCCACATTACTAGAATTCATTGCTAGTGATCAGGAGTGGGCATGGCTGAGTAGGTGGTTTGGGCCAGCTAATAGTGTGAACATGACAATGCTTTAGAAGTGGATTTTACTACTTTTTTTTTTTTTTTTTTTTTTTGGTGGTTTTTCAAGGTAGGGTCTCACTCTAGCCCAGGCTGACCTAGGATTCACTATGGAGTCTCAGGGTGGCCTCGAACTCATGGTGATCTGCCTATCTCTGCCTCCCAAGTGCTGGGATTAAAGGCGTGCGCCACCACGCCCAGCATGGATTTTACTACTTTTTTTTTTTACAAGGTCTTATCAAGAAATAATCTGTTTCCCACTCCTGCTGCTCAGTATAAATCATTCTGCATAGGGGGCTCTGATGGACAGTTACCATACTGTTGGCAGTTCCCTCTCAGGAATCCATGTTTCCTTGGTCATAGGCCAGTTCTCTAGAGAAAAACTACATACATGGAAAGATATACTAATAAGGGATCCATGTGTGTATGATTTACAAATCTGTCCTATGCTTATGTCATGCCAAATAGCCATTTCAGTGATCTACCTTTTTCTTCATTTCTGAGATCCACCATATTATATTTCTCTTTTATTCCCAAAGGATCCTCCAAATTATTTTCAGAAAATTCTTCATTGTGCTTTAAATTTGAGTGATTCTATTTTTATTTTGAGCCTCTTTTCTTGTATTAGTCCAAATTCACCTCTGTACAGCTAACGTTCTTTAAAAAACCAAAACTTGGGCTGGAGAGATGGCTTAGCAGTTAAGCGCTTGCCTGTGAAGCCTAAGGACCCCGGTTTGAGGCTCGGTTCCCCAGGTCCCACGTTAGCCAGATGCACAAGGGGGTGCACACATCTGGAGTTCGTTTGCAGAGGCTTTCTCTCTGTCTCTGTCACTCTCAAATAAATAAATAAATAAAATTTTTAAAAAAGCCCAAAACGTTGTGGTGTGTGTGTGCACCTGCTTATGTGCACATATCATGGTGTGCATGCACAGGATAGAGATCAACTTTTGTATGTCAGTCCTCACCTTCTTCTTTGTTTGAGGCATGGTCTCACATTCTTCTCTGTTCCATTTGCCATGTTTGGTGGCTCACAAGTTTCCAGTGGAGTCTCTATGTCTACTGACCTTTACATTCCTGAGTGTACTGGAAATACAAATGCCTGTTACAGCATCTGACTTTGCCTGTGTGCTGGGGACCCTAATTCAGGGGCTCAGCTTGCACCACAAGCACATTATCCACTGAGCCATATACCCAGATAAGATTGTTTATTGTCTGAAGCTCTGGCTTCAGTATATGTGGCTATAGCTTTCGTATCCTTCTATTTTTTTCTCCCACCTTGAGAAATTTCCAGGATAAAGTGGAAAGAAGTCAGTACTTCATCACCTTTTCCTAAAAGTCTTAGTCCCTATATTTTTAAAATATTTTATTTATTTATTTAACAGATTAAGAAGGGGAGAGAGGGAGAGAGAGAGCACACATACCAGGGCATCCAGCTACTGCAAATGAACTCCAGAAGCATGCACCACTATGTGCATCTGGCTTACATGGGTCCTGGGGAATCGAACTGAGCTCCTGTGGCTTTGCAGGCATTGCCTTAACCACTAAGCCATCTCTCCAGCCCCTTAATTTATATTTTTAATAAGTAAAACACTCTCACCCAAATGTGCTCACATCATAACTGAATGAACTCTTTCTTAATTGATACAGGAAGAACAAGTGGCTAACTTACTTTCATAGGAAAACTTTTCTCAAAGCAGAGTTTTGAGTTAGCATTATGTTATGCTTAGCCATGTTCCTTTGTTAACTTCTAAAGCATAGCTACTAAGCAGTTGAACAATGAGCTTCCTACATCCTCTTGGAGTGTGATTACTCATTCCCTCTGGCAAGTTAGAGGAGGGAGGGAGGCGAAATTTAGCAACCAATCAGATCCAGTCTAAAGTGAAGAATGGATGACAGAAAAGCATAGTCCTTGGTGGTAACCATTTCTTGTTTATCCTTTTAGACACAACTTGTCCATACATATTTCATGTCTTAATGACCAAATGAATGAATGGGTCCATGTGGTCAGCAGGTATAATGATTTGCTACATTAGAGCCAGTACATGACCATGGAATACTTCTTTTGCCCTCTTATATGGTCACTTCTTTTCTATCGTGGGATGTTCACAGCTGCCTCTGTACTGTGAGCATATTCTTAACTAAGCCATTCAACTTCATGGTTCAAATCACTTCTCAAACTGAACTCTAAGAGATGTTTCATGGGATATAAAGAGTAGTCAAGGTGAAAAACCAATACATAAGTCTCCAAATGCTTCCTATCAGGTTTTCCAATGTACCTCTGTTTTATACACCCTATGTATGGGATTTCTTACAGAATTCTACTAAAAAAGGTTACATTGATTAAAAAAAATTTTTTTTGTCAGACATGGTAGTGTGCCCCTATAATTCTAGCAATGAAAAGGTAGAGGAAGTAGCATTAAGAGTTCAAAGTCAGCTTTGGCTGCCTAGCAAGTTAAAAGCCAGCCTAAGTTACATGATGGCCCCCTGTCTTAAAACAGTAAGCTTTCTAAAGTTTTGCAACCCAATTGATGCTGGTGTATTAGCCTACCACGTGAGAAAACTCAAAGTGGATGTCTGTATTTTCATCAAGTACTCTAATTAGAAATGGATGGGATACTGATATAAAGTAATTTAATTTTTATTTTTTCTAGTACCTCTCATCAATATGTCAAATCAATGGTTACCCCTTTCTCTCACCCTAGAATTTTGATGTCAATATCTTAAGTCATTTCTTTTAAGCATATAATTTTAAGACATGGAACTGGGAATGGGAAGATCTGCTAGCCATAGTCAAATGGCTGGGTGAGCCTCACACTCACTGAATATATTGGCAGCAGTTGTCAAGACATAATTAACATGAGCTTTCTTCCAGCTTCAGCACAAAGCTCATA
Organism: Jaculus jaculus; assembly: GCF_020740685.1. Lineage (NCBI taxonomy): Eukaryota > Metazoa > Chordata > Mammalia > Rodentia > Dipodidae > Jaculus > Jaculus jaculus. The sequence continues at coordinate 92,735,129 of NC_059109.1, forward strand.
GTTGATTGTCATTATCAGTGATTCTGGTACTACTCAGGCAGGTGAAAAAGGCATTGTTGTCAATAATCTCCTGAATCTCATGGCAGAAACTAAGACCCAAACATCTACATGTCCAAACTACTATTCATCTACTTCAATACACTGTGTAGGATGTGTGGCACAATGGCCCTCATCCTCCTTCTATACCAGGTAAGACTGAATATTACCAGTTACTCTCCCTCAAGCCAGCAACACTTGCAAGCTGGAGAGAAAATACTTCAATGTTTCTTTAAAAAAACTATGTTCCAAATCCTATGAAAAATAAAAAATTGTCTAAAATAGTTTCTTGGTGTTAAGAAAGAAAAGGCTAACTAAAGTGTTTATTATTAGCCAGAACATAATAAATTTTTTTAATTGAAATTAGGAATGGGGAAGTATGTGTGTGTGCACATGTGCTTGTGTGTGTGTTTATACTGGATATTAAGCTGATTTTTTAAATTTTTTTGTTTATTTTTATTTATTTATTTGAGAGTGACAGAGAAAGAAAGAGGCAGAGGGAGAGATTGAGAGAGAGAGAGAGAGAGAGAGAGAGAAAATGGGCACGCCAGGGCCTCCAGCCACTGCAAACAAACTCCAGACGTATGCGTACCCTTGTCCATCTGACTAACGTGGGTCCTGGGGAATTGAGCCTTGAACCAGGGTCTTTAGGCTTCACAGGCAAACACTTAATCACTGAGCCATCTCTCCAGCCCTTAAGGTGAATTTTAAGCTTATTAAATTGCAAAATAAATCACAAAAGAATCACTCTGCACTCTTTGTCAGCCAAATGGAGGAAAACTAAAAATCACCCTAGATCTATTTGAACAGGTGCACATGGAGGCTTGCAGCCGATGGGATGGATCTAACAGCAGTAACAATCTCTCCACTCTAACTAGAGGGACTGTGTTTGTAGGGCCTTGTATGCAGCTCAAAAGCAAGTGTGGGTTTGCTGGGGGCGGATCTGCTGAAATGGCTGCTCAGGAAGGCTGAGTCATATAGACACCCACATACACATGGAACAGCATCTAGGGAAAAATCAGATGCCACCTCATAAGATTTCCACTGCTTCAGAAGTTTTTAGCTGTAAAGGAGAGGAGTTGAATAATGAACAGCAGCATGGCTTCTCATAGTCTACTTAAAATAAACCAGCAAAGTCTAGCCACAATGGAAGGGCATTCATAAACAATGCTTTTGCCAGTGGTTGTGGCTTACTTCTAGGTGTGTACACCGAAGTAGAATATACATTTTGGGGGGAATATTTTTAAATTTTAGGTATATCAGAAATATTTTAAAGTGTGGGTATAAGCTAACTTTGGGTAAGAAATGAAACTTTTTCCTTATTTTTTAAGGTTCTGTCATGTGATGTCAATTGTATGCTGGCAGACTGACATTAAAGACATTTGTTCAACACAGAGAATGGGCATTTGTCTCGGTTAACTATTAGTCCATGGCTTCGCTGCATCAAATTAATCCCAACACAAGAGTTAAGAGGTCTCAAAAAGAATCTAAATGAATGTCCCTAATACAGGTATTTAAGGTGGCATGAAGAAACCCACAATTGAATATAGTGGGCCCATGTTCTCCCTCCCTGCAGTAAAATGGAAGAACAGAATGTAAGAGATAAGGGTAGAGGAACAGGACACTGAATGGGAGGATCAGGGTGAGGGAACAGGGCACTGAATCAGGAGGGTTAGGAGTAAAGGAGCAGGAGACTGATCCAGTAATACATCTATCTTTAGTTCAGTTTTGTTCACGTCGATTCCAAGCTCTCCTCATCAACAACACTTACCCACTGTCTAAGTTCATCTGAAATTACTGAAACTGTTAACATGAAAACCATCTAGGAAAAAAAGCCTAAGCAGATAAATTAAAAAATTTATTTTTCCCCCAAACACATTGTTGAACTCACATATTATGCTTCTCTGTGTCTTCCCATCTCTACTTTGTCTTCACTCCTGTCTCAGTGGTCATTCTGCCTCTGCCTCCAATAGGCCTCCTCATGTTTATTTTTTTCCTCAACTCATATGTGTTATCACAATACAGAAAGAGCAATGGTCTTTGATATTAGGTCTACCTATCTATCCCACGCTGGCTTCAAAGTTAGCAATCCCTCCACACTGGTCTTCTCCCAAGTACTGGGATTATAAGCAAACACTGCTATGTCTAGCAAAGACTTTTCTCCTCTCAAGATATAAATTGGAGCAGATTATCTGGTTAATTAACAATCTTCAGTGCTTAATTCTGTCCATAGAATTGGGCTTAGATTCTTAAATTTCCCATAGTATCTTCAAGCTAGGGTTTCTCAGCCTCTCTAACATTGTCTCCCCGGACCCTTTCTTCCAATAAACTATACTGCACTATGTCTGTGCATTCTCCCCTCCTTTCTCCACCTACTCATGCTGAGACCCAAGTTCCACTCTCTCAAAGAATACATCCTGTCTTCTTTGATTAGATCAAGACCAGCTGTGAAGAACAGGTTTTCTTAGGACCATGCTTATCTCCTTAACAATAACTGCTACCAATACAATTGTGCATTGATTTGTACATGGAGTTTGGTTAACATCAATTTTCTAACTCTAGTGTGTGTGTGTGTGTGTGTGTGTGTGTGTGTGTGTGGTGTGTGTACATCAATTAATCTGGCAGAAAATTTATTTTGTTAACGTTGGGGGCATAAAATTAGTTTCTATTTCCCAGCTTTCCTTGTAACTACATTACTGAGTTGAATGATAACAAGTGAAATGTGGTCTCAGATAATGTGGGCCATTTCTAGGACAGGCCCACACAACATTTTCATTTGCAGTATTCTATACATCTTTTATTACCAGCCTGAAAATATAGATAAGAATAAAGCTCTTGGAAACTATGTTTTGAAATTGTGTATGGTGCTTTGAATACTTAAACATTTAATCAGTGGCTGGTGACACTATTAAAGAACATTGTTCAACATTTAGGAAGTGGAAACTTGTTGGAAGAAATGTGTTATTGGGGGCTGGAGAGATGGCTTAGCGGTTAAGCGCTTGCCTGTGAAGCCTAAGGACCCCAGTTCGAGGCTCGGTTCCCCAGGTCCCACGTTAGCCAGATGCACAAGGGGGCGCACGCGTCTGGAGTTCGTTTGCACAGGCTGGAAGCCCTGGCACGCCCATTCTCTCTCTCTCTCTATCTGTCTTTCTCTCTGTGTCTGTCACTCTCAAATAAAAAAATAATTAATTAAAAAAATTTTTTAAATAAAAAAAAAAAATAAAAAAAAGAAATGTGTTATTGGGGATTGGCATTGAAGTATATTTTATCCTAAACATATTTTCCATCTTCTCTATATGTTTCCTCTTTGCCCATGTGACAATGTGATGCCAGTTTCTTTCCATGCTCTCCATGCATGAATGTACTCCATCCTGTAGAACTATAAACTGAAATACACACTTTCCTTCCTTAAGCTACTTCTGTTCAGATTATTTTGTCCCAGTAACAGGTTACTAATACCATAGGGAAATCACAGCATGAATGAACATGAGTCACAAATAGGAGAGCATTTACCCAACCTAGAGCATCAATACTGGGTTCTTCATCATGTTACCCCACAGAGATGAGAGTGTTTTCAGAGTAGCTAGCATTGCCCTAGTAAAACAAGTTCTATGCCCCAGACCAAACAATATCTAACACATAAAACATCCTCAATAAATATAAATATGAAAGCTTTGATTCTTGGTACATGGGAGTTACTTTACAGCTCTGCATTTCTGTTTTATCAGGCATCCAAGAACAGAGCCAATCTACTGTTCAAAGATGAAAGGACATTGCATAGATACTAAGCAGATATCTCACATAACATGAATTTCCTTCATGTATTTGAAACAAGGTATAAAGAAATTTAAAGACAACCAAACATATAGTGCAACACTGATTTTAGGCTCAAGTCCAGCTGGGTATTAGACAGTGTCTGCAAAGCTGGGCAAATCTGCCATTACTTGTGTTAATTTGATGAAGACTTACATGCAGTCTAAGCTTCAGTTCATCATTTGTAAAGTGGGATAATACAGAGAGGATATTGGGTATAGTATTTATAAAGCTCTTAGCAATGATAAGATATTTGGGAAAATCAAATTATGCTAGAAGTCACTGCCAGAAATACCTTTGGCAATAAGTAGAAAATAAATGGGCATTAATTTTTTTCATACTATAAAACCAGTGAATCAGATGATACAGTTTAATCAGCTTGTCTGAAATGTTCATTAGAGAGAAAACACACTGTTGAGGTCACCTTTTGAAAGTACCTGTATGATCACTATAAAAAATGTACTACATAATTGTTTTAAACATTTTTAAAAAAGAGAACTCTCACCATAAAAAGAAAAATGATGTTAATATTTTAGTCTCCATGTTGATTTTGTGCTTTTAGTTGTGAAATATTGGTAGCCTTATGTCAGACATGGGCAGGGCCTTGGGTTAAAGCAAACCTAAGCTGTCTGATGAAGGCTTCAGGCTAAGGAGAGGTTACAGAAGCCTGAACCACTGGTCATATCTTGGGGACAGACTGGCAGCAGAGCTCCTCCCCCAATTCTCAGGGGTTGCAGTGAGCCAGAATCCCCCCACCCCCTGGACAAAATCTCAGACCCTGAGATCCGCAAGAAGTAAGGCCACTTCCTCTCCAAGCACTGGATAACTTATTTGACATTCAGATAAGACTTAGGCTTTCCCCTTTACCCTGTGACCTTTGGCCAGTTGCCTATGTAACTCCTTATATGGTATCAGCCAGCACCTTTGCAAAGCCCATGCCCCTGTACCATTGCCTACATGCTGGAATGTATGTCCCCATATGCTAATTGGGCATCAGCAAGCAACCTTGTACATGCAATCCCCTTAGGACTCTCAACTCCTTATAAACCCATTTCCCTACTGATTAAAGAGATCTGTTCACAGAAACTGTCTCCTGAAAGTCTTTTCTTTTGTCACATGTGCACAACTTCGATCCCCACAGTTGCCTGGACTCCTTGGGTGACCATGGCCAGCCGAGGACCCACGAGCCCACAGTCATACTGCACATGTGGACACTCAGCTTGTCTTAAGCACCAGCTCTAGGGCACATTGCCTGTTGCCACATTCGGGCCTCACTGTCACTGTGAGCAATTTACTGTCACTTTTGAAGCCTCAACTACTTTGTTTTGTACAAATTGTGACAAATAATGGCATCAAGTTTATAAGGTTGTTAGGTCAATTGAATGATGAAATATGGATAATGTGCTTAGAATAGTTCCTGCCACAACAGAGGCATTAAGTGAACATTGTCAATGATGATTATGATCATTATTATTCTGATGTTTTATGCATGTCTTTCTTTAGAGGAAATAAGTGCAAAAAGAGGACAAAAGATGACCCACTAGCATTTAATTTTGAACAAGGTCTTGATTTCATATTCAAGTCTACAGCTTGAATGAGTCAATCTCAACCTATAGAAAATCACTTGATTCTTTCATAGCTTCAGTTTTGAAATCTACTTTAGATTTTTCTGTTCTTCTTCACTAATTTGGTGTGTGTATCCCTGAAGCCAGTGGCAGACAATTTTCATCTATTTTTGCTTTATTTTGATCATTTGTGTAAGTTCATTTACTATTCAGCAGTCCCAAAATATTTTTGATAATAATACCCTTTCATTCTTACAAATAAACTATAGGATGTTTTCCTATCATACTGTAAATTGATTGGGTTATTTTTGCATGCATATTATTTTTATAGCTTTTTTGGAGAAATTAAAACTTTATGTTATTAAATATTTCCAGGTAAAAGAATAAAAGTGACTCCATTTTTTAACTCTTATGTGTCAGTTATATTTTTCATGTCTTAAAACATTACTACATATTTATTTTTTAAGATATTTTATTTATTCATTTGCAAGGAAAGAGAGAGAGAGAGGACATAAATGGGTGTGCCAGGGCCCTTAGCCACTGCAAATGTATTCCAGATGCATGTACCACTTTTGCATCTAGCTTTACATGGGAACTGGAGAACTAATCCCCAGTTAGGCATTGTAGCCAAGTGCCTTAACTATAAGTCATCTCTCCAGCCACATATATTTATTTTGTTCAAGTAGTTTCTATTTTTATTGATATTGTAAAGGAAATGTTTTTTCCCATTTCAATTCTTTACCTTTTTTTTTTTTTGTGCTGAAAGAGAAAGCAATAGATTTTGGCCAACTGATATGGTACCTAAGCAAGTTACTAGTTCTTTGAGTAACTTAAACATCTATTCATTAACATTCTAAGGAGAGTTTTTAAACACTGGCAAAGAGAAACTGACTATTATAGCCACAAGCCCACCCTAAACAAAACACTGCCTTCAGGAGACTTTCATTTCCAAATTGCCATAATCTGGGGCCTAGCATTCAGAATACCTAAGTTTATGGGGAACACATGAATCAAACCACCGTATATGCCTATAGTTTATATTGTTAGACCATCACGTTACTAGTTGAAGTTGTATGTCTTTTTAATATGAGTAGTAAATTTATTCCCTTGAACTCAACACATGCTTTTTACTCTGAAGTTTTTCATTTGATATTAATAGATCTTGCTTATCTTGCTTGCTTTCACTTTTAATTTTCTAATCATTTTTAATGTTTTTATTTTTGATTACTCTTTAGAGCACTTTTCTTTCACATTATTTCTTTTAAACAAGATATACCTGTTTTTCTGAGATATTAAAGAGGAGGATCTTTTCCTTTCAGAGTGAATAAAAACAAACAACTCCATAAGGACCCTTCAAAGACTTCAAATGCCACACTCCTATTTTACCTTCAAAATCAACACAGTCTTATTTCACCTTCTGAAGGTGAGTGCTATGCTGTGGTAAAAATGTGTAATCTTCACTGTGTCATCTTTGACCATTAAGCTGCTCTGCTTAGCTCTGCTGGAAGTGGTCCTAGCTGGCACAAAATAAATATTGAACTCTGCCTTCTGTTCCTTTGGCCGCCTAGGGTCTCTGAGATTACACCTGTCTCTAAGGAAAACTAGGGCTTCTCCTCAACTAGGCCAAAAGACAAATGATATTATCTGAATTAGCCAAAGTCTAGACAGGCAGCAGTCTTTTCCTTTTCCTTCCTTCCTTCTTCCTTCATTCCTTCCTTCCTTCCAAAACAAAAACAAACAACCAAAAAAAAAAATAGATCAGAGAATCAGTAATCAGCATCTAGGCTTAGGAAGAAAGATTAGGAAAATTGAATGAAATAATGTTAGAGAGATACACACATAAATTACAGCGGAAGTTTGATGTTGAGTAAATTACTGACCATCATTGTTCTCTTTTCATATGTGAAGTGAGAGTCATAAGGTCTACTTCATAGGATGATTGAAGGTTTAAGTGTGAAAATATATCAAATTTATTGCAAATGTGAATACTTCATTCCCATACACAGGTGTTATTATTCATCCTTTAAGTCAGAAATGCTTAAGTCCTCATGGATCTTAATAATTTTCTCATTTTGACCAAAGAAATATTTTTGACATACTTTCTTTCCTTCACTTTTTGGTTATCTTATTCCTTTATCTCTAAAGTATTTTATTTATTGATTTACTTATTTGGGAGAGAGAAAATTAAAATGAGCACATCCAGGGCCAACAACCCCTGCAAACAAAATCCTGACACTTTCAATACCTTGTACATCTGGCTTTACTTGAGTACTGGGGAATGAAACCTAGATCCTTTGATTTTGCTGGCAAGGCCCTAAAGGCTAAGATATCTTTCCCAATCATTTCTTTATTTTTAATTAAACATTCATAGATTAAGAGACAAGGACTAAATATCTAGAAAATCAGAATATGTTCAAAAGCGTTGTTTCTATCTGAGTCACCTACTCACACACTCAGCATAGCCAAAGATGTCCCCGATGAAGAAGTACGCCCCACTTGCCTCTCAAGTTAGCCTCTGTCCATATACAAAACCACTGGATATTTCTCCATCAGTAGAACAAGGGAAATGGACCTATATCACAGTATGACAATTCTTTGGTTAAAGCTCTATAGCTGGACTGTGAATATTTCATAGTGAGACTGTAGTACAGAGCAATAAACAGTAAACTGGTTGTCTTCTGGAAAAGCACAGTAAATGGTGAGAGATTTTTGTTGTTGTTGTTAAAAAGTGAATCATCTTTCCTAAATCTTTAATTACTCTTAAGTCAACAGTATATGTAACATGCTTTGTGGGAAGTAGTGACTCTGTAACTTTTAATGTTTTTTTTTTTTTTTTTTTTTTCCTGTGCTCAGTGAAAAAAGAAAAATCCAAACATTTAAATTTAGTTGATGGGAACACTCATGGATAAGGTATGCTATTTTTGAAGTGGGGTAGGCTGTTATTTCTTTTATTCAGTAATAGTAATAATGTGTAAGATAAAAGACTCACTCAAAAGTTGAACTAACTGACCAGAGATTGCAGAAGACAGACCCTCTTGGTTTTACCCAGCCTGCCTTCTTCTCTACCACTGATCCTGACTGGAACTCCTCAGTCTCTTTCTTACTTTTGAGTGTGATTCATCTTACACCATAATTTCTCCTTCAAGAAATACTTTTGGGGCTTGAGAGATGGTTTAGTGGTTATGATGTTTGCCTGCAAAGCTTAATAATCAGTGTTCGATTCCCCAGTACCCATGTGACAAGAGATGCACAAAGTGGTGCATGCAGCAGATAGAATGCTTGGTGTGACCATTCTCTCTCTTTCTTTCATCTGTCTCTCTCTGCTTGTAAATAAATTTAAAAACCCATTAAACATTTGTGGAGGAAAGGGTGCATCATCATGAAATATATGTTAGGAAAGATGGGGCAAAAATACATGTTTGGTTCAGGAGTTATAAAATTAAAGGTGAAATTATGCACTGTTTGACTTAGTTATTTCATAGAATTGTTCCCCACAAACTGGCAAGGAAAAATAAAAGCAAACAAACAAAAGCTTCAGGATATACCCACATGTGATAGGTGTAGAATTCAAAGACAGAGTTGAGAAGATACTGAAAGTCCTGGTAAAGAAATCCTAATCCAAATCAACAGCATTACAACAGAAACCTTTTCTTGTTATGGTTTTAGATGTATAAGGGAGCTGCTCTGCTCTTTTCTCCTTACTCATAAGTTTAAGGCACTGCTCTGTTCTTTTTAAAGCTGTAAATGGAAGCTATTTAATTCTGTGTTTATGTGGCGGGCATCATGGAAACAGACGTGCTTCTCCAGGCAGGCCCACTTGTGTAGCAGTGCCATCGGCCCCCAGCCATGTTCTCTTACAGTATGTCTGGGCAACATGGGCTGAGGGAGGTTTCACATTCCATGGACTGCAGCCATCTCTTCCATTTCTCCTTGCTACTGAAAATATCATTGTCACACTCAGAATGTGTCTCCTCCTGGGGATCACTTTCGAAGCTTTTTGTTGCTTGTGACAAGACAAAGTAAATTGCTGATGCACTTGCATTTCTCTCTGAGTCTCTCAGCCTCCCTTCCTTATAGCCTGGCATTTTGCCATCACCACATGCTACATTAAAGACCTCTGCTTGATCTTGAGGTCCATCAAAGGTGCTGACTGACAAAGCCATGGTTACAGCTGAAAGCCAGTCTTGAATCATGACATCCCTTACAACCTGGAATACTCAAAAAGTGCTCTAAATCTTTACATAAGCATAAATCCAAATGTGAATGGAAGTCAGACACTGTTAGTCTGTTCCCAGTCCCATTACCAAAAGGAGGAAACTGTTTCTCAACATATTCAAAAATATATCAGACTAAGATATGAGCTGGATGCCCTATTTCTATGATTTCCCAAATTTGTATATTTATTTCACTTTTTATTAAATTTAAGCTTTTACATTAAAAGCAGTGATATGAAGTTTCTTAATTTGGGAGAAAATCTTGAGGGAAAGAAAAATAATTGTTTGGGATAAAATATTGAAATCTTATCCTCCATCAGCCTCTCAAAACAAGCTATTAGGGCAAGGAGCAATGGGGCACACCTGCAATCCAGCATTCAAGAGCTGGAGGCAAGATAATCTGAAGTGAGAGGTCAGCCTATGCTAGATAGCAAGATCCTGGATAGCCCGGCATACTTAACAAGACATTGCCTCAAAAACAATCAAACAAATACATATATTACTATTAAATCTGAGCTTACTAATATCACATTTAGCTTATTATACTGGAAACAAATCATTAAGCAGTCCAATGTTTTACAGTAGTAAATTTATAGTGTCTGAGATCATAAGACTAAAAAGAAGACACAATACTGAATACATATTTATATTTTAATTAATGCTTCATAAACAAATCATTCTGTATACTGAGAATTCTAGTTCAATGAGAAAATGACACAATTATCCATGTCATTACCAAATCAGAGCATGTTCCATAATCATAAGGAATACATATTAAATACAAACCTAGTGATAATATTCACTAAATAGCTATAATATTTTTTTCTTGGATAGTGAAAGTAACTCAGAATGTCTGCTTTCCAATAAAATTATCTGCTTGTTTTGATTTGTTTTCTATGCCTTCTACAAATCTTTAATTCTACATTAAAATATATGGCATGTTTTATGCTTCTGCAAGGAGAAAACCTGAATTCAGAAATAGAAGCCCATGACATTGGATACATTCAAAATGTTTTACAAATAGAATTTGCCAGAGTTAGCAGAAAAGTCTGGTTTGGGAAAACTATTATGAATAAAATTGTTGTTTGTCACTTTTATTTTACCAAGAGCTAAATTAGTCATTGGATAGCCTGTTCTATTTTTCTCCTCAAAATCAGGTCACTTAATCCCTTCTGGGATGTATTCAAAATGAGATCCTATATTTTCCTCTCAGATTAATCTGGAGAGATTTCAAGTTGCAGGTCTTCATATAATAAGGCATATGGAAATGGAGTCTAAAATATCTGACACTTTAAGGATATAACTTCATTCACAATGGCATTACTTGTGAATATCATTTAAATGAAAATGTAGGCAAGCCACATCCCCGAATGACCTCCATAGCAAGGAAACTGTACTTCTGTAAAATGCATTAAACTTCCCATGCACTGCATACTTCTGGAACCTTCAACTGCCAGCATGCCTATGGTCACCTGGTCTAAGCACAACATATGATCTTGGTCTTATATATGTAAGTTATTCATTTTTCTTGGACAATAATTTACATTTAATAATATTTATAATTTTAAACTAGAACCACATAAATGCACAAAAGTCTTTCTTAAAAAAAAGTCTTATTTATTTATTTGAGAGCGAGAGAAAGAGGCAGAGGGAAAGAGAGAATGGGCATGCCAGGATCTCTAGCCACTGCAAACAAACTCCAGATGCAGGAGCCATTTTGTGCATCTGGCTTTACATGAGTACTGGGGAATTGAACCTAGGTCCTTAGGATTTGCAGACAAGGGCCCTAATGTACTAAGCCATATCTCCAGCCCCAAAGTGCACAAAATTTTACAGTGAAGTTGGACAGCTAGTTCTTCATTCCATTTCTTCATCCTTCTTAGGTATACATTTTTCTAGATGTAATGTTACCTGTTAATGACAGGTGGTGGTAGTGTTTCAATTCCCAGATTTACAAGCTAAAAGACTATGGTATAATTATTGACTTATTATTATCTCTACAAGAAATCTGTACAATATTGTTTCCATTAAAGTCTTGACTTAAACGTGAATACATCTGAGAACACTAATCATATAGAGATGCAAAAAATGGTGTAGAGATAGACCACACATACAAACTTCATAATACATAATACATAGGCAATGATTTTCAAATGTTACGTGTCTTAATTTACAATCTGCTAAGTATAAAATTTTTTAAACATAAAGAACTATTAATATCATAGGAAGAAGATAAGCAAATGCATGCACAATACAAGTCTAGATTTTTTTTATTGTTTGACTGAATATTCAGAGATTACTTTTTAATGGATGTGATAAGAACATCATAATAGAGAAAAATTGCTACAAAAATTTTCTCACTGTTTACTCCCAACTTTTGTGCTTTTCTCACCATGTATTGGCTCAGTACATGGGGAGAAGTCCATACATTGAGAAGCACTGAGATACAATAATATAATATTTTTGGTTTGTCTTTCTGCTTATTTATTAGGCATTAGGTACACATGTCACATTTCCAAACAACATGTCCACAGCAGCACTGAAGTAAAGCAGTATTTTTCCTGTGTTTGCCTATACACTCCTGAGCTGTGTGTAGGTGTATCAGGAGGAGGAGCATAGTGTTAGAACACAGAAAAATATCATAAGCTGTACTTCCTACCCGAAAGAAATGCAGCCATGTAGAAAGCATCAAGATCCTCTTAATGAAATGTCTTCTCTCCAGCCCAGGAAAGTGGCATGTCATGAACCAAGGAGTCATTCTTTATGTGCACCATTGTTAACAGGCAGAAAAAAATGCTTCATGTATATGTATTCATCTGAGGTGTTTTGTTTCTTTTTTTTAATATTTTGTTTCTATTTTTGAGACAGAACAGGGGAGAAGGAGACAGAGAGAGAGAGAGAGAGAGAGAGAGAGAGAGAGAGAGAGAGAGAGAGAGAATGGGCATGCCAGGGCCTTTAGCCACTGCATATGAACTCCAGACACATGCACCACCTTGTGCATCTGGCTTACATGGATACCGAGGAATCAAACCTGGGTCCTTAGGTTCACAGGCAAGTGCCTTAACCACTAAGCCATCTCCCCAGCCCCAGATTTTTCTTCCTTCCTTTTTTATTCCTTTGGTTTTTCGAGGTAGGGCCTAACTCTAGCCCAGGCTAACTTGAAGTTCACTCTGTATTCTCAGGGTGGCCTCAAACTCAAGGCAATCCTCCAACCTCTGTCCCCTAGTGCTGGGATTAAAAGTGTGCACCACCATAGCCAGCAGTTATTCCCCTGCTTTTTGATGAGTAAAAATAGCTGTGATGAATAAATGCTGCTTTACTTAAAAATGCTGCCTATCAGGGCTAGTGATATGGTTGATCCTTTAACAAAAGTGCTTGCTTGCAAAGCCTGATGATCTGATTCATTAACCCAGTACTCACATAAGGCCATTTGCTCAAAATAGTACATGAATATGGATTCATTTGCCAAGGCATAGGTCCTGGGATACCTATTCTCTCTCCCCTTTCTCCCTCTCCCTTAAATAAATAAATAAATAGATGTTAAGTGTGCCCTGCCTATGTCTATAGAAGCTAATGCAGGATGCATATGCTCTCTCAGTAGATTCTAGAGATGCATCTACTTTTCATATAGGGTGGCCTTCAGAAAGGCTGAAACCCCAGTAAAGACCTTTAGAGGAGGAGTATCATCAGCAAGAAGTCCTGGTCACAATGAAACTTGGAGTTTGTAAAAATTTTAATTGTGACAAAGAAAATGATTTCTTTTTTCACAGATGTCATTCCAGTTAAAGGTTATTCACATGCAAGTCAGAAAACATTACCATAAAAACTTTCCCATTAAAAACAAAATGGATTATGAAGTTGTGTTGTTTGTGAAGAAAATATGTAGCTAACTTGTGGAGAACTTTTAAATACTTGGATCCTAACCATCAAAGTAGAGATCCAAATGACATTTCATCATGAAAGTTGGATCATTATTGACAAACAGTAAACTCCTGATGTACAATGTTGAAAATAACCCTGAGATATTGTTGCAGAGGAAAATTATTGTCATTGATTATTGATGTCTCCCATAGACACATGCTAGGGAAACAAGTGCAGACAATTATTTTATTGCCTCAAAGCCATGTTTTCTGAATTTTCCTAAGAATTAAAAAGAAATTTACCAGATTGAAAAAAATTACATTTTACAGGTTACGAAACATTTATAGTGGAGGTGAATTAAAGTCTTGAGTCAGGAGTGGTGATGCACACTTGTAATCCCACCATTTGGAAGGTAGAGGTAGAAGGTTCAAAAGTTCAAGGTCATTCTCAGCAATTTTGAGGCCAGCCTGGTGTCCAGGAAAGCCTGTCTCAGAAAAGGGGAGTGGGCTCACGAGATGGCTGATCAATTATGGCACTTGCCTGCAAAGCCTGATGAGCCATGTTTGACTCTCCAGATCCCATGTAAGTTAGATGCACAAAAGTAAGGCAAGCACAAGGTGACACATTCCCAGTAGGTGGAGCAAGCATGTGGAGGTCCATTTTAGTGGCTGAGGCCCTAGTGTGCCAATTTTTTCTCTCTCTCAAATAAAATAAAATAAAATAAACTTAATTTTTTAGAAGACTTGTATAGGTAAAAATGAGGTGAGATGGAAAGCTATGCATTCAGTAGGAGTTTGAATACTTGGCCCCATAGTCATGGCCATTTTAAATTAAATTTCCTACTTAAGCCCCTAGCAGGCAGATTCTTGCTAGAGGGAGAATTTCATCCTCATTCCAGCCCAAAGGTTTGTGGAGAGCAGTTTGAGCTCTGGTGGTATGTACTTGCTAATGGTATTGACTACAACAGAGCTGGAGCCCACACTGCATTTTCACAAAACAATTGCACAACTAAACCTCACTTGAGAAATTGTTCAAAGTCACAAAACTTTAAAGTTGAAAGTTATCTTTAAAACAGCATAGTCTAAATCTCTTTTGTTTTAAAAATACAGGAACAGAGACCATAGATATGAAATATCTTGCCCCCAGGGATCTGTTAACAATGAAGGACAGGATTTAGAAGCATAATCTCATTTCTCGGTTTTTCTAATTTCCATTTCATATCTGCAGAATTTATCAAACTATCACACATAAGATTTGGGGTTGAAAAATCACAGACAACCCTAATATGTGTCAACTGTCACTTTGGATTCTGATACCAAAACATTTACCAGCAAAATACACAGTTAAAATATGTTTTCTTGGCCAGGCATAGTGGTACAAGCCTTTAATCCCAGCACTCAGAATGCAGAGGTAGGAAAATTACCATGAGTCCGAGGCTATCCTGAGACTACATAGTAAATTCCAGGTCAGCCTGCACTAGAGTGAAACTCTACCTTGAAAAACGTGTGTGTGTGTTTTCTTTATAGTAATTGTGTTTATTCAAGTAGACTGAATGGTATATTACAGTAATCTGTTAGGATAACAAACAAAGATCCCTAAAATCTCTGCAAGTTAAAACAGTGAAAGCTTAATTTTTTGCTTTCACAAAGTACACTCTTGCATCCAGGCAACAAGCCTACTATCTTATAGTGGCAAATTCAGAATTCCATCTCCTTATTCTGACCGATGAATGTGTCTACCCAGAAATGATTCAGATCTTTCCTCATATATCTTTGGCTAAAGCAAATTTACAGCCATGTCAACTGCAAAGAAGACAGGAATAGGCATAGAAGAGAAAATGTGAGTGAATAGTTACAGCACTACCACCAATAATGTGCACAATTAGATTTAAAGGAAGTAAAGATGAATGGGCCCAAATAATGACTATGTGCTATGTAAACACAGTCTGCTGACTTTTTTGAACCCCAAGTCTTGTGTGATTTTTATGCGATCCCTGAAGGGATCCTCATCCACAAGAATGTAAATAAGCCGTAAAGTTGTGTTTTTCTACTTCTCCATATGGTGCATAGCTCAAAGCAAAGCACTGGAAAGTACATTTTACAAGAAGATCAGATACATTTTATGACATTATGTCAAATAAGCAAACATAAATTTAGGAGACATCCATTTAACAAAATAAAATTCTAATTTACCTATGTGGTAGGAACAGAAAGAATGATTTTCCCAAGTCAGATAGACATTATGTTACCTGGTTTTGAGTATGTCTTTTTGTGAGGTTTTTTTTTTTTTTAACTCATGTTAATAATTTATTTTCCTGAAGAATTTTTTAGATATGCTTAAAAAAAACTTGCAGATGAGCTACTATGTATATATCAACTGCATGATGCTAAATCTCTAAACAGGACTGATCTATAATCTTTTAATTTTTCAGAGAGCTTAAAACTTTGCATTCCAAATTTTGGTTGGGACAAGATAAAACAGCAGAACAAATGAGTACAAATCTGAAAAAAAAAAAAAAAAGACTAATCATCATCAAGTTTCTTGTTGTCATGGTGCCCAAGGGCCACAATTTGCATTTTCTAGGAAGGTAATACTTTTGTGGTGAAACCATTTTAATTTTTGTCTAGTATCTCATGAGCGTCAGAAGTCATAATGCCAGCAGGGATACTCACATAGATTCTCTAAGAGGCTGACACTGTGAACCTCATACCCTGAAGTTGGTCCTCTGAGGACACAGAGGAGAATGGATGGGAAAGGGCATTTGCTCTGGCCTGTGGTAGTTACTATTCCATCTTTCCAGGTGTCCTCACCTCATTGTAACATGATAGAGCAAGGGACCCTCCAGCATACTCACCTCAGTTTCTCTGAGGTGGAATTTCTTGGACAAAAGTTCGGTTGAATGTACAATTTGGGTAGCAATGCCAAGTTACTTTCAAAATGACTTTGCCAGTTTCCACTCCCTCCATCTGTGTGTGAGAGAACCTTTGTTCCCTGAAGTGCAAACTGGGGCAACCACTAAGCATGGCCCATTGGGAGCAGCTCCTCACAGAGAGGAGATGTGAAGGAGATGTTCCCTCCACTGTAAATTAAAAGCACATTGTATATATGTAAGTACAATGATTGTGATGGGGAGGTAATATGGTGGAGAATGGAATTTCAAAGGAGAAAGTGGGGGGGGGGAATTAACATGGGATATTTTTTATAATCATGGAAAATGCTAATAAAAATTAAAAAATAAAATAAATTAAAAACACATAACAATGGCTTAACCAGAAATATTTTGGGAAAGTAACCCCACCTCTTGGTCTGAGGTTTTTAAAGAATCACTGCTGGGGAAACGTCAGCATGCCAACCCTCACATAACCAAAGGCTTCCAGGCAACACAAATAAAATACGGCAGACTCTTGGCACCAACCCTATCCTGCCAGCGTTTACAGCAGGGGGTGGAGCAGCTGGCCCTGAGCTGTCAAGCTGGGGACCACTGCCCAAGGCTCAGCTGACCCATTACATGCAAAACCAGGGCCAGTTTCCATGGAGCTTTAAAGAAGGCCAGAAGTCTTTCTTGAAAGGCCAGTTTTCAGGGTGTGTGTCTTTGACAAATTAACAGTTACCTCTCAATTCCCAACCCTTCCTTTTGGCTATGGATTTGTTATTGTCATATGACTTATGTGCCAAATAAACAAGAGCATGTTAATCTGGGGCTATTTCTGTATTTTGAGTTCCTATGAAACAAACTGTGTCCCAACTGAAGGAAGTAAAGTTTATTTAGAAGACTGTTCTATTAACAAATAACATCTCAGCCAGGATTAGGTAGCAATCTGGCCATACTATGCAAAATGAGGCAAATGTCCCATCACACCAGGCACACATGAGCAGAGACAAAGCTGCAGCTGCCCATGACTTCTCTGCTCTGCTTGGGTATTGGCTGTGTAGACAGTCCAACTCTCCTCTCCTTCTGTGGGCTGCCTGACTCATGATCTTTCTGTGCTTAAGTAAACCTACTGCCATATTTATTTAGAATTTGTCTTTTTAGCAATCATATTTAATTTGGAGCATGCAGTATATATGACTGTGAACTAGTGTCTTAGCCATGTCTATTAAAAATCAAACTGGTAAAGTATGTTGTTTTAAATTACTGTAGACTTATGTTTGCTTGCCTAACTCATCACCATAGAGGACTATGTTGAAATCCCCAAATATATGGCAAATTTTTAGCTTCCTTCTATAGTTTTAAACACTTTTGTAAATCATAGGCTTATTTTACAAGCTGGGTGTTTGTGTGTTTAAAATATCCTCTGAATGAAGACAACTTTTGTCAGTTTTAAATACTACTATTTATCTTTTATAAGGCTTTTTGCCTTATGACTTGTGCATTATATTTTTGTATTCCTGCTGATTTTATTTATGTGCGTGTGTGTGTATGATTGTGTGTGTGTGTATGTGTGTATGTGTGTATGATTGCATGTGTATACGTGGGTGTTCATGTAGGTGAATGAAGACCATGTTCCATGGTGTATTGTGTAAGTTACAGGAAAACCTCAGGTGTTGGTCTTTGCTTTTCCATCTTGTTTGAGGCAGGGGTCTGTCACTGCTACTATGTTTGCCAGACTATAGGGTCTGGGAGCTGCTGGGAGATTTTCCTGTCTCTGTCTACTTTCTTGCTATAGTTCCACTGGGATTACAGATGCTTGGCTATAGTGTGTAGGTTTTTGATAGGTTCTGCGGTACTGAATTCCATGTTGTATCCACTGAGCAACTTTCCCACTCTGATTTTCTTCAAGTAGCATTTGATAGATATTTGTTCTATAACTTTATTTAAAAATTTTCTGTGATCTTTCAATTAGGTATTTAAAACATATTTAGTTACTATATAAGATACATACAGGAAGAATAATCTTTGAACTTTAGTGAAAATTTTTTTATTGATTGTGAGAGCATATTTATTTATATTTATTTTTCTCCATCTATTTTATGCTTATGCTTGGTCAGTCTTTTTCAGTGCCATTTAAGATGGGTTCCAACCACTTTTTTTTTTCTTTCTTTCTTTCCTTTTTTTTACACTTGCTGGTTTGGAAATTCTACCTTCCATTTATTTTTTATTTTAGTTTATTTATTTATTTGAGAAAACAAAAGAGAAAGAGGCAGAGAGAGACAGAGAGAGAGAGAGAGAGAGAATGGGCACACCAGTGTCTCCAGCCACTGCAAATGAACTCCAGATGCAGGCACCACCTTGTGCATCTGGCTTACGTGGGCCCTGGGGAATCAAACCGAGGTCTGATGGCTTTACAGTCAAACACCTTAACACCTAAGCCATCTCTCCAGCCCTTTATCTTCCATTTCTATGCCTCTGAGAATTCCTCTGGAATCTTAATCTGCATTCTTAGCTAAAGATATTTAGAGTTCATATTTTAACTCTTCTCTTAAAGCTATGAACTTTAAAACAATTGGCTCCAATCACCTCTTTTTTCATGTTAAGTTTTGTTGTCTAGAATTCAAGTCTATTGTGATTGCTGAACTTCACAAATTAAATATTATTATTATTATTTTTATTAAAATTATTTATTTATTTATTTGAGAGCGACAGACACAGAGAGAAAGACAGGTAGAGGGAGAGAGAGAGAATGGGTGCGCCAGGGCTTCCAGCCTCTGCAAACGAACTCCAGACGCGTGCTCCCCCTTGTGCATCTGGCTAACATGGGACCTGGGGAACCGAGCCTCGAACCGGGGTCCTTAGGCTTCACAGGCAAGCGCTTATCCGCTAAGCCATCTCTCCAGCCCTTAAATATTATTTTTATATCTAGTCAATTTTACTTAGATTTAGCAATGTGTCTATTAGTTAGATTTTGTTTTGTTTCATTTTGGCTCAAATATACCTTCTGTAATCATTTTGTTCCTACATGAATATGTTCCAGATGCATTGGCTATTGCTTGTGAACTCTCTGAGGTTTGGTTTGAAGATTTTACCCCTGCTGTTCCTCAAGGCATGCCTTTGTACAACTGTCGGGATTTTTCTATGACTACTTCATGATCCACCCTTCCTCCCTGGCTCCATTGTTGCTGTGAAAGCCAGCTGTCGGTTGAATGGCTACTCCTTTGTAGCATGTCATTCGTTATTTACTGCCAATTCTCCTGTCTGACTTGTACACACTACAACTAGGTGAATTTCTTTTTATTTATGTTTCTTAAGCTTCACTGCATTTTTTTCTTTTTTTTGGCTCTGAGATAGGCTTTCACTATAGTCCTGGCTGACCTGGAATTCACTATGCAGTCTCAGGGTGCCCTTGAACTCACAGCAATCCTCCTACTTCTGCCTCCAGAGTGCTGGGATGAAAGGCATGTGCCACCATACCTGGCCTTCACTCAAAATGTTAAGTGTTGATATCTTTGAGTTTTTATGTAGACTTATCTAAAAGTGACTGCTTTGAGACAAAGAGTAACATATGTTGAAGATTTTTAGTCATGTGAAAATAATGTAAATTGTCATGATAATATTATATTGATTACTTGTTGACATAACACCTCTTATGTTTTGAGATAATAAAGTGGACTACTAAAATAATTTTTGGCTGTCCCTACTATTTCATGTTGCAAGAAGACATTTTAAAATAATGTATTAAAATATTGATTTTATAATTTAAAGTTTTAGTTCACATTTCTTGAATTATTATTTGTCTCTCCTTTTTGCCAGTAAGAATAATTATGATGGTCTCTATTTCTCTTTCACACTTTCAACACTATTTTGTTTATCTGAACACAACCATCTCATCTATCTCAGCTTCATTTTTTGGAAATTGTAGTCCTATCACTTCCTGTAACTCTGATACTGAATGCTGTTGACTCTCCCATGATGGCTCTCTTCCTCTCAGACCTTTGTGAAAACTATGAGCTTCTTTTACATTAATCTAAAGCCAATTTGTACTTTTTCCTGCCAAGAATATGAGACTCTGCTACTCTGTGACCAAATGAAAAATAGTCAATTTCTGAGTGGGAAGAAGCTACACAGGTAGCATGATTTTCCTTTTTATTCAATTAAATCATATATGGCATATATGTTCATGCTGTAAACAAAGTATAAAATGAATTTTTATAATTAGATCTGTGAAGACAGTATTTGATTCAAGGAATCAAGAGAAAAGAATATTAAATATGCCTGGGAGCCTCTTACAGGTCCTGACTATACCCATGTACCTATTAACAAAGAAGAATTCAAAAACACATACACAGAGAGAGGAAGAGACAGAGAGAGAGGAAGACAAAACAGTCCAGCAGATCTCTTCAGATCTCATCTATGGTCAAGTTCTTAGTTTATGTAGCAGTTATGTTCACACTGCTTGAACAAAACCCCCAACCAGAAGCAGCTTGTGGAAGGAAGGGATTTACTTCAGGCTTAAAGTTTCAAGGGGAGGCTTCATCATGGAGAAAGCATGACAACTAGCTCATATCATATCACCATCAGAGAGGAAACAGTAACAGTCAGCTAGAGCTCAACATCTGGTGTGATGGGATGATCAACCCAAGGCCACCCCTGCAACACACCTCCTCCTGCAAGGCTCCACCTCCCAAAGGCTCCAAAAGTTTGGGACTAAGTAGGATGCTTACTCCCACTTTATATTTAAATTCCTAAACTCCAAACTCCATAGTTTAGCAGACGCCCTCAAGTACCCTGTGTGAGCATAGCTTGGCTTTACTATAGCATGTTCTGTTTTCTCACTATTGCAGTCGAAGGTTTTCCCTCTAGTTTTCCTTATAAGTAGGCAATTTAAAAACTAGGCTTAAGCAAATATGTACATACCCCAGGGAAACATTGTTTCTAGCACATTAAAAATTCTCTGTATTTGAGTTTTTCTCTTGCTTCTGGCTTAAGAAAAAAAAAATTCCTGTGCTCCCACAAGGTCAGAAATATATGAAAGTTTATAAAGGAGAGAGGAGGAAATGAGAGGAAAGATATTAATTTTAACATTTAAATTATCATGAAAGATAAAGATGAAAATTCTACAGAATTTTTAGACCTTGTTATTAGGCAGAATTTAATGACATGTAAAGATGTCCAACATGCTATTAAAAAGAAAGTAGTTATTCAAACCTGTAAAAGGAGGATCTCAATTTTGTAATAAATAGATAAAAATGTGTATAGATCTAGAAATACAAGAAAGAAATGAATTAAGGCAATAGTATTGACTTTCCATGAGGAATGAACCTATACTTTATTTCATTCTCATACTTATCTATATTTATCTTTTTTGAAATTTAGAATTGAGAACTATAATACATGGATATACTATAATTTGATTTAGATTCCCATATCATAATCCTGTTTGCATGATATACAACCTTCTTTCATGAAATGAAAAGCTATGTTAAAAAATTAAGAAGTAAGGGCTGGAGATATGGCTTAACAGTTAAGGTGATTGCCTGTGCAGCTAGAAGACCCATGTTCAATTTCCCAAGACCCACTTAAGCAAGATGCACAAAATGGTGCATGTGTCTGGAGTTTGTTTATAGCAGGTAAAGACCCTGGTGCGCCCATTCTCTTTCTCTCTTTCACACACACAAACCCACACAAATAAATAAAATATTAAAAAATATTAAGCCAGTCTTTAATATGAACCCTTGGGAGGCAGAGGTAGGAGGATCGTCACGAATTCAAGGCTACCCTGTGAATACATAGTGAATTCCAGGTCAGCCTGAGTTAGAGTGAGACCCTACCTTAAAAAAAAAAATTAAAAGAGATTAAGAAGTAAAATCTGAAGCTATAAAGCACTTTTATCCAACCACTCACACTCTTTGTCACACACGTAAGCAGTTGGTGACATGAGGAAAACAGGGAAAAAATGGAATCGCTTCAATAATGCTCAACAAGAGAAATCTGCAGCCAGCTGGGCACAGCACTGCTCTGCCTTCTATACAGGCTGCTTTCCATCAAGTGGAAAATGTGACTTCACCAAACAAAGCTCTTGTCTCTCCTGTGGCTTGTCTTTTATGATGTAGTATAAAGCAGCCTTTCACCAGGATGCAAACTACAGGAACAGAAAGGATATATTAAAACCACTCACATCTTCTTATTTAATACTCATAATTTTTTGGTTCCTTAGCATGATTGAATTATATAATAACAGAAGGTATGAGATTTAAGGATGGATGGATGAGAAGCAATAGTGCATTTTTATCAATTGACTTAGCACATCAATCATTTGGAAGAACTACACCTTTCATTCTAGCCTAATATAGTTCATCCAGAGCTATGTTTTTTAAGGAGATAAGTAAAATGTGTAGCCACTTATTTATGACAATGTTTAGCATACAACAGAGAGACAAAGAGAGAGAGAGGGAGAGAAATAAGGATACCTCAATATTTAATGTCATGCCACCTGGTAGCAGCATTGCTTTGGAGCTTGTTGGTAATTCAGACACTTAGGCCCCACATCAGTCCTACAGTGTCAGAGTCCCCAAGGACATAAGGTTTAATGATTTCCACCAATTATGTAGGGTAACGTTTCCAACCTATTTGAGAGTTTTCAGAAATAATTTCATACCACCAGAGTTCAAACAAAACAAACAGACTATTCTATGCCTCTGACTACCAGTTTCTTATATGGTAGAAAAACTTGCTATAGCTCCTCATCTAATAGCAACAATTAAGAATGGGAGCGTATAAAGGTTTCCATAAACAAGGGTCAAGGCTGCATTTAAGCGGCCTGATCCATAACTGCTACCTTTCCACAATTGGACCCCAGGAAGGAAGTTTTTATTCCACTTTTCCTTTTATCCTCTTTGAAGAGATACAACTTTGAACTGACAGTGTTGCTGTTGGGAACTGTTTTGTTCCTGCCATCAATTGCATCTTCCTCTATTGTAACTCTCTGATGGAACAGTGCAAAAATGGAACAAAACCAACAAAACCAAGCCAAAAAGAAGCTCTCTACTGAACTGGATTGTGCCAGCTTAAATGTTTTAATAATGTATTGTTATTTTATATGATCTTCCAACCGCTCTCTTTAAAACTATGTTGGATTAAACATAAAAAATATTTTGTCATCAAAGATATATTAGACTATGGAAGCTGTGTAACATTACAAGCTACCCTTTTGGGATCTTCCTCAGTATCATCCACTACTAAGGTCTAGCGAACCCATCAACTCAAATTTTGATCCATCTTGATTACTTATTGACAATGTGTTAGGAATCTTTTGAAGTACAATTTTTTCCCATCAATACGTAACTGTTTGATTTCCAAATCCTATAAAATTTTGTGTTGTATCTGTATTATTAAGTTCTAACTTAACTCAATTATTTATTGACAAAGTCTTAGGTTTTGGTGCTTAATACAGAATGTTACAGAGTGTGTAGCTTAAACAAGTAACAAATGTTAGCATTTATTAACATTTATTCCTCATAAAACAGAAGGCCCACAAGCCTAAAATCAAGATGGCAGCAGATCAAGTTTCCACTGGCAACTTTTTTGTAAGTGAATCTATTACAAGTTTACAGAGGATGTTTTTAAGAGAGCCCATTGCAAGATTGCAGATGACATTGCCTTATATCCTCGATTAATGGAGTAAAGACTTCTTACTGGTCTCTTCTTATGGTACCAATCATATTCATGAGAACATCCTTCTCCTGACCTAATGATTTCCAAAAGTCTTCAATTCCCAACTCTATCCCATCAGGGTTAGAATTTTAACAAATATTTTTTTTAGAAAAAAAAATTTTATACATTTATTTGGAAGCAGACAGCAGCAGAGAGAGGGAGAGAGAGAGAGAGAGAGAGAGAGAGAGAGAGAGAGAGAGAATGGCAGGTTGCATTTTGAATATTTCCAAGTTTATCAACTATTGCTACAATAATACTATACAGCAAAGCATAAAACCTCAGTGGCCTAACACAAAAGCAGTCATGGTTCACACATTAGGGGGCAGCTAGTGATATGCCGGGAGGCTCTATGACTTTTGGCTAGGCTTACTCTTCGGTAACATGCCAAATGCATGTATACTGATCCAGATAAACTTCTACTGGGATGCCTGAGCATCTTGGCTCTGCTTGATACATTTGTCATGTTCCAGTAGGCTGCCTCAGGGATATATATATATATATATATATATATATATATATATATATATATATATATATCATGGAAGTAAGAGGAGCACAAGGAAGAATGAGGCATCTTAACCTAGGCTTGTAATCCTGACACTTTCACTTCTGCTTCTCTTTGTCAAGTTAAGAGACAGAGGAAACTTCAATTATATAGTAAGGGAAAACCTTCAATGGCTTCCATAAACAGGCAAAATGGAGTAGGTCTGCACTGAAGCAGAGAGGAGGATGGATCAGAGCCATATTTACAGCTAGTCTATTTTTTCCCCTCTGCCAATCTATTGACAAATCCCGTCAATTCTACCGTCAAGTCACTTTCTATAGCCATCATCCATTGATACCTTCAGGATAATGTCCCCTCTTGCCTGAAGCCTCCCAACCATTCTGTCCACAGCTTTTCTTATCCCTCACTCCCTACACCATTATCAAACAGCACTTCTTAAAAATAAAATTTCTGTTCTTGCCACTCATTTGCTTATGTTGTCTAAACACTTTCCTAGTTTTCTCATGATAAAAGCATCAGTCCTGAAGATGAAGCATAAAGCTCTGCCCCATGTGGAGATGGAGGTGGCTTTCTCTCCAGTCTCATTTGGCTATCCCAAGCTTTCTCATCTCCAGTTGCATTGACATTCTTACTTCCTTTCACTACAGGACCAATGCAAGTATGGCTCCCCCTGCCTCAGCTAGGTTTGTGTGGCTGGACTCCACAAATTCATCAAATCACCACCTGAACATCACTTCCTCCACCCACTCAGTCCACATGTCACGTAATAGGTTATCCTACTTTAGTGCTTTCAAAACTATTTATAATTTTTCATCCTACACTGAGCACAATTTGTAATGGACAGTTATCATCCTCAATAATTGATAAACATGTACTTCCCATTAAAATATAAAAATATACATGATATCTGAGGTCATGGCTGCCAGTTTCCTCAAAAAGGCTTCTTAAAAGATTTACTGAACTATACAAGAAAATATATTACTTTCTTTAATTTTAACATGATCTTAATAGCCTTTCTTTTATTTGAAGTGCAATGACTAGAAGCAGTGATGCTGTGTAATACCTGGGTTCCTTGGAAGGGTTTTCTAAATAAATACAGCGAAAATAAATTATTCCTATGCCTTCCAATTCATCAGCCAAATCCTCTACTTTCTTTGATCAATCTTAAAATAGATTATCAAAACTGATGATAAAATTCTTCTCAATGGGCATATATTTTTCTCTTGGTCCTTTCTTTAATGACTCCCTACATCATTTGCAATGCATATTTTCAAATCCCACTTTATTGCAACTGTTAGGTTTGTGTTCTGACAAGTTAAGACTACCTGCATGTTCAGCATGAATAATATATCTCCCTTGTACATCTCTTGTATATGCATACAATAGCATTTAATAGTGACTTGATTTATACCTTTTGACCAGTAATCATTCCTCTACTCCCAAGCTTCTGGCAAACACCATTCTATTGACTTTCTGTTAGTTTGACTTTTTAGATCACACACATAAAAATAGCCATGTGTTTTTTGTCAATCTGTGTCTTTTTTTTTTTTTCTTAGCACAGTAAGTTCCTTCAGGTTGTCACAAATAGTAAGAATTGCTTCTTTGTTAACAGACACATATAGTATTTCCATATCTTGGTAATTGTGAATAATTCTGTATTTGTCTATGCAAAAGCTATTTAGCTTCATGAGATCCCATTGGTTGAGAAATTGTTTAATTTCTTGGGCTACTGGGGTGTTATTCATGAACTATTTCCCCAGTCCTATATTGTGGAGAGCACCTCCTATTTTTATGTTGGTTGTTTCTTTTGCTTATCAGAAGCCTTTATATTTTATGTGATTATACTGGTTTATTTTTGCTTTTATTGTTTATTATTCAGATGTTATAATTCTTGTCAAGATCAATATCAAGATTCATTCTCGCCAATGTTTTTCTTTAACTTTTCCAGTTCCCAGTCTTACATCTGACTCACTGTGGTGATTTAAGTGTAAAATATCCTCCATAGACTCATGTATTTGAACACTTAATCTCCAATTTGTGGCACTTTTTTGGAAGACGGTAGAACCTCTAAAAGGTAGAGCATTACTGGAGGAAGTGTGTCACTGGAGGTAGGCCTTGAGGTATAAAAGCACAGCACCACATAGCTTTTGATTCTCTCTCTCTCTCTACTTCTGCCCTACTGATGCAAGAATATGACTCAGTTTTTGACTCTTAGAGTTTCCCTACCACAATAGACTTTCCTTTGAAGATAAACCCTTTCTTTCATTAAGTTGCTTCTCACTGTTTGTTTTTTTTTGTCATAACAATGAGAAAGTAACTGAACAGTCTTTGATCCATACGTTTTTGTTTTTAATTTAATTTAATTTAATTTTTTTATCTTTTCACAATTTTTATTAACATTTTCCATGATTATAAAAAAAATCCCATGGTAATACCCCCCCCCCACTTTCCCCTTTGAAATTCCATTCTCCATCATATTACCTCCCCATGTCAATCATTGCACTTACATATATACAATACCAACCTATTAAGTACCCTCCTCCCTTCCTTTCTCTTCCCTTTATATCTCCTTTTTAACTTACTGGCCTCTGCTACTAAGTATTTTTCTTCTCATGCAGAAGCTCAATCATCTGTAGCTAGGATCCACATATGAGGGAGAACATGTAGCACTTGGCTTTCTGGGCCTGGGTTACCTCACTTAGTATAATCCTTTCCAGATGCATCCATTTTTCTGAAAATTTCATAACTTCATTTTTCTTTACCACTGAATAGAACTCCACTGTATAAATGTGCCACACCTTTATTATCCACTCATCAGTTGAGGGACATCTAGGCTGGTTCCATTTCCCAGCTATTATAAATTGAGCAGCAATAAACATGGTTGAGCATGTACTTCTAAGGAAATGAGATGATTCCTTAGGATATATGCCTAGAAGTGCTACAGCTGGGTCATATGGTAGATCAATCTTTAGCTGTTTTAGGAACCCCCACACTGATTTCCACAATGGCTGGACCAGATTGCATTCCCACCAGCAGTGTAGAAGGGTTCCTCATTTTCCACATCCCCGCCAACATTTATGATCATTTGTTTTCATGATGGTGGCCAATCTGACAGGAGTGAGATGGAATCTCAATGTAGTTTTAATTTGCATTTCCCTGAGGACCAGTGATGTAGAGCATATTTTTAGATGCTTATATGCCATTCATATTTCTTCCTTTGAGAATGCTCTATTTAGTTCCATAGCCCATTTTTTGATTGGCTTATTTGATTCCTTAATATTTAAATTTTTGAGTTCTTTGCATATCCTAGATATTAATCCTCTATCAGATGTATAGCTGGCAAAGATTTTTTCCCATTCTGTAGGTTGCCTCTTTACTTTATTCACTGTGTCCTTTGCAGTGGAAATTCTTTGTAATTTCATGAGGTCCCAGTAATTAATCTATGGTTTTATTGCCTGAGCAAATGGGGTTGTATTCAGAAAGTCTTTTCCAATACCAATATGTTGAAGGGTTTCCCCTACTTTTTCCTCTAGCAGTTTTAGAGTTTCAGGTCTGATGTTAAGGTCTTTAATCCATGTGGACTTAATTCTTGTGCATGGAGAGAGAGAAGAATCTATTTTCATCCTTCTGCAGATATATATCCAGTTTTCCCAACACCATTTGCTAAAAAGGCTGTCTTTTCCCAAATAGTATTTTTGGCATTTTTATTGAATATCAGGTGGCTATAGCTACCTGGACTTACATCTGGGTCCTCTATTCAGTTCCATTGATCTGCATGTCTGTTTTTGTGCCAGTACCATGCTGTTTTTGTTACTATGGCTCTGTAGTATAGGTTAAAATCAGGTATGGTGATACCACCAGCCTTATTTTTGTTGCTCAGTATTATTTTAGATATTGGAGGTTTTTTGTGATTCCAAATGAATTTTTGGATTGTTTTTTCTATTTCCATGAAGAATGCTTTTGGAATTTTGATAGGGATTGCATTAAATGTGAAGATTGCTTTTGGTAAGATTGCCATTTTCACAATATTGATTCTTCCAATCCTGGAACAAGGGATGTTTTTCCACTTTCTAGTGTCTTCTGCAATTTCAAACTTGAGAGTTTTAAAGTTCTCATTGTAGAGATTCTTTACTTCCTTGGTTAGGTTTGTTCCAAGGTACTTTTTTTTTTTTTTTTGATGCAATTGTGAATGGGAGTGATTCTCTGATTTCATCCTCTGTGTGTTTGTTGTTAGCATATATGAAGGCTACTGATTTCTGTGTATTTATTTTGTATCCTGCTACATGTCTGTAGGTGTTTATCAGCTCTAACAGTTTGCTGGTAGAGTCTTTAGGGTCCTTTATATATAGAATCATGTTATCTGCAAATAATGATAACTTGATCTCTTCCTTTCCAATTTGTATCCCTTTTATGTGTGACTGTTGCCTTATTGGCATGGGTAATACTTCCAGAACTATATTAAGTAAAAGTTGGGACAGTGGACACCCTTGTCTTGTTCCTGATTTTAGTGGGAAAGCTACCAGTTTTTCCCAATTTAGTAATATGTTGGCTTGTCATAAATAGCTTTTATTATATTGAAATATGTTCCTTCTATTCCCAGTCTCTGTAGGACTTTTATCATGAAGGGATGTTGAATTTTGTCGAGTGCTTTCTCTGCATCTAATGAGATGATCATGCGATTTTTGTCCTTCAATCCATTTACTTAATGTATTACATTTATAGATTTGCATATATTGAACCATCCCTGCATCTCTGGGATAAAGCCTACTTGGTCAGGGTAAATGATCTTTCTGATATGTTTTCATATCCTGTTTGCCAATATTTTGTTGAGAATTTTTGCATGTATGTTCATGAGGGAGATTGGTCTGTAATTTTCTTTTTTTGTTCTATCTTTGCCTGGTTTTGGTATCACAATGATGCTGGCTTCATAGAAGGAATTTAGTAGAATTCCTTCTTTTTCTATTTCCTGGAAAAGCTTAAGAAACAATTGTGTTAGCTCTTCCTTGAAGGTCTGGTAAAATTCAGCAATGAATCCATCTGGGCCTGGGCTTTTTTTTTTTTTAATTGGGAGATTATTTATAACTCTTCAGATTTCCATGCTTGTTATAGGTCTATTTAATTGATTAATCTCATCTTGATTTAATTTAGGTAGGTCATATAAATCAAAGAAATCATCAATTTCTTTCAGATTTTCATACTTTGTGGAGCATATGCTTTTTTAGTATGTCCCTATGATTTTTTGAATTTCTCTGATATCTGTTGTGATGTTACCTTTTTCATCTCTAATTTTGTTAATTTGTGTCTCTTCTCTCTTTCTTTTGGTCAGAATTGCTAAGGGTTTATCAAACTTGCTTATCCTTTCAAGGAACCAACTCTTTGTTTCATTAATTTTTTGGATTGTTTTTTTTTTTTGTTTGTTTGTTTCTATTTCATTAATTTCTGTCCTAATCTTTACTATTTCTTCACATCTACTGATATTTGGTTTGCTTTGTTCTTCTTTTTCCATGTCTTTAAGGTGAAGCATTAGGTTGTTTACTTGCAACCTTTCTAATTTCTTAATATAGGCACTTAAAGCTATAAATTTACCTCTTAGGACTGCCTTCTTTGTGTTTCAGAGATTTTGGTATGTTGTGTTCTCATTATCGTTTGAATCTATAAATTTTTTGATTTCCTTCTTGATTTCTTCATTGACCCATTCATCTTTGAGTTGTTTATTGTTTAGTTTCCATGATTTTGTGTATGCTCTCTATCCTTTCTTGCTATTGATTTGTAGTTTAATTCCATTGTGGACAGATAGAATGCAAGGAATTATTTCAATTTTCCTGAACTTAAGATTTTCATTATGTCCTAATATATGGTCTATTTTAGAGAATGTTCCATGTGTTGCTGACAAGAATGTATATGACCCATACTTTTTTATTGAGAGCTTTAATATTTGTATTTACTTTTAAACTCTTTTATTGTAAAATAATTTAATTAACTATGATACATATTACACAATACAGTGCATGCATATAAACAAAGATTGAAATTTAGAATTCATACCCCATTGTCACCATTTTTCTCTAGGTTTGCTTAATTCAAGCATCTGTTCTCAGTCCTCTCTAGGAGGAGTATCCCTAAAGAACAAGGGAAGAGCTCTCCTTTCATCTAGGTTGACCTGGTTTGGATCTGTGATTTGAACTGCTTTGAGCAAATTCCTCCCTCTGGCTGTTTGTAATTAGGATACAAGGATATTAAGCTGTATATAATCATAATGCCAGGTAAATTCTAGTGTTGAATCTTCTCTTTTTAATAGAGCTATTTAGGTTAATGAACCATCAGAGAAAAGCAGTCTGGCAAAAGGAAGAAAATAAAATAAAGGTTATAGTCAGTAAAATGAGGAAACTCTTGTGGTAAGAGGCAAAGGGAGAAAAAGTGCATAGAACAAAACAAGGTATTCTTAATTCCTGAGGGCTACTCAGCACCAGATCCTTGACTAGTAAGGCTCAAGTGAGTGCTCTGACATACATTCTGAAAGAATTCCTTAATCCATGTAATAAATTCCCTTAATAATATGAGTTTCTTTCTTTTTTCTTTCTTTCTTTCTTTCTTTCCTTCTTTCTTTCTTTCTTTCTTTCTTTCTTTCTTTCTTTCTTTCTTTCTTTCCTTCCTTCCTTCCTTCTTTCTTTTTTTCTGCAAAAGATAAGTTCTTGCTGACACAGAATTTTTTCAAACATATACAAACCCCAAGTCATATTTCCCTTTCAGAGTCTCACCAGAGAGTGTGGGTTCCTTCATTCCTAGGCTGGTCTCATGTAATTCTGACTTTATCTGGACATTTGCTTATTATATATTATTAAGTGGGTTGTAACTCTAAAGGGCAGCTTCCTATGTGATAATTATGCCCTCTTGTGCTAGAAAACAATAGCCAAGAATTATTTTCATCTTAACTATGTTGTTGAGCAACTTTTTAAAATTTATAAGCATTAAAGTCAGAACTCAACCACCCTCCTTCAATCGGTAACAGAAAGAGAAACTAGATCAACATCAACCAATGATTGCCAAACATGGCTACTATTACAGAAGAGTGCCTTAGATTAAAGCATGCTAACCTTCCCCCTGAAAACAATGTAAAGGATAATAAAGGAGTAAAGGAGACAGGTGAGTATTCCTGTATGACAACCAAACCCAATACTCAGTGGGTTAAAATGGTAAGAATGCTTATTGGCAAGTCTATGTACAAGGTCAGCTCTCCTGATTTTAGTTAGATACTCATGGAAGCTCTCCTATCATAATAGGCTTTGTCTACATGCTTGGAGTTAGAAGACTGGCTACTCTACTAGAATTGCCTGGGCAAAGGAGTTTCAGTCATGATGTTTCTCATGCTACGGCATTCTGCTCAGGGATTTAAGAGCACAGAGCAAAAGTGAGAAAGCCTAAGAAAGTTCAATATCCACTGAATTTAGTGGGTAACAGCTGGTTTCAAGGGCAATTTAGATTCAAGGGTTGAGGTAAGTAGTTTCTTCTAGATGAGAGGAGTTGTTCTGTCTTACATGTAATGTGAGGTGAGTTATTAAATAAAGCATTTGAAATCAATCTATTAAAACACTACAGAGTTAAAAAAAAAGCCCCAAATAGTAGAGGAACCAACTCTTTGATATTTAGTTGAGTGTCTTCCCTCCATCTATGCTTAAGATCCCCTTGTCAGATTGCACACACTACTTATCCTTGCTAACCTCCCTTGGATGAACCTCTGAGAGTATTAATGGCATAGGTTGGCCTCAGTTCCCACTTTGTTTCAGGCTTTATTTCAGCCTCATCAGCTACCACTGCCTAGTGAGTCTCATAACCTACTAGGTAGGTTAGATGGACTCACAAAGCAAAGGTAAGAATGCTTCTCAAGTTTAGACTACATGGCTCAGTCACTTCCATTAGGAGAATATACCTTGAGCTAGTGCAAATGATAAATATTTGATGCTGTTTTCAAATGTGATTCCTAGGAGTGATGGCTGGGTCTCCTAAGCAGTCAACTAAGTTCATGTCAGTTGGGGTAGAATTGGACCAAGTCCTGGATGAAGTAAAATAAACCAGAAAAGAGTGGCAAAATCAAACAGAACAGATAGCTGTTTAGATCAACCTTACCTCTTACTGAGAGTTTAAAAAGAGAAAGAGACCATAGACAACATCCCAGGTATTAAGATATCAGTGTTAGTATAGTACTCACTACTTTCTGCTTACCAATCATATCATACATATCATAGAAATGCAGTTATAACTTAAGCAGCAGATGTTAGAACCTTCTTCCCTCAAAAGAGAGATTTGAAACTTTAGTCTCCCAGCAGAATCATCTGGTAAGCTTTGAAAATATTAATGTTGAGCCCCAAAACTGGTGAATCCAACTGAAATTAGTCTATAGTAACTTGGGTATTAGGAATACTTTGTTAACTCCCTAGTTGATTTTAATATGTGCATTAGGATGAGGACTTAATTAAATGCCTGAATAACTCTTAACTCATGCAACTAATATACTGTTTTAAGCATCTGCCATTTCAGGGCATTCTTCCAGGAGCAGTGATCAAAGGGAAGTACATTTGTGGACCAGAGAAGAAGAAAAGTGGCCATGAAGTTAAAACCACCACATTTAAACCATCATAAAAAGTAAATCTTGTGTGAAAAATGACATATGGTATGCTAGGCCAACATAGAGCATGGAACTACCAGGTACTAATGCTTTAGACTTATTTAGAATTACCCATGATAATTACTGAACAATCAGCCACAGGTTAGATTGATGAATCACTCAGGACTCAGAATTTACATCCCAGATGTGACCTTAATTCAACTTTATGCCACATAAATGGTCCAAGGTAAATTATCTCAAAGCCTTGGCTGCCTTGAGAATACTTATTTCCCATTCATACTGTCATTGTGTGTAAATTATAGATAATTTGTGTGAAACAGTAAAGCACAGTGTCCAACACACTGCTAATGTGCAATGTAGGTTAAGCAACAATTGATAATAATGGTGGGATAGCAATATCAATGTGTGAACCTCCAACCTTTATCAAGAGACATTTTTTTAAGGGAAAAAATATACCATCAAAGACAGAAGCGAAAGGCCAGGTAGGAGTAGGAGGAAACACAAAACTAAGAAAGCATCTGTAATGATGTGAATTGCCTCTTTCTGCTGTGCTACCAGGATGCCAAGAGGTCCTGGTAAGGTTATTTCTTCCCACTCAACTTCATACACCACAGATGTTAGGATCCCTCAACTGCACCTCACTACCTGGCAAGTCACTCTTAACTTTCCACTAATACCTGCCACAAAAGACCTTAGACACAATCTGATCCTGCCTTGCTTTTTCTCTATAACGCAGTTCCCAAAAGTTTGCAGGTTAATTGGCATATCTAGAGCTCTCATCCTTAATCAACCTGCATATCCTCTTATCTGTCTCTACTGGACTCTCTCCCCTTTTATCTTTAGCTCATGTAGCATATCATCAGGAAATTCTCAAATACTCTGATCTTCTTTCTGAAATGAGTCTGTTACTTGGCTCTTGTCAGAACCAGATGAACCCTAAGAATTCTTCTCCCTGTAGCAAAATGAGAACCAGCAGTAGTTTGTACACCCTCATTACATCTACTCCTGAATCTGCAAGAGATTTTCTGTGTGATGCTGCTTCCAAATAATTGTTGTTCTCTCTCCTTCAACAATTCCATCTTCCTGGAACCTCTCCTGCTGCTCTGTCTGCTTCCCTCATTGTTGCTGCCGTCATGGACAGCTCTACCAGAAATGCTCTTACTGTCTTATTTCTTATGCTCCAACACTATACCAATTTTGCTTTATCAATATACATATGGATAATTTGTGCATCCCTTCTCATCTTCTATCATCTTTTCTTTGCCCTCTAATTACCACCCTCTAAACATTATTGTTTACTCCATGCTTTCAAAATCTCAAGTTCATTTTCTATTCTTTAACCGCTACCACCTATCTTTGTAAATAACTTCTTTGAATTACCCAACTCCTTTGATGTGACTTCCAATGTAGCCACCTTGTTCTTGCCTATCTCCTTCATAGCTTAATCTTTCTCTTAATTTAGCTGAGATTAAATTCTTCATTATCATGATACATTAATATTATCATAGGCCATATTACACTATAATATTTTAGTCACAATTCTGTTGAAATAATGTTGTGCAACATGATTCACATCAATTTCTGTGTCTGATAAGGAGTGGCAGCTATTTCTGTATTATGCATCTGAAGTATACAAGATGCTGGGAAGCTCTGCCTCAGGCTATGGCCTTATTTCAAGTCCACCTTTCCTCTTTGGGCAACAAGCACCTGTTAAAAGCAGGGTTTTTTTTTTTTTTTTTGGTTGTTTTTTTTTTTTTTTTTTTCCCCATGATGTTATTAAGAGGCAAAAAAAAAACCCCAAAGCATGCAGGCATGTTTAAAGTCTGGTCAAAGGGGAACTGCTCTGATTGCATTGGCCAAAGTAAGTCATGTGGCTAGGCCCAAAGTCAATGAGGTAGTAAGTCATGGTAGATGTGGCAATCACATGGAAAAGGGTATAGATTTATAAACCTATTTACAGCAAAGTGAAAATTGGAAAAATGGAATAATCCAAATTGTTGCCATCTCTCTCCATGCATTGTAATCACAAAACAAAACACCAAATCCTGTTTAAATTCTCTGTGCTGACCCTCAATCGGCTGTACGCGGAGGAAGAAATGTTCCAAAATGGTCCTACTTTATATTCATGACCACTGACCTCAAGTGCATCTAAGTGATACCAAGGAATTCTGTAATTACCTATCTAATTTCTTCTCTCCCCCTTCCTTGTTCTCCTTCTCTTCTTGAAACATGTCACATCTGTTCTTTCATTCCCTATCTACCCTTCCTTGTCCTCTCCTATTATCTTCTCTTGGGTAATAGTTTTTGCCCATATTTGCCCTCTTTTATATGCCTACATATAAATAGCATAATCCAGTATCTACCTCTGTAAGAAAGCACACCATTTTGAGCTTTCTGAGTTTAGGTCACCTTGCATACTATAATTTTTTTCCTGTTCCATCTTTTCCTTCAAATTTCTCAATTTCATTTTTTTTTTTACTGCTGAGTAAAATTTCATTGTGTAAATGCACCACATTTTAATTTATATTGGTCTGTTGATGGCCACCTAAGGTGGTTCCATTTACTAGCAATTGTGAGTACAGCAGCAATAAGTATGAGTGTGCAAGTATCTCTGTGCTGGGACATGGAATCATTTGCGTATCTGTCCATATGTAGTATACCTGGGTCATATGGCAATTCTAGTTCTACATTCTTGAGAAATCATACTGATCTCTCTTGCAGTCACCTTCTCAATGCTGGAACAAAACACCCAACCAAAGCAGCTTATGGTAATAATTGGGTTATTTCAGATTATAGTACTCAAGGAGAAGCTTCATCATGGTAGGGAAAACATGGCAGAAAAGAAGCTGACCATCACATTAGCTGGGAGGTAGCAGCAAGAATGAGCTGGCTGGTCAATACTCAATAGGGATGGACTCAAGGTCCACCTTGGGTGACACACTTCCCCCAGCAAGGCTCCACTCCCCCAAATTGCCACCAGTCGGGGAACAAGTTGAAATCCTATTCATAAAATATGTTCCTTATGTTTTCCTCTAGCATTTTCAGCATTTTGGGCTTCTACTTAAAGTCCTCAATCCCTTTGCATTAATACATACATACTTACATGGATGATAGATAGATAGATAGATAGATAGATAGATAGATAGATAGATAGATAAATAGATAGATAGATGATTGATAGATGGAGATATATCCCTTTCTTTCTTTCTTTCTTTCTTTCTTTCTTTCTTTCTTTCTTTCTTTCTTTTCTTTTTTTTTTTTTTTTTTTTTTTGAGGAAGGCTATTGATCTAGCCCAGACTAATCTGGAAGTCACTATGTAGTCCTATAGTTTCAGGCTGTTGTTGAACTCACAATGACCCTCCTATTTCTGTCTCCAGAGTGTTAGGATCAAAGGTGTGCACCACCATACTTAGTTCCTGCATTGTTATTTTTATAGCATGAAAGATATAGATCTAATTTCTTTCTTCTGCAGGTGGGTATACCATTTTGACAGCATCATTTGCTGATTAGAATTTTTCTTTTTAACCACTGAATATTTAGGGATTGTTTGTCAAAATTAGATGGCCAGAGCCGAGTGGGTTTATTTCTGGGTCTGTTCTGCTACATTGGTCTGTACGGTTGTTTACCGTCATTGTCACGATTGCTCTGTGGTATAATTTGAGGTGAGGGATTACGTAACCTCCAGACTTGTTCTTTTCCTTCAGACTGCTTTGGCTATCCCATGCGAATCTTGGGATTGTTTTCTCTTGTTAACTGAAAAACTTTATTGTAATTTTGATAGAGATGGTACTGAATATGTAGATTGCTTTAGGTGATATAGCCATTTTTGCAGTATTAGCTCTGACAATATTGTTCTATGGAAGGTCTTTCTGTCACTTCCATCTTCTTTGGCTTCTGTGGATTAGATTGGTTTCCATGATATATACATTTTCATACTATTAACTCTGCCAGTATCAGTTAATGGAAGGTCTTTCTGTCACTAGCATCTTCTTTGGTTTCTTTTTTCAGTGTCTTGAACTTTTCGTTGCAGAGATTGTTCTTATCCTTGGCTAGGTTTATTCCTAGGCACTTCATAGCGATTGTGGGTGGGATGTTTTTGCTTAATTTCCTTCCCTCTGAGTTCATGATTTGTATATATAAAGCTGATGACTTTTGCAGGTTGATTTTGTATACTGCTACTTTACTAAAAGTGTTTATTAGATCTAGGGGTTTTCTGGTGGATTCTATAGCATCTCTTAAGTATACAATAATGTTTTCTATAAATAGGGATAGTTGGATTTCTTCCTTTTCTATTTCCTTTTCTTCATTTTATGTCTTCATTTTATCTTTCTGATCTAGTTAGGGTGCTGAGCACTGTATTGAATAGAAATGGCATGAGTGGGCATCTTTTACTTGTTTCCTGTTTTAGAGGAAATGGTCTCAGTTTCTCTCTATTTACTATCATGTTGACAATCGATATTTCACCAAGTCCTCAGGTGGCATTTATGCACTCTCAAAGTTGAGAAGAGTGGGCTGTGATGGTGTCATTGCTAACTGACTTTGTTGAGCAGCCCTCTAAATGTTCTGCAAAGAAGAAATCATTCTTCAGTTAGATCTAAATTATCTAACATCAGCTAATCAGCATTTCAATTCTTTTCTGCTGAACTGTGACCTCACATGTCAGAATTCAATCTTGTCACTTATCCCTAATTACTACTTTGCCATTGGTCTACCTCTCAGTGAGTGCTCCTGCTTGGGATTATTCCAAGCTCAGGGTCAGTGACACAATGTAATGACAGTCTCTTTGTGGCTGTAATTCTACCAGGGATGACAGTTTTGAAAACCATCCAACTTGATTTACCCAGAGTTCTATCCCCTGCCGGGGATGCTGAAGCAGAGCGCAGGATGCTTACTGTATCCAATGCGTTTGACTAACGGGGGCAACTGTGGGTCAGATGTTTTCAGTGTTAATGGAAGCAATGTGTGCTGATCTTACAAACAATTCCTGACATTCTGATCTTCCTTCCCCAACAGAATGATGAAAACAGAAACCAGAAGTACAGGATACTTTATGCTTCCTTTTTATTATGTTCTAGTTTATCTTAGAAAAAAATGACACTTTATTCTCTCAAGGGCATTCATTATTCATTACAAACTACTCTAACATTGAAAATGCAACTTTACATTTACCAAGAAACAATTATCTCTCTAAAGCACACTCATCTAAGTCCTCTTCCTAATATTATGGGTAAGTAAACAAAATATTACTGATATATAGAGTAGGGCATCATTTATACTATGAGTTCTGAACCCCCTTTCTCTGCCACCAGAACATCTATATATTTTTTCTCCTGAGAAATGAAGGCTATTCAAGCACTGCCATATCAAATATTGTCATTTTAATTAAAAAATTCATATATACCTTGTTCTTGTCCCCAATATTGACATAGTTAACATGAAAATATCACGAGCACCATAAATATATTTATTACTTTTTCATTTATAGTAATGTGTCTTTAAACAGTGAACTTTGTTAAATGAAATGGAAGATATGGACATGCATGAGACAAATGTCTTGCTTTCCAAAAGTATGTCATGTACTAAGAATGCGCACATACTTAAAGAGAGCCCGACCATATGGGAGAAAATCAGAGGCACACAAAAAGAATGTGGAAAGTTCTACATGACACCAGTGAAGAAGTAAGATGGCCTAGCATAGAGACAAAGTGGTCATAAATGCTGCTGGGAGAAAGCAGATTTTGAGCTAATTTCAGAAAGGTTAGAATTTGAAAGTAATGACACTTTTGGACATGAAATTCTTTAAAAAGGGAAGGGTAAATTGTTAAGGAATGTTATAAAAAGATAAATAAAACATGGATCAACTTCAATGCTATGAAGAACCTTATTCTCACTCTCTCCTAGCATTTATGACCAGATCAATAAATATTAGGGACCAAAGAAGAGGAAAATGAAGTCAAAGTGCAAAGAACATCGCGTTCCCACTGAAACAGGCAGAGCATGAGACTAATTTAGTAATTTTGTTTTTCTTGAAATAAATGATTTTTCTACCATTTAAAAAGCAATGACATACGAATGGATGACTTTTCCTTTTTGTTAGTAGTATAGTCACTGGTAAGTTTTCTGTGTTCTAGTAAATGACCTCCTACCCAACCTCATGCAAGGAACCCTAATTAAACGTAGTGCATCACACGACAAAAATAAATAAAAAAAGAAGTTAAACCCGGCATGGTGGTGCACACCTTTAATCCCAGCACTCAGGAGGCAGAGATAGGAGGATGGCTGTGAGTTTGAGGTCACCCTGAGAGTACATAGTGAATTCCAGGAAAGCCTGAGCTACAGTGAAACCCTGCCTCAAGAAAAAAAAAAAAAATAGAAACACAAAAGTCATGAAAGTAGGAGGAGAATTAGTTGGAAATAAAATGCTTCACAACAATGGTAGGGCAGTAAAAACGGGTAATAGGAGTGAAAATGATCAAGTTACATTAGAAACATGCATGAAATTATCAAAAATTAAAATAGATGGCTTTTCCAAATTTTTATTTATTCTGAAGTAGTCTGT
Source organism: Jaculus jaculus (assembly GCF_020740685.1). NCBI lineage: Eukaryota > Metazoa > Chordata > Mammalia > Rodentia > Dipodidae > Jaculus > Jaculus jaculus. The sequence continues at coordinate 92,774,894 of NC_059109.1, forward strand.
TAAACTCTGTAGACCACTGATGCTCTCTCTCATGCCAAACTGTCTTGTTTCTCCTATACTGCTGTCATGGCAAACTTTAAAACACTTTCTGGGGCTGGAGAGATGGCTTAGCGGGAAAGCGCTTGCCTGTGAAGTCTAAGGACCCCGGTTTGAGGCTCGATTCCCCAGGACCCACATTAGCCAAATGCACAAGGGGGCACACGCATCTGGAGTTCGTTTGCAGTGGCTGGAAGCCCTGGAGCACCCATTCTCTCTCTTTCTCTCACTCCTTCTCTCTCTCACTCTTTCTCACTCTCACTCTCTCTCTCTCTGCCTCTTTCACTCTTGATATCTCTCATATTAATAAATAAATAAACAAAAAAATTTCAAAACACTTTCTGCATCTCTAATTTACTGCCATATATTTTGGCTCTGCTATAGTATATGTGTTCTCTTAGTATGGGACATACTTTTGGAAGGCAAAATAAGGGTCTCCATTTCTGTATGTTCCACTCCATTCATCAATTCAGTCCTAGTTAATCAATATGAAGCAGCCATTTCTTTAATACAGACTGAGAAACACAATTTAAGAAACTTTCAGGACTCATTTGTTCTTTCATAAATTTTTAAGAAATAAAAATACAAGGAAACTTTGGGTCAAGAAGAATGTGGGGGCACATCTTAATGCATATAAAATATTCTAACAGAAGTAAAAATAACAACTAGGGGAAGTAGTTGTCATTTTAAGAAAACCAGAGTCCTAACAACAGTACTGACAAGCTCACTAAACAGACTTTTAGAAACACGAGTCCTTTATGCATCTTTCAGAAGAAACTAACATCTGACAAAGAAAGAATCCAATAATTCATACAAACTACCATTTCATATTTGTGTGGTCATGATTCATGGTGAATGCAGTACAAGCATCCCTTTGTTTGTTCACTACAATAGACTCCAATGCTAAGACAAATTGATGTTTATTTCAAGCCTCTGAATGTATTTGTCTTTTTTCTTCATATAATGTTGGATGTTATCTTTGGCAGATGATGCTGAAAACAGAAAGTGCACTCTGGCAGCTGCAGAGTCTTTCCTCTTTTTCTCAGTAATGATTAGGCACTTCCCTGCTGTAGAGAAGGGCCCCGAAGTTTGCATTTAATTGACAATGCTAAAGTTTCAAATGAAAACAAGTATCTAAGTAGGAAGAAAAATGCCCTCAGAAGCATATTGCATTCAAGCACCTTGTATAGATGAAACCTGCTCTGCCTCTACTTTCGGAAGGGAGGAAGCTGAGGTTATATACAAGGAATAAACTTCTTTTTAAGTTCATCATTTCTAAATGTAGCTCAACATAATAGGGTCTCACATTTTGCATTTTACCTTCAACAAAACAAAAAAAATTGTATCCATTTATTTTTTCCCAACTCTGCTGCTTAAGAATAGATGCACATCTTTCTTTCCAAAACTTTCATCTTTGACTATGACCATGATCTCTCTCTCTCTCTTTCTCTCTCTCCCCCACCTTCTTACCACAAACCCTGTTCAGTTATTCTCATTTTTTTCATCCAAGACTCTGGCTATTTTCTTAGGGTATATATATATATATATAGAAGGACAGGAAGGTTTCTTATTTATGTAAATAATGGCAAGTTCAGCAATATTTTCAAGGTCTCCATCACTATCTTCAGGACATAGATTTAAGACTTTTTGCATTTGCAAAATGCCAAATCCACAAAAAGAAATGGTGTCAAAAACAAAATCACCTTATTTGTCTAAAACCTTGATTAGTTTGAAATGTCTACTGTTGGCAGTTTGAAAGATGTTACCAATAAATGAGATGTTCCATGCTTTACTCTGAAACTTGCCTGCAGCCAAGAACTTTAATATTGATGGGGCATGACCTCCAAGTGCCAACGATTGCTTATCCTACATAAAGCTATTATGGGGCAAATGTTGGTTGCCTGAGGAGCCAGAAACCTACAGTAGGCTCTGGATTCAATATTGTGCTGCAGTAGATGGGGATTTTTTACCTTCATGGGACAGCCATCATCACTTGAGTCACCAATGGACCACTTGGGCTTTGTCACAGAGTGGTAAGGATATCACGACTGTGTAACTCTGTAAATCCATCAGAACTTTTTCATCCAAAAGAATATTTTTATGAATCACATCACTTATAAAAGAAAGTGATATTTTAAAAGTATGAAAAACTAAACATTGACTGGGAAAAATAAAAGAGAGAGGGAAGACTATTTATAATAGAATAATAGTCTTTAGGGATATAACTGCTTTCTTTAAAAAAACTGCTTTATTTAGGAAAGAAGAATATTATAAGAAGGCAGCACCCTGATTCAACAAGATAAGGGATGAACTATGAAGAGGAGTGAGTGTTTTGTTAGACAAATATAAAATGCCCCAGAGCCTACAGATATGTCTAGAAGAGATGAGATCCAGAAAGCAATCTTGACTCCCCAGTGTCCTTCCTTACCCTCAGGACCATCTGATACTTTGAGATAATTTTCTCCTGTGTTTTTAATAATGCATGTATCTGCTTGCATTTTTTATGAAGGTGAAGGGGTTTATTATGATATAATTCTTTAGCCATTTTGGGCTAGACTGCAAGGAAGCTGCAAATGAGGTGTTAGCATTTTAGTCCTGTGTCCAATGTAAACTTTGCCTAGGAAGTAATACTCTGGTTGAAATGACTTCCCTCCCCCTTACACAAAAAACACATGCTAGTGACTTAGTCCCTAATGTGACAGTGGTAAGAAGTAAGACCTTTGAGAAGTGATTAGGTCTTGAGGGCTCCACCTTCAAGAACAGGTTTGTGCTGACTGGAAAAGGGCCAGTGTCTGTAATTCTATTTTACATCCCCTTACTTACATGCTAGCTTACACATTTGCTTTCAACCAGGAGGCAAGACAGCAAGTCAATGTGGTACCTTCGACTTGGAAGTCTTAGCCGCTGGAACTATAGAAGCTATAAGAAGTACATTAGTTTTGTTAGTAAACATAGCAGTCTTTGGTGTTCTGTTACAGCAACATAAACAATTATTTCTCTAGTCATCCAAACCCACATTATTGTTTTGTCCAATTCCTATTTTGATCAAAGGACAATTGCTGCCCATGTGCATTTTCTGTTTTCAACATCATCTGCCAAACATCATACTTACCATTATAAGATAAAAAATACATATATTTAATGAGTGCTTATGAGTGGCTACTATGGGCTGGTGTGACTATGTGCTAGTCTGCTCTAAAACTATGGGATATAACAATGGTCACAGATATACAAAGATCTCTGCTTTCATAAAATTATTTGGTAAAAGGAGTATAAATACTACTCAGAATAAATAATAAAAATACTATTTTACTGAAAAGGAATAAGTGCTATTCACAAAGAAAATAGACTAGGATAATAAAAATCAGTTGTTACTTGGGTTTGGGAGGTATTTAAACTAGAAAGGTGATATTTGAACAAAACATGATACAGGTAAGAGAGGGAGCCACATAGGTATCTTAAGGAATACTGAGCAAGGCAAAAGGAACTATCTATCCAGTTTTTCCTGAGGAAGGAGGCCAAAATGGTGGGATTGGACTGAGTGACAGAGAGGTGATAATGGAGGTAAGCAGTAGGTGTTAAGTAGAGGTCATAAGTCAATTTCAACCTTTTCTTGCCGGTTAACCTTTCAAAGATTTTCTCTGACTGTCATGTTGAGAATGACCTATATGGAGGCAAGAGAAGAGGAAATGTTGACCAGTTACAAGGCTCTTGCAGTAATCCATGGAAGAAGCAAGGGTGGCTGATACCATGGTGATAATGTTGCAGGTCAGGGCAGCTGCTAACTATATTAGAATACTGAAAGCATAGACCTGACTCTCTACTGGACTGAAGTCAAAGAGGATAGAAGTGACTTTCTCATGGCTTAGACTGGGGGAGTATGAAAATACTCAATCCAGGAATGCTTATGAAGCTGGGCCTATGAGGCTGGAAAGGTGGAGATGCTGTCAGCTGAAATGCAGACTACACAGAGTAACTCTGTGGTAAAAATAGGGAGCTGTGTTGTACATTTGTAAACTCTGAGATCTCTTAGATATGAAAGTGGAGGTACTCACAACCTTAAAACAGAATTCCAGAGATAAGACTTAATCCATGGTCATTAGCATTGTGTGGGCACTTAACTGCAGAAAGAGAGAGAGAGAGTTAGTTAGTTAATGGTTTGCATTTACTTGAGGGGTTTATGTCCATCCATCCATTGGCACTGAATTTTGCAGCATTTCTTATAGCTAGGTTTGTTTGTTAGAGGCAGTGGTTGGCAGAGGCTCATTTGTTTGTTTGTTTGTTTTGTTTAGTTTAGTTTGTGTTTTTTTCTTGCTGAATTGAGGGCATTTACATTTAAAGTTATTAATGAAAGATCATTTCTACGATGTTGTTAGGTGTTTGGCTACCTGGATGGGGCTCTGGTAATTTTTTCCTCTTATGAATTTTGGCTATTTTCTGGCATCCTTTGTTAGACATGGTTGATTCTCTTTTCTCTCTTTCGTTGATATGTTCCAGTGATGGGCAGTTCTATGTGTGTTCTTACAGATGATGTTATTGTAGTTTCTGGTTTGATATTCGTGAATTGCCTTATTTTTTTGCTTATCTTCAAATATTCTTATTTCTCCATCAACTTTAAATGCTAATTTTTTTTGGAGGGATAGTACTCTTGGTTTGTAGTTAATAATTTCCAGGGATTGAAATATATCATTCCATGATTTTCTGGGATAAACCCCTCAAGTAAATGCAAACCATTAACTAACTAACTCTCTCTCTCTCTTTCTGCAGTTAAGTGCCCACACAATGCTAATGACCATGGATTAAGTCTTATCTCTGGAATTCTGTTTTAAGGTTGTGAGTACCTTCACTTTCATATCTAAGAGATCTCAGAGTTTACAAATGTACAACACAGCTCCCTATTTTTACCACAGAGTTACTCTGTGTAGTCTGCATTTCAGCTGACAGCATCTCCACCTTTCCAGCCTCATAGGCCCAGCTTCATAAGCATTCCTGGATTGAGTATTTTCATACTCCTCCACTCTAAGCCATGAGAAAGTCACTTCTATCCTCTTTGACTTCAGTCCAGTAGAGAGTCAGGTCTATGCTTTCAATATTCTAATATAGTTAGCAGCTGCCCTGACCTGCAACATTATCACCATGGTATCAGCCACCCTTGCTTCTTCCCTGGATTACTGCAAGAGCCCTTTTTGATGTAAGATCTGGAGTTATTCTGACATTGTTGCCTTTGTATGTGAATTGGAAGTTTTCCCTTATAGTGTTTAGTTTTGTATTTTTGACAATTTGGCTACATTGTGTCATAGAGTGGTTCATGTTGTTTGGAGCTCTAAATTCCAATTGTGTTTGAATATCAACTTCTTTCTCTGGGTTTGAGAAGTTTTCTGTCATTATTCCATTAAATATATTTCCTATTCATAATGATATAATCTCAATTCATCTTTCTATCCTATGTATTCTAAGACTTGGTATCTTGAATGTTTCCCAGACATTGTAGAAGTATTGTCTACATTCCTTGACTTTCCTTTCTTCTTTCTTTCTTTTTCTCTTTTTTTCTTGTTGTTTTTTGTTTTTCAAAGTAGGTTCTTTCTCTAGGCCAAGCCCAGGCTGACCTGAAATTCACTATATAGTTCCAGGCTAACTCTGAACTCACAGCAATCCATCTACCTCTGCCTCCTGGGTGCTGGGATTAAAGGCATGGCTGATTTTGCTTTCTTTATATATGTCTATGAAAATTATTGTCTCAACTTTATCCTCTTCTCCTGCAATTATTCTTGTGTGTAGTCTTGTCTCTTGCTGATGCTCTCTGTTGTTTAGACTGATGGCTCCTTTCATTTCTAGAATCCTTGCTTGGTACCTTTCCACTTCTTAAACTTCCTTGCTGAAACTATCCTCTGTGATTTGGAATTTCTGTTCCAATTTTCTCACAGTTTCATTCTCTTTTAAAACTGTCAAAGTCTTAAACAAATTTCCTTAGTTCATCAGTGGGCTTATTTGAGTCTTTTCTATGGTACATGGTTCATTTCAACAGTAGAAGTCTGGATTCTTTTTCTGACATTTTACCTATCTCAGTGGCATTAGCTTCAATTCTAGGAGTGTTGGGAAGTTGGGAAGGGGTTGTAATACATTGTTATGTTCCATATTTCCTTGTTGTTTATGCAATTATTGTATATGTGATCCTGATTTAGCTTCTACATTTTGTTCTTCAACGTCTAGTTGTTAGTTGTGTTTTCTGTAAGTCTTCCTAAAGCCCACTCCACATGTGCTTCCTCTGCTATCTATGTAGTGTCTCCATGGTGTTCTTCACTTCATTATTTGTAATTCTGGTTTTGCCTAGCTGTGGAAGACTCTTTTGCTTTACACTTTTGGTCCCATGATAATTCAAGGCAGTAGGGTTGTCTACTGATTGGAGAAGGAACAATGCACAGAAACTTTGGAGCAACAGGAATATTTACATAGTCAAATGAAGAGATTTTAGAGAAAGAAAATGTGGGTTAGTATGAGACGGGAGGTGTTTTGGTAGGAGCATTGGAGGCTACTAGGAGGGCTATTTTAGCTGAAGGAATATGGAGGAGAAGGTTTTATAGGCACTAAAAGTGAAAGACAGACCTAGAAAGATGGCTTAGCAGTTGAGGCACTTGCCTGCAAAGCCCAAGTACCCATGTCTGACTCTCCAGATCCCATATTAGCAAGACACACAAAAGATAAGGCAAGCGCAAAGTTGCACAGGCCCACTAGGTGGTGCAAGGGTCTAAAGTTGGATTTCAGTGGCTGAGGCCCTCACGCACCAACACTCACTCTCTCTCTCTCTCTTCTAAAAAAAAAAAAAGTTAAAAAGAGAAGGACAGGAATGGAGGTATATTTTAGTGATGTATAGATTAAATCATGAGTTAAAACTTTTATGAATAAAATTGCAACTGGTTATAATCAAATAACCAATTAGGAAGAGAAATTAAACTACAAATTTGTTATTTGAAATGGCAAAAACAAAAGAAGACACCACAAAATATTAGAATTAACAAAAAGAAAAGTATTGAAAATACACAAAGATATTTACAAATCAAACCAATCTACAGATGAACCAATTTTTTTAAAAAGTACTCCACAGTTCCTCCATGGTTTCACCTGGGCCTTGGCTGAGATTGGAGTGGTGGTTTACTTCCTCAGGTCTCACTACCTTCTGAAAAAGAAAATCAGATCCTAAAATGGAGTTAAGTCAGCATAGGTTAAATTGGATAGGCATTAAGGAGATGGACACTGAGGATACTCAACACATACTAAAGCTGAGATCCAGAGGCTCCTGAGAGATCATCACTGAAGTAGACTTAAAACTCACCAACCAAGGCTCAGGGAATTTTGCAGACGAGGGGTTTAGAGATTGTAAGAGCCAAAGGTTGAGATGTCATTCCCAGTGGTATTGCCTGTTCCCAACAACTGAGTGCTGTTTCCATAAAGCATAACTCACAACCACATGGGGAATGCCAACAACCCCATGGAGGAGGAGCCCCTGTGGAATGTGGTCAGGGAGGAGGGAAAAGATTTACCAACACAGGATGTATCCATACAAAGTATGTTCTTAACAAAAAAAGATGCTGTTTTGGTCTACTCTCTAGATTTGTTTTTGTTGTTCACTAGTAGAGGGAGAGGTTCCCAGACTTGTACTAAGCTGCACAGGGTTGCTGCTGGTTGCTGAGTATGGGTGGAGGGTAGGAAAGCAGCACACCTAGAGCACAACCAGCCTGAGCGAGTGTGTTCTGGTGTGCAAGGGCAGGGCCTGATCTCCCTCATGGACTTGCGCTCTCCAACAACCTACTTTTTGGGAGGTGCAGGGGCCTAACATGCTTAACTCCACAGCAGAGAGCCCTGCTATGATAACTAATCTCAATCGTTAAATTGAATTGCTCTAGAATGAACTAGGTAACAAATCTCTGGGCATATCTGTGAGGAAGTTTCTAGATTAGATTAATAGAAGTGGAATGATCCATCCTAATTATGGGCAACATCATGCCATTGATTGGGATCTTAGAATAAATAAACAAAAAATGTGAGCTAAGAATCAGCATTTATTTCTCTCTGCATCTTGACTGACACCACATATAATGTGAGCTGCAGCTTCATGCTCTTGCCACCATGCCTTCCTCTCAGTGATGGACTGGAATTGAATACTGTGAGCCAAAGTAAACCCTTCTTTCCATTACATTTATCAGAAAAAATTCAAACAAACAAGAAAAATAACTAAGATATTTGCTCATGGTTCTGGGAGACAGTTCAGCTTATAAAATGCAAGCATAAGGACCTGAGTTTGATTTTCCAGAACCCACTAAAAAAAACCTGGGATTTGCTGGTGAGCCAGTCTAGCCTAATTAGGCAAGTTGCAGACCAGTGAGAGAACCTGGGGAATTCCTGAAGAACAACATCCAAGGTTGTCCTCTTGCTACAGGAGAGGAATGTGCTCTGGGCTTAGAACTCCCCAGGCTAGTGGCTCTCAAGTCTCAAGTTCATGTCCATGATTATCAAAGAATTGAGAAACATAGACAGAATGGAGAATTATGAAAGAATTGTTTTAGAAAGAGTTAATGCAATAAAGAGAAAAAGAAGGAAAGCTCCCATGATAAGAAGAGTGACCCCTCCACAGCAGCCAGGAAGAGGAAGGAAAACAAGAGGGAAAAAAAATCTCACATGGGGTCTTGGATCAGCTCAATTTATGTAAATGAGGCATCCAAAGAGGATGAGCCTCATTGCCAGGTCTGAATGTACATGAAGGTTCTCAATTGCTTGTTGGGCCCATGAGAAATGCTTACTCATGTGGGGTGCTGCCCATGGGTGCTAAGCCTGGAAATGTTCAAGAAGTATCAGGAAGGACCTGGAAACTGCTGCTGTTGCTTATCAACATCTTGGATCTGACTGGAGTTCAAGTCTCACCAGGGCAGGGTATATCCATGTTTCTTTGAGCAACTCCCTCGCTGACTACCTACAAAAAATGACTTGCTTCTAGTCCTCACCACTCTGGCATGCATGTGCACACCTAGACACATGAGTATGCACATGTACTTATACATTCATGTGCACCTGCACACACACAAAAGTAGATACATGCGGGCTGGAGAGATGGCTTAGCGGTTAAGCGCTTGCCTATGAAGCCTAAGGACCCCGGTTCGAGGCTCGGTTCCCCAGGTCCCACGTTAGCCAGATGCACAAGGGGGTGCACGCATCTGGAGTTCATTTGCAGAGGCTGGAAGCCCTGGTGCGCCCATTCTCTCTCTCTCCCTCTATCTGTCTTTCTCTCTGTGTCTGTTGCTCTCAAATAAATAAATAAAAAATTTAAAAAAAAAAAAGTAGATACATGCACAAGTGCAAAATAAAAAAATAAAAATAAAAAGGAACCCCACACAGCCATCATAGGAATAAAATAGGGCTAACTTCCTGGATCACAAGAAACTACATGAAAGACATCCCACATGTCTTACTGGCTACACTACCTTACTCTTTTAAACTACTTATAAGCTTGCTCAGTCCCAAATATGCAAGAGTCAAACAATGACAAAAAGCACTTCCTGATTTACAGCTGACCATAATAATGTGATCCCAGATGAGACAGAACTGTCCAATTGATCCAGAGTGTCATGAGTGGTAATTATTATTTCAAGCCACAGACTTTTGACAGGTGTGTTATGCAGTCATAGCTACTGTGTATCATATTTCAGGTAGTCATAGCCCAAGGTATATTAATTTGTTTCTTGTTACTATGATGATGAAATATCTGAGCCTGGGTATTTTATTAAGAGAGGTTTGGTCTGGGCAGAAGACTAAGTGGGTGGAGCAATTGCTAATGAATGCATGAAAGCCCAAGTTTGGATTCCCAGAAGCCATAAATCTGGAGAAAGCTGTGCAAATCTGGAATCCTAGTACACATATGTTGAGATGGGAGACAGAGACAGGAAAATCCCTGAAAGCTCCTGGAGCAGCTAGGCTGTCACACAGCTATAAATAAGACGTGACCTTACTCAAACAATGTAAAGGCAGTTGCCCACAAGCAGATTCCCTCTGTCTCCCATATGGGCTGTAGCACACATGCTCAATTCTTTTTTATTTTTTTCTTTAAGCCAGTATTATTTTGGGTCTCTTTGTTACAGCTGCAGAACAGTGTACTAAATAGCAAAGGACAAAAACAATTCCCAAACAATCAAACTGCTGCCCCTCTTTGCCCTGGCCTCATCTCACCTCCACTCCAGCACTGCCCTGCTCCTCCTGAGATCAATCCTCCACATACTTTTCAGCTTTCTGATGATTTAGATTTAATGCATGAATTTCAGAAGTCATGGTAGATAAGTGATGAATAAAATTAAAATGGGGTCAGAGAAGAGGGTCACAGGCACACCCACAGGGAGGAGCAATGAATGGCTGAGTCAGGCTGGAGCAGGGAGAAGCCTGTCCTTCGGTGTCACATCTCATCCAAGCCATAGTCTTCCTCTGGGAAATCCCCCACGGTTACAACTGATGGCTTGACAAAGTCACCGTACTTGGCCTGGCATTCGAAGTATCGTCTCCCATTCACAGTGCCAACATTTTTTCCTAGTGGCTCATCACAGCGAATACCAATCCAGTAGCCAGGCTTGAAATCTGTGAGTCCTACATACATGACATTACCCTGGCGAGGGGTCTTCCCCTGAGGTTGCACCTCACAGCGGCTGCCCACGGAGATGGCACTGGCTTGGGCCTTCTTTTCTGCCATGCTCTGGGTGGCCTCCACCTCTAGCTGTTCCCGCTGCTGTTCAATGTATGGGCCTATCTTGCTGTGCTTCAAGAAGGAGCGAAGTGTGTTTTGCTTCTGGTCATAGGCTTATTTTAAAAGCTCGAATTCCTCCACCTTGGGCACATCCTCATACTCCCCAAGCAGGGTGCCACACATGCTCAATTCTTAACACGCAAACAACATGGAAGGCAACAAGCAACACCCAGAGATTCTCTGCAACCTCCCACGTGCACTGGGGAAGGTGAAGACCAACACCAGAGACTCCCGCTGACCTCCCACAGGCACACATGCACCACTCTTACACACATGAACACATGAATAAGTATATATAGACACACACACACACACACACAGAGAGAGAGAGAGAGAAAGAGAGAGAGAGAGAGAGATTTTAAAAGATAAAACAGGTTTGTTTAGCTCCCAGCCCTTGAGGTTCAAAGACATGGTGGCATATCAACTAATCTTTGGTGAGGGCTCCAGGGTGGATGTGTGAATGCTAAAGAGAGAGATCACCTACTAGACAAGATATAAAATAAATTATGGAAGGTATAATTCTGCATTTTTATGGCAACCATCTCACAGGGATTAGCTAAGATCCTATGAGATCTAAAATCATTCTTTCTGAGAGTAATACCCCAATGACCCAATTACCTCTCACTAGACCACACCTCTTAAGTATTCCACATCTACTGTCACCACCCCTACACTTAACAACCAAGTCTCAAGGCATGAATCATTAGGGAACATACCTAAAACAAATCCAATATATAGAGGGGCCACTCATAGTAGACTAAACTGAATTTTACTAGAATTCAAAGAAAGTGTTAACTTCGAGAATAGAAAAAAAAGAGTAAGACATTATCTTCCTTAGCCTATCTCTTATAGAGGAAATGACATTCTGACTTAGCTTTGAAGGTTAAGTAGAATTTTCTCTAGATAAGATAAAAGGAGACCATAGCATCTTTATTTTTAATAACAGTAATTCTTCATTTGAAGTTTGCAATGGCTTTATTTAATACCTTAAATAAAGATTTATGCCTTTTTCTATGACTGAGAATAAATTATATAGATACATGAATATCTCCCCCTCCCATGGCAAAGATCATGACCAGAGCTACAATTTCAAAAAGATAATTATATTTCCAGTGAATAGAGTAGCACTCTGAAGAAAACACCTACATCACCCCAGCACTTGTTGAATAAAAATGTGAATATTTTATTCATAAAGGTCAACTAATTAGCAAGGCTGAATTTTTACATAACAAAATTTAAAAGCCAATTATTCTAAGTGATAGACTAATGGTTTTTTATGTAATACATTAGATTATCCACCAAAAGGAAGGGAGGAAAAGAGAAAGGAAAGAAGGAAGGGGTGGAAGGATCAATGATGACAGGAAGGAGGGAGGAAAGAAGGAAGAAAATGAAGGGGAAGGAGGGAGGGGAAGAAGTTTATAATACTGTTTAATTTTAGCAGAGTTACCAATGATGATCACATTTACTCGTGCATAATCAATTAACAACCTCTAATTGAAAGTTTTAAAATAGCTACAAGATAAAAATTTTTTCAAACAAAATACACAGCAGTGAGCAGTAATTATACCATAAGAAACGTGATAAAGTGATTATCACCAAACCAAACAAGGAAAGGAGAACACTCTGAAGAGCATTTTCAATAAAATAAAGACATCAAAGGGAAAACTCTTATTTTTTTCCCCAGATGCAGTAGCATTCTCCAAACAGAATTATAATCACAACACACACCTAGACACAAACACACACACCTCCTCAAATTGAGCATCAGGAATTTATACCAAAGCAGTTTAAAGACAATAACTTCGTACCTTAAAAATAACCTAGAGAACTTGGTCTCCTGCTCACATTCAGAATGATGATGGTGCAATTAGGATTGTGTCACTTCACTGATTTCAAATTTTCAGGGACTTCCTGTTATTTGAATCAAGAATGAAGTTAGTTTGATGAAAAGCAGACTGTGATTCAGTGAGGTCTGCTCAGGGCTGAAAGGGAGTGTGGAAGCAGGACTGAGCAATGGCAGGAACTGAGAAAAGAGATAGACAGCTGAAATCTAGGTGCTGCCTCATCCTGGGGGTAGTGGGACTACATAGCATAAACAGCACACAGTTTATAATTCCAAAGTAAGGAGCCTGCTCTTACAGCTCCATCACAGTCAGCTACTGGCAGTAGGTCACCTCAGGTGGTAGTATATAGCATCTTAGACAATTCTGGATAAGGTGGATTCTATAGACCAAAGGCAATTCACTGAAGGAAGAAGTACAAGAAAACTCAAGGTAGAGGGGTACGTACTGCCAGGATGAAGGTGTTTAGGTAGAACACCATCAACATCATCCATACTTTGATATCTCCCCTTATTGTATTTCACTCTCCCTCCTCTCTCCAATCACCAGTCTTTGATCAAAGATCCATGACTTACACAGCTTATGCTTTCACATGATAAATTTGTTGTCTCTTCTACAAGTTTGACTCTTCACATGTCTTTTATTTCTTCAATGACACATCTTTATTACTTAAAACCCAGCACAGTTACCCTCTTATCCATATCCACTCCTCCTTAGAAAGCATTGGTCAGTGTATGAGTTACTACTTAATAGCTGTAATAAAATACCTGTAGTAGTTTAAATCTATGTCCCCTTAATAGACTTGGGTGTTTATTAAAGCTTGTAACTTGGATTTCCAGCCACCTGGCTGGAAGAGATATCACAGGGGGTGGTCCTTGGATCTATAAGCTTCAAGAAAATCCCTTTCTCCCAAATACTGTATAATGGTTTGGCTGTGCATCCCATCAAGATGCAGTTCTCTACAACAGAAATTTGGTATCAGACATGGAGTCATGAAGTAAGCATGGATCCAGGAGCCTCTGCTAAGATGAGGCATCATTTTAAAGGCTGAAAAGGGCGCTGTAATGAGTTGAAGATAGACCACTGTTTGCAGTAGATACCCAAAGATGTTCTGGATATACCAGGACTGTGCAAGGGCTACCAAGGTGTAATTTTAGTTTGGTATGGAACTTTTCCCTGGCTACTCAGCCTAGTTGGAGGGGTGTCATTGGAAAATTCAGAGACTGTCATCACTTGTTATGATGTCAGATGTGAATTGCAGATGTTTGATGTTTGCCTAACAGCTATCAATTTTGCATTGGTCCATTCTCTCTTTGTTATGCCTTATAGCAATTGAAATGTTTACTCTGTGCCATTATGTGTTGGAAGTATTTCACTTGTTTGATTTTACAGGACTCACACAGTTAGGAGATTGTCTTGAATCTCAGATGAGTCTTGATACTTCAGAGCAATCTTAAAGTTGGTAAAGTTTATGGGGCTTTTGAAACTGGTCTGAGTGCCACTTACAAATGAGATGGTTATGAGTCTACTGGGGCCATGGTGGGAAGTGGTAGTTTGAATGCTCTCCCAATAGATTCTGATATTTTATTAAAGCTTGTAACTTGGATCTCCAGTTGTCTGGCTGGAAGAGGTGTCACTAGGGGTAGATCCTGGGGTCCAGGCCTAAGATGTGTTGAGGGGGGACAGAGCTGATTTGTATCCTAAAGATATGCAGAGCTCTGCCTGGGTCCCTGCTGCTTGCTGTCCTTTCTGTTTTTCTGTATTGTTTGTTGCCCTTTTGTGCTTGCTTGTAGTACTAGTCATTTGGAGGTTTCTCTTGGTTTAGATCTGTGAAAGAGTGCCAGCCTTTTATGCCATATGGAACTTCCCTGGATCTGTAAGTTTCAAATAAATCCTTCCTCCCACAAATTGTGTCTGGTTTAAAGGGTCATCCCAGCAACATGAAGCTATCTACAACAATATCTGACAAAACAGCTTATGGAAGGAAATGTTTATCTTAATTCATTGTTTCAGAGGGTTCAGTCTATGGTTGCTTGATACCATGTGTTTGGACAAGATATTATAGTGGCAGAAGTAGGCAGTGGAGGAAAGTTGTCACTCCATGAGTAGTAAGACAGTAGGAAGCCAGGAATAATCTATCCAAAAGGGTCCATTTGTGTATCCATCCAGTGACCTACTTTCTTCAGCTAAGCCCCTACCTCCTAGGTTCCAAAGTGTCTGGGAAGTAAGAATTGAAATCATGATCCCAGGTAGAGTTTTGCATATTCAACTATAAGTCACTCATTTTTATTATTACAAGACCTTTCATCCAATTTATTATTGAGGTGATATATATCACTTAGCTATGTGTTAAATGGGTTGATTTTCTGGCTAGTGTATTAGTTCCATGAGGACATGTGGCTTTGCTTCTGACCTCAACACTTAGAGCAGGACCTGAAGAATTGTAGTTAGTCTGTGACTGACAGTGGAAGGAATCTATGCCTCTGTGAGAACAATGTTCTCTGTGAAAGAATAAGCCATTCATTCTACTGCTACTTTCTATTTAAACTGGACAGTGTGTAAGCTGTGTCACTGAGGTAGCCTGTGTAATCAGCATGTATGTGCACAACTTAAGAGGCTTTTAGCTAAAATGTGTAGCATCCATCTCAGTGACTTAGGATATGGCCATTCTAAATGAAAAACAAAGGGACATATTTAAGAGTCTACTGACTCAAGTACTGTAGCTCTTTGGGAATTGCCCACTGGATTCAACTAGCATCAATAACACAACTTAAAAATGTATTATGTTGAACTTCAGAGGCCTGACTCAACTTTTCTTTACATCTTTATACAAGGATCATCCTGGCCTTCATTATTTATCAAATGTCTGGACTACTACTCCTCAATTCTTTAATTTTTTTCCCACTTATTATAAGAGAGACCTAAATGATTTTATAACTTTTACTGAAGTAAAACCCATATACTAGAAAGATAAAAGTGGTAATTAATTACTAATTAGTTATAAAATGAATTTCACAAGGAGCACACATAGTAAACAACATACTGCTCAAGAAGAAGGGTGTCAAGCAACCCATAAGTTTTGCCCCCTTCCAAAGACTACCAGTGTGCCAGCTTCTTCCACTCAATAGTACTTCACCCAGTATATGAACAAAGAGAGTAGAAGTGATGCTATTATTACACTTACATGTTACAATGTAATATTTTGATATATGTGCACTGCTATAAAATGTGCTTTTAAACATTGCAATTGTGATAGTAGCAAGAGGTGATATTTTTAAAATGTGATTAGAGGAGAATGGATTAAGACCATCATTTCTGTCATGTGTTATTACAGGAATGGGGTCATTATGAAAAACTGCACACAGCCCAATTTTTCTGTCTCATGCATGCTTGTTTGCCTTGTGATATCCTCAGTGGTGTTATATGACACACATTCCCTCACTTGGTGTGTCTTCCATCTTCAATTTATCAGTCTTTAGATCGGTTAGAAATAGTTATTTTCTTCAAAAATTACCAAGTTTCTGGTGCCTTGTTATTGAATCACAAGGTATAATTAAACATATACAATAGAAAGTGGTTATATCAAGTTAATTAACTTAACTCACCACATCTGACAATTTGTTGCAATAGTACATTTGGAATTTGCATTCTTAAATTTTGAAAAATAAACTATACAACTATTGGCTACAGTTAATTTGCTGGAAAAAAATGATATCAAACTTTCCTTTTCAAGTCTCATTTAAACTCTTGGGGTATCTGTCTTCTTTTACTCAACTCAACTCAACCTCTTACTCATGTAATATTCAAGCAAACATCTGTGGTGTTTCACAGTTGTACCTCACTTATTCTAAGTGCTGTATCATAACCCAATGAAAGAATACATCACAAATGATTTTCCGTTCATGTTTTAATGGACAGTTAGCTTTTTTATTACTTTGAGCTATTAGAGTTGTGATTCTAAAAAGTTCATATATACAGTGAGTCATAAGATTATATGAATTGCATTTCTGCAGAATTCATACCTACAGATAGAATTGGCAACTTAGATATTATGTGTATGTTTAGGAATTGCAGATATTGTCAATTTTTTTCAAAGTGATGGGATCAATTCTAACCTGAGTCTTTATAAAATGGAGGGTCATTGTATAGATTGATCTATGAGTTACTATGGTGGTTTGATTCAGGTATCCCCCATGAACTTAGGTGTTCTGTATGCTAGGTTCCAAGCTGATAGAGATTTGGGAATTAATGCGTCCTGGAGGCAGTGTATTGTTGGCAGTAGGCTTATGGGTATTATAGCCAGTTTCCCCTTGCCAGTGTTTGCCACCTTCTCCTGTTGCTGTTGTCTACCTTATATTGGCCATGATGTGATGTCCACCATATGCTCATGCCAACATTTTCCTCTGTCATCATGAAGCTTTCCTTTGAGTCTATAAGCCAAAATAAACCTTTTTTTCCTACAAGCTGTTCTTGGTTATGTGATTTCTACCAGCAACTCAAACCTGACTGCAACAGTAAAGTTGGTACCAGAGGAGTGGGACTGCTGCTAGACACCTGACTGTGTGGCTTTGGCCTTTTGGAGCTGATTTTCAAGAGTAATGAGTAATGTGGAAAAATTGAAATTTTGGCCTAAGAGATGCCTTGCAATGCTGTAAGTACAGCTTCATGGACTACTCTGGTCAGAGTTGAAAGGTCTGAATGTACTAAGAACTATGAACTGTGAGGTTTGACTTATGAGGATGAGAAAGAGCTTTGCCTGAACTGGGCTAGAAGCAGTTTGTGTAAGAGGTTTGCTTTTATACCCATGTCAGGAGAACTTGGGCACAGTTGCTTGGGGTAGAAATGGACTGATGTGAGCAGAGGGATATGGCACAGGCATGAAATATTTGGGCTGAGACTTCTTCTCACTTAGCTGCAATTATATGAGAGATTACATCCTTTGAGATTGGGCCATCTGTTCTGCACTGGAGCAGCAGGAAGAGTGTAGGCTCTTTTGAAGGGGCCCGTATGCTCAAGGTGTGTCCTGTTCTTCAAAACCTGCTTTATTTCCCCCTGGATTAACAAATTGGTACCCTACATGATATTATGGAGTATAAGAAATGCAGGAAAGAAAAGGTCATTAAATTTGCAACATAGTCTTGTGTTTTGGAAACAGCCATTGGCAGTGTGAAGCAGGTTTGCTAGATGCCTGCTATAGACCAGATGGAGCCATGAAGATGTACTGTGGGTTGCAGTGGAGACCCAGTGGAGATGCTGGGACCACGGGATGAATGCTAAGGACAGCTACCAGCCCCAGATGAAGTTTTTCAGGACTATGAGTAGCCTAGCTGGAGGGACAGAGATGGAACTCCAGAGACTCGTTGCTGGTTAGAATTATTGGACTTGGAGATTTGTCACTGACTAGAGAATTGTTGGATTTGGAGCCACAGAGTTTGATGTTTGCCCTGTTTAAACCTTGAATTGGTTGAATATTTCTTTGTTGTGTCTAATGCCATAATTTGCAGTGTGAGTGTTTATTCTGTGTCATTATGTGGTTTGGGAAGGGATTTTTTTGGTATTAATGGCTCAGTTAAAAGAACTTTGATTATGAAGATGTTTGAATATCATTAGGATTGATAAAAATTACGGGGACTTTGAAACTGGATGAATGTTTTGTATTTTATATCATGTATGGTATCAGTTTATGGGGGCCAGGTGCTGAATGTGGTAGTTTGGTTCAGGTGTCTCCTCAAACTTAGATGTTCTGAATGCTAGGTTCCCAGCCAATGATTTGAGAATTAACACTTCTTCAAGGCAGTGCATTGTTCTAGGTGAGCTTATGGGTATTATAGTCAGTTTCCCCTTGTTAGTATTTAGCACAGTCTCCCATTGTTGTGTCTACCTTATGTTGGCCAGAGGGCAGTGTCCACGCAATGCTCATGCCATCATTTCCCCCTGTTATCTTGGAGCTTCCCCTTGAGTCTGTAAGCCAAAATAAACCTTTTTTTTCCCACAAGTTGCTCTTGGTCAAGTGATTTCTGCCTACAATGTAAACCTGAGTTCCTGCTACTTATCCAGCCTGGATGACAAAGCATAATTGGCTCTGCCTTCACTGATTCTCTAGCACTAAATATGTCTAGCACTAAAGGTCAGAGGCAAGAGAGCATATCTTGGAGCAGACTATTTGCTGCAAACATTTCACCTGTGTCAATAAGGTGCCACCCATTATATTTCTATTTACTGTCTCACCTTGTTGAAAAAAATTTACTTCAGTCATTAATGCATGAGTTTTATGTTTCATTTTGTTTGAAAAAGCAGCACTATATGACAGCCCAAACATATGATCTTGTAACTTTATCATATTAATAAGAAGTAGCCAGAGTTCTGTAATTGAGATACATGATATGAAGAAACTGCCTGTAATTCTGTTATGCTTCCATTGAAAGAATTTTTTAAATTATGAAATGAAATGGAGTTTATTGTTTTAGAAGTTTTTTTTTCCATTTTTGTTTTCTCTATGATATAAAATTTATTTTTTCTCTAAGCTATAAAAAACTCCATGAAGGCTAGTATATAGTTCACTGCTGCTACTTGAACATCTTATAAACCTTTCAAAACAAGAATAATTCTCAGTCTATGTTTGGATATCATTAATCCTGATATTGAACAGAGTAATTCCTGAGCATGTTAGGGGAAGTGTTTAGAGGTGGGTGGATATCTCAAAGAAGCTGTGTGTATGTATATTTTGATTGAGATAAACTCTTCCCTTCAACTTGATTTCATAGCTTCCACGGATCCAGAATTTATACTAAGATGAACATACCTAGTTATATATTGCACATGCCTTAATTCAAGCAAGTCTGGATGTACATGGATGTATTAATAAAAAAAACTGAGGTAACAACTGGATATAAGGGTCAAAAATTATTCAGTTTCCATGTATAAACTTAGTAATATAAATGAGTGCATACTAGCTGTTTGCTACATTATCTAGTTTAGATCATGTTTAAATTTGTTTTCCATTACTGGAATAAAATATCTGAGATAATTAACTTAGGAAAGTTTACTTGGATCAGAGATTCCCAGTTTCTAGTCCATAATAAATTGGCCTCATTACTCTGGGCCTCTTTCATAAGGCTATTGCCTTATGAAATACATCATGGTGGGAGCATCTGGTAGATTAACATTCCTCACCTCCTAGTCAAGAAGCAAAAAATAAAGAAGGTGCCAGTGTTTCCCAGACCCCTTTAATGGCATGTCTCCAATGAATCATGAACCTCCCACAGGCTCCATGTTCTAAAGGTTTCACCACCTCCTGATAGTGCCACTCTGAGGACTGTGCCACTCTAAGGCATGAGTCTTTTGAGGAACATGTAACATCCAAACTATAAGGTACAGTATTTCTAATGCTCACAGCAACACCACAATAGGCATCAAGTTACTCACCATTCAGTTGAAAACGACAGCAAGTAAGTCCCTGTCCAAGGGGATAGGGGAATTAGGAATGCTAGGAATGGCAGAGCTGAATACAAACTTGGATCTGTTCAGTACCAAATTTCTTACTACTGCCTTATCTCTGTATTCCATGTGTCAAGGTGGAAATTGTGGAAATAAACTAAACCTAATGAAATGCAAAAACCCAAGAGCTGATAAGTAATGGAAGATGCATTGGGAAGACTTCATCCAAGTGAATAGACCATTAGCAATTCCGTATGGTGTCATGGAAATGTGCAATATTTTTAGTAGAGAAGCCTAAGATTACAGATGCCTGCCCTTTTGGTTTTTGATGTGTGTGTGTGTGTGTGTGTGTGTGTGTGTGTGTGTGTGTGTTTTTACCAGATTAAGGACATAACCTTTTTTGTCTTTACTTGAAAACCACTTTGTACAAGAACCTCTGGGAAAATGCTATTCCATTTTCCAAAGGCAAATTTCCAGTTTTGCTTATAGAAAATAGGTGTGTGTAAGAGAGGGAGAAAATGAGAGAGATTTTCAAGGAAATATATCCAGGGCCCCAATCTTATTTCAAGGTTTAAAATTCTCTGGTTGTACATCCCATTAAATATAGTAGAAAGGTTCAATATATCTTACAGAAATTGCCTTCCTGTAGATTGTGCCCTTCAGCTATCATTTTAAATTATACTTTGCAGTTTTGAAATTCTCCTATAAAAGGAGATGTTTTCTTTAGTCAAAATAGGAGAACTCAATTTTTATTGTCTGGTTAAATCATTCCACTTTACTCTTCTTTTATTTGAAGGACTCATTGTGAGTTGTCAAGTTGCACAAGGGATATGGGTACACTTTTTTTTTTTTTAAATTTTTTTTGTTCATTTTTTATTTATTTATTTGAGAGCGACAGACACAGAGAGAAAGACAGATAGAGGGAGAGAGAGAGAATGGGCGCGCCAGGGCTTCCAGCCTCTGCAAACGAACTCCAGACGCGTGTGCCCCCTTGTGCATCTGGCTAACGTGGGACCTGGGGAAGCGAGCCTCGAACCAGGGTCCTTAGGCTTCACAGGCAAGCGCTTAACCGCTAAGCCATCTCTCCAGCCCTGGGTACACTTTTTTATGTTTCAAAAAGAAATAAAAAAATGTGGCTCTAAAATGCATTTGGGGTAAGGTAACTATAATTGTATTATTATTAAATTCAGTTTTAAATGGACAAATATACACATTTGTTCAAGTGGACTTCAATATAACTCAACACATTTTGGGGAAAGAAAGCAGGGTCTGGAAAAGTAAGCTTTGATCTGGTTAAATGAAAAATTGTGTAAGTTGCCTGCTATATTCTTTTTAATTTAGTTCAGTATCTATGCTTCTAGAGAGCATTGAAAGAATTGGTAGCTATGGTGACCAAAACCTGGGGACAACTTTTTTTCAACCATCTACCGTGACTTCTAAACACTTGGAAGCTGTACATCTCTCATTTGCACCTTTTTTCCAGATCATTCTGCATCTTGGACAGATGTGAAAAGGCCAAATATTTTCCTATAATATTGCAAAGTCTTTGTAAAGATGTTTTCAAGTGGTATTTAAATGGAAGCCTTAAGGGTAGCAAAATTATTGGTTGATATAAAAGTAAATGATAGAGCCAAGTATGGTGGCACACTCCTTCAATCCCAGCACTCGGAAGGTAAAGGTAGGAGGGTCACCATGAGTTTGAGGCCACCCTGAGACTACATAGTGAATTCAGGTCAGCCTGGGCTAGAGTAAGAACCCACCTTGAAAAAACAATAAAACCCAAAAAAGTAAGTGATAGAAAATATTCAGATTGAAATTATTGAAATTAAATTATATGCAATGAAATTAAATAAAGACAAAGAAACCAATGTAGACATGAGCTACAGCAATCATTTTAAAATTCATGCAACTGGGCTGGAGAGATGGCTTAGCAGTTAAGCGCTTGCCTGTGAAGCCTAAGGACCCCGGTTCGAGGCTCGGTTCCCCAGGCCCCACGCTAGCCAGATGCACAAGGGGGCGCACGCGTCTGGAGTTCGTTTGCAGAGGCTGGAAGCCCTGGCGCGCCCATTCTCTCTCTCTCCCTCTCTCTGTCTTTCTCTCTGTGTCTGTCGTTCTCAAATAAATAAATAAATAAAATTTAAAAAAAAAAGTCATGCAAGTGTAGTTGCAAGAACTCGGAAAACCCTTCATTGCTCACTTCCTATGTAATACTGAATGATACTGACAAAATAGTGTAAGGTTTATGAGATAGCTACATCCAGATTTGTTCATTGTGAGTGTTCTTTCCTATCCTGCTGTCATAATAAAATTCCACAGACATGATTTAAACAAGAGAAGATTTACTCTTCTCACAGTTGTGTGTAGTTGTGGAAGTTCAAGACTAAGACATTAGTTCAGGAGTCTCTCAGGTTAGGGTCCCACCCTTATGATCTCACTTAAATGTGAATTCCAATGGTTATCCCCATTCTGATTAGAATGACAACATCCTGCTGTATGCTCAATCATTCTACACTCATCAATGCAGTGATAATTCATTAACTTTAAATTTAGACATAATTATCCATATCCTTCTCTATCTCTTCCTCCTTTCCCATTCACTAGCTTCATAAATTTCACAAACATTGTTCCAACATCGACTATCTTTTCACTGGAACAATTCTACCTTTAGTAATGCTTTTCTCTTTACAATGAAAGATCACATAAGTAATTATCCATTTCAGTTTCTGAAAGTAACTTTCTTTTTCAACTTGGATAAATGAATAGGAAACAATTGTACTTCAGATGCTGTACTGTAAATCACCAGTCTAATAGTCTCATGAATCAAATTTCTTTTGCACACTCTTGTGCCCTTTTCAGGCAGGCAATTTTCCATTTTCAACCATTTCTCTTTGTGACTTTGGTACAGCCTAGTCACATGAGAACAGTAGGAGCTCCTTTTATTCTTTCTTTTACTTGTTTACTTGAAATTTGTTACACTCACCACTCTAAAATAGTACTCAAACATTTCTAAGATGCAAATAAGAAATATGCTGCTATAGATGATGTAGTAGTTACTTGCCTTTTCATTCTGGAACAAAACACCCAACCAGAAGCATGGAAGGAAAGAATTTATTTCAATCTTAAAATTACAGGGCAAGTTTTTTCATGGTGGAGAAAGCATGGTAGTAGTATGCAGTGGGTCATTACATCTTCATTTCATCAGGGAGCAAGTAGAGATAGTAAGCTAGCTGAGTGCTGTTAGTGGTGCTGAACTATACAAGTCTAAGGCTCACATCCAGTGATGCACATTCTCCTGCAAAGCAGCACCTCTAAAAGGCTCCACAAGCCCCCCAAATAGCACTACAAGCTGGGGATTAAATTTTCAGACACATGAGGCTTTGGAAACATTTTACATTCAAACCACCATAGATAGGTAGTATGTATCCAAGAGTGTGTGTGCATGTATGAGAGAGAGAGAGCAAGAGCAAGAGCACTTCTCAAGTTATACTCAGTTTTTTTTTACAATAGCCATAAGTACAATTTTGTTGGCTTCTCAAGTTATATCTCCAAGAGTTGCTAAGAAAACTCCTTATGCCAATATTCCTGAGATACATTGAATAGGATGATAGCTGATAAGGTGAAACCATAAGTCACAAGGGTTGCACAAAAATGTTAAAGCTTGGAAAAGGAATAAGGCCACACTGGAAGGACAAATAAGCTTAGGCTTTAAGCATAGTTACTGCTATTTTAACATCCTCATTTGAAATATCTCTATTTGAAATAATATTGTTTTGATGGAAATAATCTCCACAGCATTATGCTGGAGTTCTTAACTCTTGAGCCCAGGGCACATAGAGAAACTGCAAAAACAAACAACAGAAAAATTTATCAAAGGTTATCAAGATTTACTTTTGATATTTTTCACTTTCTTAAAAATTAGATAATTAGGGGCTGGGTAGATGGCTCAGTAGGTAAGAGCACTGTCCTGCAAACAGGATGGTCTAAGAAGGCCTGAGTTCAAGCCCCAGCACCCAAATAAAACCTTGATGTGGCCATATACTTCTAGAGCCCTAGTCCTAAAGTGACAACGACTGGAGAACTAGTCAGCTAGCTTAACCAAAATGAAAGCTCTGGATTCAGATAAACTCACTTCAAGGCTGCTACCCTATGTATCTATTGTAATCAGGATCTGTTCCTATCAGCAAGTTGATGATGAACATCGGCAGCCCCCAGGCAAAGGATTCATCCTTCACTGAAGAGCTAATGCTTGCTGGAAAACAGAGGATCATTCTATCCAGTGATGTAGCCACTGCTAACTAGTGATAAAAAAAAAAAAAAGGCTTTGCAGGATTGGCAGGGAATAAGAGAATGATAATAAGAGTGAATATGGTTAAAATCCAATATATACATTATGAAATTGTCAAACAACAAATAAAAATGTGCAAAAACAATAGAGTTCACAAACTAGAGCATTTTCCTACTTCATTTTTTAAAAGTAAAATAACCATTTTAGCTTTGTAAAGTACCATTGAAGAATGCACACTACGAACTTATGGTTTAGTGATAGCACAACATGTCTCTTCAGTCTCTACTTAACATGGCTCTACTTTTATCCCCAGACTCCATCATGTTAAATTGGAATTTGCAATCTAAATTGGTTTGGTTACTGTCTTAAATCTGTACAAATACATGGTAAGCTCTTTCTTCAGCTACCAATAGCCTTATAATGCTGTTGCAGTTTCATTGCACTCTAAGTTGAGAAGCAGAAAAGCCACTTTGGAGAGGAGAGTGGGATAATGATAACAATAGTTAATATCCATATACTTATATATTCAACATTCTCAGTAGTGTACTTGAAGTCCTTGTGAGCACTTTCTTTCTTCCCTCTTGATGGCCAGGTATCCATAAATGGCTGCAGCCTGGCAGGCAGCAGAAAATGCCGACATCCTTGGCATTCTAGTAAAAGCTGCAACTCCAAGGGTATCTACCCTCTTCAAATTAGCAGCTCCTGGAAAATTCACAGAGAACATGTCTATTAGATTTGATTTAGAGCTCAGATCAAATGAGAAAAAAGTTTCACACAAGTGAAAACAATGGCTGTGTACTGGTAATAGTGTCATTTCAAAGCTGCACCCCTGTCATTTCATTAGAGGCTGATAAGAATGTGGACAAAAATTAATAGGTTGAGAACAAAATGACCGCCAACATATTGTGAGGTTTCTGATGTCCACTTATATATCCAGAGTGATATGCCTAAGCAGGGCATCCTGGAAAAGGAGGAAGCTGAAGTTATTTACATGGGGTCATATAATAACCAACTTTTGAGTCTGGCTTTTAAAATTGGCCTAGTAAGGTAATTACCCATGTGTGACATGTGCTCCTGTTTATGCCCCAGTAATCTTTCTTCACTGTTGTTCCTCTCATCCTTTTATCAGCTGAAAAACACTGGGGTGTTAAAAATTATAAATAGGGCTAGAGAGATGGCTTAGCAGTTAAGGTGCTTGCTTACAAAGCCAAAGGACCTCAACTCCCCAGGACCCATGTAAGCAAGATGCACAAGGTGCCACATGCGTCTACAGTTCATTTGTAATGGCTGAAGGCCTGGCACATCCATTCTCTCTCTCTCTCTCTCTTTCTCCCGATTTCTTTTTTTTATATTCTTTTTAAAATTTTTACTTGAGAGTGATAGATAGAGAAAGAGGCAGAGAGAATGGGCGCACCAGGGCTTCCAGCCACTTCAAGCGAACTACAGAGGCGTGCGCCCCCTTGTGCATCTGGCTAACGTGGGTCCTGGGGAATCGAGCCTCAAACAGGGGTCCTTAGGCTTCACAGGCAAGGGCTTTACCGCTAAGCCATCTCTCCAGCCCATCTCTGCCTATTTCTGTATCTCTCTGGCTCTCAAATAAATAAATAAAACTAACATATTTTTGAAGTTACCAAAGTTTAAAAAATATATTAAGAGAGTTATATATAAAGTTATATATAAAGACAAGTATTTGTTGGGCTGGAGAGATGGCTTAGCAGTTAAGCGCTTGCCTGTGAAGCCTAAGGACCCCGGTTCGAGGCTCGGTTCCCCAGGTCCCATGTTAGCCAGATGCACAAGGGGGCACACGAGTCTGGAGTTCGTTTGCAGTGGCTGGAAGCCCTGGCGCGCCCATTCTCTCTCTCTCCCTCTATCTGTCTTTCTCTCTATGTCTGTCGCTCTCAAATAAATAAATAAAAAATGAACAAAATTTTTTTTTTTAAAAAAAGACAAGTATTTGTGTCTGCATCAATATATACATTTAAAAAGTATTTAAAATATTCAAGTAATCCAAAATAAGGTCAGCAAAGGAGATAATGGAAACTGTTTTTAATTTGGTATTTTCTAGTTTCTTAAGATACAAGCTGAAACGACCAATTTAGACTCCCCCTTTGTTTTCTCTGATACAAGTTGTTAGTGCTATAAATTTCTCCATAAACTGCATTAGCATCTCACAATTTTTTGTATACTGTAATTATGGTTTTCATTCAGTATAAAACACCTTTTAATTTTCATTTTGCTATCTTTTAAAAATATTGATTATTTTTTTCAGGTAGGGTCTCACTCTGGCTCAGGCTGACCTGGAATTCACTATGTAGTCTCAGGATGGACTTGAACTCACTGCAATCCTCCTACCTCTGCCTCCCAAGTGCTGGGATTAAAGGCATGCACCACCATAACCAACTTTTTAAAATAGTGATTTTTACTTTTATTTTATTTATTAGAAAGAGAGAAAGAGAGAGGGAGAAGGAGAGAATGGGCATGCCAGGGCCTTAAGCCACAGCAAATGAACGCCAGAAGCATGCACCACCTTGTATATCTGGCTTATGTGGGTCCTGGGAAATGGAGTGAGCACCTTAACTGCTAAGCCATCTCTCCAGTCCTCATTTTGTTATCTTTAACTATTAAATTACTGTTATATATGACATTTTATTTTTAAATAAATTACACAAATTCCAAAGCTCTTTCTCTTAAAGATTCTTCTTTATTACATTATGATTAATGGTCATACTTAGCATTACTTTACTTTTTGAAATGTATTAAAATCTGAATATATTATTCTTGTGTATATTTCATGTGAACCTACAAAGAAATTTTTGAATCTTCGATATACTCACTGATTATCTGAATTCCTATTCTATCAATTATTAAGGTAAGGATACTGAAATTTCTGTTTGTAACTTCTCATTCACCAATATAGTCTTGTGGTTCTAGTATTTTTTTTTATGACTGCTATAGTTCAGTCATTAAGTGAATATATATTTAAGAGTTTTGTGCAGCTGTCACTCCTTTTTCATTTTCTTTGTTTCACTAGAAATATTACTAACCCTAAATATAACTCACCCTAAATCTACATTGATCTTAATATGCTCACTCAAAATTTACTTGCTTGCCATTAGCATGATATATTATTAGTCTATTTTCAATTTTATGTGTCTTTGCATTTTAAATGTGTATCTACAGAGATAGTACACATTCTTTGCTTTTGAATTAATATGAAAATATCTCACTTTCAGTCTTTAGAACATTTACATTTAATGTGTTGATTGTGATTAGATTTAAAACTCTTAACTTGATAATCATTGTTCTACTTGTCCCATTGTAGGAAAAAAACCCCGCAGGGGGCCCCCACACTCTGCCTGGATAAGGCGACACCCCAAATCACTCACGAGAAGCGGTCTTGATGCAAACTGCAAGAGGATTTTATTCCAAGCGCGCTGGGGCCCACAGTCGTACACCGCACAGGGGTAGAGGACTGCAGAGCCCCGAATGCAGGAACAGGACAGTTTTTATAGGGTTTCTAACAAAGCCTGTGCATTAGACCAATCATTTAACAATATCAGGAGCCCGCAAGGTGTTAGCCAGTCAGTTTGTGCCACCCCATAGTTTCTAAGCCAATTAGTTTACTTTGTTTAAGCCCCCCATGGACCAATCATTCTCTTGTGACCTTGGTGGTCAGCATTTGCGCAGGTCCTTGGGTGGGAGTAGCAGAGTATGGTATCAGCCTCCTATGACCTTGGTGGTCTGAGGCAGGCTGCTACAGCTTATGGTGTGAGCTACTAAGGCTTACAGTGTGGGCTATTAAGGCTACTAAGGCTTACAGTGTGGGCTATTAAGGCTTATGGTGCAGGCTATTTACAGAAACCAAATAAGTGGTTCAATTTATTACTCATTTCCCATCCTTGAGGGCTATCTCATGCCCTTTTTACCTAGTTTTATATTAGGAGCGGGCTCTGATTTAATGAGAAGAGGGATTCTTTACTTGCTTCTAACAGAGAGTAAAGCCTGGAGTTTGAGGTATGCAGGGGGCCCGCTTAAGCTCCCTTTGGAGTGTGATAGTATTTCTGAGTTTCTGAATTCTTGGGCCTTTCACCATCAGATTTGTGTCCTACTCTACAGCCCATGAGTTTGTAAGAAATATTTTGTTGAATATCAAAATATTTGTGATTTCAATGATAGTTCTCTGATAATAATTTCTGATTTAATTCAATATTGACAATGGGAGCCTTTTATTTTTTTCCATTCTTTTAAATTTATTTTGAGCTTCTTTAATTTTAAATGTTTGCCTTTCATCAAATTTGAAAATTTTTCATTCACTGTTTCTTCAATTGTTTATCAAATTCTTTCTTTTCTAAAGTCTGTTTTCTAGGATGTTAAAGACAAGAATGTTACTTATTTAACAACAATAACGAAAAATCCTTACTCATTGCTTGTGTATCTATAAGCCTCTCCAGCAACTATGAAAATCAGTATGGAAGTTCCTTAAATAAAACTAAAGAAATATCTACCATATGACCCAACTCTCCCACTCCTGAGTATTTACCCAATTGATTAGTAGTGAACATTTCTCAGGGATATTTGCACATCAATGTTTCCTCACAATACCTAAGACTGTAGGATAGCCCAACTCTCCAACAACAGAGGAATAGATAAAGAAAATGTGTATGTGTACATGGAATTTTTCTCATTCATATAGAAGCATGAAGTTGTTTGCAGCAAATTAGAAGCAACTGGGACAATCATATTAAGAAAATTAAGCCTAATTCAGAAATAAAAGTATACCATGTTTTCTCTTGATTTTTGTCATATTAAGATAATGAAAATAAACGTAGATACTAAATTATCTATGGAAACAAAAAAGGAAAGCAGAAGGAAGGAAAGGGGAGTGAGTGGATTGAGCATGGGGAGAAATAAGCTCATTATAAAACATATTTGAATCAAAGGCAATATGTTGTAAGAATATTAGACTTTCTGATATTGTCTCAAAGACTTTGAGGCTCCACTGACTTCTTTTCATAATTTTTCCATATTTTCCAGCTTGTATAATTTCTGCTGGACTCTTTCTTATTTTCCTACCATTCTGCTACTGATCCTCTGCATGTAATATGTCATATATGTTATTTTCAGTACTCACAGTTCCCTTTATTACTTTTTTTGTTATTCCTATTTTTTGGCTGAGATTATTATTAACTTTATCTCATAGCAAAGAGTTATAATTGTGACCTCAAAGTCTTTAACTTATAATACCATAAATTAATAATCTTGTGTCTGGCCTTTGTTATGCTTTTTTATGTTTATGTTTTTATTTTGAAATTGACTATTTATATTTTTTTCTAATTGTTGTTATAACACTTCATTATGGAGTATACCCAGGACATTTTAATTTCATCTTGCAAGTTTTATGTCTTTTTATAACCTTCTATAATTTTTTTATTTAAAAAAACTGAAAATCAATATGATTATATTCAGACTGTTCAAGAAGTTTTGCCTTCAGTGGTTATGAGCCTAATGTCATTTTTACTTTCTAAGTGGATCAGCTGGTTCATGTTCATAGCAAGGATAGTGTTAGACTTGAGCTGTAATTTAAACTGCAGTTCATTCAGCCTTCTCTATGCTTTAGGGGAGCTATTCATACATACCCAGCTCAGAGGTAGGCTACTCACCATCCTGGAAAATATTTGGGGCCAGCAGCTCTTCTTAGCAGCCATCTCATGGTCTCAGCATCTCCCCTACATTTCCACTGCAACCCACAGTCCATCCTCCTGGCTCCATTGAGTCTCCATACAGGCAATCCAGCAAACCTACATTCCACTGCCCATGGCTGTTTCCAAAACACAAGACCATGTTGTAAATTTAGTGACCCTCTCTTTCCTGCATTTCTAATATTCCATAATACCAGGCAGAGTGCCAGTTTGTTAATCTGGAGGTGGAGGGAATCAAACAGACTTTGAAGAATAGGACAATCCTTTAGCCTTCAGGCCCTTTCAAAAGACTACATTCTTTCTGCTGTCCCAATGCAGTTTAGCTGACCCAATATCAACTGTTGTAATGTGTCAGTTGTAGCTGAATGGGCATAATTTTCAGCCCAAAGATTTCATTTTTTTCTGTGCTGTATCCCTCTGCCAGTGGATTTCTACACAATGCAACCCTGCACAAATTCTCAGGATACAGGCATAACAGCAAGACTCTCACACAAACTGCTTTAGCCCAGTCCAGGCAAAGATCTTTCTCACTGTCATAAGCTAAACCTCACTGTCCATAGTTATTACTGCATTCAGGTCTTTCAACTCTGACCAGAATCATCCATCAAGCTATACTTACAGCACTGCAAAACATTTCTTAAGCCAAGATTTCAAATTCATCCACATTCCTTTTGAAAATCAGCTTTAAAAGGCCAAAGCCACACATTCAAGTTTCAAATAGCAATGACCCCACTCTCAGTACCAACTCTATTGTTGCAGTCAGGTTTGCATCACTGGTAGAAATCACCCAACCAAGATCTGCTTATGGGGGGAAAATGTTTGTTTTAACATACAGACTTGAAAGGAGGCTCCATGATGACAGGGGAAAACGATGGCATGAGCAGAGGGTGGATATCACCTCTGGCCAACATCAGATGGACAATAGCAACAGGAGAGTGTGCCCAACACTGACAAGGAGAAACTGGCTATAATAACCATAAGCCTGCCCCCAACAATATACTTCTTCCAGGAGGCATTAATTCCCAAACTGCCATCAGCTGGGAACCTAGAATTCAGAGAACCTGTTTATGAGGAACACCTGAATCAAACCACCATACATTGCTTGCTATAAATTGTTTTAAATCACTTACCTAATTTTGATTCACTTTTGGTAGGTCACATATGTCTTGAAACCCATCTGTTTCTTTTTGATTTTCCAATTTAGTGGCATATAAGTCTTTAAGATATGTCCTCTTGATTTTATTAATTTTATTGGTATTTATTTTAATTATTTCCTTTTCATCTCTAATTCTATAATTTTGTGACTTTTCTTTCTTAGTTTGGCTAAGAGTTTGTTGCTCTTGTTTACCTTTATAAAAACTCAAAGCTATGCTACATTGATTTTTTTGTATCCTTTGTTGTTTCTTCATTTTTATTAATTCCTGTCCTTAATTATTACTTTCTTTTCAGTGACAGATTTGGCTTGTTTTGTTTTTCCAAGCCCTACAGTTCATCATTAAATTATTTGTTTGAGATCTCTCTGATCTTTTAATGTAGGCACTCATGACTATGAACATCCCTCTTAGGACTGCTTTCATTGCATCCCACAAGCTTTAGATGTTATGCTTTCATTTTTATTTCATTCTAGAATGAAGATTTTTTTATTTCTTTGATGGCCCATTTGACATTCAGTAGCATGTTGTTTGATCTCTATCAGTTTGTGTATGTTCTGATCTGTAATTTCTCCTGTTAAATTCAAGGTTTCTTTCATTTTAGTTGAAATACAATAAACTATTTGTTTTCCTAAATTTGTTAAGACATGCTTTATGCCTATTATATGATCTATTTTATAGAAACTTATATGGGCTATATAAGTTGCTATTGAAACACCTATTCTCTAGATGTATGTCAGTTCATTTGACCTATGTTATGTAACTCAGATTTTTTGTTGTTGTAATAAATCATTGCAGAGAGTTGGATACTGAAATTACATACTACTATTGTGTTGAGGTCATTGTGTCTTTACATCTAGTAGTATTTGTTTTATGAATTGGCTAGACATTTATTAAGAGCATATATATTTAAAATATAATATTTTTTATTGTTCAATTGATAATTTTATTTATGACTATAGTGTATTTTGAAGATAACCACATACCATTATTTTCTCTTGTTTCCTGTACCTGTCACCCACTAAGAGAACCCCTTCATCCCAACTTCTTCCCTTCTTCCCTTTTCTACTTTGATGTCTTTTTCCTTATGTATGTGAGTGACCCATTAAATTTAGTTATGATTGACTGCATAAGAATAGGTGGGTGTTAGGCTGGAGAGAGGGCTTAGCAGTTAAGCGCTTGCCTGTGAAGCCTAAGGACCCCAGTTCGAGGCTTGAATCCCTAGGACCCATGTTAGCCAGATGAACAAGGGGGTGCACACATCTGGAGTTTGTTTGCAGTGGCTGGAATCCCTGGTGTGCCCATTCTCTCTCTCTGCATCCTTCTCTCTCTCTGTCACTCTCAACTAAATAACCAAAAATAAACAAAAAATAATAAAAAGAATAAATGGGGATTATTTACCAGAGTATGTGCAATTTGCCATGTGTGGTGGTTTGATTTAGGTATACCCCATAAACTTAGGTGTACTGGATGCTAGTTTCCTCAGCTGATGGCAACTGGAAATTAAAGCCTCCTGGAGGCAGTGTATTGTTGGGGGCAGGCTTATGGGTGTTATAGCCAGTTTCCCCTTGCCAGTGTTTGGCACACTCTCCTCTTGTTGTTGTCTACCTTATGTTGGCCAGGGAGTGATGTCCACTCTCTGCTCATGCCATCATTTTCCTCTGCCATCATGGAGCTTTCCCTCAGGCTGTAAGCCAAAATAAACCTCTTTTTCCCACAAGATGCTGTTGGTTGGGTGATTTCTACCAGCAATGTGAACCTTACTACCACAGTAAAGTGGTACTGAGGAGGGGGATTGCTGCTAGACACCTGACTGTGTGGCCTTTTGGAGCTGATTTTAAAGAGGAATGTGGAAGGATTTGAAACCTTGGACTAAGAGATGTCTATAAGCACAGCTTGATGGACTATTCTTATCAGAGTTGAAAGACCTGAATGCAGTGAGAACTATGGACTGTGAGGTTTGGGTTATGAGGGTGAGAAAGAGCTTAGCCTGGACAGAGCTAGAGGAAGTTTGTGTGATAAGCTTGCAGTTATACCCATGTCCTGAGAAGTTGTTCAGGGTTACTTTGTGTAGAAATGAACTGGTATGAACAGAGGGATATGGCACAGAAAAAATGGAATCTTTGTGCCTAAACTGCTGCTCACTAACCTGAAAATTGCTTGAGAGATTACAACCATTGAGACTGGGCCAGCTAACCTGCACTGGGACAACAGGAAGAATGTAGACTCTTTTGAAGGGGCCTGAGTGCTCAAGAAGTGTCCTGTTCTGATTTTCCCCTGCCATTGTGGAGCTTCCCCTTGGGCCTGGAAGCCAAAATAAACTTCTTTTCCCCACAAGATGCTCTTGGTTGGGTGATTTCTACCAGCAATGAGAGCCTGACTGCAACATCATGTAATATTCTCCTAAGAAATTATTTCCTTCTCTCCAATTTTGGAATGAAGTCTGTTTATCATATATTATTACTATAACATTTGTTTCCTAATTCAATTTTCTTGGGATAGTTTTTCCTTCCTTTTACCATATGATTGTATCTTCAATGATGAGATGTATTTTTTGGAGGCAGCAAATAGATGGAGGTGGTATTTTTTTTTAATTTTAATCTGCTAGTCTGCATGTTTATGACTGAAAATTTGAGAGCATTAATGCTCAGTTATTATTAAAATGTGTTTGAATTCCTGACTTTCTGGTGATTTTGTACATTTGGTGCTTTCCTCTTCCTTGTTTGTTTTAACCACTGTTCTACAGAAGTTTGCTATGCCCTGTATCTTCAAGTATGTTTTTCTTTCTTTTTAATCTAAAGGATTTCTTCAAGTAACCTACACATCTGGCATAATGGCCATAAATTTCTTTAGCCCATTATAATCATGAAAAGTCTTTCTAGTCCTTTAATTCTGACAGGTTCTGCTGGGTATAGTGGTAATGGTTAATACCAGTCATCTTTCACAGCTTGAAACATATCATTCCAAACCCTACTAGCTTGTAATTTTTCTTTTGAGAGTTCTACTTTATTCTGACGGTCCTCCCTTTTATATATGACTGGATGTTTCTCTTGCAGCTTTCAATATACTCCTGTATTCTATGTAGAATTTTAACTATGAGATGATATAGAACAATTCTTTTCTGGACTTTTCCATTTGGTGTTCTAGATGCCTCCTGATCCTGGATGGGCATCTCCAGAGATCTGTGAAATTTTCGCTATGATTTTGCTGAAAGTGTCTTCTATGCCTCATAGAAAATTTTTTTTATTCATTCATGCATTTTCTTAACCAGAATGGATATGTCAACAATATCCACTTATCTTAGAACAAAGATAAATTACCAAATTTCTGGTAGATGAAATAGCTTCATCTCTAAGGTGTAAGAAGCCTCATGGAGATTCTTTTCTTAAAGTATAAAAGTATAATTTTCATTGTTTTCCCAGATCTTTTAAAGCAATATTAATAGATTTTTAGGCAAAAATAGTATTGGGTGTGAAGGTTGTTTGATCAAAGAAAAAAAAAAAAAACTGTACAGTTATAGAAGCCAAAGAGCTCCCAGTCTAAAAACACTAGGGCTTTCAAAGTAAATATAAGACTAAAGTAAGTATAAGGAATTTATTTAGAACAACCCCAGGCAAAAGTGGAGAGATGCTGCAAGGAAGGAAACAACCTTGGACACCTACTGTCATGTGAGTTCATCGAGTATTGTACCCTGAGAAGCCCAGGGCCACCAGTGTGCAGTACACAGCTCAGAGTGCACCTAACAGGAGAAGGCTGAGGACAGCTCCACTGATGACTTCTTTCCCACATCTCTGTACCTCTCCATGTCTTGTACATGGGATGAGCCTAGATCCCACAGCAACAACTTTGAGAATCACCAACTTTACAACTATCCTTTTAGTCTCTCAGCATGCATGACAATTAGATGAGGCTTGGTCCTTCAGTCACAGGGAGACTGCTTGAAGCAAAGGGGAGGGAGGACAATCATTTCAGTGACTACTCTGAAATCTTATTGAGTATGAACTCAACTCTGAAAAATAGGATGGTCTGTCTTGTCTGTTTTAATATATGTGTTGCCAATAACTTCTACAGTTAACTAAAGGTTTTTTTTTTTTTTTCTTTTTCCTTCATCAGTGGGCATTTTTACTGTGATTCTGTTAAGAGGTTCATTTACAATGTTCCTATACTAAGTCAAGCAAGAAAAAGAGCAGTCTACTCCATATTTCATCATCATTATAGTGGTTGAAAGGATTGTCTCTCTGTACACCCTACAGATTTCCTCAGTTCTACCTTTGTCAGAAGCTACCAACCCCATTGGAGGCCTATTTAACACTAGCACAAAACCTGGAAAGTTTAATTGAAAGCAGTGCATTCAAACTGTGCCTAGTAGCTTTAAGAAAGAAAGAAAAACTCTGTATTTAAGGCTAT
The DNA here is from genome assembly GCF_020740685.1 of Jaculus jaculus. Lineage (NCBI taxonomy): Eukaryota > Metazoa > Chordata > Mammalia > Rodentia > Dipodidae > Jaculus > Jaculus jaculus. The sequence continues at coordinate 92,810,530 of NC_059109.1, forward strand.
TATTGAGTGGAACCCCATGGGTCTCAGGGCACAGAGCCCAGGGAGTAAGGGTTGAAAGAGCAGAGATGCCCAGTCATTGGTGACCACAACTGATGACTTACCCTAACAATGCCGTGAAAAGAAGTTGCCAGCAGTTTAGGTAGGGAGCTGTCAAAATAAGATCAAATAGTCTTTCTCCCAATTAATAACAAAAAAGGGATTATATCATCAAACTGCTCCTTTTTTATGACTGATAATTATTCAAAGAAACAAAGGAGATTGGGAAGAAAATTTTTCTATCAATGTACTACTTGACAACACCTCTCAATTATTTTCCATTGTTTAGGATTAGTGTCATTTTGCTCCTGATAATACATAATGTGAGAGACATTTGTTGCTATAATTTCTACCCAAATGAAATTGAAACAAAGCCCCATGTTTTTACATAGTTATACTTACATTGCTTAGAATGTCCATTTCTGATATGTTGAAGAGATATCCTACATTAAAAATATAAAAGTAGGGGACTTCCGGTTAAGATGGCGGTGTAGGTACCACGCCAAAGAAGCCTAGGGGGGAAAAAGACCAAAAAAACTCAGCAAAATACACGTTTTTACTAAAAAGTGAGGTGTATAGGAAATTGAGGCGGCAGCGGAGAAGTAGAAGAATTATAGAGCAGCCAGGGCCCGCACAGGCGAGATAAGCGGCTCCAGCGGCTCAGGCAGCTCGGCCAAACGCCGCAGCCACGGCGCAGCAGAAAACCGCCAGACCAGCTCGAGCCGCAGGAAAAACCAGGTGCGGGATTTTCCCCTCACATCGCGCTCTCCACAACTCGGGAAACGTGAGGGGAGAACGGCAGCGAGCAGGGGAGGAGAAGACCGCGAGTTAGAACACGTGGAGCAGCGAGACAACCAGAGAAGCCGTGGCTCCCTCCCCTCCCCCACCGCCTGAGCCCAGCTCCAGCGAACACAGCAGCGGCCCGGGACCCGGCCACGCCAACTTGGGCTGACAGCGGGACCCAAGCAGGAGCAGAGTATGGCAGCAACTTCAGCGGCTCCAGAACCGGTACCAGCAGCCCCAGCAGCAGCAGACCCAGAAGCGGCAGCGGCGGCAGATCCCGCAGCAGCGGCTTCGGGGGGAGCAGCAGCGGTGGTCACGGCAACGGCAGCTTCAGCAGTGGTGGTGGCTCCGGTGGTGGCAGCTATAGGAGCAGCAGAGGCAGCAGCAGCGGCTCGGTTTGCCCCGTAGGAAAAGCAAGTGCCCAGCTCCAGAGATCAGAACAGCAGACCGACGACCCAGGCAGCAACTTGACTGAGACCAAAATCACCCAAGGTAACTGGGATTGCTCCAGGGAAGGGTCTCACTGGTCACAAGCTGACTTGGATCCCTCAACAGACCAGAAATCTAAACCTCTTTGTTGATAGAAGATCTGGTCATTATAATAACTACTCTTGCATACATACTCGGGGCTGTTTTTGATTGAATGTGTACAGTGTTTAGTTAAATTTTAGAATCTACCTGTATTTTATTCCACTCAGCCTGCTTAAATACTCCTATAGCAGGGAATCTCAACCCCTAAGAACATCTTTGTAGATACTCTGAGAGTCTTAAGAGCCGCACCTAATACCTTAAGGTCCTACCCTGAAAATATATTACATCAAATCAATTGATACAGCTAAGAATACACAGCTAGCTAGAAAATCCAAGCATAAACTTAATCCAAGATGCAAAAATATATACATTATAACACAAGAAACACTAAAAAGCAAGATGATATAAATCCACCTAAAAGTATTAATGCATCAGAAATGTCCTCCAGAGAGAAAGAGTTAGAGGAAATGCCTGAGAAAGAGTTCAAAAGAATAATTATAAATATGTTCCAAGAGGTCAAAGAGCACATGAAAACAATCAAGGAAGAAATCAAAGAGGAAATCAAAGAGGAAATCAAAGGAATCAAAGAAGAGGCAGGACACCAATTTAATGAAATAAAGAAGGCAATACAAGACATAAATAGGGAAATAGTAATAATAAAGAAAAACCAGTCAGAATTACTAGCAATGAAGAACACAGTTAATGAAATAAAAAACTCTGAGAAAATCTCACCAGTAGGATGGATGAGGGAGAGGACAGAATATCTAAGCTAGAAGACCAGGTGGCAGACCTAATGCAGTCCAACAAAGAGAAAGACAAACTTATACAAAAGTATGAGTGGGAATTTCAAGATGTTCAGGACACTATGAAAAGATCCAATATAAGAATTCAGGGCATAGTAGAAGGAGAAGAACTCCACTCCAGAGGCATAGTAGGCATCTTCAACAAAATCATAGAGGAAAATTTCCCCCAAATTGGGAAAGAGGTGCCAATACAGATACAGGAAGCCTTTAGAACCCCAGCCAGACAAAACCCAGAAGGAACCTCCCCTCGCCATATTATAATCAAACTTCCAAACACACAAACCAAAGAAAAATTATTGAAAGCAGTTAGAGAGAAAAATCAAGTTACCTACAAAAGCAAGCCCATCAGGATTACAGCAGATTATTCAACACAAACTTTTAAAGCCAGAAGGGCTTGGAGTGATATATTCCAAGTTCTGAAAGATAACAACTGTCAACCAAGGTTACTTTATCCTGCAAAGTTATCCATTCAAATAGATGGAGAAATAAAGACATTCCATGACAAAAGCAGATTAAAGGAGTATTTGAAGACAAAACCAGCTCTACAGAAAATACTTGATAGAATCCTCCGTGCTGAACAAAAGGAAAAGCACACATATAAGGAACCTAGAAAAAACAAGCTATACTCAAATGCCAGTTAACAGAAGAGAGCACAGGTAGAACCAGTAACACACACACACACACACACAAATGGCAAACATAAATACACACCTTTCAATAATATCTCTTAATATCAACGGTCTCAATGCCCCAACGAAAAGACATAGATTTGCAGACTGGGTTAAAAAGCAGGATCCTACAATTTGTTGTCTCCAAGAAACTCACCTTTCTACAAAGGATAGACACTATCTTAGGGTGAAAGGTTGGAAGACGGTGTTTCAAGCAAATGGGCCTAGAAAACAAGCAGGGGTTGCTATCCTAATATCAGACAGGGTAGACTTTAGTCCGACGTTAGTCAAGAAAGATAAGGAAGGTCACTTTATATTGATTAAGGGCACACTCCAACAGGAGGACATTACAATCCTAAACATATATGCACCTAACATGGGGGCTCCCAAATTCGTCAAACAAACACTATTAGAACTAAGGTCACAGATAACACCAAACACAGTGGTGGTGGGTGACTTTAACACCCCACTCTCATCAATTGACAGGTCATCCAGGGAAAGAATAAACAGAGAGGCATCTGGACTAAATGAGGTCATAGAAGGAATGGACCTAACAGATATATACAGGACATTTCATCCAAAGGCTGCAGAATACACATTCTTTTCAGCAGCACATGGAACATTCTCTAAAATAGACCATATATTAGGACATAAAGCAAATCTTAACAAATTCAGGAAAATTGAAATAATTCCTTGCATTCTATCTGACCACAATGGAATTAAACTACAAATCAGTAGCAAGAAAGGCTATAGAGCATACACAAAATCATGGAAACTAAATAATACACTACTAAATGATGAGTGGGTCAATGAAGAAATCAAAAAGGAAATCAAAAAACTTTATAGAGTCAAATGATAATGAGAACACAACATACCAAAATCTCTGGGACACAATGAAGGCAGTTCTAAGAGGTAAATTTATAGCCTTAAGTGCCTATATTAAGAAATTAGAAAGGTCGCAAGTAAACGACCTAATGCTTCGCCTTAAAGCCTTGGAAAAAGAAGAACAAGGCAAACCCAAAATTAGTAGACGGGAAGAAATAATAAAGATTAGGGCAGAAATTAATGAAATAGAAACAAAAAGAACAATCCAAAGAATTAATGAAACAAAGAGTTGGTTCTTTGAAAGGATAAACAAGATTGATAAACCCTTAGCAAATCTGACCAAAAGAAAGAGAGAAGAGACACAAATTAATAAAATCAGAGATGAACATGGCAACATCACAACAGATTCCAGAGAAATTCAAAAAATCATAGGGACATACTACAAAAGCATATACTCCACAAAGTATGAAAATCTGAAAGAAATGGATGATTTCCTTGATCTATATGACCTACCTAAATTAAATCAAAATGAGATTAATCACTTAAATAGACCTATAACAAACATGGAGATCCGAACAGTTATCAATAATCTCCCAACTAAAAAAAAGCCCAGGCCCGGATGGATTCACTGCTGAATTTTACCAGACTTTTAAGGAAGAGCTAACACCATTGCTTCTTAAGCTTTTCCAGGAAATAGAAAAAGAAGGAATTCTACCAAACTCCTTCTATGAGGCCAGCATCACCCTGATACCAAAACCAGGCAAAGATAGAACAAAAAAAGAAAATTACAGACGAATCTCCCTCATGAACATAGATGCAAAAATTCTCAACAAAATATTGGCAAACAGAATACAAGAGTATATCAAAAAGATCATTCACCCTGACCAAGTAGGCTTTATCCCAGAGATGCAGGGATGGTTCAACATACGCAAATCTATAAATGTAATACATTACATAAACGGGTTGAAGGACAAAAATCACATGATCATCTCATTAGATGCAGAGAAAGCATTTGACAAAATCCAACATCCCTTCATGATAAAAGTCCTACAGAGACTGGGAATAGAAGGAACATATCTCAATATAATAAAGGCTATTTATGACAAGCCTACAGCCAACATATTACTAAATGGGGAAAAACTGGAAGCTTTTCCACTAAAATCAGGAACAAGACAAGGGTGTCCACTGTCCCCACTTTTATTTAATATAGTTTTGGAAGTCTTAGCCATAGCAATAAGGCAAGAGACACACATAAAAGGGATACAAATTGGAAAGGAAGAAATCAAGTTATCATTATTTGCAGATGACATGATTCTATACATAAAGGACCCTAGAGACTCTACTAGCAAGCTGTTAGAGCTGATCAAAACCTACAGCAATGTAGCAGGATACAAAATAAATACACAGAAATCAGTAGCCTTCATATATGCTAACAACAAACACACAGAGGATGAAATCAGAGAATCACTCCCATTCAAAATTGCACCAAAAAAAATAAAATACCTTGGAATAAACCTAACCAAGGAAGTAAAGAATCTCTACAATGAGAACTTTAAAACACTCAAGCGAGAAATTGCAGAAGACACTAGAAAGTGGAGAAACATCCCTTGTTCCTGGATTGGAAGAATCAATATTGTGAAAATGGCAATCTTACCTAAAGCAATCTACACATTTAATGCAATCCCTATCAAAATTCCAAAGGCTTTCTTCATGGAAATAGAAAAAACAATCCAAAAATTCATTTGGAATCACAAAAAACCTCGAATATCTAAAATAATACTGAGCAACAAAAAAGAGGCTGGTGGCATCACCATACCTGATTTTAACCTATACTACAGAGCCATAGTAACAAAAACAGCATGGTACTGGCACAAAAACAGGCATGTAGATCAGTGGAACAGAATAGAGGACCCAGATGTAAGCCCAAGTAGCTATAGCCACCTGATATTCGATAAAAATGCCAAAAATTCTCATTGGAGAAGAGACAGCCTCTTCAGCAAATGGTGTTTTGAAAACTGGATAAATATCTGCAGAAGGATGAAAATAGATTCTTCTCTCTCGCCATGCACAAGAATTAAGTCCAAATGGATTAAAGAACTTAACATCAGACCGGAAACTTTGAAACTGCTAGAGGAAAAAGTAGGGGAAACCCTTCAACATATTGGTCTTGGCAAAGACTTTCTGAATACAACCCCAATTGCTCAGGCAATAAAACCACAGATTAACCACTGGGGACCTAATGAAATTACAAAGATTTTGCACCGCAAAGGACACACTGAAAAAAGCAAAGAGGCAACCTACAGAATGGGAAAAAATCTTCGCCAGCTATATATCTGATAGAGGATTAATATCTAGGATATACAAAGAACTCAAAAAGTTAAATAATAAGGAATCAAACAAGCCAATCAAAAAATGGGCTATGGAGCTAAATAGAGAGTTCTCAAAGGAAGAAATACGAATGGCATATAAGCATCTAAAAAAATGTTCTACATCACTAGTCATCAGGGAAATGCAGATTAAAACTACATTGAGATTCCATCTCACTCCTGTCAGATTGGCCACCATCATGAAAACTAATGATCATAAATGTTGGCGGGGATGTGGAAAAAAAGGAACCCTTCTTCACTGCTGGTGGGAATGCAATCTGGTCCAGCCATTGTGGAAAACAGTGTGGAGGTTCCTAAAACAGCTAGAGATTGATTTACCATATGACCCAGCTATAGCGCTCCTAGGCATATATCCAAAGGACTCATCTCATTTCCTTAGAAGTACATGCTCAACCATGTTTATTGCTGCTCAATTTATAATAGCTGGGAAATGGAACCAGCCTAGATGTCCCTCAACAGATGAGTGGATAATGAAGATGTGGTACATTTATACAATGGAGTTCTACTCAGCGGTAAGGAAAAATGAAGTTATGAAATTTGCAGAAAAATGGATGGACCTGGAAAGTATTATACTAAGTCAGGTAACCCAGGCCCAGAAAGCCAAGCGCCACATGTTCTCTCTCATATGTGGATCCTAGCTACAGATGACTGGGCTTCTGCGTGAGAATGAAAATACTTAGTAGCAGAGGCCAGTAAGTTGAAAAGGAGACATAAAGGGTGGAGAAAGGAAGGGAGGAGGATACTTAATAGGTTGATATTGTATATATGTAATTACAATGATTGTAATGGGGAGGTAACATGATGGAGAATGGAATTTCAAACGGGAAAGTGTGGGGGTGGGGAGGGAGGGAATTACCATGGGATATATTTTATAATCATGAAAAATGTTAATAAAAATTTAAAAAAATATATAAAAGTAAATTAAGAGCCTCGCAGATGTGTAGAAAGAGGAATCACTATCTACCTTACATAACCTAGGAATTTTCTTCTATGTTTATTTTTCAGTTAATTTTATGAAATTGCTATTTTATGGAATCACTGAGTGCATATGTGTACAAGTATGCATGTACTCACACACACACAAAATCGTGCCCTTATGCTCACATCAAGGGTTTAATCAACTCTAGACTGAAAACCCTCTCTAACAGTTTGTGTCTGATCCATGCATGGTGGCACACATCAGTAATCCTAGTACTCAGGAAGCAAGCAAATGGAAAAGCATGATAAATTTTGAGGCCAGCAAAAATGTTTTTTTCGGTTTTTTTTTGTTTTTGTTTTTGTTTTTCAAGATAGGGTCTCACTCTGGTCCGGGCTGACCTGGAATTAACTCTGTCATCTCAGGGTGACCTTGAACTCATGGCAATCCTCCTACCTCTGCCTCCCGAGTGCTGGGATTAAAGGCGTGAGCCACCACGCCCTAAAAATGTTTTTTTAAATACCTACTGAATTAATACAGACTTTTATTTCTTGTTATTACTTCTTAAACAGCATAGTGTCATGACTGTTTATATTGGTTTATGTATTATAAATTATGCAGTTTTGATTTAAAGGAGATAAGAGAAAGTCCATAGGTTGCCTACAACACAATACCCCTTTTATATAAAGACTTTAACATCATGTACTTTGTATCCACTTAGGAGGAGTCTAGAACTATTCTTCTGTGGATACTAAGGGATGACTGTGTGTGACTATATGTGATCCTAAGAAATTATAAATTATATCTAACTGATTATTAAACTTAGCATCTAATATGTGGGGTGCTAAGACTTTAGTGTTTAAATAAACAAACTTTTAAAATAAAAAAGAAACTCTATTTAGATATAAAAAATTAATTTTTTAGTCACTGATTGATACTAAGCATCCAGTGATTGGTAATATAAATAACAATGCTCCTGATTTCTAGGTGCAATTACAACATCCACACATATTTATTAAACCTCCATTGTTCTGTATATGATTTTACTATGGCTTTCAGGGAGTAATAAGAAGCATTCCATTACCCTTCTTTATTTTTGTGACATTTTTCATCATCATATGGACTATTCATTGTGTTTTTCTTAAATGTAAGGATATATTTTCTTACTGGATTGTTAAGTTCTTTAAGGCAGAGACTGCATTAGGTGATTCGACTTCCCCATCTTTTATCTTTAGAAATCAATTTAATTGTACATTCAAAATAAAAACTATATTTAAAGTATGTGTCTCAGACTCTGACAATGTTACCTTTGAGGTAATTATGATAAAATGCATTGATGAGTAAGGGCCCCAAACCAATGTGACTAATATCCTTATAAATGGTAGAAGATTCGAACCAAGAGATACATTGCACAAAAGGAATCTGAAACAGGGATGAGAACACCATGGAGGCCGAGCACCATGCCTCAACTGGATCAGGAATGCTAGGTTACTGGCTGATAGTCGGAGGCTAGGACAAATCCAGGAAAGACTCTTGTATAAATTTTAGAGGGAATATGGTCCTGCCTATACCTTGATTTCAGACATCAAACCTATAAAATGTGAGACAATAAATTTCTATAGTTCCAAGGCATCTAGCTTATAGTAATCTGTTCCAGAAGCCTTCTGTGTGGCAGTCAGATTTCCATTTCCATAGTCAGATTCCAACATACCTGTAAAACCTTAGTTTATTTTATTTCATAGTCTGGAGGTTCAAATCTATGAAATACTGGACATGCTGTTTGGGGCCTGTGACAAACCAGTACTTCATTGTGGAAGCATGTTATGAGGCAAAGCTGCTCATATCACAAGCCATGGAGCAAAGAGGACAAGGAGGGGGGCAGTGTCCTACTACCATCTTTAAGGGCATAGACCACTCTATGGTAGTTGCCTTCCTGTTGCTGGGACAAAATATATTACCAAAAGTAGACAATGAGAACAGGTTCTATTTTGGCTTAGACTATCAAGGAGAGACTTTATGATGACAGAGGCATGCATGGCATGAGCAGGGACTGGATACCACTTCTGCCATAGCAGTGGAAGACGGCAGCAAAAGAGTAAGACAAATCCTGGAAGGAGGGAGATGGCTATAACACCCCAAGGCCTACTCCCAGCAACACACCTCCTCTGGTCAGTATCAAATTGTCATCAGCTAGGCCTACACATTTAAAATACATGAGTTTATGTGGTACATCTCATTCATACCACCACATTCTGCCCTTGGTCCCCATAGACTCAAGATGTAAAAATGCACTCAGTCCAACTTTAAACACCCCAAGAACTTATGAGACTTAAGCAAGTTTTTTAATTGTAAGTCTGTAAACTTATAACACATGTTAAATACACATAATGGCACAGAATAAGCAGTAACACTACTAGATAAAAATATGGCATAACAAGAAAAGACTGAACCCATATGAGATCCAAAATCACCAAGCAAAACATCAAATGGTATGGTTCTGTATTCATATAGGATTCACAACAAAGCATCTTCAGTTCTGTTTCCATCCCATAAGCTGGGCTACTTGCAGCCAGGGTAATAATCCACATTATGATCCAGTAGTTCTCCCTGGGTCAAGTTGAACCATAGCCCTAACATCTCCAAAATCCTGGGGACTCCACTGCAAACCATGGTTCATCCATGTCATGGCCCCATGGCCTCTCTTCAGAGACTATGACCCTACTCCACATCATTTCCAAATCTACATTGCATCTACATTGCAAATCTAATGATTCTTTCCTTTATCCTGCATTGTTCTACTTCCATAATACCTTGCAGGCTTCCAAAGTTGTTAATCCAGGGGAGAACAGAGCCAAGTTGGAAAATCAGAAAAATTCCTTTGGCATTCTTCCTATTGTCCCAATGAAGAACAGCTGCTCCAATTTCCATGGTAGAAATCTCTCAAATTACTGTTGAATAAGGCTGTGGTCTCCTGCCCCAAAACTTTCATTTCTTTCATGCCATATCCTTCTATTTGCAAAAGTCCATTTCTTTTAAAATAAACTCTGTTCAAGTTCTCAGGGTATAGAGAGAATGCACCTCATCTCTCACACAATCTTCCTCCAGCCACATTTTAAAAAATAATCTCATTATATGTTACACAGCCCACTGTTCTTTCCATATTTAGATCTTTCAACTCTCAACTCTCTCAAAAGAATGACCTATCAAGTTCTGCTGAGGTCATTTCAAAGCATCTCATAGTCCAACGTTTCAAAAGCCTACATTCTTCCTACAAATAGTTCCAAATATCAAAATCCATACAATGTGGTTTCTAACCCCACTCCTGAAGTACCCATTTTCTGTTGCAGTTATCTTCTCATTGCTGGAACAAAATATTAAATCAAAATCAGTTGATGGGAGGAAAGGTTCTGTTTTGACTTACAGTCTTAAGAAGCTTCGTGATGGCAAAGAAAGCATGGCATGAGCAGATGCTGGATGATACCTCTGCCTTTGCTGGTAGAAAACAACAAAAGCAAGTGAGCTAATATCTGGCAAGGGGGAATTGGTTGCAGCTTCCCAAAAGCCTATCCCAAGAAACACACGTCCCCAAGCAGGCTCTACCTCCAAAACTGACATTGGTTGGAACTAAGCATTCAGAACACATGAGTTTATGGGAGTTTATATGATCTAATCATAACATTCTCAATGACATCAGGACAACTTACTAGATTTCACCCTCTAACCATCTTCCAGTAAGCCATTAATCATTAGTCTTGGAGACATTTAACATCTAAACTACAGCAGGTAGAATTTCTTCTATTGTTTCCCAGGTCTTCCCAGTAGGGTTAACTCTAGTTGCCCAAGTGTTTAACTTGTTGAAACATTTGGATGTGAGCCATGTGTGGTGGCACATGCCTTTAATCCCATCACTTGGGAGGTAGAGGTAGGAGGATCACCATGAGTTCAAGGCTACCTTTAGACTACATAGTGAATTACAGGTCAGCCTGGAATACAGCAAGACCCTCACTCAAAAAAAAAAAGGACATGGCTGTTACTTTATCTTCCCTTTCTATCTTCCATTCTTCTACTGACATTTCTTGCCACACTCCCTCAAACTATGTACAAATAAACCAATGCATCATGTTTATTTCTGCGAGAGTTCACATAGGACAAGGAGTTTCTATAGCCCATGATGAATTTCCAGAACTAAGAAAAGTTTTCTTGTATGATCAGTGTTAAACACATTCAGTTTTTTTTGTTGAAAATATCTAGTGAAGTACAACATTCATCACGTGTCCACAAAGGCCCTACAACATAGAGACGAAGTGCATAGCTGAAGACTAGAAGCAAAAGAGTACTTGAATTTAGCAGCACAAGGGATACCAGAGAGAGTTTGAAGCAGCATGATACTTGCGGAGCAGAGACCATGAGCACTGCCAGAGTCCTCCGTGAAAGGGAATAGGGCACAGAGCACTGGCAGGCGCAAAAGGCCTCAGTGAAGGTCAGTGTTCTTCTCTTGAAGGGCATATACTCACTATTATATATATATATTGAAAGATATTTATGCCAGACATCCTAAAAAGTAATATTCTATAGTGGAAAAAATCCACACTAAAGCAAGGTTATAGATGTGCAAAATGAACAGAGCTCATCTGTTCTAAGTTGCATAGTGATTCTCTGACCGAACCAAATGTAGAACTAGGGTATTATTTTTAGAAAGAACTTGATTTGATTCTCTTTAATTTAAATCAACGTGCATTCATCAAATATGCATGAATTGCTAAGCACTAATGCTTATGAGCTTAGTATAAAAATTAAAAGAAATATACTTATTGTGGAATTTGGAGGGACAGAAGAAGAAATTTTATGGAAATGATTCAAAATAAAAAATGTTAAGGACTTCCTTGTTATTACTTCCATTAATATCTCTCTCCATCACTATCACTCTCTTACTAAAACCACTTGCTAGATGAGGTTTTACAGTTTATCTCATTTAATCATTATTACCTTCCTGATATATATATATATAAAACCTTCCTGATATATATATATATATCAGAGGTTTTACAGTTTATCTCATTTAATCATTATTACCTTGCTGATATATATATATATATAATCATATATATATAAAATCATATATATATATAATCATATATATATAATCATATATATGTATAATCATATATATATGTATGTATGTATGTATGTATGTATGTATGTATATATATATATATATACACACACACACATATACATGGCATATGAAGAAACCTGATTTGAAGTTAGCTTATTTGAGATTCAAACTCAGTCCTTTCTGATTCTAATGCAATGTCCACTTGCCAACATGTTGGGCTTGTTATGCAATCTGAGTTCTTTCTTAGTCTTTTTGTCATGTCTTCTTGCTGTTTTCAAGGAGCCAGACTCAGACCTTAGGCGGTTCAAGCTATCATGTCTATTAGACAGTGAAAAAGTAGTCACAGGTCTGCAGTTCAATGAAATTTAGAAAAAGTAGGTATGGTAGACAACAGTTTTCTATGAAGATTGCTCACATATCCATTCTACAATGTGATGCTGAAATTAATCGACCAAGTCTGTCTCCTCCACTTGAATTTGAGCAGACTCATGTAACTGTATTGATCAATGGACTGTGGGAGATTGAGCGTAGCATGATTTCTGAAGCTAGGTAATAAAGAGTGACATGGTTTTCTTAGGCACTGTCCTAAGCCAAGAGCTAAGAAGTTTAGCTACCCTGAAATCCACAAAAACAAGAGAGAAGTGCTAAGCAATCTTACCCCACTCAACCCAGAATGAGGATCTTTCCAGTGTCAACATCCAAGTGTGTCAAGGATGAGGCCTTGAAATAACACTGTGTCCATCCCTTCTTTCAAACAGAAGTCAAGTATCAGAGATAATCTCTTGGCAATCAAGTGAAGATGTTTAAAGAAAATAATCCTTCTTTCCATTGGCTCAATCCATCATGTGAGGTACTTCATTGAGCACACATAATTACAGGGACAAAAAACAGAGACAAAGTCACTGAAAGAAAACTAGCCTCTTGTAAACAAATGATCCTTCCGTAAATGATTTTCTTTCAAAAAAGTCCTGTAAGAAAAAAGCCAAGATAAATTTATTGCATTTATGTATTCCCTGTGCACAGCAAAACTTAAGATAGTAGAAATCTACTTTCAATCAGAAGTAAAATGAATTTGGAGGCCTCTCAACTTGGCCTCCAGAAAATGTTCTACTTCTCAAAGCTTTTGAGTCTTAAAGACTTTGATCAATGCAGAAATGGATGGTGAGGTCTCAGGTCAAGAATGGAATCTATTTTTCATCTCTGCATAAAGGTCCATGGCATCTAATCTTTTATACAGCTGGTTTGTGTTATTTTTTTATCCTCTGGTTTGGGGAGGATTTATGTACAATTTTAAGGTGATTTATCTTGATATTAACAACATGAGAACATGGCATGTTAGAGGGCTGACCCAAATATAATGACAGGTGCACCCCAGCTTGAGCAGGGCCCAATCTCTATCATTGTGACTTCTACACACAACCTAGCCCAACAACACATGCTGCCTTCATATCTGCTTGTTAAAAACATATACAACCTAGAGCCTAATGTGTCTAATTTTCTACTTATCATGAAGACCTTCCCTCTAGCCAAGAAAGTAACACAAATGTTATCCCTAGTCTCAGAATACTGAGATATGAGGCTCATTAGTTTGATGCCAGATTGGGCTATGCAATGTGATGGGATCAGACTAAAGTACATAGAAAGATGGGGTCTTAAAGAAGTATCCTGTTTTACAGTTAGTTTGATTATTTTATTTTACTTCATTTTATTTTATTTATTTGTTTTAGAGAAAGAGGAAGATAGAGACACAGAGAGACATTGGTGCACCAGGGCCTCCAGCCACCACAAATGAACTCCAGACACAAGTGCCACCATGGGCATCTGGGTACCCGGGAATTGATCCTGGGTCCTTAGGCTTCACAGGCAAGTACCTTAACTGCTTAGCCATCTCTCCATCCCCTAGTGTGATTATTTAATAACGTAAAAATAGCAGGTGTGCATTAGTTTAACTTTTCAAATCCATATGGACACCAATAACACCAGTGAGAAAGATTACTCAGCAAAATGATGAAGAGTACATTTATATAATCATCAGACCATAAAAATTCCATTTGAACCAGGAGTTCTCGTCTCTACTTTCCCTCTCTAATTGAAGAGGGATGATGCAGCTACCTTTTCATTGCTGGGACAAACACATGACCAGAGGAAGCTATGGGAGGAAAGGGTTTATTTCAGGCTTACAGAGTCCAGGAGAAGCTCCCTTATGGCAGAAGAAGATGGTTCACTTCAGCATCAACAGCAGAGAGATAACAGCCAGTACCTGCAAGTATGTACAGCCAGAGCTCAAGCTGGCTCTCAACAAACCTAGTAGTGCTAGACTCACCTCAGTGACACCTCTTCCAGCAGGGCTCTGCACACTTAAGTAGGAAGCTTAATCTTGATCAGGCTATGGGGGACATACATTTACATGCAAACCACCACAAAGGAGAATGACAGCTTTCCTCTAGCCCTTTGGGTCTCTTGATATTTAAAAAAAAAAAATGCATTGACTTTTTTGAGGTCTTTGTCTTTCTCTGCTCTCAGCCATGAAGACCCCTTGGTTTGTTTTCTCTCTTCACAGTTCCTTGTGTGCAAAGAGCCATCTATTTACTAGGAAAGGTGGTGGGTATGCAGGCTAGTGTTCAGCCTGGGTAGGAACATGTACATCCTAGTTTAGGGTTATCTGAAAGCCAATCTAGGAACAATGATTTGAGTCTGTTTTGGAGGGAACCTTAGAAAATATCAGTGGGGAAATTTAAAAGTGAGACAGGTTATAGAAACCAGTGAATATAGTGGTGGACCTTACACAGTTACTCCAGTGGTCAATGAAGGCTTAAAAACACTTGGGACTTGTGCTCAAATGGTTGTTTCATATGTATAGTGAGGAATCTGGGAGTGTATTTCCCTTTACTCCAAGCATTTCTGCTCAGGAACAACTATAGTAGCTTGAAGAGAGGCTCAGAGAAAGAAGCATACAGCTGGCTCAGTACTCAGACCAGTATGCAAGCTATATGGAGTGTTCTATGGGCAGGACATACCTAGCATCTTCCAGGTTGCTGCTGGGAACTATTTCTAAAAGGATTCCACCAGCATAGAGGATGGGTGATTATGTATATTTGGTAGGAAAAGTTGAGACTTTCAGAAGAGCAGTCATTATATCTGAGTGCTAACAGATGCTCTAACTGTCCACCCTAGGGAAAGATAGCAAACTGAAACAAAGAGGCTAGGAACTGCTTTTCCTGACAGAGGATGGACAGCACAAGGAAGAAAAGGCAGGCACACCCTGGAAACAAGTGAGAAGAATCACATCACTCACAACTACAAGATAAATACTGTGCACATACTGAAATAAGCTTTTAAAATGTGTTTTAAGAGGATGCTGAAAACACTAAGGGCTTGTGCTAGGCAAAAGAGAAAACAAATTTTAAAGGAGCACAAAATGCAAAGAGCTATGTAACTGACAGGATGTCCAAATGACAATGAGGCACATGAAAAGGCGTCCAATATAACGTGCCACTAGGGAAATGCAAATTAAGACCACAGTGAAATACCACTAGGCATTAGAAAAGCTAAAATTAAACTAATTAAATGCTAATGAAATGAGGATTGGTTACGTGATTTTTATAGCATTTAATATTCTTTTTTAAAGTCTTTTATTTCAAAACAGTTATCCATAAAAAATGTGGTAGAAATAGTATAGTGTCTCATGGAAATTTGCCAAGCTTACATAACCATATTACAATAGCAAACTCTGAGGAGTTATAGCTTACATAATTACAATACCAAGGCCAGGAAACATGCACTGGTACAAGCTGTTTATGTAGTTTAGTATCCTGACTGTGAATTTTCTACTCTCAACAATGTATAGACAGGTTCCAAAAGTGCATAGAAAAAGTATAAAGCTCGCCTGTCCTCAGAAAGCTCATCTGAGTAAGTAGCACTGTAGACAGCAGGACCTTTCTGACCCATCCTGTCGCTCTACTCCCCCATCCACAGGAGTCACCATTGCTTTTGTTGCCAATTCTGTGGAAACAAACCAATTTGCTTTTATGAAGTCTCAGGTTCTTCTTAAGGTACCTTGTTACATTTTTGCATTAATGAATCTCCTTCCTTACCTTAACCATATCACTGGAATATTGGAGCAAAGGCCTGGGTCTAGGCTTCCCAACAAAACGAGCTTCTCTACATGCACCAATGCAGCAATTAGAGAGATGTGCAATGGAATGCAGAGAAAGGCCATTTCATCAATGTGTACAGATGTTGTTGAAGAAGAACAGATAAGAAGATCCAGTGACCCAGTGTTCATCTCCAAGGTACTGACATGAGCTTTCAGTTCAAGTACAGAAAGAACTTGGGCAAGGGGCAACAGATATATGCAACTAAGTAGACCTGGCCCAAAAACGTCTTTCCTTTTTTTAAAAAAAAAAAAATATTATTTATTTATTTGAGAGCGACAGACAGAGAGAGCGAGAAAGAGGCAGAGAGAGAGAGAGAATGGGCACACTAGGGCCTCCAGCCTCTGCAAGTGAACTCCAGATGCGTGTGCCCCCTTGTGCATCTGGCTAACCTGAGTCCAGGGGATTGGAGCCTCGAACCAGGGTCTTTAGGCTTCACCTGCAAGCATTTAACCACTAAGGCATCTCTCCAGCCCAAGAAGTATTTCTTTCTTGAGTTGTCAATCCATTTCCCTTGGGTGCAGCCCTACTAGTAGTGGACAAATGCCCTTATTAGGAAAATGCTTTGTCCTGCAGAGCTCACAGTTACTTGGAGACAATTTTAGTCTCTTACCATAAGCATACTTATCCAACATACTTTTATTTCTGAAATGTAAAGTGACTGTAGGAGAGGAAATATTAAAGGTACATCCAGGTGTAGTGGTGCATGCCTTTGATCCCAGCACTTGGGAGGCAGAGGTAGGAGGATCGCCATGAGTTTGTGGCCACCGTGAGACTACATAGTGAATTTCATATCAGCCTGGGCTAAACTGAGACCCTACCTCAAAAAACAACAAAAAAAAGTCTAAGCACAAAACCCAAGAGCAACAAGATGGAATGGGGCCAGTGACTAGTGCCCTCCTTCAATAAAATACCTATGGTTCCCATGCCAGGATTGAGTACCAAGTGATTCATTTATAAAATCTTTTTTCCAGGGCTAGGGAGATGGATTAGTGGTTAAGGCATTTTCCTGTGAAGCCTAAAGACCCAGGTTCAATTCCACAGTACCCACATAAGCCAGATACACAAGGTAGCACTTGCACCTGAAGTTCATATGCAGCCATTGGAGGCCCTGGCTCTCCCATTCTGTCTCTCGATCTCTCGCTCTTTCTCTCTACTCAAATAAATTTATAAAATATATTAAATATATATTTTCCATCTTTAGTGAGCATATAATACTAAGTACACCCCACATGTGGAATTAGGGAAGGTAAAGAGGACTGAGACTACTGAGGGACAGAGCTTGGAAAAAGTCCAGCTCCAGCTGGATTCTTGAAGTAAGTTTTAAATTAGTGATCTGCTGTGTTCAAGATAACTGCATGTGAAATGTAGTCATTTGGCACTTTCACTTTTTCAGTTCAGTGCTGGGAAGTGAATCACTAGATATTTCAGTATAAAAAGATCCCATTTCAAGCTCATTCTAGATACAGATGAAATTGATGGTTAACACAAGGGGATGTAGAGAGAATCTCTGCAAGGGAAACCAAAGCTAAAGTGGGTTCTCTTGTCTGACACACTGACCAGTGGTTGTAAAGATGCGGGTTTGTTCTCTGTCAACTTCCAAAGTCCAAGCACAACTCACTGGAATGAAGACTCTCAAACGATCTTTATTGACCTGAAGACTATTGCCAGCTAGCAGAGAGATTTCCTTCCCTTGAAGCAAATATCAGACCAGGAACATGCATAAGGCTATCTGATCATAAAACATTTCCAAGCACACAGAAGATTTTTGCAAAACCTTCTGGGTTTATTTATTTATTTATTTTTACTGTACACAAATAGATATTGGTGAAACAGGGTAAATGGTTTTGAGGGCTTTTCTGTTATATTCTATAATGAAATACATTTTGTACCCACTATAGCTCTAATCTGTGCTTGGGCATTTGTTTTACAGGAATAAAGAATAACAGGAAATTGTACTCAAGGTATGTACTCACATGGTACATATGTGCATCAGAGAGATAAGCTTCCAGTTGAATTCTAGACAAGAAATCAAAACATCTTTGATGAGTCACTTCCCCCTTCCCCACCAAGCACTCAGGCTATAAATGAAAACACTGATATGTAATGCTTTACAATTAGGATCACAATGTCAGTTTTACCTTTAGATTTTCATATTCAGAATATCACTTTAGGGTGCTTCTGTTAGCTATATTATTTTAAAAGCTTTAATAATGGCATATTTCATATATTGTCTAAAATGCAATGAGGAGCACAGGCCATGTTGAAAAATTATATGCTGAGCCTGCCTCTGCAGTTGAGAGCCTAGATGGCTGTCATCTGTGCATCCTCTTTGCTCTTCCTCCTTGGGATTCTAAAAAAGGAGTGCAAACAAGCAGAGGAAATACCATAGCAGCAGACCAAAGTAACCAGACTTTTCTCACAATCAAGTAGACAGCCTTGTACAGCACAAAGAATAACAGTCCTGTTGAATCCTTTTTCCCCATTGCTTATCAAGGGAAAAAAAATCTATTTTCTATAAAAGAAAATCAATGTCAGTTCTGCTTTCTGCTACTGCAGTTTAATAGGGACAATGGCAAAAGGGAATTGGGCTTTTATGACTATAGATTTCTTTAGATGTATTTGTTGTAATCTTAGCCATCTCTTAAGTATCAATAGAAAATTATGGTCAATAGGTAGGTGTGATTCAAAAGGTTTATCAACTGTGAAAGCATAGTAATCATTGTTACTCTTGTGACTATCATGGCTATTATATGATTATTCACTGTTCCAAGAAGAAAATTCCCTATCTATTTCACATTCAAATGCTATCATCTGATAGAGGTCTAAGACAGATGGGTGCTCCTTATGTGGAGGAAACAACCTAGTTAAGGGTCACATAAACCCCAAGACACATTTACATACAGTGCAGTCACAGGAATCCACACACATTGCTACCTTAGATGAAAGAAAGATGTCAGTGGTTAGGCTGATTCTATCTAACTGATTTGAAAATGTAAACTTGGTGTCTATATTTTAATTAAAGCATATTTGTTTCATAGTGCAGTTTGTAACATGTGCATCTCATTTTAAAGGGATGTCCAAACACTATTTTTATAAACATCTAAAGAAAATGTTAACATTATAGACTATAGGAAAGGTATGTGTGACAGAGAAAGAAAAACACACAGAGAGATTTATGTGTATAAAGTTTTATGAACAAAAACTAGAGAATTTGGGGCTGGAGAGAAGGCTCAGTTTATAAAGTCACTTGCTTGCAAAGCCTGATGACCTGATTTTGAGTTCCCAATAACCACATAAAGCTAGATGCACAAAGTGGTACATGAATCTGGAGTGAGTTTCCAATGGCAGGAGGGCCTGGCACACCGATCCTCTCTCTCTCTCTTTTTCTTTCTCTCTCTCTCTCTCTCCTTCAAATAAATAAATAAAATATTAAAAATAAGCTAGAGAATTTTTAGAGACTGTCACACTGAAGTGTCATTGCTCCATCGCAAGGTAGTATGGCTTCAGAAACTTTATTTTAATGCATTAGTTTTTGTAGCTAATTTACATGACTGAAAACCTTTTTCCTTTCCTCATACAGAAGTGTGAGGGGGGAAAAAACAACAGTGCCAAGGCACACATAGCAGCCAGCAATGCTTTTCCATGTTTCCAGAAGGACATTGTAACCTTCCCAAATGGCCTGGGAGACTACAAGGCTGTACACAGAACCACAACATTTTCAGGTCTCTTGAAAGAGACATTAATGCTTTGGTAACTATTTTTGATTATTGGACAGTTCTACCTACTGACATGAAATAAAATCTAAGACTGGCTTTGTGACACATGGCATGGTTTAAACAACTCTTCTACTTTTAAATTGCATGTACACATTTGTCATATGCATATAATGATTTTGCAAACATTTTTGCACTTACTTGACTGTTTGACATCCATTTGAGTTTTATCTTCTGGAGGTTATATGGGTTATATGAGAACAGGACTCACTGTGTGAAAACTGAGCTCGAATCAAAATTTAATGACTCAATCATCTTTTTATTATTTAGCAGTGTTCTTAATATTTAAAGGCACTTAATAATATCAGTTTATTTTTAAGTATTTCTGGTATTTCTTTCTTAAATTCCTCACTAAACCATATGTCATCTTTTTCTGCTAAAAATTCAATGTTCTCATAGAACAATACTGTCTTTTGATGAAATACTTGGGAAGTAGAATATTGACTGCGACTCATATAATGGGGATAGTTCATTAACTACTTAATAATGCCAATAATTCTTTATACTTAAGGTCTTCTTTTTAAAGAAAAATCAATTGGATGTCTTGTACACAATATTATTACAATTTAGTATTTATTGATTGATAAAATCAAGATGAGAAAAATATATTATTCAATTCATTCAACAAAATAATTGGAGTCTTATTGATCACAAAGCATAGTTTTGAAACCTAACATGCAATAAGTATTATTCATTCCCTAAGTGATGGGGTACTACAAATTCTTAGTAATCACTGCATTAAGTATAAAGCTATATGAGCAAATAAAGCCAAATTCCTGCAGCAAATTTATGTCTCTGTGTATCTATCTGTCTGCTTAATTTATATAACCATATGCATGCACACATAGATACATATTTATGTGTATATATACATGCATAATAATTAAGAGAAAGAGAGAAAGAATTCTTCTACTATTCTTCCTTGGAAATGTATCCATCAAGGGAGAGATCATCTTTACCCTGGAGGGTCTTTTTCTTTGACAAAGCATGTTGCAATAAAAATTACCAGATCCAGGCTAGAGGGATGGCTTAGCAGCTAAGGCACTTGCCTACAAAGCCAAAGAACCCAGGTTCGATTCCCCAGGACCCATGTAAGCCAGATGCACAAGGGTGTGCACACATCTGGAGTTCATTTGCAGTGGCTGGAGGCCCTGACATACCCATTCTCCTCTCTCTCTCTCTCTCTCTCTCTCCTTCTTTCTCTGTCAAAAAATAAATAAAATATTAAAAATTACTAGATCCAATGATATTTTCTTCATGTTTACAAATAAGACAGCTGTAACCCTCTCACATAGCCTTCAAAGATTCCTAAAACTTTGTACAAAACTGCTGAAGCTTTGAGGTTTCTTGAAAGAATCATTAATGTTTTGGTAACTTAGCCCTTTCCCTGCATTTGCTTTTTGGTTATGTAATATGAACCCCACAGATTCCTACTCCCCACAGTAACTATGGTTTCTAAAGACTTGGTGACGTTTGAGTTTATAGCTACTAAAGGGAACACACACACAGGGTCAGATTCTTGGCTCATAACATTTTCATCAACAAAGGAACTTGTTGGTGTATATTTCTTATTTGCTAGAAATTGCTGATTCATTGACATTGAGCTCACAGCTACAGCACTAGAACTCACATCTAACTAACAAAAGCTTATCTCACACACCTATGTCCTCCAAAAGGCACCTCAGGCCCCACTTGGTCTTAGGAACACTGGGTAGCATTACAACATTGTGCCTGAGATCCAGTTTAAACTAGAAAATCTTCATCAAAAATCAAAAAAATTGAAAAAATAGCACTCACTAGAATGTTATTTGCAATGTGAGAGCTGAAGCAAGAAGGCAAAGTAGAGTTTTGCTCAGCCCTGGTGAAAATGTAACTGATTAAAATATTTTACTATTCTGCACATGACCATAAATGACTGAGAAAGTGCTGTGAGTCTTGATTTGATATGACAACGTAATTTTTATAAATTGGTAGATTTGAAGACATGGAATATGCAAATAGCAAGCATCCACCACATACAGACACATAATATATGCACATACATACATATGTGGACACATACATATGTATGTATGTGCTTTGTGTGCATGTTATATATGCACTTTTAAAAACATTTTATTTATTTGAAAGAAAGAGGAAGAGGGAGAGAGAGAGAGAGAGAGAGAGAGAGAGAGAAAGAGTATGGTCATGTCAGGGCCTCCTGCCACTGAAAATGAACTCCAAACACATGTGCCAGCTTGAGCATCTGGCTTATGTGGGTACTGGGGAGTTGAACCTGGGTCCTTAGGCTTAAGTGCCTTAACTGCTAAGCCATCTCTTCATCCCTATATGTGTATTTTGCCTGTGTATCATATGTGTGGATTTGTGTGGGATATAAACTTGTTTCTGCTGATGCATCAGCAAGAGAACATCAGGTACCCTCTTCATCACCCACCTCTTTTTCCTTGTCACGGAGTATGTTATTGAATCCTGAACTTGTTATTTTCAAACAGCAGTGATTCTTTCATCTACACTGGACTGGGACTTCAGGTGTATACCCAGCTCTTTACATGGGTTCTGAAGAGTCAAACTTGGTCTTGGGCCCTTGGGCCTTTATGTTTGTGCCAGAAGAGCACTTAACTGTGAGCCATCTCTCCAGCCTGACCTTGGTTGCATGTATTTTATAAAAGAATATATGCATATACACATGTTTGCTATACATTTAAACATTATATATAGGGTTTTTATGATGGTTTAGCCTTAAGATAGTTCAGCGTTAGGAATGATGCAAAATTGAAATACATTCAATAGAAACCATTCTTCAGATTTTGAATTTTGATCTCTTCCTAGCATAATACTATACACTTGTGGTGTTGAACAATGACAGCTTCTAGTTAGCACACAATCATGATGGTAAATAATCAATATTTTACAGTATATTGGGTGCCTAGTGCTTTTTATTTTATTTTATTTTTTTGATCATTTTTATTTATTTATTTATTTATTTGAGAGCAACAGAGAGAGAAAGAGGGAGAGAGAGAGACAGAGAGAAAGAGAGAGAGAGAGAGAGAGAATGGGCATGCCAGGGCTTCCAGCCACTGCAAATGAACTCCAGATGCATGTGCCCCCTTGTGCATCTGGCTAACATGGGTCCTGGGGAATTGAGCCTTGAACCAGGGTCCTTAGGCTTCACAGGCAAGCGCTTAACCACTAAGCCATCTCTCCAGGCCCGTCTAGTGCTTTTTAAATAATGTATACTCCCATCTTATCATTCCTACAAAATGTGCCTCCTAAACCTATATAATCCTACTGTCCTTTACTTTCCACATACTATTCAAATATTTACTTTAGATTGCCAAGCACCTTACTATAATTTGGTCATGTCTTGGATGACTTAGCTCAACTGTAAAACAACATTTTTCAGGTAAACTAGACTAAGCTATGAATTCATGGACATGCAGGGTCTTACTCCAGAGCCTTTTAAAAGCAGAAGCTGAGGTAGTAGACCCAGGTATAGGTGGCTTCCTAGAAGGCCTCCCAGAGAATAGGCATGAGGGTAACAAAGAATTTAACATGATCAAAGGAAACTGAACTTGAAATAACACAAGGAATGACTCAGACATCCAAAAACACCAATAATCCTACATGACCTATTCAGTATTCTGAGTGGCAAAAGCAGATTTCCTTTGTTAAAAAAAAAAAAAAAAATCTTCATAACTTCCAGGTAAGATGCCAAAAGCAGCCTAGAGAGGAAATAAGCAGAAAAACAGCAAAATATAGTCATCTACCAAAAAGTGAAAGTGTATAAGAAATTATCAACCATAGAAAAGTAGGAGAGATCCAGAGTTCCTAGGGACCATAGGACCAGGCAGAAGTGGGTGTTCCAGCATTGGTGCTGGTTCGCACAGCTGCCAGGCTCTGCCTGAGCCACAGGAGAAGCCAAGTAAAACGATTTTTCCACTCACATCAGCCTCTTCACAAAGTCAAGAAACCTAAAGGAGAAGAAAACAGGGACCAGCTGAGCAACTGGTGAAGAAGAGGGTCTTGGGGACCAACTACAAAGCTCCAGTAGAACTTCAGGCACCCTGCACAGCCTCCTCTCCCATAAACACCAGTATAGGCAACCACTAGAGACTTGGGGAAGGGAGATCAGTTACACAGCACCCAGCACAGGCAATCAGAGCAGTGGACCCACTGACACAGCCAGCTTAGCTAAGCCCACAGCACAATAAAGAGGAAACCAAGCAGACATGCAGCCTAGCTGAGACCAAAGCCTTCACCAAAAGTAACAAGGCCCACTGACATCAGGTCAGTACACAACAAAAAGGCCTGGTATATATGGTCCTGTATTTGAAGTCCTATCACACCTTCCATGCCAGGGCAGGCTATGTGTTAAATCTGATTGATGGTTAGCTTTGCCATTCTTAAATAAGTTATACTTGGGGGTTTTCCTTTATTGCTTCCTGATTTATAGTGCCTTTGTCTTCTTCTGTTATTCATGGGAGAAGAGTCTCACTCAACCCCAGGCTAACCCAGAAACCTTTACACACCAGAAATCTCAGCCACCCAGTTGACAGGATTAAGGGTTTGGGGCAACACATACACTTCAGGACTTTGACTTTGTTATATTATTTCTTTGTTTTAATACTCACTCTTACAAAATTACTCCATTCTGGTTTTGATTGAATGCATATATTGTTCAGTTGAATTTTAGAATTTGCCTGTATTTTGCTTCACCCAGCCTACTATAACAGTTGTATAGCAGGCAAACTGAACACCTAGGATAACATCTGCTGTTACACTGAAAGTCATTTAAATGTCATACCTGCCACCTTAAGCTCCTATTCTGAAGATATCTAATATCAGATTTATACAGATTTATACATGTAAGAATACTATAGATAATTAGAAAACCCAAACATCAAATTAACCAAGATGCAAAAATCTTTACATTATAATACAAGAAACACAAAAGATCAAGACAGCATAATTCCACCAAAAATGATAAATCCATCAGAAATGACCTCCAAAGAGACTAATTTAGATGACATACCTGAGAACGATTAAAAAAAAAATGATTACAACTATGTTCAAAGACATCAAAAGAATCAAAGAAGAAAACAAACTGCTAAAGGAGAACACAGGAAACCAACCTAATGAAATAAGGAGCTCAATACAAGACAGGAGTAAAGAAATAGGAATACTGATGAAAAACCAATCAGAAATACTATAAATGAAAAACAAAGTAAGTCAAATAAAAACTTTGTAGACAGTCTCATGAATAGAATGCACAAAGGAGAGAACAGAATATCTAAATTAGAAGACCAGGGGGCAGAACTAATACAGTGCAACAAAGACAAAGAAAAGGATGGTATGGATGGGAATTACAAGATATTTGGAACACAATAAAAGGATAAAACATAAGAATTCATTTTATAGTAGGAGAAGAATTTCAGTCCAAAGGTCTAGTAGGTGTTTTCAACAAATCATAGAAGCAAATATTCCCCAAATTGAAAAATAGATGATAATGCAGATAAAGGAAGCTTTAGAACACCAAACAGACAAAACCAATAAAGAAACTCTCTTCACCATATTATCATTAGAAGCCTAAACACACAAACCAAAGAAAATATGCCAAAAGCAGTTAGAGAGAACAAGCAAGTCACTTATAAAGTCAAGCCCATTAAGATAACAGCAGATAACTCAACACAAACTAAAAGCTAGATTGAATGATATATTCCAAGATCAGACAGATAACAAATGCCAAACAAGAATATTTTATCCAGCAAATTTATCCATCCAAATTGATGGAGAAATAAGGACATTAGAAAAAAACAGGCTAAAAGAATATATGACCACTAAGCCAGTGCTACAGAAAATATTTCAAGGAATCCTCTACACTGAAGCACACACATGAGAAAACAGGAAAAAATAAACCATACTCAAGTAACAGTTAATACAAGAGAGCAAATGGAAATCAGGAAGCAGTACAAAACAAGAATGGTGAGAATAAACACATACCTTTCAACAATAACTCTTAATATCAATGGCAAAAAATAAACAGAGAGACATCTATATTAAATGATGTTATGGAACAAATGGACCTAACAGATATCTACAGAACATTCCATCCAAATGCTGCAGAATACACATTTTCTCAGTGGCACATGCAACATTCTTCTAAAAAGGCTATATATTAGGACACAAACAAATCTTAACAAATACAGGAAAATTGAAACAATACCTTGTACATTATCTGATCACAATGGGATTAAACTACAAATCAGAAAGAAGAAAAACTAGAGAGCATTACCAAACTCATGGAAACTAAGTACATTACTGAATGATTAATGGGTCATTGAGGAAATCAAGAATGAAATTTTAAAAATTCATAGAATGAAATGATCATGAGAACAAAATATACCAAAGCCTTTGGGACACAATAAAGGAGGCATTAAGAGGAAAACTTATAAATTTAGGTGTCTATGTTAAGGAGTTAGAAAGGTAATAAGTGAACAGCTTAATATTTCACCTTACGGCCTTGGAAAAAGAAGTACAAAGCAAACCAAAACTCAGAAGATGGGAAGAAATAATAGATTCAGGTAGAAATTAATGAATTAGAAACCAAAAGTATACAACAAATATAAATGAAACAAAGATTGGTTCTTTGAAAGGATAAGGAATATTGACAAACCTTCATAAAACCTTATCAAAAGAAATAATTGAGGCACAAATTAATAAAATTAAAGATGAAAAAGGCACCATTACAGCAGACATCAAAGAAATTGAGAAAAGGAGAAGGAAATATTTTAAGAACACATATTCCACTAAGTTTGAAAATCTGAAAGAAATGGAAGATTTTCTTGATTTTTAAAAAATTTATTATTATTTTGTTACTAGTTTTCTATTCTGCAAGTACAGGCACTTTGGTACCATTATTAGGCTCATCCATAACCTACCCCCTCTCCATTGGCCCCTCCTTGTGGAGGTATATGGGTCGTGCATTGTGGAGTTAGCCCACAGTTATTAGTATGATAAATGGTTCTGTATATCATGATCCAACATGTGGCTCTGACATTCTTTCCGCCCCCTCTTTCGCAAAATTTCCCTGAGCCATGTTGGGTTCATTTTTGGTTTGTTTCAGTGATGAGGTGTTGGGGGCCTCTGGGGTTCTGGCTCTCTGATTTGGTAGGAGTTGATTTTTCTCTGTGTTGGTCTCCTTCCCCCTTGTGCTGGTATCGGGTTCATCAGGAAAACAGCACACTTGCTTGTTTCGCCAATATTCATTAGTTTCAGCCTGGGCCCTTTTGAGGTATGATGGGGTGGCTCTCTCCTTAGGATCTGCATCTATCTGACAAAGAGAAGCAGATTCTCCAAACGAGAGTAAGTTCTCAAAAGAGAGTAAGCACCAGGACAAATGAGATACCCTTTACTTTTTTTATAGAGAGTTTAATAGGTGTAGGCCCTTTTGTACCCATGATTGATGGTAGCTTGATATTGGAGAGTGGTCTTATGTTTAGATATGGTTCTGACTTGTTTCCCAGCTCCAGCTATGGGTCTCATACCACTGAGGCAATCAGTTAGCCAAATCAAGAGCAGTTGGTTCCCCACCATGGCTGTGTGCCACTATTGCACTTTTGTGGGCATCACACCAGGTTATTTGCTACTAAGTAGGATGGACCATGAGTTTGCTTGGACAGATATTGTTCGGGTCCCCTAGTCGCCTATGTAGCACCTTCTGGCACTAGACACACTGACTGTCTGGGGACTGACTCTCTCCTGGCTTCCAGCCATGCCATACCATTTTACGTGTCAGCTGCATATGGTGTCTTCAGCAATAGGGTCTTACCACTAACATTTGGTGGGTCATCAAGTACTCTAACAGAAATCTGTCATTCTTTTAGAAAACCTTGTAGGTTTCTCTGATCAAAAGCTCATTGTGGGTGATAGCCACATGCTGGTAGTGGGAGTTACAGGTCAGTGTCCCCTAAGAAAATGAGGAAAAAAGGTAACTAATATATAGAAGTTAGGGAGGAGAGAGAGAAAGAGGGAGGGAGAGAGAAGGAGGGAAGATGTAGAGGATTTAGGTTAGACTTTATCCTACCCTCTCCAATGTCTTGTGGTTCAGGTGTTTCCTGTAAGGGCCTGGTGAAGGTCCAGCCATTTGGTCTGCCTTTTAGGAAGTAGAACTTTATGGTACCATTGCTATTTGGATCTAGATTAATTAGTGTTTCCCACCCCTTCTATGCCCTCTCCTCCCTCCCCATCCCTTCTAGTGTCTAGTCCATGAGACGCTTGCTGGGTGTGTAAGGTATCTTTGGTATATTCAGGTTAGGTGCTGTAGATGAATGAGACTATGTGGATATTTCTTTGCTGTGATTGGGTAAGTTCACTGAGAATGATCTTTCCTAGGTTCAATCATTTTTCGTCAAATTTCTTTGTGTCATTTTTTTCTTACTGCTGTATAGAATTCCATTGTGTAAATATACCACATCTAAGTTATCCATTCTTCTAGTGATGGACATCTGGGTTGATTCCAGCTCTTAGCTATTACAAATTGAGCTGCTACAAACATGGTTGAGCAAATCTTTCTGGCCTGTGGTTTGAAGGATTTAGGGTAGATGCCCAGTAACGGAATAACTGGGTCTGTTGGTATCTCCATAGTCAGGGTTTTCAGGAGTCTCCATATTGCTTTCCAAAGTGATTTTACCATCCTACATTCCCACCAACAATGGATGAGTATTCCTGCTCCTCCACATCCTCACCAGCATTTATTTTCATTTGATTTTTTGATGCTTGCTATCCTTATTGGGGTAAGGTGGAATCTCATAGTTGTTTTAATTTGCATTTCTCTGATGATTAGGGATGATGAACATTTTCTTAAATGTGTGTTTGCCATTTGCCATTTGTATTTCTTCATCTGTGAACTGCCTGTTCAGCTCTTTGCCCCAATTTGTGAGTGGGCTGTTTGACTTCTCATTGTTTAGATTTTTGAGTTCTTCGTAGATTCTAGAGATTAGGCCTCTATCAGTTGGACAACCCTCAAATATTTTTTCCCATTTTGTTGGTAATCTATGGGCTTTGCTTATTGTATGCTTGTCTGTAAAGAAACTCTTCAGCTTCATATGATCCCATTGGTTGAGTGACTGTTTAAGATCGTGAGCTACTGGGGTTTTGTTCAGGATGTCTTTTTCCATTCCTATTTAATGAAAGTACTTCCTAAATTTTCTTCCAGTAGTATTCGAGTTTCTGGTCTTGTATTGAGGTCTTTGATCCATTTGGATTTGAGTGTAGTACATGGTGAAATGTGTGGATCAAGTTTCAGTCATGTGGTTATCCAGTTTGTCCAGCACCATTTGTTGAAGATACTGTATTATTTCCAGCCTATATTGTTCGGGCCTTGGTCGAATATCAAGTAGCTATAGTTACTTGACCCAAAGTCCTGGTCTTCAAGTCTATTCCATTGGCATATACTCCTGTTTTTATGCCAGTACCATGCTGTTTTTATTACTATGGCTTTGTAATATAGCTTTAGATCAGGTATGGTGATGCCACCAGAGGTATTTCTTTGCTGAGGATATGTTTTGATATGCGAGGCCTTCTGCCTTTCCATATGAAATTTGAGATCATTTTTTCTATCTCTGTGAAGAACACTGTAGGGATTTTAATTGGAATTGCATTAAATCTATATATTGCCTTTGGTAGGATTGTCATCTTCACAATGTTAATTCTGCATATCCAGGAGCACGGGAGGTCTTTCCATTTTCTCAAGTCCTCCTCAATTTCTTTTTTGACTGTTTTTATGTTTTTGTTGTATAGATCTTTCACTTCCCTGGTTAACATTATTCCAGGGTTTGGTTTTTTTTGTTGTTGTTGTTGTTTTTTTCTTTTTTTTTTTTTTTTTGCTATTGAAAATGGGACTATGTCCCTTATTTCTTTCTCTGTATCTTTGTCATTTGCATATAGAAATGCTACTGATTTTGGTGCATTGATTTTGTATCTTTCTACTTTGCTATAGAAGTTAATCACCTTCAGGAGTTTGGGGATGAAGTCCCTCAGGTCTCTTACATATACAATCATGTCATCAGTGAATAGAGCTGCTTTTAGGATTTTCTCTTTGGTGTCAATGTTTAGAGTCTTAATGATAATGTGTCTTGGAGAGTTTCTCCTTTGGTACAGTCTGTTTGGAGTTCTGTTTGCTTCTTGTATCTTGATGGGCCTTTCTTTTAAGTGACTGGGTAAGTTTTCTTCAATTATTTTAAATAAGTTCTCTATGCCTTTGGTCTGAAATTCTCCTTCTGGTATTCCAATGATTCTGATATTGGGACGTTTAAGTGTATCCCAAAATTCCCTCATGTTCTGTTCACAGGAATTTTTGAACTTACTGAAGTTTTTGAACTCTCGAACTGTTTCTTCCATCTTGTCTTCCAGATCAGAGTTTCTATCCTTCACTTCCCTGACTCTATTCTTGAGGGCCTCTAGAGAGCTTTGGGCTTGTTCAATTAAGTTTGCATTTTCTACTACTTTTCTATGTATCATTTCCATCACTCTGTCAAGCTGTTTTTACATCGTTTTCTGATTTTCTTGATGATTCTTGGAATTCATCCCTGCATTTCTTTATGTCTTCATTTAGTATGGCCAGCTGATTTTTAAGGTCCTCTTTTTTTTTCAGTCTCCCTCAAACTATTACCTCTATTTGAACTCCTTCCAACCTCTTAACAATTTATTCTAGCTTAGTGATGGTAGCATCCACACGATTATCATTCCTTTGTTGCTTTCCTGCAAGTTCTATCAGTAGGTTGGTCAGGGTTGCATTGCTCATAACTTCAGTTTGATGTTCTGATCCTAATATCTCTTCTATGTTTTTGTTAGATGCATTCATTGTAGGACTGAGTGGTCTAACTGGGTTTTCTTGCATTTGATGTTTCATGTTATTTCTTTTGCCCTGTGTTCTGGCCCTGACAGTGTATGGGCAGGTAGGTGGGTGGATCAGCCTGGGATCTAGCATAATGGGAATCTCAGGCTGCCTGGGGCAGTTGTCAGGCAGCCTGGGCTTTGGCTCCCACTTGCCAAAGCCGCCTATCTACTGCCTGACAGGGCCGCCAAAGTTGACTGAATTGTGAAGTGGTAATGCACCAAAGCTGCCTGCCTTCAGCTTGAAGGGTGACTGAGGTACAAAGCACTGAAGCAGCCCACACTCTGGCTGGGAACCCTGGGTCCCGGAAACAGTCTGCACTCCCCTGCCACAGGAGAATGTAGGATGAGGGGCACGGCAGACAGGTAGGAGAGGGCACCTGAGCTGGCACAAGCAAGAGACACTCTGGGCTTGTGCGGCAATTGATATGGGACTGGGCTCGCTGAACAGTAGTGTGAGCAAGTGTGCAGAGCCATTTAAGCTTCTGCACACAGGGATTGATCTGTGCACGCGATCTGCGCACAGAAGCAGGTGTGGCGGTGTGGCAGTGGGGTGCAGGACCATGAAGGCAGGTCGCAGAGCCACAGCGGCAGGCGCATAGCCCTGGGAGCGGGCACAGAGCAGCGGAGGGGCACATGGGACTTCAGCAGCAAGTCATGGGGCCTGATGTTGGGGCCTGAAGGCTATTTGGTGTTAGGGGTGGTCTACCCACCCACTAGAGGATCCACAAGTCAGTTTCCTCCCCTTTGTTCCCTCCCACTGATAAGAATTCCCAGAAAACCCTTAATGTCTTGCCTTTCTTTCCCCGAGATTTGCAGGGCAGCTAGGCAGTAGCCATCTTGGCGGGAAGTCCGATTTTCTTGATTTATTTGACCTACCCAAATTAAATCAAGGTAAGATAAACCATTTAAATGGACTGATAATAATTACAGAGATCCAGGCAGTGATAAAAATCTCTCAACTAAAAATAGTCCAGGCCCAGATGGATTCACTGGTGAACTTTACCAGTCCTTCATGGAATAACTAATACCAATGCTTCTCAAACTCTTCCATAAAATAGAAAAGGGAGGAATCCTACCAAACTCCTACAAAGCAAACATCACCATGGTACCAAAACCATGCAAAGACAGAGCAAAGAATATTACAGACAAATCTCCCTCATGAACACAGATGCAAAATTTCTCAACAAAATATTGGAATCAAACAACCCAATTGGAAAAAATGGGCTGTGGAAATAAATAGAAAAGGAAAAAAAAAAATATGGCATATAAACATACTTATCCATCAGGAAAAGGCAAATTAAAGCTACTTTGGGATTTCATCTCACTCCTGTCAGAATGGCTGTTATCAAGAAATCAAATGACAATAAATGCTGGTAAGGATGTGGAAGGACTCTTCTAAACTGTTGGTAGGAATGTAATCTTGTACAGCCATTGTAGAAATCAGTGTTGTGGTTCCTGAGATAGCTACAAATAGATTTACAATATGACCTAGCTTTACCACTCCTAGGCATATAGCCTAAGGACTCTTTTCACTACCTTAGAGATACTTGTTCAACCATGTTTATTGTCGCTGTAGTCACAGTAGCTAGGAAATGGAACAGGCCTAGATGGCCCTCAACTAATGAATGGATAATGAAGATGTGGTATATTTATATAATGGAGCTCCATTCTGCATTAAAGAAAAAGGAAATTATGAAGTTTGCAAGGAATGGATTACTAAGTGAGGTAGCCCAGGTCCAGAAAGCCAAACTTCACATGTTCTCTCTCATATGTAGATCCTAGCTACAAATGTTTAGACTTCCATGTGACTAAAAATCAGTAGCAGAGGCAAGTAAAAGCTAGAAAAGTGCTATAAAGGAGGAAGGAGAGGGGAGGATGTAAGGGTATGTTAATGTATATATGTAAGTAGATTACTGAGGGTCAATGGCCTAAGAGAGGACGTGGGAACAGATTGAGTAAAAGACGGGTGGGAGAAGGTTAATCAATATTCAAGATGTTGTAAATAAGTCATATGGGAAAACACTTTTTTGAATAATGGCATACCCAAAAGCCATAAGCTGTTACTAGAAAAATTTCAGTGCTAGGGATGGGATATCTTCCAGTGAGTTGTTGGCCAGGGAGGTCCTTGATGCTCCCCTCAAAATTACAGGCCATTGCCAAGGCTCTTGGTTTCCTACCAGAAATAGTTGCTAAGACCATATTGCTGAAGACTCCATGTGCCTTGGCTACAAGGAAACTGAGAAATCAAGTAGGAGCTGAGCTGAAAATCTCTTCCTGCCATAGACTAGCTGACAGAAAGCTGGGGGAAACAAAGCTTCACTATATTCAGCCCTATGGGAGACAGAAAGTCATCAGCAGTGAAAACAGTGAACACTGCAAGCCTTAAATTTGACCAAACAGGCTGAATGACCAAACAGGTGCAATACTGGCATTTCTGTTATGAAGTATACCAATTGCTCTCTAACTGGACTGGAGGTCCGCTCCATGGGATGGAATACATACCTGGTGCTGAAAGCCTAATCAAAAGCCTATGGTTAGCCAGGTGTGGTGGTGCACGCCTTTAATCCCAGCACTTGGGAGGCAGAGGTAGGAGGATCACTGTGAGTTCAAGGCCAGCCTGAGACTACATAGTGAGTTCCAGGTCAGCCTGGACTAGAGTGAAACCCTACCTCGAAAAATTAAAAAAAAAAAAAAAAAAAAAAAGCCTATGGTGGTGTTGCAGTCCGGGTCGCATTGCTGTTAGAAATCACCCAACCAAGAGCAGCTTCTGGGAAAAAGAGATTTATTTTGGCTTACAGGCTCAAGGGGAAGCTCCACAATGGCAGGGGAAAACGATGACATGAGCAGAAGGTGGACATCACCCCCTGGCCAACATAAGATGGACCACAGCAACAGGAGGGTGTGCCAAACACTGGCAAGGGGAAACTGGCTTTAATACCCATGAGCCCGCCCCCAACAATACACTCCCTCCAGGAGGCATTAATTCCCAAATCTCCATCAGCTGGGAACCTAGCATTCAGAACACCTAAGTTTATGGGGGACACCTGAATCAAACCACCACAGGTGGGTACATCATGAGCCCAAGGAGTATGACACCTGCTCTTCTCTGACTAAATCCATATATTATGCTCACCAAACTGCCCAGTAAGCACTTTTACTTAATATTCATACTCATGTATTAATGCTACTCTTACTTTTGGTTAGAGAAGTTGTGCTTTTCAGTTGGTGTTGACCTCTGGGATGACCCAAAATCACTATAGTGGTGAGAAGAAGTGACAGAGGAGTATTCAGCACTAAAATATCACAATCACACCTGCCAAGGCTCAGGGTCCATTGCAGAAGAGGTGGCAGAAAGAATGTAAAATCCACAGGAAGGGGAAGACAGCTTACAATGCAATCATTCAGATAGAAATTGGCCTTGATATCTATGACCTCGTAGCACCCAGCACTATCTTCACAAGACCCTCATACTAGAAGGAGAAGATGTTAACATCAAAATAAAAGAGAGACTAATGGAAAGAGAGGGGATATTATCGAGAGTGGATTTGTGAAGGTGAAGGTGGGAAAGGGCAAGGAATTATCATGATTTATTATCTATAACTATGGAAGTTGTCATTAAAAAGTTTTTAAAAATCCTCAGAAAACAATTAGCAATTGAGTTCAAAATATCGACAGCTGTGATATGCTAAAATCCCATTGTTATTTTCAGGCATAGTCTGAGCAAGTTAAAAAATTATTTAAAAATATATTAAGTCAAATCCCCACTAAGTAGACCATATTACAAACAAATGGGACTGAGATATTTAGTGGTAGGGAATGTGCTTAATACGCAGTTGGTCCTGAGATCAACAGCAGCATCACAGAACCAAGCAGAGTAAATAGTCACAGTTCATCATTTGTTAACAATGCTGCTGTATTTACCCTTATATATGCTGTTAATAATACTCATGACTTCTGTGTGTATAGACTTACAGTATTCATGAGGGCTCAGTACTGCCTGTCTCTTCTGAACATGGAGTTCTGTGACGCCATGTTGGAAATTTTCACATAGACTGCAGTGGGGCTATGAGAGTATTTACACTATCGAAAGCAGCAAACCGCCAAGCTGGGCTGTGTGTGTGCATGTGTGACAGCAGGATGTGAAGTATTTACCAACACATCAGTAATCATTTTCACTTCTGCTACTTCCTATTGACTCTTACTTCCTCCTCTTGTCCCCATTCTGGAAGTGTTCTATTCATACTCATTGTTTCACAGGCTGGAAGACAGCATGAACTGACAGACACAACAACTGTTTTCAAATGCTCCTGAGCTGTAGCAAGTTAAGCTCTGTCAGAAGCATAGGGGCCCAATTGCATAGGAAACAACAAATAAATTCACCAGCTTATGTACTCTGTAAACCAAGCAAAATAGGAAAGGGATCTTGGGGACTGGTTTTCTAAAAGAGGGATTCTATGATAATTTAGGCGAGAATGCTTAGGATAGGCATTGTTTGAAAACCAGGAAGTTTGGGAAGAATGAGGTAAGGAAGAGGTTAGGCCTTTTTGGTCCAACTATAGGTGATCAGAAAGGCCTAGGATAACAATGAAATTAATTATCTTGAGTCAGCCCTGATCAACATCACACAACTTTAACTTTAGCATGACTCAAGATGGAGATCATCTTCTGTAGATCTAGGGTGCTATGACAAAGACAGAAGGAGTGATGTGCCTCCTCCAAGTTGCCCATCATGCAAGTGGTACAGAATCTCATGTATCCATCTCATCTAAGCTGGAATGGAGAGCAGTCTACAGACAGAACCTAATGCACTAGGAATCTGTACCAAATACCATGTTATAGATACCCTCTCATTGCTAGGACAAAGTACCTGTCCAAAAGCAACTGATAGAGAAATGGGTTTATTTTGGCTTATGTTCTGGAGCAGAAGTTTCTTGATGGCAGGGAAAGCATGGCATAAGCAAAAGCTGGACATCACTTCTGCCACAGCAGGCCAAAAATAGCAGCAATAAAGTGAGCTGAAATAACACTGACAAGCTAGGGGCTAACAAACCTCAGAGTCCACTCGCAGTGAAACACCTCCTCCAGCAAGGCTCCGCCTCTGAAGATACCATTAGCTGGGGACCAAACATTCAAAACACATGAGTTTATTGGGACATCTGATTCAAACATCCACCGACCAAGATCCAAGAAGAAGTCTGGCTCACAAAAGGCAAAGGGACAGAGATCTCCACATCTCTGACACCATATCATGCAAACTGTGAAATAGTGGAAGTATTAGAGCTGAACAACCAGCCCTGAGCAAACACATGGATGTTCCAAATTAATGAAAATCAAATATATGTCTTGTTATGGTATAGAATCCTGTAATAGAAGTTAACTGTACTAGTAGAAAAGAAATGCGAGTGAATTTATTACACACTGAGTCTGTGAATTTGGTACATGTTGTGATTTGGCTGAATGGGATGAGTTCAAAGAGTGTATACTTTAAACACTCTTATTGGGTTCATTATATGATATGTCATATTGGCACAAGGGTCATGCCTGCTGTTTCTGAGGGCCATCATGCTAATAGGATGCATTGACTGAACATGGTGGACTGATAGGAGTGATTATGAAGGGGAAAGAGGTGTCCTTAAATGCTCCACAATGATTAATTTAAAGGAGAAACTTTGCGGAATGTGTGGATGCATTATCAGTCTTTCAATGTCTCACATAACATCTGGAAAGCCTTCTCATGTCAGGAGAGGATCTCAGGCACAAATATATTTATATTGTGTTTTTCCCTCTATCTTAACTTCTGTGGAACACTGTATTATTTTTAAAAAGACCCATTGCCAATCAATGAAAGTGAATTTTATTTCCCTGCCCTGCTGAAATCTGGATTGAACATATGACTTGTTCTGACATTAAATTGTAGAAGATGTAGTGTACTTACTTTCTCTCTCCATGATGGCCAATAATGCCTTGTATTTCAGAAAATATACTGCAAAATGGGTGCAACTTTTTTTGTTTGTTTGTTTCTTGAGCAGGGTCTCATATAGGTCAGGTTGGCCTCAGACTCTCTATATAGCCACAGATAGTCTTGAACTCCTGATCCTTCAATCTCTGCTTCCAGAGTGCTAAGATTGCAGGCATATGCAGCCATGTTTGGACTCAAGTGCAATTTTAACACTTCTCTCTTTATGATGTGACTTTATGGCAATTCTCACCAAAAGTGGAATTCCCTATTTTTGAATCTGGGCTGGCCTATGGCATGATTTGGTAAAAGTTTGTGTGCTTTCTCATAATATAATTGTCTGGAGAAATTATCATCATCTACTCACTGTTTCAGAATCCTAGCCTAACATAGGAACAATCCTGAGTTATCCTACTGAACAATGAGAATCTAATGGACCAGGAATGCACTGTACTAGCTATGGCTTTCTTAGAGCTAGTTAGATAGACTTGACCAGCACAACCGTTCATCTGGAATGTAGACCTGGGAGAAAAAAAAAATGTGTTTATTTCCAAGTGCTATTAAAATACAGTGATAGGGCTGGAGAGATGGCTTAGTGGTTAAACGCTTGCCTGTGAAGCCTAAGGACCCCGGTTCGAGGCTCGATTTTCCAGGTCCCACGTTAGCCAGATGCACATGGGGGCGCACACGTCTGGAGTTCGTTTTCAGAGGCTGGGAGCCCTGGCGCGCCCATTCTCTCTCTCTCCCTCTATCTGTCTTTCTCTCTGTCTGTCACTCTCAAATAAATAAATAAATAAAAATATTTAAAATACAGTGATAGTTTGAAATTGTAGCATTAATGTGGCAAAAGATAATTAATACACAAGTTATGCATGTTCTGTCAATCTGCATCTCAGGGTACCAAAGACATGGACAGAGCTCCAGCCCAAACACAAAGACAGAAAACATTAATATGGACGGAACAGTTTTCTACTGGAAGATACAAGATGGGAGCTATTTGTTACATCCAGTAGTCTAAACCAGGAAAACTGACCAACCAACCATTCAATTGTCCTAACTGCTTCTCCTTTCTCTTTTCATGTGGGTTAATTTCTATGGATTCTTTAATTCATACCAACTGAGCTTCTGCAAGTCTCCTAGAATGTGGACATCTTGCTGCTTCTGGCTGGCTTATCACTATATTTTTCCTAACTGTGGACTACAAGACTCATGCTTTCCTCTGGTGTATTCTAACATCTAAGGACCATAAAACCAGATTTTACAAACTGGGAATGTGCACTTAGTTTATTGATAAGATTTTTAAGACAAAACCTATAATCTTTCTTTTATGATTTATCTACCTTTAAAATTCACATGCTATCATTTTTTTATTTATACGAATATTTGCAGTATAGTATTGAGAAACAAACAAGATGACTTTTTCTTCTACTTCTCAAGTTGCTGGAAAACTTATGAACTCACCAATCTTCTCTGTGGAAATAAACATAGGTTGCATCAAAGAACCATGCAAGATCCTCTATTACTGCCATTTGAGACACTAACATTCAACTGATAAGGAGATGTTGATAGGAAGTTTCAAAGGAACTGAACCCTGCTGCATTTATTTCTTAATTTTTTTTTTATTTATTTGCAATCAGAGAGAGACAGAGAGAACAGAGATTAACAGGGTGAATGGGTGCACCAGGATCCAGCTGCTTCAAACAAACTCCAGATGCACACACCACATTGTGCATGCTGCTTGATGTGGCTACTGAGGAATCGAACCCAGTTAGTTAGATTTTGCAGGCAAGCATGTTAATCACTGATCAATCCTCCAGGCCCTATATTTCTTGCTGTGAATTGAATATAGCAGCATTATATATAACAATTACAAATTGGAAACTACTTAAGGTCCCTCAGAAACAGAACGGAAAAGTTAAATAATGATGTGTTCACAGAACACAACACTCCATCAATGAGCAATA
Source organism: Jaculus jaculus (assembly GCF_020740685.1). Classification (NCBI taxonomy): domain Eukaryota; kingdom Metazoa; phylum Chordata; class Mammalia; order Rodentia; family Dipodidae; genus Jaculus; species Jaculus jaculus. The sequence goes on from NC_059109.1 coordinate 92,849,341, forward strand.
ATTGCCTGTAACATGAAAAATGCATGCATCTGTCTCAGAAGATGAACTGAGGAGACAATATGCAAAAGGGCTTATGCTGCCTGAATCCATTTCTATTAAGTTTGAACAACTGAAGCTAATTACAAAACATGCTACTCTGGGCAGATGGTGACTCAGATGGAGGATGAGTGCTTCTGTGACAGCATGACTCAGATGGAGTATGAGGGCTTTTGTGACAGTGATAATGTCCTGTTCCCTGGGTATTGCTAGGACAAATGTGCTCAACTATTTGAGTTCCCCTCATGTTTTGTACATTTTTCTGCATGTACATAATCTTTCACTAGAAAGTTCAGGGGAAAAGAAGACAAGAAGGAAAAGAAAATATTGTAATCTTCTCTTTTGTCATGATTATATTTTAATACCTTTCAAAATATTTCTAAAATGATGGCTCCTAACTTCACCTATCTCTTTTGAAGTTTTCCAGACTAAATTTCGTACTCATTTCCTGATTGACCTTGTACGTATTAGAAGCAATGTCTGGGTATTCAATTACTACTTTGGGGAGGATGCTTAATGTCTACATTCCCAACTTTTTATTGCACACCACAAGGTCAGGAACTATGTCTGGTTTCATTCATCAATGACTCATACACCAAGCAATTATGCCTACTACAAAGGAACCCTCAGCATGTATATTTCTTTTGTACTCTGAATGCCAACAAGGTAAAGAGGGAAAGAAGGAAGGAAGAGATGCAATGTGAGGGTCTCAGAGACACTTCCAGAGAAAGCACACATTTTATCTGCTATCTATGTGCTTCCCAGGACTTGCCAACCCTGGTGATTTGGGGCTTTCCTTTTTGTTGCTTTTCTAAAGATCATTGTTAAAGATGGTAAATAAGCTAGAGTTCTAAGACACCCCCCTCTCTCTCTTTTTAATTTGCTTCTTTTAAAAACTTTTTGTTAATTTTTATTGATTTATTTGAGAGAGACAGACAGACAAAGAGGCGAACAGAGAGAGCGAGAGAGAATGGGCATACCAGGGCCTTCAGCCACTGCAAATGAAATCCAGATGCATGTGCCACCTTGTGCATCTGGTCTATGTGGGTACTGGGCAATCAAGCCTCAAACCAGGGTCCTTATGCTTCACAGGTAAGCACTTAACCACTAAGTCATCTCTCTAACCTGCCATCTCTCTTTTTTTATGATGCCTAATAGCTCCAAAAGATGGTTGTCAGTACAACCTGTTGCAGAGATACAAAAGGTGGACATGTGGCTAAATTGACTTGGATCTGGACATGAACTGGAATTTGAATTTGAACCCAAAGACCTTAACACTTCGTATACAACATCCTAGTATTGTCACCCACCAGAAAAACTGAAAAATTAAATTTAATATATACATAAATAAGTACTTTAAGAATTATGAAAGGTTATTCTTGATTATATACAAAAGACAAAACACTGAAAAATGGTGAGTTTTAATCTCCATTACTATTTTGACTTGTAGCAAAAAGGAAAGAAACTCACAGGTTCAGATTATGTCCCTAGTCAACAGAGTGCACATGGAGGCAGCCTGTCTCTGGAACCAGTGTCCTTATTCATTACACAGTGTAGTGTCACAAAAGCAATCTCACTGGACTCATTACCTATTAAACTTGAGCCTGTATCAAAGGGGCCAGTTAAACAGATTCCAGGACCCCATTTGCTGAGCTTTTGATTCTTGTTTGGTATGAAGCCAAGGATCTGATTTCCAACCAGCATCTGAGTTTGCTGATACTGAAAATCCAAGAACCACACTTGGAGGAATAGTACAATCCCATACTGAAGATGCTATCATCTTCTTTCCATTTAAAAAACACAGAGCTGGGATGGAGAGATGGCTTAGTGGTTAAGGCACTTGCCTGAGAAGACTTAGGACCCATATTCAACTCTCCATATCCAATGTAAGCCAGCCGCACAAGATGATACAAGCACGTCACACACAGGGTGGCATATGCATTTGGACTTCGATTTCAGGGGCCCTGGCCAGCCATCTCTCTCTCTTTCTCCCTCTCTCTCTCTATCTCTCTTTCTTTCATGCATGTTCATAAGCACTCTCTCATAAAAAACATCATACACACACACACACACACACACACACATATATGCGCTGGAGAAATGTCTCAACGACTTGCTCCCCTCTCTCTTTTTATAAATAAATAAATAAAATACTATATATAAAGTCATCATTAAGGGCTGGAGAGATGGCTTAGCAGTTAAGGCATTTGCCTGCAAAGCCAAAGGATAGCACTTCGACTCTCCAGGACCCATGTAAGCCAGATGCACAAAGAGGTGCATGCATCTGGAATTTGTCTGCAGTGGCTGGAGGCCCTTGCACACCCATTCTCTCTCTCTCCCTCTCTCCCTCTCTGTCTGCCTCTTTCTCGCAAATAAAATAAATAAATTATATATATATATGTACACACACACACATATATAGAAGTTAGCATTAAGATTACCTTGACTGCAGAGTACTTACCATATGGTCAGTAGCAATCAAAATATTTTGAATAAGCAACACATTGGTTTACCTAAAATTACATAACATTTTTTAATTTTTTAATTATTTTTATTTATTTATTTGAGAGAGAGAAAGACATAAGGAGAGAGAGAGAGAGAGAGAGAAGGAATGGGTGCACCAGAGCCTTCATCATGCATGTGCTACCATGTACATCTAGCTTACTTGGACCCTGGGGAATCAAACCAAGGTCCTTTGCCTTTGCAGTCAAATGCCTTAACCACTATCCCATGTCTCCAGCCCTATATATCCTTTTAAAAAAATAAATTTATTTATTTATTTAAGAGAGAGGTAAATAAGCAGGTAGGGAGAGAGAAGCAATTCTCCAGGGCTTCTAGGCACTGCAAACTCCATATGGATGTGCTACCTTGTGCTTTTGGCTTTACATGGATAAAAAGGGATCGAACTCAGGTCCTTAGGCTTTTCAGGCAAACAACTTAACCTCTGAGCTCTCTCTCTCCAGCCCTAAGACCACATATCTTAATGTCATTAGGAATATTTAAACAGGCACTCTGTGATTCAGGCAAAATGTTTGTGATGATAACCCATGGAGCCAAGACACTTGATTTGCTGCATCACCAACAAGATCTAGAATTGATTCTGAATACAAGCATCCAAGAAACACAGTAAATTGAACTGGAGTTACAACATAGCTTGAGAGTTAAGATCCTAGTAATTTGGTTAGATCAGGAAGTTTTTGTATGTTGTTTTCTTTGAATGCCTGCTCCATTCCCTCATTTATCATCATTTAGTTAGCTACTCTAGATTGCTGTTGTGTATATTTTTACAGACAACAGTCATCTTTTTCATTCAGACTAATTTTTGAGGCCAGAGAAAACTGCATAATGGTTTTTCTGTTCATTCTTGTTTAACTTGAACAATATACTAATGTGATCAATATCTGGTTCAATTCTCATTGTTAGTAGCAGAAAAACATTGTCATTCAATTATGCATTTCCTTGCAGGAATTGAAACTATTTAATAATGCTTCATTTTGATCACTCTCATGTGAAAATTAACTTGTTTGGAGAATGAGAAAAATCCAATACACTAAATTGGAAAATGGACCCTCACCATGACAAGAACTTTGATTTAAAGCAACTTGCCCAATCTCAAGGCTTTGCCTCACTTGGAAACTTGGATGAGTTATGGTGTTCTCAACAATGAGCTGATAGAAAATGCATCTTCTTAAAAAAACTTTAAAAATATTATATATTTACTTATTTGTGTCTATCTGGATGTAGGTATGTACAAGTGTGCCAGGGTTTCTGGCCACCACAAAAGCTCTCTAGATACTTGTGCTACCTTTCATGTCTAGCCTTATATGGGCACTGGGAAATTGAAACCAGACCAGCAGGCTTTGATAGCAAGCACCTTTAACTACTTGAGCCATCACCCCAGCCCCAAAATATATATTCTAAATCCAAAGTTGGCCCCGTTATGTTCCCTAACTTTTCTTCACTCAACCAAATTTCCTTCCTGGTATTCCTATCTCTGTTCATGGTGACAATTTTCTCCCAAGGCAAAATGCTTGAGAACAGATGTTGTCCTTTATGTCCTTTCTACTTCCTCCACCTAACTGCAGTTATTCCTTCTCTGTAGCCAAGGCTCCCAAGTAACTTTCCTACTCTGTGTCCATTTTCCTATTCTGTCTGCTTTGTTTCCAGTAGTTCCTACCCCAGCTCTTCTTGACAGAGTTGCCTAAAACTTCCAGTGATCTTTACTCCTGATGCCTGATGTTTGTATTACTCTAGGTTGGCTCAAAGTCAATCACTGACTGGTTTCAAAGCATGAAATCTCTGGTCCCCTACCTTCAAACAAAGCAAACTCTGAGGTGTAATTCATGCCCAGAGCACCCTGTGGGATCCTTTGAAGCCTGCAGCTTGTCTTGAAAACGGTGTAATTCCCATGTCTGCGATCTCTACTCTCTCACTGAGAGTGGTACTTCAGTATACAACCTGCCCAGGTACCCCTATCCCAGGATCATCTTTGAGAGGTAAAATAAGTCAATCATGATTGTCTACCTGGCCATTCCCCCAAGCTACTAGCTGAGTTCAGTCCCTACTGTGGAAGAAACAATGGGAACTGCTATAGTTACCTTCACGTTGCTGGGGCAAAACACCCAACCAAAAGCAGCTGGTCAGAGGCTAAGGTTTACTTTAGCTTACAGTCTCAAGGGGAAGCTTCATGATGGCAGGTGAATCATGGCATGAGCAGAGACTGAACATCACCTCTGCCACAGCAGGTAGAAAATAGAAAGACAGCTCTGGCAAAGGGGAACTGGCAATGATATACCAAAGCCCAATCCCAAAGCACACCACCTCCAGCAAGCAAGGCTTCACCTCCCATACTGCCACCAGTTTAGGGCTAAATACCAAAACTACATGCATTTATGGAGGACATCTGATTCAAACCACTACATTTTTACCCTGACACCCACAGACTCATGGTAATCTCAAGATATAAAAAATGTATTCAATCGAATTGAAAAAGCTCCATAGCTGTACTTTTTTTTTCAATCAATCCCAACTCTGTTCATAAATCCAAACTAAGAGCTTCCTGTTAAGACAGTGGCATAGTAGCCATGCCAAAGCAAGTTAGAGAGGGAAATCAGCAGAAAAACTGCAAAAATACACTCTTCTACTGAAAAGTGAAAGTATATAAGGAAATATCAAACACAGAAGAGAAGCAGGAGAGATTCACATCTTCTACAAAGCAGAAAACCTTCCAGAATCCTGCTGTAGCACAAGTGGCTCCAACCTGCACATCCACCCAGCTGGGGTAGAGCAGCAGGAGCAGAAACCAGGTGAATGGATTTTCTACTCACATGAGCCTCCTTGCAAAGTCAAGAAACCTGAAGGAAAAAAGAGCCGGAACCACCAGAGCAACTGCTGAAACAGAACACAAATGGGACCAGCTTAGCTGCTTTGGTACAACTCCAGGCATTCTGCACAGCATCCTATCCCCCAACATCCAATGCCTGCAACCACCTGAGAATTCATCATCCCCCACACTCCACTCCACCCCTGCCACAGGCATCCACCACAGCCAATCAGAACACCAGATCCAGGGACCCAAGCAGCCTAACTGAGTCCACAGCACAACTGAGAGGGCGTGAGGTGGGCATTCATCATTGGTGAGATTGGAAGGCATTCCAAAAGGTGACAGGGCCTCCTTATACAAAGCCAGTTACAGAGGCCTGCACTAAAAGTGTCAATTTCACCTCCTATGTTAGGGTAGCTTATGTCTTAGATCCGATTGATATATCAGCTTTACTATTCTCAGATAAGCTGTATTTTGGTGTTGACTATTGCTGACTTTGAAAGTTCCTGATTAATAGGGCCTTTGTCTTTTTCTTCTGTCATTATTGGAAGCAGGGACTGACTAGGTGCCAGACTGACCTGAAACCCATTTCACAGCAGAAAATCCAAGACTAACCCCCCAATGATAGAATTAAGGGTGTGAGGAAATATTTTGTGCTGGTTTTGTATTGCTCAGTTGAAGTATAGAGTTTTCCAGCCTCTTAGAATACTTAAATAGCAAGCCAATGTATCACCTGGGGTTAATTCTACTATTATTCTGGGAGTATAAGGGCTACACCTGGCACCTTAAACTCCTACCCTGAAGATATATAAAGCTGGGCTCACATAGCTAGGGACACTGCAAATAATTAGAAAATCCAAGCATCAAATTAACTCAAGATGCAATCATGTCTCCACTATAATACAAGAAAAACAAAAAAATCAAGACAATACAATTCCACCAAAAATTTTCAATCCATCAGAAATGACCTCTAGTGAGACTGTTTTAGATGAAATGTCTGACAACGATTTTTAGAAAATGATTATATTTATGCTTGAAGAACAAAGGAATCAAAGAAGTAAACAAGCTACTGATGGAATCCCAAGAGAACACAGGAAATCAAATTAATGAAATAAGGAGGTCAATATAAGACATGAATAAGGAGATAGAAATAATGAAAAAATACCAATTGGAAATACTAGAAATAAAAACAGAGTAAAACAGAAAATTCTGTAGAAAATCTCACCAGTAGAATGGATCAAGGAAATAACAAGATATCTAAAAGAAGATCAGGAGGCAGATCTAATATAGTCTAACAAAGTAAAAGTCAAAGCAATAGGAAGGCATGCATAGCAATTTTAAGACATTCAGAATCCTATGAAGAGATCAAACACAAGAATTCAGGACATAGTAGAAGGAAAAGAATTTTACTCCAAAGGCATAGTAGTTATTTTCAACAAAAGCACAGGAAAAAATTTCCCCCAAGCAGGGAAAGTGATGCCAATACAGATATAGGAAGCCTTTAGAATGCCAAACAGACAAAATCAAGAAAGAAACTCTGACTGCCATATGCCATATTATAATTAAACTACAAAATACACAACCAAAGAAAAGATATTAAAAGCTTGGGCTGGAGAGATTGCTTAGTGGTTAAGGTGCATGCCTGCAAAATCTAAGGACCCTGGTTCAATTTTCCAGGTCCCACGTAAGCCAGATGCACATGGTGGCACATGTGTCTGGAGTTCATTTGCAGTGGCTAGAGGCCCTGGTATGCCCGTTCTCTCTCTCTCTTTCTTCCTCTCATAAATAAATAAATTTAAAAATACAAAAAAGAAAAGATATTAAAAGCAATTTGAGAAAAAAAAATAAGTCACATATAAAGGCAAGCCCATTTTACTCAACATAAACTTTAAAAACTAGAAGAGCTTGGAATGATGTATTCCAAGTTAAGAAAGATAACAACTGTCAGCCAAGATTACTTTACCAGCAAAGTTATCCATACAAATTGATGGAGAAATAAGGGCATTACACAAAAACAAAAGAATCAAAACAAAACAACAACAACAACAAAATTGGGCTAAAGGAATATATGAACACTAAACTATAGACTTGAAAGGATCCTCCATGCTGAAGAGAAAGAAAAGCCCACACATAAGGAAACAGAAAACAATAAACAATTCTCGATTAATAGTACAACAGACTAAAGAAAAAAAATGGAATAACTACAAAGCAAGAAAAATAGCAAGAATAAATGTACACCGTTCAATAATAACTCTTAATATCCATTGCATCAATGCCCCAACCAAAAGACACACATTTGTAAACTGGATTAAAAAGCAAGATCCTTCTATTTGTTGCCTCCAAGAAACTCACCTTCCCATAAAATATAGACACTATCTTAAGGTGAAAGGATGTATCATGGTATTCTATGCAAATGGGCCTAGAAAACAAGCAGGTGTTGCTATCCTAATATCTTACATGGTAGACATCACATCAGCATTAGTGAGAAGAGATAAACAAGGGCACTTGACATTGATTAAAGGAACACTCCAACAGGAGAACATTAAAATTATAAACATATCTGCCCCTAAAATGGGGGCTCCAAATTTCATTAAACAAACACTATTAGAAATAAGGTCAGCCGGGCGTGGTGGTGCATGCCTTTAATCCCAGCACTCGGGAGGCAGAGGTAGGAGGATCGCCATGAGTTCAAGGCCACCCTAAGACTAGAGTTAATTCCAGGTCAGCCTGGACCAGAATGAGACCCTACCTCGAAAAACCAAAAAATAAAAAATAAATAAATAAAAGAAATAAGATCACAGAACATCAAACACAATTGCAATTGGTGATGTCAATATTCATTCTCACCAATTTACAGTTCATCTCAGAAAAAAATAAACAGAGAAGCATCCAGATTCCATGAGCCCATACAACAAATGGCCCTAACAGATATCTACAGAACATTGCATCCAAATGCTGCAGATTATACATTTGTTTCAGGAGCACATAGAACGCTCTCTAAAATAGACCATATATTAGGATACAAACAAATCTTAACAAATACAGGAAAACTGAAATAATTCCTTGTACTCTGATTATAGTGGGATTAAACTGCAAATTAAGAGCAAGAGAACCATCATGAAAACAAATGATCATAAATGTTGGCGGGGATGTGGAAAAAGAGGAACCCTCCTACACTGCTGGTGGGAATGCAATCTGGTCCAGCCATTGTGAAAATCAGTGTGGAGGTTCCTAAAACAGCTAAAGATTGATCTACCATATTACCCAGCTATAGCACTCCTAGGCATATATCCTAAGAAATCATCTCATTTCTTTAGAAGTACATGCTCAACCATGTTTATTGCTGCTCAATTTATAATAGCTGGGAAATGGAACCAGCCTAGATGTCCCTCAATTGATGAGTGCATAATGAAGATGTGGCACATTTATACAATGGAGTTCTACTCAGCAGTAAAGAAAAATGAAGTTATGAAATTTGCAGAAAAATGGATGGACCTGGAAAGGATTATACTAAGTGAGGTAACCCAGGCCCAGAAAGCCAAGCACCATGTGTTCTCTCTCATATGTGGATCCTAGCTACAGATGATTGGGCTTCTGTGTGAGAATGAAAATACTTAGTAGCAGAGGCCAGTAAGTTAAAAAGGAGACATAAAGGGAAGAGAAAGGAAGGGAGGAAGGCACTTAATAGGTTGATATTGTATATATGTAATTACAATGATTGAGATGGGGAGGTAATATAAAGGAGAACAGAATTTCAAAGGGGAAAATGTGGGAGGGGAGGGAGGAAATTACCATGGGATATTTTTTATAATCATGGAAAATGCTAATAATTTTTTTAAAGATATAATCAAACTCTCAAGTCTCAATTACAAAAACAAAAGGGGGAATCCTTACCCCCACAAGACCAACTAAAAAGGGCCTTATTTACCCTAAATATTTTAATTTTTTCTAACAATTTATGATGTGTGATGGTTATAAATCTATTAGACTCCAGGGGTAAAATATGGTAATTTAAATAAATTGCCCCCAATATATTCAATTGTTTATCTTAAGGTGTGATGGTGGGTTTCAGATTTCAATCTAAAGATATACAAAGTGTGCCTAACAGCAGTTCTTAAAGTGTGCTGTGGCTTTTGGCTTTAGGCTTGTACTTTTAATGTCTAACTATCCTTCATACTCACAGCTTTAAAGTAGCTCCTGAGAAAGTTCAAACTGTACCTCCCTTTAAGATCTTGGGCTTGATCCTTACCATAGATACATACATAGACACCTGATAGATGCTCTATATACTAGGGTTAAAAGTTAAAACTCGTTTGGAGTGTCATGTAGATTTTCAATGGATTTGTGTTAATTCTAAAAAATATATAATAACAACTAACAGCATTGGGAAAATACATTTAAGAGATATTTGGCACAATGATAATATTTCCTTAGATCTGATTCAGTTATATTCAGAGATTTTGTCTTTACAAAATAATTATCTTACTTTTGATGCAGCTAAAGCTGCTGATGACTTAATATGTGCTTTTAAGTCTGCCTTGCCTAGATAAAATTCTCTCACTTCTTGGATAGAAAGCTTTACTACTACAGGTGTTTGTCTTTTACTCATTCTGTGTCTGCTGCCCATACTCGTTAAATGCCTTTTAAAATCCTTTATGGATATCCGTACAGAAATATATGGGATACAGCTATGGCCCTGACCCCAGCTTCCTGAGACCTTATCTTAAAGCCTCTGCAGAGGCTGGTAGTCAAAGATGGGTAAGATTCTCTTGAGTTAGGTCAACCTAAGACAGTGCATGAATGGTGGAATTCATGTACCGATGACAGGTAAGGCCTAAATATCATAGAGAATAACCTAAGACAGACATAGTCTTTCTGCACCGAGGTCCGGAGGGGCCCGGTTCATAAAAAATAATAAATAAAAAAGGGGGAATTGTTGGGAGCTATTTTGGCTGGACTTGTATCCATAGCTCTGGCCATTTGATAGCAAGGCTTTAGCAAGACATTAGCACTTACATGTAAGGAAGATTATGTATATTCAGTGTGGGAAGCCATTTGGCTGGCCTTAATAGTCTTTTGTACTGAGAAGTAATTAAAATACAAAAACTCTGTAACAGAAAGGATTTTTTTTGATAGAAACTTGTGTGAAGCTCATAAAATTTTTGTCCATGGAAAAACTTTATAATAAAAAAAGGACCCATTTGGGTACCAGCGAGAGACCTAAAATATTTGTCCCAACAAGGGGACACTGACAATCACTTCTAGGGAGTGTCCCACCCCTGAGGACTGTTCCTAAAATGATCCTTCACCCTGCTAAACTAAATAGCTCCCTCCCTTGCGGCAGATTGCTGGCTTTGCCTCCGATCTGGGCCTCTCTGGCTAATTACAGTACAGTTGTCCATACGACCTTAAAAAACTGCTCAGCCACCTTCCCCATCCCTGTCTAGCTTTTCCCAATGTTTCCTCTGGGCATTTGGGCCCCACCTTCCCCTAATAATTCCAGTATAGATGTGAGATACATTCATCCTTCCTTATGTACTTTTAACACAACTGAGCCCAGTTCTCAACACTGCCCGCCTTCTGGAATGGTTTATGTTTGTGGAGGCGAGATGGCCTATGACTTTCTGCCCACCAATTGGACAGGCCTTTGTGCCCCAGCCACCTTAATCCCAGATGTAGATATCATTCCTGGAAGCTACATTCCCTGGCTGAGGTAGTCCTACAAAACAGGAGAGGACTAGACCTACTAACAGCCAAAAAGGGAGGTGTATGTTTGTTTTTACAGGAAAAATACCGCTTTTACGCCAATAAATCAGGAATCATCCAGGACAAGATTAAGAGGCTTCAGGAAGACTTGGAGAGGAGACGATGGGACCTCCAGGACGACCTGCTGCGGAAGGGCCTACATGACTTCTTACCCTACCTCCTCCCTCTACCTGGACCCCTCCTGCTCCTTCTCTCCCTTCCTCCTCACTTATCCTCACTGTAGGGCCTTGAGTAATTAACAAAATTACACAATTTATTCACCAGCGGCCAGAGGCAATAAAACTTCATCAGGTCGAGATATCACAGGGTGGCAACTCAGGAATTAAGTTCCTCAGATGACCCACTGCCACCTCCCCTGCCCTCCATGTGACCAATGACGGGTAAGATCCCCAGAGGGGGACAACCTAAGACAGGGGCCATGGTAACTAATGCTCTTACAAAAACAAAAGGGGGAGATGTTGGCCTCTGAAAGGCCCAGGCATGAGGCCTAGTGGAACTTCCTGAGCCTCGCTAAAGTTTGGCGACCTGTCTCTGGCCAGCTAGGACTCAGCAAGATGCCTAATGGCTTCTGGCCTGCTACCTCCATGTGGCAATTGTAATTACCATTTCAATAGTTAAAGTTTACTATTGGCTCTTACCTCTTCCCCCATCCTAAAATCCCCGTCTTCGCCCCCAGCATGATACAGGCAACTGCTCAGAGTAATAAAGTGAGTTGTTTCTGCGAGTTCCTGCATTGAAGAAAAAAAAAAAAAAAAGATCAAGAGAATCGATAGAACATGCACAAAATCATGGAAACTAAATAAGACACTAATAAACAATGAATGGGTCTACGAAGAAATCAAGAAGAAAATAAAAAGAAATTATAGAATCAAATGATAATGAGAAGATAACGTACCAAAACCTATGGGATACAATGAAGGCAGTACTAAGAGGGAAATTTATAGCTTAAAGTGCCTATATTAAGAAATGAGAAATGCTGCAAGTAAACAACTTAATGTTTTGCATTAAGGCCTTGGAAAAGAAGAACAAGGCAAACCAAAATTCAGTAGATGGGAAGAATCCCAATTCTGCCAGTTGTATGCCCAGGCAGGTTTGACTGTGCTCTTCACTTTGGATCTCACAAGTATAAATTTATGGGATCTTCCTTTCTCTTTACTTTTTATCTATTCTTAGTCTCTTATCTTCTTTTACCAACTTTTTTGTTTCCCAACTGGACTCTTATCTCAGGGATCCTGAACAAAACTTCACTTTAGAATTCTTTGGGATTCTGGCAGAATTCAGTTCCTCATGCTTATAATACTGAGATTCCTGTACCTCTGTCCTCAGATTCCCTCTGTTAATTCATTTCATCAGACTTCTGATGGAAAGGGTCTGTTTTGAAATGATATGTCCTTGGATTCAGTCTACCTGCCTAATCCAGCTCAGTCTTTTCATCTTAAGGCCTATAATCTTAAAACTTAAATATATCTACAAAGTCCTTTTGGTCATGTAACATAGCATATCCATGTGTTAACATGGTTTAGCATGGGGTATCTTTGAGGGTTCATTCTGACTACCACAGGAGACACTTTCTACTCTGAAATGCTGTTAGGCATCACATCTATCCTATAGTAATTGTGTTCACATATAAAGCTACAGTAGCTCACATCAATGGTATGTTGTCAGGCACTGTTTTAAGCAGTTTAGCTCTACTGACTCTCTTAATCTTTGTGATAATCCTATGAGGTTGTCATTATTATAATCCACTTAAATAAGAAAACTAAAACATATAAAGTTTTATAACCTAAAAGCTAATAAATTATAGAATACAGCCCATGTATAGAAAAGATTCTATATGTTTAGTAAACTGCCTAATCATCCCACCAAGATCACAAGACTTCCTTTCTGATTGCCCCCATACCTCAGTATGACAATGTGAGTGATCCTAGCCAGTGGGACTCCAATATGTGGTATGATTTTATCTACTTTCTTTCTCTGATTGGAAGCATATGACTGAGATTGTAAAGTCACTCCATGAAAGAAGTCTGGACCTCTGAGACACTACTTAGAGAGTATCTGGCCATTTGTGTCATCCACCCAGATCTGTAGTATATACTTGAGTTCATTTGGATTTTAGAAGCTAGTGTCGTTTATTTGGATTAATGTGCCAGGCTTCTATATTGGACTCAGTGTCTTTAGCTTCTTCTCCTCCTTTTTTTTTTTTTTTTGTAACAACTTTTTGTTCATTTTTATTTACTTATTTGAGAGTGACAGAGAAAGAGAAAGAGGTAGATAGAAACAGAGAGAGAGAAAGGGCACACCAGGGCCTCCAGCCACTGCAAACAAACTCCAGATGTGTGTGCCCCTCTTGTGCATCTAGCTAACATGGGTCCTGGAGAATCTAGCGTTCAACCAGGGTCCTTAGGCTTCACAGGCAAGTGCTTAAATGCTAAGCCATCTCTCCAGCCCTCCACCTCCTTCTTTTTATGGATAATAATATAACCCCTCAGAATCTGTGGGGAATTAGTTCCAAAGGATACCAAGCCCTCATATGCTTAAATCCCTCATATTATAAGGTATAATATTTACATATAAAATGCTCCTATCCATATACTCTAAATCCTCTTTATATTAGTCACAGCATTTTATAAAATATAATTATAATATAGAGATGTTATGCTTTATTGTTTATAGAATGATAAAAAAGAAAAACATCCCAAACATATTCATAACTAATGCAATCATTTTAGGTTTAATGACACAGTACATGAATGAAACAGGAAGTGTCAGCATGAAATAATTTAAGATTCTGGTTTTTTGGAACTTTCTGGAATTTACTTTTTAATATTTTTAATCCCAAGATTATTTTACTCTACAGATTCAAAACCCACAAATACAGAGGATTGTTGAATGAATTCAGTGTTCATAGAAGTATTGTAAATGAGTTGTGAATGGTGTTGCATGCCTTTAATCCCAGAATATAAGAGGCTGATATAGAAGGATCACCATGAGTTTGAGGCTGCCAGTGGCTACAGAGTGAGTTCCAGGTCAGCCTGGTTTAGGCTAGAGTGAGACCCCACTTTCAAGAAAAAAAAAAAAAGAAGAAGAAGTAAGTGAGCTCATTACAACATGCTTAGTATACCTTGTAGTTATTAAACTGAGACATTTCTGTACTAAGTACTTGGGATCTGATTTCATTTCATTTTCCTCCCTGTACAATACTTGTTACAAACAGGCAAAAAGAAAATACTGAATTAAATGTAGAAAAATACTACTTTTATAAAAAATGGTTTCAGAAAATATATTCCCAGGATGAAGTAGTTCAGTTACTATAGAAATCAATATGGAAGCTCCCAAAATAACTAAAACTAGATCTACAATATAACCTAGCTATATCACTCCTGGGCATTTACCCAAAGGACTCCAATTCAATATATCACAGAGATACTTGCACATCAATGTTTATTGCAGTTCTATTCACAGTAGCTAAGTAATGGGACCAACCTAAGTAATAGTCAATAGGAATATATATGAAAATGTCTTTGTGTGTGTGTGTGTGTGTGTGTGTGTGTGTGTGTATGTGTGAAATTTTTCAACCATAAGGAAAAATGAACCAAAAGTTCATTTATACTTGTATAAAAATGTCCTTAGGAAACCCAGGATCATGAATATAAGAAAGCTGTACATTTAAATATACATTTTATATTTACATTGAGATTTTATTATTTATGTTTCTAGGAAATTAGTATCTTTTTAAAATATTTTAAAGTTTATTTTTTTATTTATTTAAGAGAGAGAGAGAGAGAGATTGAGAATGGGTGTGCCAGGGCCCTCAGCCTCTGCAACTGAATTCCAGATGCATGTGCCACCTTGTGCATCTGGCTTACATGGGTCCTGGGGAATTGAACCTGACTGTTTTTACTTTACAGGTAAGCACCTTAACCACTAATCCATCTCTCCAGCCCAACATCTTTTTTTTTGGCGCGGGGGGGAGGGGTTGGAGGAGTTCGAGGTAGGGTCTCACTCTAGCTCAGGCTGACCTGGAATTCACTATGTAGTTTCAGGGTGACCTCGAACTCATGGGGATCCTCCTACCTCTATCTCCCAAGTGCTGGAAATAATGGCATGTACCAACACACCTGGCAGTATCTTATTTTTAATTAACCACTTTCAAACATTGAAAATCATTCCAATGACACAAAATGAAATATGTTATGTGGTAAATATAAGAAACAATAATGATTTGTGACAAAGTGCCGAACTTAATGATAGATGTGTTTATTTTAGAAATGCAGTGTCCTCTCTTAGCAGTGAGTTTTTTTTTTTTTTTTTTGGTTTTTCGAGGTAGGGTTTCACTGTAGTCCAGGCTTACCTGGAATTCACTATGTAGTCTCAGGGTGGCCTCGAACTCATGGCGATCCTCCTACCTCTGCCTCCCGAGTGCTGGGATTAAAGGCGTGCGCCACCACACCCGGCTAGCAGTGAGATTTTTTTTAAGTTTTCTTTTTCTCACATTCAACATTTAACATAGGAGGCATTTTCCTCCACAATTAAAAAATTCAAATAGAAGAGACATACATTTGGAGTTTATATCGGTTTATACATGATTGGTAAGATTTATTTGGCAGGAAATCAGCATAGAAGAATGGATTGCTGAATTAATCTCATTGTAATCCTGCTTTAAAGCTACAGATTTTTTTTTTTTTTCTGTGATTGGGTAAATTCACTGAGAATGATCTTTCCAGGTTCGATCATATTTCCTCAAACTTCTTTGTGTCATTTTTTCTTACTGCTGTGTAGAATTCCATTGTGCAGATATACCACATCTTAGTTATCCATTCTTCTAGTAATGGACATCTGGATTGATTCCAGCTCTTAGCTATTACGAATTGAGCCACTATAAACATGGTTGAGCAAATCTCTCTGGCCTGTGGTTTGAAGGTTTTAGGGTAGATGCCCAGTAAGGGAATAACTGGGTCTGTTGGTAACTCTATAGTCAGCTTTTTCAGGAGTCTCCATATTGCTTTCCAAAGTGATTGCACCATCCTACATTCCCACCAACAGTGGATGAGTGTTGCTACTCCTCCACATCCTTATCAGCATTTATTTTCATTTGATTTTTTGATGTTTTCTATCCTTATTGGGGTAAGGTGGAATCTCATAGTTGTTTTAATTTGCATTTCTCTGATGATGGGTCATCAAGTACTCTAACAGAAATCTGTCATTCTTTTAGAAAACCTTGTAGGTTTCACTGATCAAAAGCTCATTGTGAGTGATAGCCCCATGCTGGTACTGGGAGTTACAGGTCAGTGTCCCCTAAGAAAATGAGGAAAAAAAGGTAACTAATATATAGGAGTTAGAGAGGAGAGAGAGAGAGGGAGAGGGAGAGGGAGGGAGGGAAGATGTAGAGGATTTAGGTTAGATTTGATCCTGCCCTCTCCAGTGTCTTGTGGTTCAGGTGTTTCCTGTAAAGGCCTGGTGAAGTTTCAGCCATTTGGTCTGCCTTTTAGGAAGTAGAATTTTATGGTACCATTGCCATTTGGGTCTAGATTAGTGTTTCCCACCCCTTCTGTGCCCTCCCTTCCCTCCCCATCCCTCTTAGAAGCAGACCAAAAATGAACCCAACATGGCTCAGGGAAGTTTTGCGGATGAGGGGATGGAAAGAATGTCAGAGCCACATGTTGGGTCATGATATACAGAGACATTCATCGTACCATAACTGTGGGCTAACTCCACAATGCACGACCCATATACCTCAACAAAGAGGGGCCAGTGGGGAGGGGTTATGTCACAGATGAGCCTAATAATGATACCAAACTGCCTGTACTTGCAGAATAGAAAACTAATTTAAAAAATTTTAAAAAGAGATATTATTGAAAGGTATGTATTTAAATTTGCGACTTTTTGTAGTTTTTCTGGTTTTACCTTTGCTCTCTTGTATTTACTAGTATTTGAGTATGGTTTGTTATCAGGTTCCTTGTATTTGTACTTTTATTTCTATTCAGCATGGAGGATTCTTTCAAGTATTTTCTATAAATCTGGTTTTCACTTTAAGTATTTGTTTAGCCTGCTTTTGTTGTGGAATATCCTTATTTCTCCATCTACCTGAATGGATAGCTTTGCAGGATAAACTAACCTTCATTGGCAGTTGTTATCATTCAGAACTTAGAATACATCACTCCAAGCCCTTCTGGCTTTTAAAGTTTGTGTTGAGTAATCTGCTGTGATCCTGATGGGCTTGCCTTTGTGTGTAACTTGATTTTTCTCTCTAACTGCTTTCAGTATATTTTCTTTGGTTTGTATGTTTGGTAGTTTAATTATAATATGGCAAGGAGAGTTTCTTTCCAGGTTTTGTCTGGTTAGTGCTCTAAAGGATTCCTGTATCTGAATTGGTATCTCTTTCCCTATTTGGGGGGTGATTTCTTCTATGATTTTGTTGAAAACACCTACTATGCCTTTGGAGTGAAATTCTTCTCCTTTTACTATACCCTGAATTCTTATGTTTGATCTTTTCATAGTGCCCCAAATATCTTGAAATTCCCAAACATACTTTCCTATAACTTTGTCTTTCTCTTTGTTGGACAGTATTAGATCTGCCACTTTGCCTTCTAGTTTAGATATTCTGTCCTCTCCTTCATCTGTTCTACTGGTGAGATTTTCTACAGAGTTTTTTTTTTTTTTTTTTTTTCTTTCATTGACTGTGTTCTTCATTGGTAATAATTATGACTGGTTTCTCTAATTATTTTTATTTCCTTATTTATGTTTAGTATTGACCTCTTTATTTCATTAAATTGGTTTTCTGTTTCTTCTTTGATTCTTTTGATTTCCTCTTTCCTTCCTTTGATTTCCTCTTTGACTTCTGTGAACATATTTATAATCATTCTTTTGAAATCTCTCTCAGGCATTTCCTCTAAATCATTGTACTGGAGGTCATTTCTGATGCATTAATACTGTTGGTGGATATATATTGTCTTGATTTTAGGTGTTTCTTGTGTTATAATGTACATATTTTTTCATCTTGGATTAATTTAATGCTTGTATTTCCTAATTAGCTGCAGTATTATTAGATGCATCAATCAATCTGATGTTATATGTCTTCAGGGTAGGAGCTTAAGGTGTGGTTCTTAAGACTCTCAGAGTATCTATAAAAGTGAGCCTAGATATTGGGTTTACCTGCTATGAGAGTATTCAAGTAGGCTAAGTGGAAAAAAATTACAAGAAGATTCTAAAGTTTAACTAAACAGTGTATACATTCAATGAAAAAAAGCACAGATTATTTATGCAAGAGTAAATATTATGACAACCAGATCCTCTAACATAATCACAGTTCCTTAGGATGTATGTTGCCCCACTCTCTTAATCCTGTCTACTAGGAGGCTAAGATTTCTGGTCTGTTAAAGGTTCCAAGTCAGCTTGTGATCAAGTGAGACCCTTCCCTAATGAACAACATAAGAAGAAACAAAGCCACTATAAATCAGGAAGCAACAAATGACAAGCCCAAAATATAGCTTATTTAAGAATGGCAAATCAGACCATCCATCAGATTTAACATATAATTTAGCCTGACATGGAAAGTGCAATTAGCACTTCCAATTCAAGCCTATATACCAGACTTATTTGGCAGATACTGACCTGGTGTAACCCTAGTGACCTTTCGGGATGATTTTTGTCTCAGTTCTGCTGCACTTCTGATTGGGTCCTTCTTTGCTGCACTGTGGGTTCAGGTAGGTTGGCTGGATGCTGGATGGCTGTTCTGGTTGCTGGTGCTACATGCTGTGATCTCCCTTCTTCAGGTCTCTGATGCTTGCTGGCACTTGCACTGGCAGTGGGGGAGGGGAGTCTGTGGATGGTGGTTCTAGTTCTTCTGCTGGTCCACCTGACCTTTACCTCATGGGCTGCTCCTCCATTGGTTGCTGCAGTCCTCCCTTCATGTTTCTTGAGTTTGTGAGGACCTTAGTGTGAGTGGAGAATACTGTCACCTGACTTTTCCTACCACTCAAGCCGAGCCTTGCAGCTGTGGCCTCACGGACCTGGTGCCACTGCTGGTGGAGCCATGGACCTACTAGAGCCACTTCTGCCTTCCTACATGGGCCCTAGATGCTCTGAATCTCTCCTACTTCTCTGCTGCAGTTGGTAATTTCTTATACAACTCACATTTAGTAGAAGAGTATAATTTGCTTTTTTAAAAAGCATTTTTTCCCATAAGCTGCTTTGATGTGGTTCCTATGCCACCATATTAATGAGAAGTCTCAATAATATTTTTTAAAAGGCACTTGGTTATCTATGAAATCCCAGCCTTCCACATATTCACTTATGGATTATATGATAATGAGAGAATCCAGAAAATACATAAGGTCAGGAAGATGAGGGACACAGAAAGAGAGAAATGAAGACAGGAAGGAAAAGGAAGGAGGGAGTGAGGTACAAAAAGGAGAAATGGTGCAAGTTATGGAAGTAAGTGAAATACATTCAAATCTTCAACATGATGGAAATTCACTGGTGATGTGTCAGAGCATAGTGATGTGATGGGACATGATGAGATAAAGTAGAGGAAAGAGTTCATGAAAGGCTTCTGTAAATAGAAAACATCTGGACTGAGACCAAATGGACCAATGCCAACCCTGAATATTCAGCAAGAGTCCTAGGCCTAGGGAACAATCAGTACAAAGCTCAAAGGAAGATGTGCTGAGTGAGACGAGGGACCAGATAAACCAGTGTGATGAACAATAACTGTGGGAAAGATGCAAAGGATGACACCAGAGAAGTAGATGGAAGTTGTACAAAAAGAGCCCTCAATTTTACTCCTCTTACCAGAAAATCTGTTAGTTGTAAGTGGAAAAGCTCTGAATTATGTTTTGTCTGTTTGTTTGTTTGTTTGCTTGCTTGTTTTTAAGAATAACCCTGAATATTGCCTGCATAATTTACTGATATGGGGGAGAAAAGTGGAGACAAAATATTTGTGAAAGCTATTATCCTCATCAAGGCTCGGAATTGGCTTCTACTAGAATTATCATAGCAGATGTGAAATGTTGTGAATTACAGAATATTCCTATGTGGAGAACTCAGAGTACTTATTGAAAAAATTTTTCTGTGCACAAGGCACATGAGAGTGCAGAGACAGAATGGAGAATCAAAAATGTCACCTTCATTCTCGGTCCAAGCCAATCTTCTCCCCTTATCCATGTGTTATTTAAAATTTTTCTATGACTCTAGCCTGGGGCAAATTGAAAAAGTGTCCTGAGGACTTTTTTTCTTTAAGTCTTCTATTTTCCCTACTGCATCCTGTAAAATTATCTTCTAATATCTCATAAATCTCAGCATCATCTCACTGGAAAACTGAGTTTGTCAAGATCCAGTAAGGGATAAAGGTATTTATACTAAGTATTGTTAGTGAGGATTTATGAAAATGAAATATGTCACACTGAGTGCACAGGGGAAAGAGCCCAAAGGAGGCACTGACAGCTAGGGCTAATGCAGAGAGTAACTGTCAGGTGCAGTCACCACGATGGAGGCTGAGGTCATAAAGAGGAAAGGTGGGAATCCCCAGAAGCCAGAAGCTTAAAGATACTACAAGCTACCCTTGACTCCAGTCTTATAAGTCCTACACCCATCAGTTTAAGAATCGAGTCATCTTTTCACATGTTGAAATTTCATTCCCCTGCTTGGAAAGCAGCTCTGTAAAGCCAGCTTCAGTTTCCCCAAGCAGAGTTGAACCTGTCCTCTCCTTTGGCAGCTTTGTGTTTCTATAAATCTGTATCAATGCAAATCATATTGGGTCAGGTATCTATGTACAAAGCCATCTCATCCATAGGACTATGAGTATATTGCTGATAGTTGTCTTGACAAATTCTCATTCTTCCCCTGGTAATACTTGTTCAATCAATAATCACAGTTATGCCAAAGGACACACACTGATAGTTAAGTAACTTTTTAATATATTTTATTTATTTATTTGAAAGAGAGAGAGTAAAAGGGGAGAGAAAGAGAGAGAAAGCAAATGGGCATGTCAGGGTCTCTGGCCACTGCAAATGAACTTCAGACACATGTGCTGCTTTGTGCATCTGGCCTTAGGTGGGTACTGGGCAATCAAACCCGGGTCCTTAGTCTTCACAGGCAAGCGTCTTAACTACTAAGCCATTTCTCCAGCCTGTAAGTAACTTTCTGAGGTTCAAATTAGAGTTCAAGATTAAAAGCTGCTCACCTTGGTCATAGAAAAGAGGTGCAGAACAAATGGTGGTCATCTTATGACTATAGTCTCACTATCAGTTTTGTGCCATAAAATACTATTGAATGTTAGCAGTTTGTTCAGTTCTCTTTGTGTTGACAATTCGGGCTGGGCTCAGGTGAGTGATGGATCTTCTGGTTTCACAAGGCTCACTCAGCAAATGTGGACTCAGAAAGTCTGGTCTATGACATCCTGCCTCTCATCTGTGTTGACTCATATGGTCATGGTGAGTAGCCAGGACTTGAACACTGTGCTTAAGACTAGTTTTCTATTGCTGCTATTGTAGCCTATCAGGCAGAGTAAGCAAATGGCCAGTTTGTTACATTACACTCAAGAGATGAGGCAAAAGACAGCATAATTTAACGGAAAAAGATTCAGTCTTGATGGTAGCGCATCTTAAGAAGTCGTGTACATTTCTGCTTGCTCCCTATTTAAAACATTACAAACACAACATAAGAAAGTTTAGCCCAGGCTAACCTGAGAACAACCATTCCCCCAGCTGAGGGCATCTCCCTAACCTGTGGGAGAATGCAGTGGAGACCAGATGGGCTACAGAGCACCCACAGCCACACCTATGCTCAGGGGTGAGATGAACCAAGACTAGAAGAGAAATGGTAAAAGCTTACCATATGAAGTCCTTAAGTTCTAGGCTGGTTTTTCATACCTACATAGCTAAATGATAGGCAGCTTATCATCAGCCTACCGCAGTGCAGAGCTCTATGTTGATCCAAAAGAATCTTTGAGCCATTTAGGGTTTTTCAAAGGCATTTCCTTGAGTAATTTATACACAGTCCCCCCCCTCTCTCTCTGCCTTTTGATATCTAATAGCAAGTTGCAACTTTTTGACTTTGTGCTTTTTGAAAAAGAAATATAGCCTGTGAACAGAGGCAGCTATATTATTGTTCTTTGGCAGAGTGGGTAGACCGAGCACTTTCCAGAACTGGACATCCAGGTTTAATGTAGTTCCAGTGCCTGGCCATGTATCTTTGAGCAACTTCTTTCCCCTTTCTAGGCCTCAGTGTCTTATCCTGTGAAATGAAGACAGCAATGCAAGCCTAAGTCCCTCATAGCCTTCATAGGATACTGTCTAGGCTTCACATTATTCCATTCCAAACATCACCAACAGTTGATTTTCAGTAAAATTTTCATGGCTATACCAGGCAATACATGCTTTATTATAGTAAATATGAAATGCTTTGTAAGACTGTAGGCTGTTGATAAACATTAGCTTTCTTTACATCTCCCTACTTCTAGGCATTATAACAAAATAAAGAACAATGAGTGCTCTGTATGCTAAGTCAGTGGTGGTCAGGGCCATATGCAAAATGTAGCCCAGAGTATGCTTTTGTAAATAAAGTTTTACTTAGACACAGCCACACCCATGCTGCTGGTGACTGCTTCTTCAGCAATAGCATAATGAGTAGTTCTATTTAGGTCTACAGAGCCTAAATTATGCACAAGCTGGCAACGTTCAGAAAACGTTTTCCTCATAAGCTTTAATGTCCTTAAAATTACAATGTACAGAAAAAATCACCTGGGGAGCTTGTTTAACACTCAAAATCTGCATGAGATTCTGAGTCAAAAGATGTTGGTGAAGTCTGAAAATCTGCTACTTAAACAAGCACCCCAATAATACTCATATTGCCCATTTAGAGACTGCTCTCCCTAATTGTACACATTTCTAATGTTAAAATAGGAATGTTTCCAAACATAGTGGCTCGCATCTGTAATTGCAGCATTCTGGAGAAGAATAAAATAAAATAATAAGATAAAGAATAACAATGTGTTATGATTTAGATATGTTTTAGTATGTTCTTGAAAGCTATATCACATGCTAGAATCTTGATCCCCAGTCTGGTAGTGCTAAGAAGAGGGAATTTTGAAACAATGGGGACCAGGGAAAGTTAATTAGGTCACAGGACACTACCCTCAAAAGAGATAAATGTTGGTCTTGGAGACTGTGTTAGTTCTCATGTCAGCAAGTTGCTTTGAATGTGGCAATCCCACATGATTGGTCTCTTCTGCACACAGCTAGTACCTTTTTCATTTCTCCACCATATTTTAATTTAGCTATGTGGCCTTCACCTAGCCAGGTGATAAGCAGATGGCACTACAAAACCTTGGACCTTCAGCCTCTAAAATTATGATCTAAGTAAACTATGAATGAACATAGCATCAAATAGCCTGCAAGAACAACACAGAACAGATTAATAAGTGAGATATCAATCAATTAAAAGCCCATACAAACAAATTCAACCTACATTCTAATAAAAAGTTTAAAATTTATGTTGTGTGAATTGACTAACAAGTATAAGCTATATTAAGCAGAAGGTTCCTTATAGATGATTCATGTTTATTCACAGGAAGCAAAAGTTAATCTAGGCCAAGGACAGTTAGACCAGCCAAAGTCAAAAACCAAAAACACAAAAACAAAGCTAAGGATACATATTAGACTTTAATTATTAGCCTATTATAAGATGAAAAATGTGTCTCAAGGTTTTCTTAAATTAAAAGGTTTGTCTCCTAACTATGCCATTTGGCCAATCTCCCTAAAATCTCTAATCATGAATTACTCAATGAGAATCACATATTCCATGGCTAAAAATAATTTACATTTCCCCCAATAATAACAGATTGCAGATGCTCTCCTGGCAGTCCTTGTGGTTTTAGACTGATTGGTAACAAAGCAGCTTACTTAAGACATTCCAGGTCAGATCTGTTGTGAAAATCATCCTATAATGAGCTTTTATAAATTGTTATAATTAAACTGCTTATTGTGTGCTTGCCCTTCCTTAATCCTTAATTGACTGATTTTTTTTTCTTCCAGCCATCTTTCTACTTCAGTTCTTAAAATGAAAAGAGCAAATCTCTTCCTTTTAAAATTTCATAATATCCTCCTCATTTTATCTTGGTCTCATTCCTTTTATTAGCAGAAAATAGGCTGGATAGTTTTTTTTGAACCTATATTAAATATGGAATAAGACTTGAAAAGCAAGAAATTATCAGAAAGACACTCAGAGTTCATCCACGTCCATTCCTGAGATATAAAGTTAGTCACTGGGAGCTTCTGGAATGTGGGCGTCTCAGAGAGGACCTGGGACAAAAAGCCGTGCATGGCATGTGCAGATTAAAAATGGATGGGCTGTTACAAATCCATGTGTTCCAAGATATTGCCCTTTGAATCTCATAATGTGTTCCTAAAATAAATCCCCTATTCCAACTAGAATAATATAATTAAGGAAGTCATGTTTTTGATAGAGAAAAATCATAATCACATCCTTATTTCCCTCCTTATTTCCTACTTTTTCTTCCCTCCATCCTTTTTTATCTCTATGTCTATTCCCATCATCCTCCTTCCCTCTCTCCCTCCCTTCCTTTATTTCCCTTTTCTTCCTTCTTTTTTTCCTTTGTTTTGCACACATTATGGGGTATGTGTGTGTGTGTGATATATGCACATGTATGTAGAGATTTGTGTACCCTTGTGTGTGCCTAAAAAGGCTAGAGAATCTTGAGTGTCTTCCTCCATCATTCATCTGCATGTTTCCTTGACATAAAGCCTCTTCCTCTGAACCCAGAGCTGCCTTTTGGGTTTTTTTTTTTATTTAATTTTTATGTTCCATAATGTTTCTCCTGTCTCCATTCCCTTCAGGAATGTGACAGGTGTCTGTGGCTGTGCCTAGCTGTTTTACATGGGTGCTGGAGAATGGAACTCAGATCAGATATCAGGTCCCTTTAGGTCCTCATCCTTGCATGTCAAGTACTCTTACTTGCTGAACCATCCCCACAGCCCTATTTCCTTCCTTCTTTTAGTAACAACTCATTTGTGTAGTTTTCCCAATTACAGTGACCTATAAAATAAGATTGAATATAGGTTTCACAAACTGGGTTTAATTGAAATAATAGCCTGTAATATTAGTTTGCCTTTCTATCTATATTTTCCAAATTTTCTAAAACAGAAATGCATTTCTAGCATAAAGTTGAGAGGCTACATATAGAATATTACTTAGGCACATGTAGTTCTCCAGATGCTTGGTTCCCATTCTACTCTACAGTAGTAGTGTGTTATTAGGCAATGTGTGTGTTTTCTATAATTTTCTTTACAAGTAAAATAGAAAATATAATAAATGTGCTATCTAAATAGATTTTCAAGGACTAAATTAATGAAAAAATATAAAATAATAAGTAATGCATCTTCATCATTATTATTAGTTTAGTGATGGCAAAATGGGTACTGTTAATTTCATGTTCATTGTCTTTTGCCTCAGTATGTTCTGAATATCTATGCACACCAAGAGTCATAATGCTGAAATCTTGATTTCCAAGGTGATGGTGTTAGGAAATGGTATTTTGGGGGAGTAAGACTATGAAGTTGGAACTCTTATGGGACAGACTAGTGTCATTTGGAAATGGGCCCAAGGGAGCTGACTTTCTCCTTCCACATTCTGATGATACAGCAAGAAGTTGGCAGTTTGCAAACTGGAAAAGAGCCCTCATCAGAATCTGACCTTGCAGGCACCCTGACCACGGACTTCTCAGCCACCAGCACCGTGAATGAGACATTTCGGCTGAGAGAAAGCCACCCAGGGTGGTATTTTGTTGCAGTAGTCTTCAAGAACTAACTAGGAATCTGCCTTCTGTAATATGGAACATAACTCTTACTGGCTGTGATATCTGTGGCCTGGTCTCTTAACAATGAAAATGCAGCTTGTTTCAATGGATGACCCAACTTTTTAGAACCCCTTTTCTGAAAAATTCTGGGAGATTTCAAAATGAGCGTTATTTAATGCTGAGAATATTAAATTGAAGGAAAAATAGCTACACCTAGAATTTATATCAAACTGCCCAGAAAACAAAAGGAAATCTAGTTGAATGAAGTAAATTTTACTGAACTCCGAGAGGCAGGACCTAAGGGGCAAGAATGGACTTGTCCGGCGTCTCTGTTGAGAGGGAAAGGCAGGATGGTACCAGTCTTTACCTCCCTGAGACTGTATTGTGACTAAAGCACAAGAGATCACAGCAAGTGAGCAACATCAGGACTTTTCTTGGAGCACACTTGGCACTACTGTCCCATTTAGAAGAAAAAAACTCACAAAAAAGAATGAAATGCATAAATCTTCAGACAGTCATTAAAAATATAAATGTATCACAAAATCAGGTGTCTTTAAATGCAAAATCCCAGGGTGCTTTTTTTGGCAGTACCAAAACTTACAAAACCAGATGGACTTACCTACTGAAAACAATTAAGAATGGTAGGCAAATGTAAGCAGTATTTTTTATATGCAAGCTTCTGTGCATGGAATTTTCACAGGCCAGACACTGAGTAAGAGAAGGACCCCAACCAGGCCAGCAGAGAGTCAAGGGCAATTTCAAGATAAGGGCACTTGCCAGATCCACAGGAATCTGACACTTGTTGTTTTTCATGACCTGGTTTGGGAATCAAGAGACAAAATTAGTCCTCACCTACAGGAAAAAATGGGCTTTACAATAGGCTACACTCAGTAACAATGAATAAAAGGGGTGGGGGGAGGGACACATCTTCACTACTTAACACTCTATAAATCCTTCCATGATTCATTCTACCTGGATCAAAAAGAAAAGAAGGACATTTCTTATTTTATCATTAGAAAGCAAAGAAACAAAAATATCTGATAAGAAATTATATTCACAAAATGTTCCTTTGATACATTTGCAGTCCAATTCCTATCACCTATAGTGCTTAAAAAATGTCAAGCTGCAAACTTTGCTTCATGGTATGTTTTTAGGGTAAGAGTAACTTTAAAAAACAACTCTTGGGCTGGAGAGATGGCTTAGCGGTTAAGGCGCGTGCCTGTGAAGCCTAAGGACCCAGGATCGATTCTCCAGGTCCCACGTTAGCCAGATGCACAAGGGGGTGCGCACGTCTAGAGTCCGTTTGCAATGGCTGGAGGCCCTGGTGCACCCATTCTCTCTCTGTCTCAAATAAAAATAAATATATTAAAAAAAAAAAAAAACCTTAGCCAGGTGTGGTGGTTCTTGCCTTTAATCCCAGCACTTGGGAGGCAGAGGTAGAAGGATTGCTATGAGTTTGAAGCCACCCTGAGACTACATAGTGAATTCCAGGTCAACATGGGATAGAGTGAGACCCTACCTTGGAAAAACAACAACAACAACAACAACAACATAGCCCTGAAATATCAGTGGTTTAAATTCACATTTATTTCTTGCTTACAAATATAATGCCACTGGACAATGACTAGAGAGACTAAGTACTCTCTCAGAGGCCCCTCTGTCTTTTTCACACAAACATAAAACCTCTCTAAGCATGTGCATCTACATGTCACTCAGGAAAAGAGGGAAAGGATCCCATGTAGGACTGTCCAAGGGGTGATGTCACGGAATATTGAAAGTAGTCCTGTGGGGCTAGAATATGTCAGTGGTGCAAAATGTTTAGTATATACTAATCCCTGGGTTTAATACATAGAATACATTAAAATGGTCCCTAATGAATCATGTCTCTATATCCACATCCCTTTAAAACCTTACTTTGAGGAGAGAACATTTGCTCTTTCTCTGAGTCTGGGTTTGATGAATGAGTAGCACTGTTTAGCAAAATGTACTAAAAAAAAAAAAACAATTATGGGCTTATAATCCTTTAAGAGGGCTGGTGGCATCTATATATCCCATGCTGGCACCCAACTACCATGTTGTAATAGTATTCAAGCAATCTACCTGAAGGAGAGGTCACCTAGAGGCATTGAGGGAGAGGATATCACATGGAGAGGCAGACCACAGAGGATAGCCTCAGTGCTCCAGCTCATAGTGAACACCAAAACCCTCACCAAGTGAGATGGGCCAACTGGGGCCTTTCTAGACAAAGCCAGCTTATATCTAAATGCAGTCCCATGATGGAGCCCAAGACTACTGAGCACTGACTATTGAAATATACGCAATGGTTCTTCTTCAAAATTACTGATTATTGGAGGCTGTCTGTGTCATAATAACAGCAATGAATATGCATTCAATGGCAAAGATTTTACGGGATGAGGTACAAAGCAGGTGCATCATACAATGTTCTGTTGAAAGGAACTCAGCCACAGCATCCTCACTGAACTCCAATGGGAGCTGAGAAATGGAGACCACCTTACTATCCAGAACCAAAAAGAGACATGGTAACAGACAGCTAACCTAGCTTCCACTCAGAGCTCAATCTTGTTTGGTCATGCTAAAGCATTTAGAATAGGCAGACTGATGGACTCTGAAATCTACCTTTCCTTCACACATTAAAGTACAAGGATGAAGTTGCAAATAAGCATGAGGAAGAAAGGGAAGAAATAATTTTAGCTATTATTAACTTTTAAAAACAAGGAAAACAGCCGGGCGTGGTGGCGCACACCTTTAATCCCAGCACTCGGGAGGCAGAGGTAGGAGGATCACTGAGAGTTCGAGGCCACCCTGAGACTCCATGGCGAATTCCAGGTCAGCCTGAGCCAGAGTGAGACCCTACCTTGAAAAAAAAAAAAAAAAAAAAAACCAAGGAAAACAATGTCCAAGCAGTCCCAAGCCAGCCACAGGGGGACCTACCAGGACCAGGAAACTGTGAGAAGCCCCGGGAAACATGGATCAACACATGATGTATCCACACAAAACATATGTTAATAATAATAATAATAAACATTAAAATAGGAAAACATTATGCCAAAAATTTCAAAATAAATGAACTCACCAAAATATGACATATGAATACTGACTCTAAACTAACAGGATATTTGAGTGGCATTTACAGTAACCTTTCAAAGATGAATCAATTTTCAAAGTTTCTTGATAAGAGAACTATCATATCTTGAAAGAAATCTTGAAAGATTGGAAAGCAAGTTCTAATAAACATTTCAGGAAATCCTCATTTCAGTATTAGTCATACTTCTCTAGAGGAATAGTGAAAGAAATTGTGTTTTCTGATGTGGCTGTGCAACCATGATACATAAACAATTGTAAAGTTACAGGACATTCTTATTCATCAGCATTTGTATTACACCATAAGGGGAATATTGGTGGTGAATTGAAAGGAGAATAAAAAATAACATAGTATCAAGTTGTATGTGTTCTAGTAAGGTGAAGGTAATATATATCCATACACACACGCACACATGCACACACACACAAACTTAATCTTAAGAGGTTGAGTCCACCTCCCATTGTAACATGTCAGAAGCATTAATGCAATCGCTCTATCCTGTTAATAAGCAAAAAGCTAAATAAATTGAACTGTTCTGAAATGCATCAAAGACTGGAAGCATACAAAGAATCACATGTTACTATATATTTGTATATTTGTATGACCTGAAGACAGAATGGTCAGGAGAAAAAGGTGATCAGAAGGATGGTGAAGCGGAGAAAGGGGAAAGTATGGGGGTGAACATGATCAAAGGACATGAAATACTTAAAAGAAATTGTCTTTATGAAACCCATCAATATGTATGATGAATATATGCCAAGTAAAACAATTTTTGATTTTAAAAACGTACCAGCACTGTAATTGAAGTTGTTGAAGGCTCTCATTTGAGAGCTAAAAGTACACAGGGATGCAGTCTTTAGGAGCCCCATGGCTTTTGGAAGTTTTTCCCCTAGAAGCTCTCCCAGGTTCTTGTAAGTATTTGAGGAAAATCACCCTGTTTCCAGTGGAGAGAGGGTAGGAGTAGCCATTTGGATATGTGCCAGTGAATTCTGTTCTTAACAACATCTTACAACTGGAATTTTTAGTGCAAAGCTTGACTCTGGTAACTCCCAAAAGCTCGCCACCCACTCCTTTTAAGTTTTTTCACATGAGTAATGTGAAAAACAAGACAGAGATTTTGAAATAAAGTGGACCAATGGCTCCAGGTTGGTCTTTGGGGTGTTCACATGACATTTAGACTTAAATAGAAGATGAATTAAGGGTAAGGAACAAGAGGTATGCATAATAAAGCAACCCTGGTCAAGGCACAGTCTGGTTGATCATTGTCTCAGTTCTGTTTCTACAAATGATCTGAAGAATTAATTTTCATAATCATCCCCTGAAGGAATCAATGTGGTTCTCTATAATTCTGCTTCTCCACATGCAGCCTCACCTTCATGGATAGTTGCCCTAGCCTTAAGGATAGTTTGTTTCACAAGGTTTTGCTGTTACTGGAACCTAAGGTAACTGTAGGTATACAGCAACTTATCCCTGTGCATCTGTGGCTGTAGCTGGAAGATATGGGCTCAAATGAGAGACCCTGTCTCAATTAAATTAGAAGGACAGTGATTGACAAAGACACCCGGTGGATGAATGCTAGTCTCTGGCCTCTATAAGCATACACAACTGCACACATACTCAGACACTCATATGCCCACAGACATACACACCACATGCACATACATATCAAAAAATAAAATTAAAACACATTAACTAAGGCATTCATTTTGAAACTATTCAGAAAATCAAAATATAGGAAAATAAACTGAAAGTACACAGAGAGTAAATAGAGAGGGAAAGCACCTTCTATACACAGTGTAGCAAAGATAAAATTTACATTTGACTTCTCAGAAATCATGTAAATAAGAAAAAATAGGAGCCAGGCGTGGTGGCACATGCCTTTAATCCCAGCATTTGGGAGGCAGAGGTAGGAGGATCGTCATGAGTTTGAGGCCACCCTGAGACTACATAGTGAATTCCAGGTAAGCCTGGGCTAGAGTGAGACCCTACCTCGAAAAACCAAAAAAGAAAGAAAAAGAAAAAATAGAGTAATATGTTAAAATGTTGAAAGGGAAAAAATCCTACCTACATGTCTGAGCTCTATGAAATTATTATTCAACAGTGAAGGAATAATAAAGACCTTTTCAAACAATCTAACTTGAAGACATTTGTTGTGTACAACTTGTTCCTGCAGACATTGCTGAGCATTGTTGCCAGCACGGAGCAGAGACCACTGTGGTCTTCTAGCCATGGTAATGAAATAAGCAAAACAACACAGGGTTAGCTAGTACTTGGTAAGGGCAATGGGACCATTAGCACTACCTCATAGAAAAAGAGGAGGTGAGTGTCTCAGGGTACTCACTTAGTCTTTCAGCCAATACTCCCTCCTGCCCCCTCACAGCAAGTGAGCCTACGATTCTGCTGGAGTATGCCAAAACTGTGAAGTAAACTGAAATCACACTCCAGCTATACAGCTTTTGAAAGGTTGTCATTTCTGTTAAGGAGGGACTTTTCAATGGATAGAACTGTTTAGGGTCACACAAACGTCTATAAATAACCCCTCACTCAAATTCTATAAGTAACTGTTTTAGGTCACACACTCCTGTGAATATACCTTTTCCCAAGGTTCTACACATATCCCAATAAATCCATTGGTTCGTCAAACTGGAGTTTGATATAATTATTTTTCTTATATATTTTATGTTTATATTTATTTAGCTATTTATTTGAAATGAGAGAGAGAGAGAGGGAGAGGGAGAGAGAGAGAATGAGAATGAATGAGCATGGGTAAGCCAGGGCCTCTTTACAATGCAAAAGGACTATGCATGCATGTGCCACTTTGTGCATCTGGCTTGATATGGACATATGAGATTTGAACCTGGGTTGAACACAGATCAGCAGGCTTTGCAAACAAGTACCTTTAATTGCTAAGCCTTCACCCCTGTCCATAATTGGTTTGTTTTGTCTGTGTTTAGTACTCCCCTATTTGGGCTGGAAAGACATTTTGTTCCTATTTTCCCAGGGGTGGGGTGAAAACAGTACAAATAAAGAAAACTAGTTCACCAGAGAGAGGAACTTATTTCTGTCCAAAATTTAGATCTACACAAAGAATTGAAAAGTTTGAAAACAGAAAAGGTAGAAAAACAAAACAAAAAACTATTCAAATCATCTCAATACTCTCAAAAGGATATTGCCTAAAATTTAGTGTACTTTCATTCTATTTATTTTTGAACTTCATTAGTAAATTAGTAAGAAAAGTTGTCAATAATATATTAAGAGACAGAACAGATAAGATAAAGGAAGAAGAAAGAAAGGGGGAAGAAATATTATAAGGGAATTGTATGTCTAGTTTTTAAAAATTTATTCACTGTTTATTCTGTAAGACAAATATTATTATTAAATATATTTATTAACTCATTTGATTCCTTACAATTGCCTCATGTGTTAAGAAATTTTTTATTAATTATGTATACAGTGTGAATACAGCCACATTGGAACCATCGTTAGGCTCCTCCCTGTCCTCCCCCCTCTACAGGGACCCCCCCTTGTTGGGGAATGTAGGTCGTGCATTGTGGGGTTAGCCATCAGTTATGGGTAAGAGACAATGTCTCTGTGCATAATGTCCCAACATGAGGCTCTAGCAATCTTTCTGCCCCCTTTTCCACAAATTTCCCTGAGCCATGATGGGTTCCTTTCAGGTTTACTTCAGTGCTGAGGTCTTGGGAGCCTCTGTGTCTCTGGATATCTGGCTTGGTAGGAGTTGGGTGTTTCTGTGTCTATCTCCTTCACCCTTGTGCCTGTACCCGGTTCACCAAGAAAGCAGCACTCTTGCTCATTTCCCCAATTACTCTTGGTTTCAGTTGGGGCCTGGTGAGGTGCAATGGGCTGATTCTTTCCTCAGGTAATGTGTCCACCGGAAAAAGAGAAGCAAAGTCTCCAACAGAGATTGAAGTCAGCACCAGACAAATGGTTTTATTTAGGTTTTGAAGAGTCACTATAGTTTCCTACAATGGCTGGACTAACTTACACTCCCATAGATGGTCTGTAAAGGTTCTTCTTTCTGTACATCTTCATCAGTATACATCATACCTACCCTATAAATAGGTTCAAGTATGATGTAAATTAAGAAAATCTGGTTAATTAATTTTAAAAAGTGAAAGAAGGGTTAGAACATGCATCTAATTTACGTGCAAATTTTAAAGTACTTAAGAGCAGAAAGAAAATGCACCTGCTATCACCATTTCTCCCAAATTTTGCAATGAAGCAAGTTAAGAAAGAGAACTCTAAGACATGAGGATGTGGAGAAAAGAAGACATGGAATTGTCATAATTATCAGCTAATATGATTGCCATCATAAAATATTCCCAAATATTTAGGCCTATTATAAGAATAAATAATGGAGTTCAGCAAATATTTTGAAACAATATAAATACAGGAAATTAAATATATTCCTATAAACCCATAAATAGCTGATGAAACCATAACTAGTTTTAAGATCATTTAAGATAAGTAAAGAAAAGCAAAAAAGCATATAATATATCTACATCTATATAGATAAATATATATTTGAAAAGGTTTGTTACCACCTTTGTTCCTTGTTTCTTTAATGACACAACAATCTGTAAATGTTGTGATATATACTATTTCCCTCTGTCTCTGGTGCTATAAATTCCATAAGGACACAGGCTCTATTTCTCCTATTTTTCCAGCAGCTAATCTACCTTGCCAATTCTAGAACCTCAAATGAATGGTTCCGACATGTCTACCCTATAGAAAAATCCAGTTTTTATTTTTCTATTTTAGTTATTTGTGAGCAGAGAGGGATACAGAATGCTGGCAAGGATATTTAAATTCTGATGGTGATGGTTCAACAGATAAAGAAGAAAAACTGGAGGTGGTGAAAAGGGGTACTAGGGAATATGTTTTCCCATCATGTTTTACTGTAAAGTAGAAGAGAAAAAAACTAAGACTCTAGCTGGAAAGGAAAATGTAACCAAGAAAACACTTCCAAGGTGAAAGAAGGAAACACTGAATAACTTGAGTGCTGAAGAAATTATTTGGTAGACAAAAGGGGAAGATAGGATGTAGGGAACAAAATTAAAATGGTGGGCACCTTTGCACAAGTAGAGGATTTACTTTAAATAGAAACAGGAGGAAATATCTATAGTTAAGAGAAACCAGGAGACATGGTGTTCTTAGCTTCCAGACTGGTTGGTATGGGAGGCACTGAGAGAAGGCTACAGAGTGTATTGATTTGGGCACTGAAAAAAGTCAGTTCTAAACTGGAGTGCATGTTGAAGAGCTGAAGAATCAGACACTGATGAAATTGGCAAAAGTTGTGGAATGTGGTGCTAGGTAACACCTGAAGTAAAGGATTGCACAAACTTCCATGGCCTTTCTGATGTTCCTAATAAAGATCCTTCCCAAACCTGATATCAGAGGGATCTTCTTTGTGATGGGGATACTTGTTAATATATCAACTGCACTAGTATCCATTTGTTACTACCTGGTCCCTGGCAAAGAGTTTGTGAAACCTTTCTAGTTTTCTCATGGATGGCATGACAGCACCTTTTGTTATCAATGGTCACAACCCTTGATTTCTTTCATTACATCTTCTAAGACCCTTCGAATCTTTGAATAAGAACTTTTTTGTATGCTCATTGGGTAATTGGTAGCTGGGGTCTCTAGATAGCTCCAGGATATAGGGAGGTCACCAGAAAAATCAAGGTATGATTAAGACATACCTTGATCTCTGGGGATGGAAGAGGGAGTATAAATTAGTGATTTAAACCATCCTGTCTGTGTAATTAAGCCTCCATAAAAACCTGAAAGGAAGGAGTTCAGAGATCATTCAGGTTGGTACAAGCCTCTGTATGTCCAGAATGGCGTAGTAAACTCCATGGGGACAGAAGCTCCTACTCTCATGATGCTCCAGACCTCCTCTTTCTTCTGTCGGCCATAGGCATCCTTTATAATGTCTTCTGTAAAATCTGGACCATACATACAAATATCTTCTTGAGTTTGGGGAGTCACTATAACAAATGATAAAAACCTGAGGAGGGACTTGCGTGGAGGGGAGATGTTGATAGCCAGTTGATTCAAACTGTAGGTCATATGTAATCAGTTTCTGAAGTATTGGATGGCCCTGTGGCCTTGAGCCCTTAACCTATAGGGTCTAATGGCTAACTCCAGTTAATTTATGTCAAAATGGAAGCTCAAGTGGTGTCAAAAGAGGTGGATAGGGCTGGAGAGATGGCTTAGTGGTTAAGCACTTGCCTGTGAAGCCTAAGGACCCCAGTTCGAGGCTTGGTTCCCCAGGTCCCACGTTAGCCAGATGAACAAGGGGGTGCACGCATCTGGAGTTCGTTTGCAGTGGCTAGAAGCCCTGGCACACCCATTCTCTCTCTCTCTGTCTGCCTCCTTCTCTCTCTGTCTGTCGCTCTCAACTAAATAAATAAAAATAAAAAATATTTTAAAAAAAGAGGAGGATAATTGGTTGCCTTCTGAATCTGTTGCAAAATACCAAAGATTGGTTTAATATATAAAGAACAGAAACTTATTTCTCATAGTTACAGAGAAAATTATTTCTCATAGTTCCAGAGTCTTGGAAATCCATGAACAAGGTACCAGTTGATTTTCGTTTTTGGTAAGGTCCCAGTCTTAGCTCCCAGGAGGGGACAAACACCATGTCCTCATGACAGAAATACAAGGGACCATGACCTGCAACCTCAAACCTTCTGTAAAGGTGGTAATCCCATTCTAAAGATGGAACTCCTTATTTAGTACCTTTCACAGCTAACATCTCTGAGCACTCTTGTATCATCCCCCACTATGCTAACAAACCTATTACAAAAGTCACCTGTAGTATAGAGTCCAGGAATGGGAGTAATAACAAACGAAATAGATTGAAAAGGACATGTAATGAAATAGGAAGAAAACCACAGAAACATGTTGTCCTAGAAATCAAAGAAAATGATTCAAAGTTAAAAAAAGAGAGAGAGAGAGATGGCTTGATTCAAAAGCTGCTGAGGGAAGACAAACACAGGACGAAGAAATGGCCCTTGGGCTGGTAAAAACAGAGATCACTGGAGACTTGGTAAGAGTAGATTCCATGGAAACAGTGAAGTGAAACCCTCAATAGAGGATATTCAAAATAACATTGGGAGAGGAGTGGGACATAGACCCCAAGACTGCCATTCGGTCAATGACTAACAGGGAGGATTCTCAGGGACTTGTAGAATGAAGTCTAGGGGAGAAGGAAGAAAAAGCTTGTATTCCTCCTCTCCCTATGTTCAATTACCAACAGTAAGCTGTGAAAACTCCTGCCAATTAATCAGCTCATTGGAGATGGAGAATCTGAGATTTTTGACTTGGGATGATTACCGACACAGCCCCTGCTTTATGTATACCAAAATCCCAGCATTCACCAACGACAGTGAGTTTTCAACACCCATCATATTGCTTAGGTAATGAGTTCCCTTGTAAGGAGGCCCTTTCAAGTCAAGCCTGTTTTGCTAAATTTCTCTGCACAAAGAGAGTCAGCCAATACAGATGATTCCTGTCATGAGTTTGGTTTTAAAGAGCATAAGAGACACCAGATGACAGGTGGAAAGAATAGACAGTGTTAGATTTCTATTGTATTTTAGCTTTAGTAAAAGTTGGATGACATAATATTGGATGTTTGTAGGAATAGCACAGTAAGGAGACAAAAGTCAGTGATGGGAGAGTGACATGTAAGTGGAAGATTGTAAAATTCAGTGTCCACTAATGACCTCTGGCAGTTCATACCCACCAAATAGGTGACCAAGTACATAAATAATGAGAGTACTACTGAATGAGTTTTTACAACCTAAAGAAGCCTGGGAAGCTAGCAACCACATCAAGAAGCAAGGATATGATCATTGCCATACCAAACACCAGAGGTCCATTAGGATGCCACTTTCCATCTCTACAGAATAATGAGCATCTTCCTTTCCAACTGCGTTGACTCTTCTTGTTTGTTTTTGAATTAGGAATAAAGGAGAATAGACGGGGTGTGCTATGCTTTGTCTTCTTTGTTTGTTAGCTCCATTTAAATGATTGAGTGTGACTGTAAATTATTGATTATTTTCATCCCTTTGAGTACTGATGGAAATTTAGATTATATCTAGTTATTTTCTATTACAAATATTGATATTGTGAATTTCCTTATTCATGTCTAGTGAACATAGGTACACAATTTTGTTGAGTTTACACCTAGCAGTTGTAGTGTGTGGTGGGAGAATGTAGTCCACCTTCATTGACACCACAGTGGCTGTATCAACTTATACTCCTATAGCATTTATGCAAAAGTTCCCATTTCTTATCTGTATCAAGCTGATATTATCTGTCTTTTCCATCATGGTCATTCTGTTGTATAATATATCCCACCAAAGAATTATTTTTGACTATAATTCTAACAATTGGAACCCTGAAACCTTAACCTTTTTTTATAACATTTTATTTATTTATT
Source organism: Jaculus jaculus (assembly GCF_020740685.1). Classification (NCBI taxonomy): domain Eukaryota; kingdom Metazoa; phylum Chordata; class Mammalia; order Rodentia; family Dipodidae; genus Jaculus; species Jaculus jaculus. The sequence continues at coordinate 92,886,851 of NC_059109.1, forward strand.
ATATAGTTTTTGAGAAAGAGAGAGAGAGAAAATGGGCATGGCAGGTACTCTAGCCACTGCAAAGGACTCCAGGTGCATGTGTCAACATGTGCATTTGTTTTATATGGACACTGTGGGATCAGACCTGGGCCCTTAGGCTTCACCTTTAACTACTAAGCCATCTCTCTTTATGGCTGAGCTGTTTTTCCAGCCCTTAAACCCTAAACTCTTACCATCACTAATTTTTAACACCACAATTTTATGTTCCTACCTCCCATCTACATAAGTAGAGTTTGGTGCTCATGAAACATGGAAGGGTAGGTAGATGTTTATATCAGACCATAGGTATTAACCCTCTGCATCTGTACTATGCCCCTAGCCAGAGGGCTTTTGGACATTACTACAATTTTCTGCTATATTCCAGGGCTATTAAAGGATACTGTGGACTCAGTTTGACCTGACTGTGGCCATCTTGAGTCATCACTGTCATGATTGCCCCAGTTAACCCTTGTCAGTTTTCTAGACACAGTTTCCTAACACACTGTAAGTAAACAAAACAATTAAGAGTGCTATGTGGAACTTTACAACCAGTCCCACCCTGTTGCTGGGAATGTGTCGGATTTTGAGTAGCTTGATAGAAATTTAGGTTTATGCCAACATGGATGAAATAATTTTTGTCTTGAACCTGTCTTTCTGACCCAAAGTGTGGAAATTCATACTTGGCCTTCCTGTCACCAGGACTACACTCTTCTTAGGCCCACAAAACTGTACTCATTGCAGTTCTTTATATTTCTGTCCCTTTGTATTTTCAGCCTCTCAGTATCCAGGGGTCAATTCTCATAAACTGTGGCCAGATTGTTTTGGAACAAATGTGCTGTGTTCTTTTATGCTCTAATCTCATATTTATCTTCCACTAAAATATTTTCTTTGTCATTTAGTCTCCCAAGTGCCATGTCTGCCTTCACTCCAACACCACACCCTGCTTCTGTGGGTCAAACCCAACCCATTCCCACATTTTAATTCTTGTGTTATTTTCTTGTGGCTTTTTTTTCCCCTCTGTATTCGTTGCACTTAAGTTCTACTAATTTCTCATTCATCTCTTCATCCCTGCCATTTTTTTTAATATATTTTTTAAATTTTTTATTTATTTATTTGAGAGCGTCAGACACAGAGAGAAAGACAGAGGGAGAGAGAGAGAATGGGCGCGCCAGGGCTTCCAGCCTCTGCAAACGAACTCCAGACGCGTGCGCCCCCTTGTGCATCTGGCTAACGTGGGACCTGGGGAACCGAGCCTCGAACCAGGGTCCTTAGGCTTCACAGGCAAGCGCTTAACCGCTAAGCCGTCTCTCCAGCCCATCCTTGCCATTTTTGACCTAAGAATTTTTCTCTAACTTGCCATCAGTGGGTGCCTTTGTCTAGACATCTCACCACTTACATGTGTTCTCTAAATTTCAAGTCAGTTAGCCTGCAGAAATGTGATGCAAACTTTTTTAAAATATGAAGTTAATTTGAAAGCTAAAAAAATCATAGGTTGGCCATAATGTACAGAAATGTGCCTGCATTTCAATTAGCACTTCCAGTTCAGGGCTATATACCAGGTTTATTTAGGCAGGTACTGACTGACCGGGTGTAATCCCAGTTACCATTTGGGATAATTTTGGTCTCAGTTATGCTGTGCTCCTCTTGGGTCCCTCTTTGGTGCACTGTGGGTTCAAATAGGCTTGTTGGGTCGCTGGGCCACTGCTCTGTTTGCAGGAGCTGGGCACTGGTAGTGGGGGAGGGGAGGCTATTGATGGTGGCTCTACTTCTCTCTCTGGACCCCGTGATCCTCTACCTCATGATCTGCTCCTCCGTTGTTCACTGCCCATTCTCCCTTCACAGTTCCTGAGTTTGTGAAGAGCTCCAGTGTGAGTGGGAAACCCCCTCACCTGGCTTTGCCTGTGGCTCAAGCCCACCCTGGCTGCTGTGGCCCAGGGGACCTGGTGCTGCTGCTGCTGGAGCTGCTTCTGCCTGAGGGTGTGGACTCTGGATGCTCTGGATCTCTCCTACTTCTCTGCTGCCATTTTAATTTCTTATACACCTCACTTTTTAGTAAAAATGTGTATTTTGCTGTTTTTCTTTTGGGGGGGGCTTTTTCTCCCCTAGGCTGCTTTGGTGTGGGTCCTACTCCACCATCCTAACTGGAAGTCTCCTCCCTGCATTTCAGTATGTCACAGAGTTATCAAGATGGAAAGCCTCCAGAAAATGGAGGGAAATGTGAACACTTTAGGTTGGGTGTGTTCCTCCCTCCATGATTAGCGTGTTGTGCTCAATATACCGTGTACCTCAGCATAGTCACTACCTACAGAGAAGGATGCTGTGCAAAGTCTTTGCTCATTATCTTCTCTAGGCCTAGCCTTGCTTTTGTGTACTAGGTAGTTAGGATAACCCATCAGGGAAACTCACCTCCAAATTTGATGGCTTAAAACAAAAAGCAACTACTATAAGAACTGGCAATTTAGTTAGTCTAAGCTAGGCAGATCTTCAGTTCTGCTACATGGTTGTTTCTTAGCTATCTATAATGCTTTGGCTGGGGTGACTGAGCTGGCCGATCTCTGCTCTAGGTGTTCTCCTTTGTCTCTCTTGCCTCTGGGGTAATAGGGGTAATAGTCTAGCTGAGCTTTCCATGGTAATGTTAAAGGAAAGAGGACAAGTGTGAGAGAGCCCAGCCTTACAGGAACTTTTCATGCATCAGGAAATACTCTTTCATACCCATTGACAAAAACAAGTCCTGTGACTGGTGCCAGAGTTGAAATGGGAAGCACAGGGAAGAACCTATCTGTCGGGCACTTCCAGGCACAGGCTGGAGCCTTCTGGAGAGGGGCCTGAGCTGCCAGGCATGGCTAAGGGCCCCCAGGCCACAGGAGGCCACTACCTCTCCAAGCCCAGCACACCTGAATTTAAGCTTTGCCCATAGTCCTGTGACCTTTGGCCAGTTGCCTAGGAAACTTTTTATCACCCAGCACCTTCACAGCCCATCACCCTGAGACCCTAGATCACCTGACTCCCCCACCCCACCATTGCCTATGTACTGAAATGAATGTCCCCATATGCTAATTAGGCACCAGGAATGAACCTGGTACATCCAATCCCTTTAGGACCCTTCCCCCTGCCCTCAGATGCTTATAAACCCATTTCCCTGACAATAAACTGAGAGAGCTGTTCAACTATCTCCTGGGGGTGATTCTTTCCTCACATGCTCACCCACCCAGGTTGCCGGGGTGACTTTGGGTGACTGCAGTTTCTGGGAGCAAGGACACAGGAACCCACACCTGGCTGGAGGCTCGGAGGCAAGGGTGAAGAGCAGGGCTATTTGTTCACACTATCATGCCAGTTCATCTTACACAAGTCACCTAATCTTTCTAAGCCTCCATTCTGTTGTCAATAATTAGGGAATGATTATAACCAAGGAGGCACTTCCAATTTTTTTAATGATTTAAATTATGAGAAATAGATTATAAAACATTAGTGCTTCCAAAGTGTTGAAGAGATACATACATGAGATGACATTATTTGTAATTTTATTCTTATTATATTTACATGGCTGGCTCTATGAGAAGTGTGAGCTGGATTTTCAGTACCTCTGGCATCACAAGTGGTTTCCTTGAACTAGACCTCCCAGAAACTTCCATTAAAGTAGAGCACCCATTTTTAAGAAGCATACAATGAACGAATGAGGTTGTCAAGGAAATGGTTAGATAATCCTTATTCTTTTGTGCAGTAAACCAAGCTGAACTAATAACTGTTCAAGTTTTCTATCAGTTATTACAAAGTTTTAGAAATGTATATTAGAAACACCTAGTCCAGAGGTTAAAAAAAATTACATCTAAGATGAACTTTTGATATATCAGAATGAAAATATATTGGTAACTGAAGTGGACTCTACAGAGCCTTCAGAGGAGATGTTCTGAATCTAGAAGGGATGGGTAAAGTTGCTTGGTCCCTCAGGTGTGTGGGAAGGGACCATTCTAGACTGAAGCTTGTATAAACAAAATGTCTGAGAGATGCATATTTAGACATTGCTTATTAGTGTAGGAATATATAATAGATTCATAACTATGAGAAAAAAAGAAGTTATGCAGGGGGCGGGGGAAGGTGTTGCAGTCAGGTTTGCATTGCTGGCACAAAACACCCAACCAAGAGCAGCCTGTGAGGAAAAATAAAGTTTATATTAGCTTACAGACTTGAGGGGAAGCTCCATTATGGCAGGGAAAACAATGGCATGAGCAAGGGTGGACATCACCTCCTGGCCAACATCAGGTGGACAACAGCAACAGGAGAGTGTGCCAAATACTGGCAAAGGGACCCATAAGCGTGCCCCCAACAATACACTGTCTCCAGGAGGTGTTAATTCCCAAATCTCCATCAGCTGGGAACCTACCATTCAGGACACACCTAAGTTTATGGGGGACACCTGAATGAAACCAACACAGAAGGGGAGTACAAGGTTTTAACTAGGTGACATGTTCAGTTTTGTGTGTTATAATGAGGAGTAGAGACTGGAATTGGTAATGGTCATGGATGGCAAGACAATAGGATGATATTGCAAAAGTTGAGGTGACAGATGCCCTGTCATTTTCTTGAGCTCTATTGTAGGAGAGCTTATGAGAAAAGGGTGGACATGACAGACCTTCACTAGTACTAATGTGATTTTGTGATCAACTTGATAGATAAAAGAGGTTTCTCCATCCATATTACAAGCATGAGAAAGATCTCTGGGTTTTTCATTATATGCATCAATCATCAGATTAGTGCTTGCTGAGAGTGTACTTTGTACAGACCAAGGCACTAGTCTCTATAGAGTATCTATTAAGATGTTGATATACAGGCCACTGACAATTAGTAAACAAATATCAACAGTAAGTTTAAAAGTTAACAATAAAGGTTGTATCAAGGAACACACAAAGAATTATAAGATGATTGAGAAAAGTATCACCAAAACTTTCTCATCAGAAATTAATAACCTTTCTCACTAGGTGTCTGGAAGAAATCATTCTAAGCCTAGATTGTTCTTACCTCTATTCATTGCCATAATAGACTCTATTTTCTTAGTGGGATGCAGGAAAATGTCATTTTTATTTGCTCTCTACTCTTTGTGAAATAATAAGACACAAAACAAGAGTTCTTCTAATGTTTTCTCACAAAAATGCCTGAGAATTCACAATAGCACCACAAGGTGAAAATTGAGCATCCAAGACATGAGTGTATGGGACACACTTCAAATTCAAACCAAAATATTCTACTTCTGGCTCAAAAAAATTCATGATCACATCAATGTGCCAAATATACTTGGTCCGACTTGAAAAGTCTGCATAATCCAAATAGTCCCAAGATGGTTCAAAAAGTTCGTCTGTCTAGAATCTTGTGAGATCCAAGGCAACCTCTTAGCTGTGAACCATAGACTATGAAAAAGAAAGTTTCATACTTTCAATATACAAGTGGCACAGAGACAACATTCCCACTCCAAATGGAAAATACAGGAGGACAGAAAAGAAAGACTGGACTAAAGTGAGCCCAAAACTATCATGGAGAATGTTAAATGCTGTAGTGTTGTGTTAATAATTCAGAGCATGTGATAGCACCATGGGCTTAAGCATTATTGCACTCATGGCCCTGGAATTTGCAGCAATATGGCCTCTTTCTTGGGTTGGCTCTATTCGGTGCCTATAGCTTCTCCTGGCAGACATTCCATACTCCTGGAATCTCCAAAATCCTGGGATCTCCACTACCACATAGGCTTCACTATCTCTGATCCACACATCTGTCCTGTAGGGAATACAGTCCTTCTTCACATTGCCTGGCATGAACATTTTTTTCAACCTTGGTAAAAGTCTCTGGGAGTCAGTAGTTCTTGAATTCTGATGTGGGCAAAATCAGCAGTACCAGGTATGCAAAGGAAAGTTCTGCTGACAGCTACAGAGGTAGCCACACCCTCTTTTACAATAGTCTCTTAATTTCCTGAGTGGCTGAACCCAGAAAAGTACTCCCTTATGTGGCCATTTTGTAGAAGGATACACCACTGACTCTGTCATCTTAGACACTGTATTTTACAGTTGAAACCTTTCAAAACATTACATTTTTACTCCCTGAAGCCTTCAATGAGTGGAGACTTACCCTCATTTCACCTTTTTTCTAGTCCCAGTAAAAGTCATCTGATTCTATTTAATAACACTATCCTCTTCAACAACTAGTTATTTTATCCCCAGGAGTCTTGCTTGAAACCTTAAATATGCATATTTTCCTTTTCTTACCAAACTTCATGTTTTAAAAATTCTTCTATTTTCTTCTTTTCTGGTCTCTTACTATTCATATGGCTAAAGCAGACAGGAATAGCCATGCCATAGCCTGCATCCTCCGCTGTCTTGAAATTTCCTTCATTACGCAAGTTGCTTCATTACTTTTGAATTCAGTCTCATTCAGTATTTCTGGACATGGACAGACTATCACCAGATTTGTTACCAGAATATAATAAGAATGGCCTCTAGTCCAATCACTAACAGAGTTCTTATTCTTGTTTGAAAAATCTGTGAGCACACACTTTATTGTTTGAGCGTTCTGGACTTCCAAATGCTCACCAGAGTCCTTGCTGAGGTCTGCTTACTGTGTCCTCTACAATAAATTAGTCTGACTTTCTAAAAATCTCCCACATTCCTTCTATAAATCAGTCCCAAAGACTAAAGCAAGACATAAAGAAAATTACAGCAATGATAATACTCTTCATTCCAGTTTTCTGTACTAGTTACATATCTTGACAGATGCTTTTTGGATAGAAAGCAGTAAGGACCATAAGTTTATTGCTCATCTGAAACATGTATTTTCAGCATTTAGTCAGAGTTAAGTTCATTTGGAAGCAAATGCTTTACAATTAGCATTGGAGAATATAATCTTTCTCAGAGAATGCTGATATTTGTCTACAAATCTTGATTGTGAATTGAAGTAGATTACTTACAGCCCTTTTCCTCAGAGAAAGTGAACTGGCGTTTGAGTGGCTTAAAGGACCGAATTTCATGGTTGTAAAGAAGATTTTGCTGATTGAGTCCACTAAGCATTTCTGTTAGAACCATGGAAAATTCAGTGAAAATCTCTGCAACCTTTAAGTCCTGAATTGACTCAGAATGTTTCAATATTAGGTCATCTGTTTGGGCAGGTAGTTAGAAAGAATTTATTAGAACAATGTTAAAGGGAAAAAGTTCATTTCCTGAAGTAAAATCTCAAAAGATAATGGTACACACATTTGCTGCCCCTTCGAAGTATAAATGATACATCATTCAGATTACATCAGGAGTTTTCATTTCTTTCCTATAGTAATATAACTTTTTTATGGAAATTCAAGATTTGTTTTCTGCAATAATGACTATGTAGGCAATACCAAGAGAATGAAGAAGGTGAACTGAACCCTGTGAAATTTGCCCTTTTGCAAAGGAAATCTTTATTTTTCTGTGGTAGTAACACCTTTCTATAGTTGCCATCTGGGGCAGAAAACTTCTGAAGACTTCAGAAAAATTAAAATTTTGAAAAATTCTGGTACTAAAATTTTCTCAGTTCTAAAAAAGTATACCATGCTAGCCAAATCTCATGAATAGCCAAATACTATTTCATAACAAAACAAGGTTATTGCTAATCTATGAAGTTATTATGGTAAAGCTGGGATGCTTAACTCTGATTTTGAAATAAAATTAATTTATTGATTTTTTAAAAACTCATTTTAACTTGGGTTATGTTTTTTTCTCCCCTTTGTTCATTTTCAGTTATGTTATGTTTATATTGTTAATATGAAGCCATTCTTTAATCAATATCTGCTAGTACCCATTTTGCTTTCTGAGAAATTCAATTTTGGAAGCACAATAAGTACACAAAAATATTCAAGTAGTTTATTATGAACATCTAAACAACTATGGCCAAGTAGTTCAGTTATAAGAACAATAAATAGAACCTAAAACATACATTCTCTTCTAGTGAACACTCTATTCTCTATTCTGTAAAGATGGACATAACATATCTTTTTCTTAAGTTGTTCTGTGTGTATGTGTGTGTGTCATGAGTTTAGCAAACATGCATATGATGTATGTACATGTATGTGCATATATGCTGCCCTGTGTGTACATATTTAGCACACTAAGACAATGCTGTGTGTCCTGCTGTATTGTTCTTCCATCTTATTTTCTTGTAGCAGAGTCTTGCACTAAACTCAGAGCTCTCCATTTTGCAGTTATATTGACTGACCAGCAAACCCCAGCTATCATGTCTCTGCTCACCTCAGCATTGGGGTTACTGGCATGTCTCAGCTGTTTATGAGGGTGCTGGCGATTGAATTCAGGTCCTTATGCTTGTGTACAAGCATTCTTATCCATTGACCCATCTCTCCAGGTCCTGACAATAATATTTATTCCTGCAAAACAATGTCGCTAAACCAGATGTTTTTTAATTTTATGCTTCATAATGAATAAATTTGCAACGTTCTCCTATTTACTGCCCCAATACAAGTTCAGCAATTTAATAGAAAATGCAAAAATTACAGATCAGGTTTGCAAGGGGAAGGAAGATTAAAAATACACACTTAAATATTTTTATTTGTGAGGATAGAGAGATTGAGAGAGAAAGAGAGAGAGAGAGAAGACCAGAGCCTCTTGCTGCTGCAAATGAACTCCCTATGCACCACTTTGTGAATCTGGTTTTACATGGGCATTGGTGAATCAAACCTAGACTCACAGGCTTTGCAAGGAAGCTCTTTTCACTGCTGAACTATCTCCAAGCCCCAAACACACTTTTATTTTTTATTTTTTATTTTTGAGGTATGGTTTTGCTCTAGACCAGGCTGACTTGGAATTCATTATGTAGTCATAGTCTTAGGGTGGCCACAATCGTACAGTGATCCTCCTACCTCTGCCTCCCAAGTGCTGGGATCAAAGGCATGTGCCACCACACCCAACTCCAAACACATATTTTTGATGTGGCTTCTGAGCACTGAATTCTCATTTATTGCAGTTACATATTATGGCCAGTAGTATTATCAAGTTTAGAAATGTACATACTTATGGTTTATGATTCCACAAGTCAATTTCTAGGCATCTCACTGCAGCTATGTTCATAAGAGTAAAGCAAAAACAACTGAAATGTTTACTAAGGAGAAATTAGTCATATGAATGTTAGAATACCTAGTCATGGATCTTCCCCTCACTAACTGCAAGGTGATGACATGAAAGTAATGTATCATGCATGAATCAAAAAGTAGTATTCAAAATATTTTATTATGGTTCAATTTGTGTTAAAGTGTGTAGATTGAGATTAAATAAACATGACATAAAAGTGTAAAACTGAGACAATAACAGGAAGAAAGAAGATATCAAGTATATGCAGATAAGATGTGAGTCTGAAAATGACCTTGAAGCTATTTATTCTTATGTAAATGATTTTGATGTAAATCAATAAATTTAATTAGATTTGGGTAGCTTGAGGATTATTTAGCTTAAAAGGTTTTCAAATATTTTTACTTCTGTCCTAAAATTTGTTTAGATTTGGATGAGTAAATTTGACTTTTAAGAAAATATAATCTTTTCTTCTTATCATTGGTTGATATATTTCTACATTTATATTTGTCCATTCTATGCTTGTCAGTGCTATGTTTCAGTGTTTTAAAGAAAATACATTATATATCATGTTTATTTATACCTAGATTATTTTTCACATTAATAATATGAATGGAGATATCCTCTTACTCAGATTTTAAAGCAGGAAACCACTGATTTTCTATTTATAATCATATTATTTCTGACAACACTAAGTTCTCTTTTCTATAAGACACACAAATTTATAACTAAGACAGGCACACATATTTATGTGTACATATTTATGTACACTTTTCTATATGTATGGTATACTTAATTCAAATGTCAAATTAAATGTCCAGTCAAACCAATATGATGTGATAAAAATATGGTTCCTTAACAGCTGACATCTGTGTCTTTGTTGAAGAGTTAGAAAAATAGTATCTCTGCGTTTTAGTTGTCTCAATTTAAAAATGGGAATATTGATACTTATTCTTTCAATTTATATGGTTGAGTTAAAAATTATCAAGTGAGGTAATGGGCATGAACAATAGAAGCTATAGGAATGTTTGTTCTTGGAGGAGCAAAAGCAAATGTGGTTTCCACTTTAATCTTTAAATGATTTTGCACTATTAAGAAATAGCTCCTTTTGAAACTGATAGTAATTGCGTTTTGGATCAATTTTTTTAAAGCAGGTTTGTCAGTTATATAGTACTTTTTAATGCACCCAGATTGTTGCTTTTTTTTTTTTTTTCAGAAAACATCAAATTACATGACAACTTGTACATGGTGCATTCAATTTCTCACACCTAGAATGCATGAAAAGCAAAAGGTCTACATAGAATGCAGGAACTCAAATTTAATGGCATCAAATGATACATAATTTGATTTGTTCAACCACATTTCCCCAAAATTAATCACTGAGTGTCAATATCTTTTCATCCTTCATGGCTCACTATGTCAAAAGAAAACTGCCTTTTTGCCATAGCATTACTAATCAGTAATATTTGGTTCTTTCGATTTAGCATTTTAATCCAGAGATCAGCATCTGGAAACATTTTAAAAGGTCAGACTGCTACACCCTTATTCAATTTAGTAAAATTTCAAAAACATAATGAGCTTCCTTTCTGACCCTCCTAATATGCTTCGAACCACCTTTAGAAATCAATGGAAACTTTGTTACAGTAGAAAGAGAGAGTAGAGATTAGGAGAAGAACTTGGGCTGCATAATTTGCAACATACATTTATTCCACTGATGTTTCCCTAGGTCAGTATGATCACCTCAGAACTTTGGGAATGGCTAATTATTTGTAGGGTAAAAGATTATAAGATATTCAGTAGTGTGCTAGTCAAGTTTGCATCCTTATAATACATGACTGAAATGATCAACATAGTAAGAGAAAAGGTTTATTTGGGGCTTATAGTTTAAAAGTCCTAATGCATGGAGGCCATTGCTCTGTGTGTGAGGAAGCACATTATAGTGCAAGCATGTGGCATCTCTCTCACTCACAGCAGGAAGAAAAGGAAGTGAGGAGATGGCTGTGATCCCATTGTTTCATTCAAGGGCATATTCCAAATGACCTGAAGACATCATACTAGGCCCCACCTCCCAAAGTTTCACTTCTGACCAGTAGTGCTACTTCAGAGATGAAGAATTTAGTACATGGACATTTTGGGACATCAAAGATCCAAACTATAGCCAGTAGCTTTCCTGGTTCCTGAGCACCTGATGCCAGGAGCACTTCTACCTCATGTGTGACACCCACATGAAAAATCTCTCTCACAACTTCCAGATAAGATGGTAGCATAGGTACCACACCAAAGCAGGCTAGGGGGTAAAAATCCAAAAAAAAAAAAAAAAAAAAAAAAAAACACCCAGCAAAATACACACTTTTACTAAAAAGTGAGGTGTATAGGAAATAGAAAGAGAAGTGGAGAAGTAGGAGAGATCCAAGGCATCCAGAGACCCTGTGGGCCAGCAGAAGCTGCTCCTGCAGGGTGTGTGCCAGCCAGCTACCAGGCTCGGCTTCAGCCACAGGAAAAGCCATGTGAGAGGATTTTCCACTCACACCAGAGCACTCCACAAACTCAAGAAACATGAAGGGAGAACGGCAGCAAACAACAGAGGAACAGATCACAAGGTAAACTACAGCAGCATCGGCTCCCTCCCCTTCCCCACCACCAGTGCCCAACCCTCGGAACAGTGCAGTGGTCCAGGGATCCAGCCACGACTACTTGAACTGGCAGAGCACCAAAGAGGGTCCCAATCAAGAGTACACCTGAGACCAAAATTATCCCAAAAGGTAACTGGGATTACACCAGGTCACTATCTGACTAATAAACCAGGTATATATGCCTGAACCAGAAGTTCTAATTGCACCTTCCATATCAGGATAAATTATATGTTAAATTGGATGGATGGTCAAATTTGTCATTCTTAAATAAGCTATATTTGAGGCTTGTTATTTGTTGCTTCTTGAATTATAGTGGCTTTGTTTACTTTTCTATTATACATTAGGAAAGGGTCTCACCTGGTCACAAGCTGACTTGGAACCCTGTACAGACCATAAATCTTCACCACGTTGTTGTCAGGATAAAGGGAGTAGGTGAGGCACCATGTAGCCTAAGGGACAGACAGAGGATCTGGTTGTCATAATACCTACTATTGGGTAAATACTCTGTACTGTTTATCACTGTAAGTATACATTGTTTAGTTAAATTTTAGAATCTGCCTGTATTTTGCTCCACTTAACCTACTTGAATACTCTCATAGCAGGCACAACCAACACCTAGAGTCAGTTTTGTAGATACTCTGAGAGTCTTCAGAGCCACACATAGAGCCTTAAGCTCCTACCCTGAAGATATGTAACATCAGATTGATTGAAACAGCTCATAATACACAGCTAACTGGAAAATCCAATCATTAAATAATCCAAGATGCAAAAATATATACATTACAACACAAGAAACACTAAAAATCAAGACAATAAAAATCCACCAAAAAGTATTAATGCATCAGAAATGACCTCCAATGAGAATGAGTTAGAGGAAATGCCTGAGAAACATTTCAAAAGAATGATGATAAATATGTTCAAAGAACTCAAAGAAGAAATCAAAGGAAGCAAAGAAGACACAGGATGCCAATTTAATGAAATAAAGAGGTCAATAATAGACATAAATAAGAAAATAGAAATAATAAAGAAAACTCAGTCAGAATTACTAGCAATGAAGAACACAGTTAATGAAATTAAAAACTCTGTAGAAAATCTCACCAGTAGAATGGATGAAGGAGAGGACAGAATATCTAAGCTAGAAGACCAGGTGGCAGATCTAATACAGTCCAACAAACAGAAAGACAAACTTATAGAAAAATATGAGTGGGAATTTCAAGATATTTGGGACACTATAAAAAGATCAAATATAAGAATTCAGGGCATAGTAGAAGGAGAAGAAGTTGACTCCAAAGGCATAGTAGGCGTCTTCAACAAAATGATAGAAGAAAATTTCACCCAAACTGGGAAAGAGGTGCTAAGGCAGATACAGGAAGCCTTTAGAACCCCAGCCAGACAAAACCTGGAAAGAACCTCTTCTCACCATATTATAATCAAACTTCCAAACACACACACCAAAGAAAAAATATTGAAAGCAGTTAGAGAGAAAAATCAAATTACCTACAAAGGCAAGCCTATCAGGATTACAGCAGATTACTCAACACAAACTTTAAAAGCCAGAAGGGCGTGGAGTGATGTATTTCAAGATGCAAAAGATAACAACTGTCAACCAAGGTTACTTTATCCTGCAAAGCTATCCATTCAAATAGACAGAGAAATAGGGACATTCCATGACAAAAGCAGGCTAAAGGACTATTTGAAGACAAAACCAGCTTTACAGAAAATACTTGAAAGAATCCTCCATGCTGAGGAAAAAGAAAAGCACACATATAAGGAACTGGGAAAAAACAAACAATACTCAAACACCAGTTAACACTAGTGAGCAAAGGTAAAACCAGAAGAACTACAAAAAAAAAAAAATGACAAAAATGAATACACACCTTTCAATAACATCTCTTAATATCAACGGCCTCAATGCTCCTACCAAAAGACACAGGTTTGCAGAGTGGGTTAAAAAGTAGGATCCTTCAATTTCTTGCCTTCAAGAAACCCACCTTTCTACAAAGGATGGGCACTATCTTAGGGTGAAAGGTTGGAAAACAGTGTTTCAAGCAAATGGACCTAGAAAACAAGCAGGGGTTGCTATCCTAATATCTGACAAGGTAGATTTCAGTCCAACATTAGTTAAGAAAGATAAGGAAGGCCACTTTATATTGATTAAAGGCACCCTCCAACAGGAGGACATTACAATCCTAAACATATATGCACCTAACATGGAGGCCCCCAAATTCATCAACCAAATGCTATTGGAACTAAGGTCACAGATAACACCAAACACAGTGGTAGTGGGTGAATTCAACACCCCACTCTCATCGATTGACAGGTCATCCCGGGAAAAAAATAAACAAAGAGGCATCTGGAATAAATAAGGTTATAGAAGGAATGGACCTAACAGATATATACAGGACATCTCATCCAAATGCTACAGAGTATACATTCCTTTCAGCAGCACATGGAACTTTCTCTAAAATAGACCATATATTAGGACACAAAGCAAATCTTAACAAATACAGGAAAATTGAAACAATTCCTTTAATTCTATCTGACTACAATGGGATCAAACTGCAAATCAATAGCAAGAAAGGCCATAGAGCATACACAAAATAATGGAAATTAAACAACACATTACTAAATGATGAATGGGTCAATGAAGAAATCAAGAGGGAAATCAAAAAATTTATAGAGTCAAATGATAATGAGAAAACAACATACCAAAATCTCTGGGACACAATGAAGGCAGTCATAGGAGGTAAATTTATAGATTTAAGTGCCTATATTAAGAAATTAGAAAGGTCACAAGTAAATGACCTAATGCTCACGTTAAAGCTTTGGAAAAAGAAGAACAAGGCAAACCAAACACAGCAGATGGGAAGAAATAATAAAGTTAGGGGCAGAAATTAATGAAATAGAAACTAAAAAAAAAAAAAAAAAATCCAAAGAATCAATGAAACAAAGAGTTGGTTCTTTGAAAGGATAAACAAGATTGATAAAGCCTTAGCAAGTCTGACCAAAAGAAAGAGAGAAGAGACAAAAATTAATAAAATTAGAGATTAAAAAGGTAACATCCCAAAAGAAGCCAGAAAAAATTAAAAAATCATAGGGACATACTATGAAAGAATATATTCCACAAAGTATGAAAATCTGAAAGAAATGGATGATTTACTTGATTTATATGACCTACCTAAATTAAATCAACATGAGATTTATTACTTAAATAGACCTATATCAAGCATGCCGATCCAAACAGTTATCAAAAATCTCCCAACTAAAAAGAGCCCAGGCCCAGATGGATTCACTGCTGAATTTTACCAAATCTTCAGGGAAGAGCTAACACCATTGCTTCTTAAGGTTTTCCATAAAATAGAAACAGAAGGAATCCTACCGAACTCCTTCTATGAAGCAAGCATCACCCTGATACCAAAACCAGGCAAAGATAGAACAAAAAAAGAAAATCACAGATCAATCTCCCTCATGAACATACATGCAAATATTCTCAAGAAAATATTGGCAAATAATACAAGAATATATGAGAATGATCATTCACCCTGACCAAGTAGGCTTTATCCCAGATATGCAGGGATGGTTCAATATACAAAAATCTATAAATGTAATACATTATATAAATGGATTGAAGGACAAAAATCACATGATCATCTCATTAGATGCAGAGAAAGCTTTTGACAAAATCCAACATCCCTTCATAATAAAAGACCTACAGAGAGTGGGGATGGAAGGAACATATCTCAATATAATAAAGGCTATTTATGACAAGCCTACAGCCAACATATTATTAAATAGGGAAAAACTGGAAGCTATCCCCCTAAAATCAGGTATAATCAAGGGTGTCCACTGTCCACACTTTTATTTAATATAGTGCTGGAAGTCATAGCCATAGCAATAAGGCAAGAGACACACATAAAAAGGGATACAAATTGGAAAGGAAGAGATCAAGTTATCATTATTTGCAGATGACATGATTCTATATATAAAGGACCCTAAAGACTCTACTAGCAAACTGTTAGAGCTGATAAAAACCTACATCCTGTAGCAGAATACAAAATAAATACACAGAAATCCTTCCTATATGCTAACAAAAAACACACAGAGGGTGAAATCAGAGAATAACTCCCATTCACAATTGCATCAAAGAAAATACAGTACCTTGGAAGAAATGAAACCAAGGCAGTAAAGGATCTCTACAATGAAATCTTTAAAACACTCAAGAGAGAAATTGCCGAAGACACTAGGAAGTGGAAAAACATCCCTTGTTCCTGGATTGGAAGAATCAATATTGTGAAAATGGCAATCTTACCAAAAGAAATCTACACATTTAATGCAATCCCCATCAAAATTCCAAAGGCATTCTTCACAGAAATAGAAAAAACAATCCAAAATTTCATTTGAAGTCACAAAAAAACTCAAATGTCTAAAATACTACTAAGCAACAAAAAGAAGGCTGGTGGTATCACCATACCTGATTTTATCCTATACTACAGAGCCATAGTAACAAAAAAAGCATGGTACTGGCACAAAAGCAGACATAAAGATAAATGGAACAGAATAGAGGTCCCAGATGTAAGTCCAGGTAGCTATAGCCACCTGATATTCGATAAAAATACCCAAAATACTCATTGGAGAAAAGACAGCCTCTTCAGCAAATGGTGTTGGGAAAACTGGATATGTATCTGTAGAAGGATGAAAATAGATTCTTTGCTCTCTCCATGCACAAGAATTAGGTCCGAATGGATTAAAGACCTTAACATCCAACTGGAAAACTGAAATTGCTAGAGGAAAAAGTAGGGGAAACCCTTCAACATATTGGTCTTGGCAATAACTTTCTGAATACAAGTCCAGTTGCTCAGGCAATAAAACCACAGATTAACCACAAGGACCTTATGAAATTACAAAGATTTAGTACTGTAAAGGACACTGTGAATAAAGCAGAATGGTCAAAAATCTTTGCCAGCTATATATCTGATTGAGGATTAATATCTAGGATATACAAAGAATTCAAAAGTTAAATAATAAGAAATCAAACAAGTCAATTAAAAAAATGGGCTATGGAGCTAAATAGAAAGCTCTCAAAAGAGGAAATATAGATGATGTAAAGCATCTAAAAAAATGTTCTACATCCCTAGTCATCAGGGAACTGCAGATTAAAACTACATTGAGATTCCATCTCATTCCTGTCAGATTGGCTACCATCATGAAAACAAATGATCATAAATGCTGGTGGGGATGTGGAAAAAGAGGTAGCCTTCTACACTGTTGGAAGGAATGCAATCTGGTCCAGCCATTGTGGAAATCAGTGTGGAGGTTCCTAAAACAGCTAAAGATTGATCTACCATATGACCCAGCTATAGCACTCCTATGCATATATCCTAAGGACTCATCCCATTTCCTTAGAAGTATGTGCTCAACCATATTTATTACTGCTCAATTTATAATACCTGGGAAATGGAACCAGCCTAGATGTTCCTCAATTGATGAGTGGATAATGAAGATATGGCACATTCATACAATGGAGTTCTACTCAATGGTAAAGAAAAATGAAGTTATGAAATTTGTATAAAATGGATGCATCTGGCAGGGATTATACTAAGTGAGGTAACTCATGCCCAGGAAGCCAAGCACCACATGTTCTCTCTCATGTGTGGATCCTAGCTACAGATGATTGGGCTTTTGTGTGAGAAGGAAAAAACTCAGTATCAGAGGTCAGAAAGCTAAAAAAGATATAAAGGGAAGAGAAAGAAAGGGAGGAGGGTACTTAATAGGTTGGTATTGTATATATGTATGTAGAAGAATAGATTAATGTGGGTGAAAAGGCCCAAAGTGAGGTCAGGGGAGGAGATTGAGTAAAGGAAAGGTGGAGGGAGAGCTAATCAAAATCTAAGAGGAGATAAATATATCATATGGAATCCTCCAGTTTTGGACAATGGAACCCTCAAGAGCCATAGATGGTTGCTATAAAATTTTCAGTTCCAGGGATGGGATACCTTCCAGTGAGTTGTTGGCCAGGAAGGTCCTTGGTGCCCCCAAAACATTATAGGCCATTGCCAAGGCCCTTGGTTTCCTACCAAGAATAGATGGTAAGACCCTATTGCTGAAGACTCCACCTACTTGGGCTGCAAGGCCACTGAGAAATCCTGCTAGAACTCAGTTGATAACCTCCTCCATGTAGACTAGCTGACAGAAAGCTGGAAGAAGCCATTTTACATGCAGTTCAATGGGAGAAAGAGATACCAACAGTGAAGATACTCACTGTTGACACTGTTAACAGTGGACACTGCAAACCTTATAATTGGCCAGCCAGGCCATATGAGCCAATGGGTGCAATAGTGTCATGTCTGTCATGGTGGAAACCAACTGCCCTCTAATTGCACTGGAGGCCCACTCCAAGGTAGGGAATGCATCTCTGATATTGATAACTTAAAACAGGGGTAATCATTAGCCCTAGGGGTGTAACATCTGCTGATGTCTGGATAAGTGTATATACTATGCTTATCAAACTGCCCAGTAAGCACTTCTCTTAATATCCATACCCTTATATTAATGCTACTCTCACTTTGGGTAGAGAATCTTCCCTTTTCAGATGGCAGTGACCTTGGGACCCCTCAGAAGGTATCATAGTGCTGGAAAGGAGTGACTGGAGTACTAAGTAACATCTCGATCACACCTTCCAATGCTCAGGGTCTAATGCGGAAGAGGTGGCAGAAAGAATGTGAGAGCCAAAGGAAGGGTAGGACTCCTTACAACGTGCTCCCTCCAGACATAAAGGCCTTGATATCCATGACCTCATAGTGCCTGACACTACCAAACCAAGACCATCATAAGATGAGGGAACAGTCATGACATCAAAATAAGAGAGACTTATTGAGATGTGGAGGAGATATGATGGAGAATGGAATTTCAAAGGGGAAAAGGGGGAGAGGGAGGGTATTATCATGGGATATTTTTTATAATCATGGAAAATGTTTTTAAAAATTGAGAAAAAATTAAATTAAATTAAATTAAAAAAAATCTCTCTCATCATAGCCAAATATAAACTTAGGGTAGGAGGAAGGTGATGTTTGGTGTACCTTTTCCTCTAGAGAAGAACCATTGCCCCATACAAATCTCTGCAGGAGCCTTTATCTTCAGGTTTCTTTTGAGACATCTACACCTTCATAGAATCATCTCTAACCTTTCTGGAAATACTTAGGATGTAAAGTTCCTTGCTTAAAGTCTATGTCTGTAGTGGGGTATTTTGCCTTGCTGCCCCAAGGCATGATGGGGTCCTATCTAGTGAGCTTATTTGTTGGAGGGCTGAAGGTGCTGAATTTACAGAGAAACAGGGGAAGTAGCAGAAGACAACCTTGGGTAAGAATGAACACCGTGTTCAGATGTGTCTAGGAAGGACTTCAACATGCTTCCGTGTCTCCATGTGCCTGGTACATCCTGGTGTCGCTCAAGTGAAAACACTAGACTTCCAATCACTAGAGAATGAGCTTCCTTAACTTTTCTTCTTGCCAGAGAACCACATTTGTCACATTCAGCTCATCAGAGGAACTGAATGTTTGTTTAGTTTTCTTGCTTTCTTTTCTTTTCTTTCTTTCTACTTCTTCTTTTCTTTTCTTCTTCTTTTTTTAAAAAAATAACCCACAGTCTTTGCTGGATGGGAACTGGTGCCCAAGGATTCCATCTCTACTGTGGCATGATGAGCTGGAGTTGATGGGAGTGACCCCACCTTCCTTGGACATTCACATCAGAGTATCCCTGCTGCATGTTCTACAGTGGTTCACATTGTCCACAGGGTGCTGCCCACAGTGGTAACTTGGCTGCCTCCCCTTCATTGTTTCACTTCCTGCTTTAACCACCAGTGCTTCCTTGGACCACTGCCAAGTAAACCACTTTCACTTGAAGTATATTTCAGAATTTGCTTTGAGGAAAACCAATGCAAGCAAATCTGCTGATATGTAATAGTTTGCTATCGCCTTGGGTCCCTGTATTCTACACACCTGTGGCAGTATCCTTGGGATGCTTGGAATCCACAGAGCTTCTTTTAGTCCAAGTTATTATCTGACCAAGAAGAATAGCTTCTGCAGATAAACAAAAGCTTTACTCTCCTTTATTCTGAGAATTTACACAGCAGTAAACCTTTTAAAAGCAAGCAGAATAACATAAGTAGGTGAGACTTTTCTAGTCTACTTTTTCTCACTTATTCATGTAAGCGCAAAATGTTGCACAGCAATCCAAGGTTCTATGAACTATAATTTACTGGCATAAGGTTATAATCCAGCAGCAAATAATTCACAGTGCTTATTTAAAGGGAAAAAGAAAAAAAAATATTCTACAGGATTCTGGAACACCACAGGTACAGACAAGTAACCCTAGAGAAGGCGACATACTTACTTTCTTTCTTTCTGAACCCATAGCTTAGTCATACTGCTAATAAGTAAAATGCAATGCCTTTACTGGAATGCAGTGCTTAGGTTGAACACTCTACATATTAACCTTACCGGATATTTTTCTCAAAAGTTAACCCACAAAGATTTTATATAATGAATCAAGGTATTAATTATGAAGGCATGCACTGAAAAACACCCATGTGAACTATGAACGTCTGAATGGATGAAAGGGTAGAAATAGTACTCTCAGTGTTATATGCATATGAACACTTAGCTAATCTTTATTGATATTATGTCTAGAACTTTGACACAAAAATACTTCACTTGAAACCTGTTTGGAACTCAAAATAATGCCTAAAATCTTTCCAACCCATGGTATCTGTTCCCTGTTTGTTGAGTTGATTATGTTCTTTTTGATTATTTATCTGCATAGTCAAGTCTCAAAAAGGTTTTAAAGGTGTAAAAATGAATGAATTATAGAAAATAATCCTTTTAGAAAGAGGCTTAAGGGAAGGCTAGAGAGGGCAGGTAGAGCAAATGTGATATGAAAGTAGAAGGGGGAATACTGTGGGTGGGATGATATTAAGTAGGGGAAGCAGGGAGATGGGAGAGAGGAGCAGGTGGAGGTGAGGAATCAACCTGAACTATGATATGAAAATGCCATGAGGAGACAGGTTATATTTTATGTAAATTTAAACACAAAATGAGGGGCTGGGAGGTCACTCTAGTAGGTAGAGCTCATGCTTAGGGTTTTCAAAGACCTGGGTTTGATCCCCAGACCACATAAAACTCAGCATGGTGGCACATACCTATCATCACAGCTCTTAGGAAGTATAGGCAGGAGGATCCGAAGTTCATGATCATCCTTGGATATAAAGAGAAGTCAACTTCTATTATAAGAGATCCTGTCTTATAAAAGAAAGTCTGGTAAAAAGGTTCAGTGGGGAAAATGACTGCTATGCAAACATGTGGACTAGACTTCAGATCACTAGTACTCATGTAAAAAGCCAGGCATGGTGATATGGGCCTATAATTTCAATGCCTAGGAAAAAAAGACAGGGAATCCTATCCCACTGGCTATGTAGCCTAGGTGAATAGATGAGTTCTAGGTTCAGCGAAAGCTCTTGTCTCAAGGTGTGAGTTTGACAGCAACTGAGGAGGACAGCAGACCTTGTTCTCTGGCCTTCATACATATGTGCATGTGCTCTCACACACACATGAATATATATATATACATATGCATGCTCACCACAAACACAGAAGCATTCAAACTAATAAATAAATGAAAATAGTAAATAATTAATAAATAATTATTAAATAAATAATATCAAGAGATAATCATAAAACTTAAAAGGAAAAATCCAGTTTACAGAAGAGATTTGCCATTTCAATAATGAACAAAATTGCAGTGTGAGAGCAATGTAAATGAATAAACCCTGATAGAACAAGTTGAAGGCTTTGGGAGGTTCTCCCACCCTCAGTCTGACCTTGCCCATAGTATTTCCTTTGGCTACTGAGACAGTGGTAATTTCACACAAAGAGGTGAAGATGTCCCTGCATGTTCTTGCCCCACATAACCTCTCACTGTCGGCAGGCTAGCCCAGCTTTGTTCTCAGTCCATTAATGAGCTTCCGTAGAAATGATCTGGAGCCAAGCTCAGCTCTCATTTGAGGCTAACTTTGCAACCTCAGCCTCCTGGCAAACCCATTGATCTAAAATTAGTTGCTTGAGAGAATTCAAGAGAG
Source organism: Jaculus jaculus (assembly GCF_020740685.1). Lineage (NCBI taxonomy): Eukaryota > Metazoa > Chordata > Mammalia > Rodentia > Dipodidae > Jaculus > Jaculus jaculus. The sequence goes on from NC_059109.1 coordinate 92,908,717, forward strand.
TTTAGCGAGGCCCTTCACAGAAGCAGAACCACCCTGCAGACAAGACGTAAAGAACATAATCAAAATTGAGAAAAGAATTAAAATGTTACCATGATGTCATAAAATTCCTTAGCAGTAGGATAAATATGACATGGACCATAGTCATCTAGGTCATTTTGACCTAGCACAGCCTGTTTCTATGGAGTCCTTGACTTCATCGTGATAATAAATAAATAGAGAAAGTCTCTCCCTTTTTATTGCATTTTGAACCTGGAATGTGTAACATAAGCGACTGAACATCCTGTGCTGATCTTTATGGCCAATTTGACCATAAATTTTCTTTTTTATTTAAAAAAAATTGAGAACATTAGGATGTGATATTAAAAGCACATATTCTGAGCAACTAGAATTCCTATGTTCTCTCCAATGGCATGCAACATTTTAGCCTGAATTAACTTTTTGTTATTACACTTGGTATGTCTCAACTTGCCTATTGATTTAAAACCACCAAATCTTGGAGTGGTTTGTTACATTCAATCCATGTTAGCTATCCGTGGTATATGACAAACAGATAATCTCTAATTGCTGGAGTGCAAGCAAGATGTACCATATTTATAATGAATGTAGGCCAGTGTATATGACATATATAGGATTTTGGATTTATGACTTAATACACTGAATTAATGTAACCATACTAGAAAGATTTCAAGACTGCCTATCCTCCCTCCCTCTCTTCTCTCCTTCCTTTTTCTTCCTTTCCTCCTATCCCCTCCCCTCTTTTCCCCCTGTTCACCTTCTCCCCATCTCTCTGTCTTTTGAAGTAGGGCCTACTAAGTTATCAAGTGTGGCTTAGGGCGCCCCACTCCTAGACTTCCTCATGGTTGCTTGAGTATTGTGATAATAGGTTTGGGCCACATGCCTAACTTAAAAATGTTGTTTTTTGTTTATTTGCTTGTTGTTTTGTTGTGGTTTTTAGGGTAGGACCTTGCTCTAGCCCAGGCTGACCTGAAATTCACTATGTAGTCTCAGGGTGGCCTTGAACTCAAGGTGATACTCTTACCTCTGCCTCCTAAGTGCTGGGATTAAAGGTGTGTGCTACCACACCCAGCTCTAAAAATGTGTTTTAAATAGGAGATTTGCTAAACAAATTTATAGCAAAAATTTCAAGGAACCATGGGGATCACTTGGAAACTCAAAATTACATGGATTGTTTTTGAAATAAAGATACCAAAGGCTCAGCAGATGTAGAATAAAGTCTTCTCAGAGCAGAAACTCCTGGGAATGTACTGTCATGAATCTTTTTCCAGAATAGTTTTATCACCATTAATCAAAAGACAAAACAAGAGGGGATGAGATGGCTTAGCAGTTAAGGTGCTTATGGACAAAGCCAAAGGACCCAGCTTCAATTCCCCAGGACCCATTTAAGCCAGATGCACAAGGTGGCACATGCATCTGGAATACGTTTGCAGTGGCTGGAGGCCCTGGTGCTTCCATTCTCTTTCTCTGTCTGCCTCTTTCCCCCTCTCACTCCCTCTCTCTGTCAAAAATAAATAAATAAATAAATTTTAAATAGATGGAAAAATCCATTTTCACCCATAAGAACAAACAATATTACATACTTGTATCTCCTATTGGCTACTCAGAGTGACACATGCTTATTATCCCAGCTACTTAAGAGACTTGAGACAGAAGTGTCACTTGAGCACAGGGTTGGAGTCCATTCTGGGCAATAGTGAACTAATTAATTAATAAAATATTTAAAAAGATAAATGTCATGGTTTCTTCCCTCAGTTATACTGGAAACTCTCTTGTTCTTTTAGTAAATTTTTTTTTTCTGCCTGCTCATCTTGTTGTATATAAACTCCTAATTTGAGGCAGTCATTCCTTTGTGTATGCATATATGAGTACTTGTATTTTTTTCCATTACTCTTCAAATTTCAGTTTATCTCAAATGTTCCAAATACTGAACCTAAGAGGAAAGAGGACCCAGTGGCTCAAAAGTGATCAGTAGTTTACAACAAATACTAACCTAGAGTCATCCTTGTTACATTTGAAATAATCACTCAATTAACCAAAGCATCAGAATCACATTAGCAATTATTAACTTTATTAAACGGTATCAGGTCCAGAGGGTGTGCTGTGGAAATCTCTTCTTCTTCAGAAGTTAGGGACACCCAAGTAGATGCACATCAGCCAAGCAGCAGATGAAACCAAAGAGGAATTGGGGAGATGAGCAAGACTGGGAAAATTGCATAGTGGATAATCTTCTTACTCTGAAAGCATGAAAATCTGAGTTCAATTTCTAATACTCATATGAACATGCCATGTGTGGCAATGTATATCTATAATCTCAGCACTGGAGAGGTGATCACAGGATGTTCCCTGGAGCTCATTGGCTAGCCGTTCTAGCCTCTTTGGTAGGCAAAAGGCCACTGAAAGATCACATTGACATCACAAAGGAGTGGGCAGTGTTTCTGAGACCTCAGGTTGTCCTCTGACCTCCACACACACATGCACGTATGTATACAACCCTCCACACACACCCAAACATCAATATACATGTGTGTGTAACATGCATGTATGCACACACGCAAACAACAGCAGCAAAAAGTTTCATGTTTCTCAGGTGAGTCCGATGAGAATCGAAGACTTCCTGGCATCTGTGTTTCACAATATGTTACACACAAGTCACATATGATCTGGATGTATTTGAAATAATGCTAATTAAAATTAAGATGAACTACACATGAGCTGTTAAAAAATCTACAAGATTTTGAAGGTATGGAATGCATTTTCTTTCGTTTTCTTTTGTTTTGAGGCAGGATCTCACTCTAGAACAGGCTGACCTGGAATTCACTATGTTGTCTGAGGGTGGACTCAAACTCATGGCCATCCTCTTACCTCTGCCTCCTGAGTGCTGGGATTAAAGGTGTGCACCACCACGCCGGGCTGAAGTATGAAACATATAGTATGAAACAAGCAAAATATATCAGTAAAGGGGCTGGAGAGATGGCTTAGCAGTTAAGCTCTTGCCTGTGAAGCCTAAGGACCCCGGTTCGAGGCTCGATTCCCCAGGACCCACGTTAGCCAGATGCACAAGGGGGTGCATGCATCTGGAAATCGTCTGCAGTGGCTAGAAGCCCTAGCGCACCCATTCTCTCTCTCTCTCTGCCTCTTTCTCTGTCTGTCACTCTCAAATAAATAAAAATAAGCCAAAAAATTTTTAAAAAAAGAAAAAATATATATATCAGTAAAATATTTTATTTTGGCCTGGTATGGTAGTCATGTCTGAGATCCAACACTTGGAAGGTTGAGGGAGGAGGATAGCTACGACTAAGCCTGCCTGGGCTACTAGGCCAGCACACTAAACTTTAAATGTGACCAGAAAATAAATATTTTAATGTTTACAAGATTCTACAAAACTAGCTCAATGAAGTATGTGTTTATAGTAAAAAAAAAAATAGTATATCACTTCTTGTGTTAGGTTCATTAAAAAAAACCTGTAACCCAATAGAATTTCATGTATTTTTATCATTATATATGTGAAATAATTTATTAGAATTTTATTTTTTATGAGTACACTCAGCTTAATATTTTAAATGCTGCACTGATATAAAGTTTATGTAGGATTAGAGATGCAGGTATAATTAAAATGTGCAAAAGTCATCTTAGTGATTTGTTTGTTTGAGACAGAGTCTTGCTTTATGTAGCAGGTCCCCTTAACTTTCCATACTCCTGTTTTAGCATCCTGGATATTAAGATTATAGACCTGTGCCACCAAGCTTAGTGCCATTCTGTTAAAAATATTATGTTCTGTCCCATTTTGTCAGTGGAATAAAATGTTAAAGGAAGAGGGCTTATAATCAGTTATAAATATTATGTTTGCTGGTCATTTTGCTAAATTTTAGTCTTTTCCTGATCAAATATTCTAGCAGTAAGGAGGGACTACAATGCCATTGTCTGCTAAGTAAAAGGACATCACTCTACTGTGATATGGGTCTGGATGACTTCTTTTCAACAGTATTCATAAAAAGAGGTGGCAGAAGAATGTAAGAGCCAAAGGAAGGGTAGTACTCCTTACAACATGCTCCTCCAGACACAAAATGGCCTGGATATCCATTACCTCACAGTGCCTGACACTACCTATATAAGACCATCATAAGAGGAGGAAAAGATGATGATATCAAAGTAAAAGCGAGATTGATTGAGTGGGGCAGGAGACATGATGGAGAGTGGAGGTTCAAAGGGGAAAGTAGGGGGAGAGGGGGAATTACCATGGGATATTGTTTATAATCATGGAAGTTATTAATTATATAAAAATAAAAATTAAAAAAAATGTAAAAAAGAAAGAAAAACTAAGGAGAGAACAGGACTGAATGTGAATCATGTAGGGCTAATTTAATTTCAAAACATTTAGAGTCAGTACATTGGTTAAATTTGTATGGCACTATTCCAAGGTGTGTAATCCTTTAAAAACTTTGGCCCAGGATGTATTTGAACTTATTTCATGTCTCTAATTATTACTATTATTATATATAAGATGAAATTTTTTTGTTCATGGCTTGAGGCCATTCCCTCTAATTTTATTGAAATTCTTGGCTTTCTAGTACAGATTAACCAAGATTAATTTATTTCCCAGTTGCTCTGGCAAAATTTATAAAGTGGAAATAATAACAAGTTCTCATAATAAAATATCTTGAAGCTTACTAAAATGCTGTGCACTTTCCCATGCCATTTTTTTTTTAATCCTGATGTTGGAGTATTTCATAATGGGATATTTTATTTGTAGCCAAAGAGGAAAGGATATTACCTCAGAACAAAACTGGTCACCAAACTGGTCACCTGTTTAAATTTTCCGACTCACTGACCTGTTACAAGCCTAAGCCCTATCTTTTGTTTATGTTCATGATAGTTTTTATGTATTTCTGTTATAAATTTCCATTCATGTCAGGAGAATTCATCTTACTCATTCTAAACTTAAAATTTTCCCCTAAACAAGAAGATAAAAGAAATGTGAGGTTTTAGTTCTGAGTGAGTTGTGCCTCTCCTGACTCACCCTCTCTTCCAGTGTTTACCCTAGAAGCTCTGAAGTAAAAAGTCAGTGGAACGACAATGTTATTTATTCAATATGTATTAAGTTTGCATGAGACCTGTTTAAAAGACCCTGATGAACTTCACTGGACTTCATTTCACCAAACCAAAATACAAAGTTGGGACCATAGTGAGGTGAGCCATCATTAGGAAAGTGAGCCTCCAGCACTAACCACCTGATTAGTTGCAATTGGCCAAGTCATTCCTTTCCTCTAAGGCATCTGCCACATTCTGGTTAATTTACAGTCAGAGTCATTCTTTTTCTTAGACCATTTGACAAATTCCCTGAGGTCAGAGACATTGCCTAATATAACAAATTGTAATATTTGCAGAATAAATGGTATGTTTTAACCATTTTTGCATATTCCCCATAGCTACTGGCTTCCTCCAAAGGGCTTCAATAAAAATATTGATATTAATTGAGTGCTATATTATTTGACAGCTCCATGAGATTGGCAATGATTTCAGAAGTGAGCTCTTCTGAGGTTTCTACTTCCTGGTAGCAAGTAATGTGAAATGAACTTGAATGGAAATTGTAATAAAATGTTTTGATGTCATTTGGATCTCTGCATGTTTCATATTTTAGTATATACCTTAGATATACTTTTAAATAATGGTTGTTAGGACATTTTTAAAGATGTGTCAGAGCTAAGGACACCAAATTTCCTTTTACCTCTTACATTGCTTTATTTTTATATTTATTAACCAATGGACTGAGACAGTGCTTGCAACATGCAACTATCCACTGTCTCTTTTTTTGGATTTGATGTTCATCCACAAGTAAAAACAGTTGCCATTTATTCAGATCCTATTATGTACCAGACTTTTTATGAAATTTCCTTTAATTTTTAACTTAACCAGCTAAGATTCTAATGATCTATTTTTCAGATAAGAATTAATTCAAATAATATTTTTCATAAGCTTCCAAAGTGTATTAGCTAAAGTTGTTCAAAGAAACTGTACGATAAATTTTATATATACATATAAATTGCACATATATGGCAAAGCACAAAATTTCAATTGGCTTTTATTAGTGATTAATTAACTGAACAGAACTGAAAAGTATCAGTCTATGAAGTAAGAAAGTGCTCCTGTGAGTTAAACAGAGCAGATCATTTTTGCTGGCAGAAAAATGTACAAAGAATAAACTAATAGGCAGCTGATTATTTCAGATTACTTTCCATACAGGAGTGGGACACGATCTTGTTGGATTAATATGATTTGGCTATTATTTCTCACTTCTATCCTAATTTTTCAAGAGGCTAGATCTTATAAGTAAAACAACAATCACATTTTTATTTGGTGGAGTGGAACTTTAGTGTGGATGAGTCCATTTTGGACTTCCTTTTGTTTTAATACATACACATCTGTGTCCTAGATGCATATACACAATATATCCACAAAGAACGTGAGGAAGAGGAGACAAGACACACACACACACAGAGAGAAAGAGAGAGAGAGAGAGAGAGAGAGAGAGAGAGAGAGAGAAAGGGAGGGAGGGAGGGAGGGAGAGAGAGAAAGAGAGGGAGACAGGGAGAGAGAAAGAGAAAGAGAAAGAGAAATAGAGAGAGGTTATTTTAAAGAATGTCAGCATGGAGTCTTAGTCAACCTGGAGTCCCAGGGAAGAGTCACCTAATTCTGGCTGCTGGCAGAATTCTTGTTGCTTGGGGGAAGCCAGGTTTTTTCTGTTAAGACTTTCAGCTGATGAAAAGTGGACAAGACCCACAGAGTGCAGAGATTAATGTGCTTTACTCAAAGGTATTGATGTCAATGTTAATGTCATCCAAAACACACCTTCACTGAACCATCTGGAATAACTTCAAGTCACCCATAAAACTAACTGTTACACAGGTAAATATTATGATCCCATGCTATAGATGGGCATGGTAATGCTCAGAGAAGTGATTTGGCACTAACTGGCAGTTTATTATGGGACACCTGCACTCTATCAAAGAGGTTTTGTTTTCTAAAGCCCAGGTGTCCTCACTAAATATATTGTCTTTCAAGTTAATGGGTTTTAATTGTGCAGAAATAGACATGAGTGCCAACATCACACTAAAAGAAGTATTTAGTGAAAGTGGCTGTATATTTTATAGGTCTCACTGGTGAACATTTATGAAAGATGATGGTCCAGTGTAATGAGGAGGGTGCCTGTCACAATAAACATTTATTTCAAACAAGCAGGGAACATTGTCTTTCATAAGCTAGTATCAGTTATCTTTCACAATATCTGGCTATGGCTCCATCCTGTCCGTTCTTGATGTCAGCAGTTGAATTTAAGACTACTATTTCTTACCCAAAATATAAGCTCTGGTTCTTCAAGCATCTGCGTCTAACCAGTCCAACAAAGGAGCCCTGGTTCCCATTTTAAGAACTTCTCGGTTACCGATCAAATAAAACTGAAGGCTTGGGCTATTAAAGATTATTTCCAGATGAGTTTCAACTACCCTTCCAGCCACCATTTTAACCCTTCACTGTGAACAATAGTCAGGTTAGACTTGCTGCTAGGACCCTTCATAGGATCAGTCTTGGGATTGCTTTGTAACTTTGTTATTTAGGCCTTTGTTTACACGTTTCTCAGCAGGTGAGCTGCTGTCTGCTGATGCCAGTTCAGCCTATCCTTCCATTTCTCAAAGAACTTTTATGATCCAGCCAGCAGCCACTCCCCTTCCCCAGCTGGAATGGAATTAAGAGGCTGGAGAGATGGCTGGAGTTCCTATGAAGTGGCTAGAGGTCATGGCGCACCCATTCTCATTCTCTGTGTGTCTGATAAGTAAATAAATTTTAAAAACGTATTTTTAAAGAATGCAATTAAGGTTCACAGTTTTAGATACCGGATGATTGCTCGCTCATCTTCGTACTGTTCTTATGAGTCCAAAAAGCGGGATGAAAACGGTACCTGAAAAGGAGCCCCCAAAGTCAAATGCAACATGTCTGTCACTCCTGGAGGTTGCCCTGTAGCCTGCAAATACAGGTTCTCAATAAATGCTCGATACATGAAGTGCTGGGAAAATGAGAGGAGGAAACTGCAACTGATGTGGGACTAAAAGGTGAAGATGCCTCCTAGTGAGGGAATCACGGCTCCAGAACCCTAGCCCACTACCCACTGGCCCTAGGAAAGTTCAAGCACTGCGCATGCTCCATATCCAGTGCGGCCTCCGGGCGCGCCGCCCCGCCCCTCCCGGCGCTCGGGCGCGCGCGGTCTCCGGGAGCGTGCCCTGCGTGCGGGTGCCCGCCTAGCCCGCGGGGCGCCGGATCCCTGAGTGCCCGGCTGGGGCCGGTGGAGCGGGCACCGGTCGGCGGTGGTGAGCGGCGGCGGCGTGGGAGACGACGAGGAGCGCGGGCGGTGAGTGCGGGTGCGGCGGGCGGGCTGGAGCCTCCGCGCGTGCGCAGCGTCGGGCGGCCGGGCCGGGTCGAGCGCCCGGAGGCTGGCCGGGGTGGCGGAGCCCTGCGGGGTGGGACGTGGCCCACGGGCGGGAGGCCGGCCTCGGGCGGGGAGGTGCCGCGGCTCCGGGGGACTCCCGGGCTTGGCTGTGCAGGCGCCGGCCGGCCGGCGCGCGGGCGTCCCGGGAGGGTTGGGGTGCTCCGGGCAGGGTGCCGCGGGGCCGGGCCGCACGCAGCCGCGGGAACCGGGCGTGGGACGAAGCGAGTCCGCCCCGGGCCGACGGCCGCTCGGGCGGGCGCCGTGGACCACACCGCCGGGCTGGGGAGGGCGCGGAGGGGGCGCGCCCGGGCGGGCGCCTGGCCGGAGGCGGTGGCGGCCGCGCCCCTCTCCACGCCCCGGAGGCACGCGGCGGCGTGCGCCTGCAAACTTGCCCCAACTAACTTTATGCAGGCGTCGACTGCGGGGTAGCGGGAGCAGGTCCGATCACCAGGGACTCGGGGGGCACGGGCACCCCAGGTCTGCCCAGCCGGGGTCCCCGCAGGGCCACAGCGGCCCGGGAGTGGTGGGTTATCGTGGGGGTCGTTTTCCTGCGGATGCTGCCGCGCGTCCTCTGACTTCGGAGTAGCTTTCGTAGCTCATTTGCTCTCAGAATTTCAGACGATGAAGTTTGTGAGGATGATTTGCTTTCCTAGGGAAGAAAGACCTGGACTGCCTGATCTTTTTTTGTCTCAAAGAAAGTATTGTTAGGGCGTGCCCACCATTTCTATGGGTCAAGCCTTGCACTGTCTTGGGTGTGCTTACCGAAAACTAGCTGATTCTATTACTTAAGAAAAAAAAAAAAATCAAAGGAGATTATTGTGTTGTGTTTTGTCCTATTTGAAATTTTCCCAGCCACCGCTGCAAATTCTCCAGAACAGTAGTTCCCCATTAACTCTCACAGGACACACGTTGCGGAGTTTTAAACCTCACCGTGCCCAGTTTGCACCCAAGACCAGTCATGGTATATGCGTATTTGTTGAGCATCTCTGGGGAATTCGTACCTGCTGCAGAGTTCACAGACCATTGGTTTTATACAAGAAAACCAAGACTTAAGTTTTCCAAAATACATTCAGTTCATAATTGTTGGGATGAAACTCTAGTTCATTATTCCGGGTCAGGAGCACACAAAGGGTTGTTTATTTCCCAGTGGGAGGGAAGGAAACGTCTTTAAGAGCTCAAACTTTGGCTGAACTATGACTCTAATACCCAGAACATTGGTGGTTTGATTTTCTGTTGGCGTTTCTAACGCGTTGTCTTTGACCTTTGATCGCAACCACGGGCTAAGCCCTTTTAAAACTTTCCCTTCATTCCTCTCAGCCCTCTCTAGGTCCTCCTTTTTGCCGTACCCCAGCCTCTGGGGGAATATCCCTTAAGCTTCAGGTGGAGTATCTAAAGGGTTACCACGGGTTCCCATAGCAACGAGTCCTCCCAGGGAAGTGGGCGGGTTCTCCTGCCATTTGGTTTCTAAATAATAACTCTTCCCTTATGGAAGATTTTGAATCACCCTTTTCAGTTCTTTGGCCTCGTTGCATGTAAGGGCGAGCTCATTCAAGTTCCAGTTTTTCTTCCCAAGATAATTACAGAGTTATATACTAATGCATGGAGGGATACTGGTTGCAAGTACATTTTTTTCCCCCAGAGTGCTTGCTCATGTGTCCCCAGTCCTTCTCGTGAGTCATCTGTCCCCAATTAATTTGTTGACTAAAGTTCCAAACTGAGTTTGATTCAGTTTTGTTCCTAATTTTCTTTGCACACACAATCTTAGAATTGTATGCTGCATTTTTCTAAAGTCCTAAAACAGTTTCTGTTTAAGCAATTTTTAAGTAAGTATGCTGCAACCATGCAAAACAGTGAGTTTTTGATAATTTGTGGACCAAAAAGTGCTATCAGCTGTTTCAGTGGCTTTGTTCCTCGAAGGTGCTCCCAGATTCTTTACAAAAAGTTAAACCCTTGTAACTTTACCCTTTAAATAACAAAGGAAAGCCTCCAGTCTAAGCATTCACGCACTTTTTCTTTTTCCAAACACATATCCAAAGATCATTCATTCTTTTATGCTTAGAAGACTTCTGTAGCCATGTGATTCCATTTACTTTGGATGAGACTTTAGGACTGTTCTGAATAAAGTAGATTGGAAATTTGTTGTCTGGTTCAGGCTTTGTAAAATACATATTTTATTTATTTGAGAGGGAGAAAGAGGGAGGGATGGAGGGAGGGAGAGAGAGAGAAAGAGAATAGACATACCAGGACCTCTAGCCACTGGAAATAAATTCCAGAGGCATGTGCCCCTTTGTACATCTGGTTTACCTGGGTCCTGGAGAATCGAAACAGGATCCTTTAGCTTTGTGGGCAAATGCCTTAACCACTAAGCAATCTCTCCAGCCCCTGGTTTAGGCTATTGTTTGTATTTTAAGTCCTTCAAACTTACTGTATAAGTAGTCTGAGTTCAGCCAATTCTAATACACCATTAGAGTTCTGGAGATTCTGAAGTTTAGTGATTTTTCTCTTATCAGTATCTCTTGTCTCTGGATACTACTGTTAATCTGCTATCAAGCAAATTCTGCAGGGTGGCTGTTAGCATTTACTGTAGGGAGGAGGTGATGGTAGACAGTTTCTTTAATGGACCCTGTTGTTCCAGCAGTAACTCTGTAGTGCTAAGATCGTTTTCTTACCTAATGGAAAAGACCCCTTTCCATCACACATCAAGAAATCACCATGAAGACTTCTTGAGATAGTGCCTCTCAGCCTGATTATCCAGTGACATAAATCTTGAAATGAGCATTAATGTGCAGTCAATGATAGGTCCTTTTTAAAGATTGGTTGCAGCTGTAGCTGAGAATTTCTATTATTTCCAGGATTTTTAGCATTTTAACGTACAAAGGACTTACCCTTATTGTAGACATTTGGGAATTACTGAAACAAATATTAAGAAAAAAAAACTCAAGAGTCATATCCCCTAGTGGATATCAGTCCACTCTCAGTGGATTGATTTAGTTGTGGGCTCTTTTTGTTTGTCTGTATAAACTAACTTTGAAGCAAAGTTGGCCTTTACATTTAAATATAAATATATATATATATATTTTACTTATTAGAGAGAGAAAGAGTGAAAGACACCAGAGCCTCTAGCCACTGCAGACAAACTCCAGACACATGCACCACCGTGTGCATCTGGATTATGTGGATACTGGGAAATTGAACTTAGGTCCTTAGGTTTCACAGACAAGTGCCTTAACTGCTAAGCCATCTCTCCAGCCCTGTGTTTACATTTTTGATTTTGAGACAGTCTCACTGTTTAGCTCAAGTTGACTGGGAATGCACCATGTTGTCTAGGAACTCATAGAGAGCCTCCTGAGTGCTGAGATTATGTAAAAAGTTTGCTCATGAATCCTTGGAAAATAGATTTCTTTTGTATGGACACATTATATGTTGGTACCATCATTTCCCTCCTCCCTGTCCTCTCTCTACTGAGGGCCCATCTCAGTGAGGTTGCTGAAATTCTCCATGAAGTTGTGAGTTTTGCATTGTAAAAGCAGAAGTCAGTCATTGGGGGAGGGGAAGAATGCCTCTGGGTGTACCCTCCTCGGCCTGTGGTTCTTACAATCTTTCCACCTCCTCTTCCACAAAATTCCCTGAGCCATGTTGGGTGTATTTTAAGTCTATTCACTGTTACACTTTCTGGAGCTTCTGGATTTCTGCTTCGGTATATGTTGAATACCCTCAGCGTCTGTCACCTTCAACTCTGGTGCCGATTGTCAGGCTCACCATGGAGTCTGCACTTTCTTCATCTTGATGATGTACGTATGCTCATATAATTGGCTAGTTTTCTATGATTTATTTCCATTTTAAAAATTACATCTTCATTGGCTGAGAACATGGTATTAAATTCTCAGGTTGCAAAGCCTTGATTGGCCAGTTGCTGGATGACCTTAATTACCTAATTCTTTAATCTCCTTTCTTGGGATCAGGTTAACTGCCTGTCTGATCAAGTCTTAGGGAGATGGAATGAACTAACTAGAGTAAGGCCAGCAGGGCTTGCAAAGGATGGCAGGCACAGTCAGACCAGTGGAGCTGAGATGGCAAATTGTGGCTGGAAGTGCCTGTGATTGGGTGGATTGACCTCTGTAGAATCCTAACAGCAAGTGTTAAGATTTGGCTGAAGGAAACAAAATTCCTTTCCAGTCTGATTAAAAAGGTCTGAATGACCATTTATGTCCCTCAATAGAAACAAAAGGCACTCTACAGATGGTCTTTGCCAAAGAAACAAAGGTCAACAGGACCAGGCATTTTTAGTTCTGTGGTCTCACCTGCAGAATTGTCAAAATAAGATAGCAGACTTAACATACACATCCAATTCCATTCTTTCCATAACTCTACCAGAGCAACAGTAGGAGATTTTTGTAGGTGACACAAAGACCCATAAACTTAAAAGAGCAGCAGAGAAAACTGTAGCAGGATCATCAAAGTAGAAAGAAGATGGTGTCAACTGTCTTAGCCAAAATGAGAGTTAACGATAGGCCTCTGCAGCCATGAAAGGTCACCGGGCCCCAGGATTCTACAGAAGTCAATTCACCCAATCTTGATGCTTTTGTAATTTGTTCATTGAATTGACTATTGCTGTGTTAAGTGGGCTGTTGGCTTGCCTATTTTATTGCTGGCTCTTCCTCTAAGAGCTTGAAGCGTACTGTCTTGGGCTTCCTACATATGTCACTTGTGTCTACTTCTTTCTTATATACCTTTTATCAGGGCAGATTACACTAGAGGTAGTGTTCTGTAATATTGGGAAATTCTTCCTGGAACATTATTAAATAGTAATGGTGTTGGTATACAAACCTGTATCATTTCATAACAGGTAAAAGTGTAACCCCGTATTGACTTTTATCATAGCTCTACATCAGAACAAAAGGAATGTATCCTTTTATTTAACCAATTTATCTAACTTTAGTTTTGTAAAGGATGGCAAATGGATATGAATGAATGGCCCCTGGCATCCATATCTATAGTCATCAATGGTTTGAAATGAATAACTCAGAATCCCAAATAATATCAGCTTGGATCAAACCCTTCCCTGTGAAAAGTTCTTTAGAAAAGTTAGATTTATGGGAAGGATGAAACATAATGTATTCAGTGCATAATTATAATCACATTTTCCTGTTTGAGTCAATCACCACAGCTTTTTTGTTTTTGTTTTATTTATTTATTTTGAGGTAGGGTCTCAGCCTGGCTTCGATTTCATAGTCATCTGTCTAGCTCTGCCCCTAAAGTGCTGGGATTAAAGGGGTGCCCTACCACAACCAGGTCTTTTTTGAAAGAAAAGTATTCTAAGTTGCTAATTTCAAACCTTAACTGTTGAAAATATTTGATGTAATTGGTCATCCCCTCTTTAATGATTCATTTTCTGCACTAGATTTTTGAGTTCACCGCATACACTAGCTATTTCTCTCCCATAACTTTGGCCTGTTGTTTTTCTCCTTTCAGTTTTTTTTTTTTTTAATGTATACTGGTTGTTTTTTTTTTTTAAACTCTCGAATGGGCCAAGGTTCAGTTCCTGCCTCATGCAGATGGTCACAAGACTTAATTTAATAGTTTGTAGAACTCCCAGATGTATATTGCTCAAGTGCTTTAACTGTGTTACCCTAAACTTAAAAGATAATCTCAACAGGACCTGAATTGAACGTCTGTTTTTTGTCTGTAAATGTGTTCCACCCAAAGCTCAACACATATCCCAGGTTATTTCTTCTGAAATGACTAGAATCACGTTGTCTTCTTCCTTATTCTGCATCTGGGGCTATCAGCCAGTCCCACTGTGTTCCTTTCAGAAATGTGTCCAGAGTTGAGCCTTCAGAATAAATCAGTAATTTAACTACTTCCCCCACTTCTGCCATAAACATCTTTGTCTCAGTCACTATCGGCTCTTGACTGGACTGCTTCCATGGCTTCCTGAGATGAGATAGTCTTTCTTCTTCAGCTTTTCATTTTCAGCATAAGAGTGAAGTCAAGCATCTCTGTCTTGTCTCCCTTCTCTCTCTCTCTCTTCTCTCTCCTCTCCTTTTCTGGTGGTATCTGGGGCTTATTCCCAAGGACTTCACACATGCCTGGCAAGTATTCCACCATCCTCTAATCCCAAAGTGATCTTTGTAAACTATAAGTTAGCATTTGCATCAAACCCTACAGTGACCTTGCACAACACTCAGAGAAAAGGCCAGATTCTTATGATTCACAAAGCCTGACATGGTCCTGTTTCCAGTAACTCGGACCTTTTCTCCCATATCTCTTTGAATTGCCACTTTCTCTGCATCTACTTTTGTATTTAGAAATCTCTGGATAGAGAAGGGCTTAGTATACAGAGATTTAAAGTGTAATAGCAGCTGAAGGCCAGTTAGTCTAGCACTATGTGAGTCAGTGCTGGACAAGCAAAACTGTGTTATGTACCTTTATTAGTGGAAAATGGAGGGCAATGCTGAGGTTAATACAGTGCAGTTACATATGCAGTGCATGTCTAAGAATTATCTATATTCTTAGAAACGTATAAATACATAAAGTTCTCAATAGGGGATATAGTGGGAAGCTATTAAAAATGGTGAGAAGTGCCTCCTTGTGCTGAGGATACAGACAGGCTCAGGGTCCGCGGAGTTGCTGGCAGCTGTTGCTAGCTCTTATAAAGTGCACCTCAGCCCCTCCCCATGCCCTGACTTTGTAGACAAGGGTGTCTGGCATTGTGCTCCCTGAATTGTGCTCCCTCCCTTCCTGTGGTTCCCTTATTTTCCCTCTTTGGTGCTGTGCAAATAAGACTGATAAATGCTTGAACCTGGAGGTGGTTGAGTGGACTGGCATATTAATGTGGCCAGCAGTGGAGGGAGAATACATATATGTGGTCATGACTGGTCTGGGACAGACATTCCTACCACTTCCCCAGATGACTTCAGCACAAATATAATAAATACTGTGTAGCTTCTTTATTTGAATTTGATTTCTAGTTTGTTTCCTTAAATTCAGAGTATTTCTGTGAAATCAGCTCATGCTTACCCTCAGGTTTGGTTGCTTAAGCAAGTATTTTCTCTTCCCATTGCCATGAGCACCTCTCACAGTCCTTTGGTTAGCAGATGGTTCTGGCAGGTCATTAGAATCACCCAAGCAGGGTGTACTTGGCCATAAGAAGGGTGATTTCTTTAAAGTTAATTGCCATATGGAATCTAAAATCACATACCATTGAACTTTTTGTACTTCTATTATACTAACCATCTGTTGGATGCTCTGGTACCTTGGATCTTTTACGAATGTACTATTTTGCTAATCTTTGTCTCTTTTTAAAGCCAGTGCTTGTTTCTGCACTGTAATTAATTGTTATTAGAAAACAGTAATTCACTGCACTAGGCAAGTCTTTTAGATGTTGCCACTTTTTATCATATGATATAAAAAAATTATCTTGATGTCATACCACTACACTCATCACAACAGCAGTTAACATTGGGAAGCTGTCAGGCTCATGCTATCCTAATCAAGGTTTCCAAAATTCTAATTTTTGTTTGGAGACTTGCATCTCATCATGAGCAGTAAATACTGTCAGTTTTCCTTGAAATGACAGGCTCACTTCATGTTGAGAAACTATCTGCCAGATAGCTAACTGAATAAGAACATTGCTGTTCTCTTGAGGAGCAATGGTTTGATTTGCACAGGTTACACAAATGCTCTCTCTCTAGGCAGCCATTCTATTTCATTTTCATCAGAAATGCCTCATGCAGGTTTGTTATTTTCCATGACACAGAATATTAAAAAGGTATGTACTCAAGGGTTGAATTTTAATAAAATCAACAACTTTTGTTGTTCTATCTTCCAGAAATTGCCCATGAAACAGTTCATTGATTATCACAAAGAAATGCCTGGCAGCTAATCTGCACTGACCCAGGTTGTGTCCTCACTTGCCTGGGTTCCCATCATCCCTCAGCAGAAATGGGAAAAGTGGAGTGACTTGATGTGCTGTCTGTCCTTCAGTATGTCTGCTCTCCAAGACTCAGGCTCCACTGAGCTGACCTTCAGCTGGCTATGCAGAAATTGTGAAAAGAAACTCCCAGACGCAGGCTATGGAGCAGTTCTTTCATTTTGGAGCTCCTGGAGCTTTTAGTTACGCATGGCTAATACCAGATGTTACAGGAATCCTGTCACTTGGCCTACTTCAAATACTTCCTTAAGCAGTACTATTCAGACGTGCCTAAAATGCTTGATACTTCTAAATCAAACAGGCTCACACCACCTTCCAAAAGAGGTAAAACCAAGAGAATTATATTGCAAAATATAAGCAGTTTTAAAATTCTACTAAAATAAAATTTTTATTATGATTTTAAGACAAGTTGTTTATCTTTTCAACCAAGCTAATAGTTGTTTCACACCATTGCTGGTGGTAAGAATTTTGTTTCATAAACCTAGCAGCCTAACAAGAGCCTGTCCAGTCATGGCCGAAGTATTCAGTGGTGCCTCCTGTCCCATTTGCCCTCTATCCACTGTTGGAAGGAGACTCAGACAGGAGTTCCAAATCTTTCTTTTTCTTTTCTCTTTTTTTCTTTTGTTTTCTTTTCTCTCCTCAACCTTCTCTTCCTAACTGATTGCTCTTAACATAGGACACTGACTTCAGCAGTGTACTGTTCTCCTTGTGTTTTGGTCTGCAGTCATCTGAATGAGACATTACCCATCCTACCAATGTGCTTGTTTGCTTGTTTAGTGACCGCCCTAGCCACACAAGCCCATTTTATTACTTTGTTTGAAGACTGGGTGTGTCTAATGTAGTGGAAATTCATCCATTCAGGGTTAAGTACAGATGAAACACATTTCAGAGCCACATAAAAAGTCTTTTTAATTATCCATTTTTGGGGGGTTATTCATATGACTGCTTTCCTCCTTTCATGTGAATCACTGAGAATTTATCATCTTTTCCAGCTCATTAAATCACTAAAATTCTCTACTGGTGCTATAAATAAATATGCCAGGCCAAAAATTGAGGTTGGTTGATAAAAGCAGCTTTGTCCCGGTAAGTGATCCTAGTCCTGGTTAACCCCACACTTCCCTGTGAGCACCTATGTTGCATTAAGCTGTAGACTTCACATGACGCAGAACCTTACTTTGAGCACATGTAGAGGCTTGCTTTAAGTTGCGCTTTAGTGTTTTCAGTTGTATTAGCTATGCAGTGAATGTTGTATCATAAGCTACATTTGTGCTAGGACACGTTCGGGAGAGCCTCAGGACACATTTAATAACAGCTGTGTAGGTTCTTTGCCACAGCACCCAGTTACAGCTTGCAACAGGGACGACGGAAAACTTTGTAGACTGTAGTTTTAGACTAGATCCTGTGATCATTTGTACTCCAGATACAATTCAGAATGCTAATGGGATTTGAAAGTGTTAGCCTTGAACCTTCCTTTATGTAACCAACTAATACCAGGTGTGCAGGTATGGCTTGTAGAGATGTGAGATGCATCACTTGGTGAAAAGCCTCTCCACAGGTGACATAAGGCAAGGCAGGATGCAAAGTACTCCCATGATCCATGATCCATAGATCTGCAAGTGGCCAGAAACCTCCCTGCTGAGGTATCTGTCCTATGGAGTGTATTGTGAAGGACATGGAAAGCTTTTGATAGTTATGTTTAGAGGAAAGAAAGGACTGTGAGGATGACAGGAAAACAATGGAGCAATGTGAGGAATAAAGAGGACCAAAGACCCAATAGTGAGGGGGCCAGAATAAAGTCATAGACATCCAAAATGCACTGCAAGCATGTGGCTTCCCTTTGAGAAAAGAGAATTTCTTCTGTTCTTCCTGAATAGCTAGCTGTATGGTGTGCACTGGGCATGCAGGAGAGTCCACCCTCTTTAGGATTAGCATCCCAACAGGGGAGTGAAGATCTGGCCAGGTGCCACTTAGCAAACATTGCCTTTTGTTTCCATTGTTGATGTTATTTTAAGTTTTACTTGAGGGTATTACTCAGGGCAAACATTGATGTCAACCAGGTCTCCACTAGGTCCATCGCACCATGTCTTAGTTGTACATTTGGATCTGTTTCTAGATGCTGTCCCTTAGTCTTGTTCCGGTTGTCACCATTGCTGTGGACCTCCTACGCAGCTGTTACCTGTGCAGAAATGGCAGTTTCTCCTTTTGTTAGTAAGAATAATTAAGGATGTGATATTGAGTTGCCCCTCCCAGGATATACTTAGACTTTAGTGCTTTCTGCTGCTCCTTGCAAGTATAGTCTGCAGATAGCCTGTAGTTATGTGATGATGATTAGAGAAACCCAGACGTAAGAACAGGTTTCCTGAATAGTCCTGACTTTAAAAGTGAGATATATTTTAGAATCATGTTATGAACACTTACACATTCTATCTTAAACTTCTGGGTAGTTCAAGAGCTGTATTGTTTACCTAGCTTTTGTACTTATAGCTTCCAGAGGAGAAAAATACTACTGTAAATTGTAAATAGCTAATACCTAACTGTTGAATACAGATCTGTTACTGTCGGCAATGGCATCTCAGAGGAACAAGTAAAGTTCATTTGCTATTTAAAAAAAAAAAAAAAAAAACTAGCTTACATACACTATCTCTTAATTATAAAAAATAAAGGCTTTGTCTATTGTTAGAATTTAACTTGTTTTAAATACATTATTTTCCTAGTTCTGACCTACAAAATCACGTTAAGGATAGAAACTCCTCAGCATCTTTTCCTGTTGCAGTAGCATTGGAGGTGGAAAAAAAAGGAGAATGTTATCATTGCCCAGTTGTTTCCTGGGACACATGGAGTCTGGATACTGCCAGATGTTGACGCAGCAGTGTACCCTTCTATCATGTTGACACTTAAAAGTAACGTAAACCAGTTTTGAATTTGGAGCTAAATCAGGTTTCACTTTGATTTTTGCCAGAAGTTGGTTTCTCTAATAACCTGACACAGGCTAAATCTGCATGAAACTTTTGTTAGGCTATAGTGCTAATAACTTTAGTAA
Source organism: Jaculus jaculus (assembly GCF_020740685.1). Lineage (NCBI taxonomy): Eukaryota > Metazoa > Chordata > Mammalia > Rodentia > Dipodidae > Jaculus > Jaculus jaculus. The sequence continues at coordinate 92,928,184 of NC_059109.1, forward strand.
TGCCTGCATATTTTTTATTTCATTTGGAGACATCTGTTCCAGAGAAGGTGTGCTAAAATTTAATGTTAGCCAGGCATGATAGTGTGAGTCTGTGATCTTAGCACTCAGGAGACTGAGGCAGGAGGATTGCCATGAATTTGAGGCCAGTTTGAACTTTGTAGCATGAAATTGTCTCAAAAAATAAAATTAAATTAAATAAAAAAGAAAAAGTGGATGAAAAGAAAGGAAACTGAATGTAGATGTGGCTTATTATTTCAGAGGTACTTGTGTATTTTCCCTAGTAGAATCTCAGAGGCCAACCACTTAGCTATACATAATGTGTCATTTGCCTAAAATTATGATATTTTATTTTAACCATGTTCATTATAAAAATGAAGGAGACATTTCATTAAATACTAATTAACTGATACCATGTGGATGTGTGTATAACAGTGGTTAAAATATAAAATTGTAACTCTTGTTTTTTATGTGGTTTTGCTAAAAATATAAAACATATTTTGAAAAGGTCTTGCTGTCCTTGCCTCAAAACATTCAAAATAATAAGGTAGTTCCTGTCATTTTGGTGTTTTGGTGTGGTGGAAGATGGGTAAATAGAAGGATCAGAAAACAGCATTTGTTTCTAAAAACTCTTGAATAGCACACATTTAGGTAACTTGTATATGGGAATCTTGCTTTTTAAAGGTTTTTCACGAAGGGTTATGTGTGCTGGGAAACTTAGGCCACAGCAGATTTGAAACCTCACTAATAATAGGGACTACCATAAAATATCTGGTGGTTTGGGAATCGAATAATCTGGCTTCTTTGTTCACATCCCATGTGCTCACTGGAAGAGGGTGGCTTTCCTAGCCCAAGTAGAGCAGGATGTTAAGTAGGTCAGTGACCTGGGCTTTGGACATCATGTCTGCTCTGATCATGGATGTTCTTGGAGATTATCCTCCTAATACCAGGAGGGAAATAAGCCAAAGGAAACAGCCATCTTTGGGATTTTTTTTTTTTTTTGACTGAAAAACATTATTTTTTTCCTCTGTCATCTAAAGCAGACAGGTGACCTGGAGAACACCACAGGAGTGACTGGATGGGGTTGTTCCAAGTTGGCCATTCCCAGTAGGATTAAAGCCTCTGCTGGGTCAGAACCGTCTCCTTCAGAGTTTGAGCAAGTCCGTTTTGCTTTGCATACATTGTTTAAAAGTAATTAATAAGAGTTCCATTCATAGATGTGTATTATATATCATATATTAGACACAGAGAAAAAGACATGTGGGTTATCATAATGATTTTTGGACTGAGGAGATATCTTATTGGGTAAAGTGCTTGCCATGCACCAGCACCCACTTAAAACCCTGACATGATGTGAATGTAATCCCAGCACTGGGGAAGTAGAGGATCCCTGGGCTCATTGGCTAGGCAGTCTCGTTTAATTGGTGAGCTCTGTAAGTTCAATATGAGATACTGCCTTATTAAATGAGGTATAGAGAGTACTAAGAAAGACACCTGGCCTTGACCTCTGGCCGCAACACAGGCACATACTGTACACATGAATACCACACACACAGGCCAAAAAATAATAATGTTGCTCACGTTTAGACTGATATTTTATTTTCAAACATTTATTTTATTTATTTATTTGAGAGAAAGAGGCAGATAGCGAATAAGAGAGAGAGAGAGAATAGGTGTGCCGGGGCCTCTAGCCACTGCAACAAACTCCAGATGCATGTGCCACCTGTGCATCTGGCTTACAAGGATCCTGGGGAATTGAATCTGGATCCTTTTGCTTTGCAGGCAAGTGCCTTAACCACTAAGCAGTCTCCCCAGCCCTAAATTGATATTTTAATGTAGATTCTATTTATTGGAAAGTACACAGTGTCATCTAACGACATACTTTGCTTCTAGTTTATATTTTACATGACATTGTTATAAACTCATCTTAGATTAACAAGTGTCTTTAGCAGATACTACCCAGATTTAACAGGCTTCTACTAGTTACTTTTATGTAGAAATATAACTGTGTACTGTGGGTAAATATTAGAAATAGATATGTTAATGCTGGAAATTTGACCGGGCTGGCAGTGAAAGTTCTCATTCTGAGATTTCATCTAGATTTTCTATATCTGTGGTTGTCATAGCAGCAGTCTCAATGGAGAATTGTGATTATATACTTTATCAAATGACTACATGATGAAAGCTCAATTATTCTAATGCAGCCCAGCCAGAATGCTAAGCCATCATCCGGCCTAGTTAAGGGAATAATTAACCAACCTAAAGAAGAGGTTCCTTTCTCTTTACTACATTATATACATTTTGCTTTATTTTACTGGATTGCAAGGTACCATTAGTTGTAAGACATGCTATTATTTTATGTAGAACTAAAAGGAAAAAGGCCTAAAGGTTATGATCATTATATACTATCAATTTCAGTGATATTACACTCTATGGGTATTTATGGGAAAACTTAATAAAACATGACACACATAGCAAGTTTTAGTTTGATAGTGGTCATAATTATAATGTTAAATTATAATGGAAACTATATTAAATGAACATTTCCACCCAATATGTCAGTTGTTTAATCCTAGAGACATAGAGAATAAATTTACTACAAAAATCATTAAGAGTACATAAAACTTAACAGCTGATTAACTTATCTTAACTTTTTTTTTTTTTTTTTTTTTTTTTTGAGGTAGGGTTGCATTCCAGCCCAGACTGACTTGGAATTCCCTATGTAGTCTCAGGGTGGCCTCGAACTCACAGCAATCCTCCTACCTCTGCCTCCTGAGTGGTGGGGTAAAAGGCATATACCCGCATGCCTGGGTAGCTATCCTACCTTTACAGAAGAATATTCATTTAAATAGCAACCTCTAAAGTATCTCATAATAAACTTAAGTACTTCATTTCAAGGTAATTTCATTTAATATATAAAATAATTTGTGATGTAGTTGTTTAGTATTCTAAATAAAGTGTACACTGAGATGGTATGTTTTAAAGGCTGTAATTATCAAATATGTTAAGTGCCATATAGAATTTTCAAAATAATTGTTTCTGCCTTGTAAAAATTGGTACATTCTAACTTTGGGTGCCCCCACTCACCATCTTTCAAGGTTAACTGGAGATCTTTGTGGACAAAAGGAGGTGACTGACCACAGGCCTCATCTTTCTAGCCAGGTCTGTAACCTTCGAACTAATAACTTGTCTTAGTTATACCCTTAGAGCTAAAATTCAGACTGAATTATCACTAGGGGAGGAAAAATTATGTTGGCTAGTGTAGACATTATCAGGTGGCTAGATAACTGTTTTCAGCTTTGGTAGGTAAAGCAGAAAATGAGCTCACAGGGAAGGGGGTATGAAGTCACAGCAGACATCTGACCTGGGCCCTGGGTGCTGAGTGGGCAGGAATGCTATGGATTTGGATGTGGGTTAGGACAAACTCCAGTGCTCAGCACAGGAACTTTATTATTCTCCTGGAAAATAGGCACAAGACCTTGTGTGGCATGCAGGTAGTGGTAGAGCCTGGAAAGGAGGTAACACTGGTGGTGCTAGAACAAGCCTGGAAAGGAGGTGGCATGTCAGCACCTGTGTACTTATGTGACATGCAGATGGTGCTTAGGGCAAGCCTGGAAAGGAGGTGGTGTGTCAGCAGGTACTGCTGTGCTTGGAAGAGTGCAAGAACTGGAAACCAGGTTCAATCTCACATATTTCTGTTTTCAGTTGATTATATTACACAGGCTGCCTCATGCTTGGTTACAGTTGGTCTAATTGTTATGGCTTACCATGTTAGAGTCTTTTTGACATATATCAAAGTTCTTTCACAAACATGTAATTTTGCTTTCACAGTAAACCTGAGAGGAGCAAGCTGTATGTAATTACTCCATTTGGCAGATGAGGAAGGTGAGGTGAGGCTCACAGATGGCAACTAACTAACCGCATGGTCGCTTGTACCTTTGCTTTCCTCCATGATGATCTCAGAACCATTTTTGTTTGTTTGTTTGTTTTTGGAAATATTAGCTCCTTCTTCAGTCTTCTGCTCAGCTCACTGGCAGTGCTTTTGCACTTTCTTGTAATGAGTCACAAACGAGTCCAGACAAGGAGTCTAGAGTTAGAGCAAGAGAAACCAGACTTGCCTGCATGGTGGTTGTGGACATGGAGCTTCGTGTTAGCCAGGAAGAGCTGGTTTTCTCACTTTCATTTACTCAAAGAACCTTCTGCTGTTCTGGTGATCATTCTTCCTGTTTGAGAGATCCCTCTGATTTCCTTTAAGATAGTGTCTTTGGCATTTTTTCCTGAAATGCCCCTGAAGGGATATGGACTGTAGATGTGTTTGGGATGATTACAGTGGTGATAAATGGAGTAAGTAGGACAAACTGTCTGTGTTGCCGAACTTCACTCTGGACTTTGCTCCACAAGTCCCTTATACTTCTGACATGCAAGTGCCTTAGGTGTAAGACAGGAGCTACTTTACATGATTTCAAGAGTCTCTTTGAGTCCACACACTCAGCACATCTCCATACTGAATATATAAACTTATACTTAAAGTAGGAGGGCTGGCAACCCTCCAGTGGAGAAAATGATGGTCTTGGGGAATCTTAAGAACTTGACATTTTTCTCATTAATTGAGAATTCAGTGAAACAGATAATGGCAATTATATAATTAGTGTAAACCCACAATTATTAGCTAACCTTCTGATCCTGGTCCCTACTCTACTATTATGTGACCAGCACCTAATATATGACATGATCTGCTAAGTGTGTTTTGGAAATACTTTCATCAAAGATTGATGGACATCTTGACCTGCTTAGCTTCTTAAGATAATTAACTTTGTATCAAAACAGCTTGGAAATTCAAGAGGTTTAAGGATAGTTGAGAAGACACTAGTTAAAAATAAATTTTAGATTATCTTTGAGCCTAATAGATAAAATATGTCTGGGCTTCAGAATGAATACATGAAAAAAAAATTTTAAGGTATGCACCACCACACCCTGCAGATATTTCTTTCTTTGTTTATTTGAGAGGGACCATGTACCACCTTGTGCATCTGGCTTTATGTCGGAACTGGGGTATCGAACTTGGGTTCTTAGGTTTTGCAGGCAAACACCTTAACCACTAAGTCATCTTTCCAGCCCTGATTTTTTTTCTCAATTATTATTAACTTTTTCCATGATTATAAAAAACCCTCCCTCCCACTTTCCCCTTTGAAATTCCATTCTCTATCATATCCCCTCCCCATCTCAATCAGTCTCTCTTATTTTGATGTCATGGTCTTTTCCTCCTCTTATGATGGTCTTGTGTAGGTGGTGTCAGGCACTATGAGGTCATGGATATCTAGGCCATTTTATGTCTGGAGGGACCACTTTGTAAGGAGTCCTACCCTTCCTTTGGCTCTTACATTCTTTCCGCCGTCTCTTCCGCATTAGACCCTGAGCCTTGGTAGGTGTGATCGAGATGTTAGTACTCCAGTCACTTCTTTTTTTTGTTGTTTTCTTTTTGTTTTTTTTTTTTTGTTTGTTTTTATTTATTTATTTGAGAGTGACAGAGAGAGAGAGAATGGGTATGTCAGGGCTTCCACCCCCTGCAAACGAACTCCAGACACGTGTGACCCCTTGTGCATCTGGCTAACGTGGGTCCTGGGGAATCAAGCTTTGAACCGGGGTCCTTAGGCTTCGCAGGCAAGCGCTTAACCACTAAGCCATCTCTCCAGCCCTCCAGTCACTTCTTTCCAGCACTATGATACCTTCTGAGCCATCCCAAAGTCATTGCCATCTGAAAAGAGAAGATTCTCTACCCAAAGTGAGGGTAGTGTTAATAAAAGGGTATAAATATTAAGAGAAGCTCTTACTGGGCAGTTTGATAAGCATAGTATATACATTTTTCCAGACATCAGCAGATGTTACACCCCTAGGGCTCTGTTTTAAGTTTTCAGTATCAGGGATGTATTCCCTCACATAGAGTGGGCCTCCAGTCCAATTGGAGGGCAATTGGTTTCCATCATGACAGACGTGCCACTATTGCACTCGTTGCCAGCCCTGATTTTTAAAACTGCTATATTTGAATCAGGGTGACAAAGAAAGCATAAATTATATTTAATGTAGTAATGTAAACTAGAAACAAAAACAGAACAAAGCGATACAAAAATTTGTATATTAGTATTAGACTTTTCATGACTTTTTATTGTTTTAGGCCATGAAAGGGGAAGGTGAAAGTGCATCTTATTATTATTATTATTATTATTATTATTATTACCAGATATATAAATGCACACTATCAAATTCCAAATTCATGGAATTTAAGGGATTTCATGAGCACTCTATTAGTGGGAACTTGCCTTCCTTTTCTTCTGATAGTCCCTAGTACAAGTTCTCTAGGGGGGGGGAGAATAAGCCCTCTGAATGTTAAACCTACAAAGCTGTCTAGATCAGTGTTTCTATATTTTCTTTCTTTCTTTTTTTAATATTTTATTTACTTGAGAGAAAAAGAGGAAGGAAGGAAAGAAGGGAGGCAGGGAAAGACAGAGAGAAAATATGCGCATGTCAGGTCCTCTAGCTACTGTGAACAAGCTCCACATGCATGCACCACCTTAGGCATCTGGCTTTACTTGGGTACTGGAGAATCAAACCCAAGTCCATAGGCTTGGCAAGCAAGCACCAAACAGCTGAGACATCTCACCAGGCCATACATCAGTGTGCTCAAGAGAAACAAATGGATATACTGAGACCAGCATTAAAGCAAAAAGAAAATAGCAGAGAACTCTGCTTTGTGCACTCTGAGTTTTATGCATGTGTTCTGAGTCAATATAAAATGCATGTCTAAGTACTCTGAGCATGAAATTGAAGGAATACATTAATTTACTGTAAGTGAACCAACCTTTTCAGTATTTTGCTAAGGAAACTGAGTCTCTAATGGCTGACTTCAAATCCACCTCCCCGGTTTTATTGAAATAGCCAGCCAGAGTGAACTTTGGGGCTGATGTGGTGTGCTACATTGTTAGGTGGGCTTGTGATAGAAAGGAGGGCTAGGTTATTTTGAAGTACTGTGTGGTTTTGTCTGTTTTACACCTGTCTTTTTTGAATCTTATTTTGCCACTAAAATCATCTCTGTCATTCTTTATAAAATTTGGGCTTGAGTTTGTTTTCCAAAGAATAAACAAGTGCCTTGAGTCTTCTCATTTGGACAATTGCTCATCTGCATCTTAGAATTTTAACATTAATCAGAACAGAAGAATTTCAGAACAAGTAGAGAGATTCAGTTTTATGTCCAAACCAGATTTTTTATTTTGAATTGGAGAGTTGAATGCAGCATGTGGCAGCAGGTGTTGAGCTTGAATATTTGGGAAGACACTCTGGTCTTCAGTTATCTCTGTGGAGTTTTCTCAAGCATGAGTACCATATAAATGATGTGAAGGTTCTTGTTAAAGTGTAGGTTCTGCTCCAGAATCTGGCCCTTGGGGCATGTTGCTGCCGACCCTGGGACTACCTATCTACTGTGATGGCAGGCAGATAGCTCTCCATAGCAGAGTGTTCCCAGTTTCTTGATTTTAGACTCCATGCCCCTGCCTCCTATCACCAGAGTGACTGAAAGAGACCCTCTGCAGTACCCTAACCAAAGCGGGTTTAGCACTGTGTCACTTAACCTTGCATCTTCTAGCTTTTCTATGCAACTTCACTTTCCAAATCTTAAATTTCAGAAAGAACATTCTCTAAAATAGTATGTAATTTTCATTCTCAAACTATTACATGCATTTGTTCCTTCAGTTTAGTGAGGTAAGATCCACAGTTTGGGAAGCTTTCTTTGTGATATGTTGACCTCTTTGCCAAGTGAATAAAAACCACCAAGCTGTTTACATTCTTCTTTTATTTATTTTCCTTTTTTATTCCACTTTCAGTTGCCAACTAATAATGACTGCCTCAAAGCAGTTGATTTCCCTTTCCATTTTAATTGATTAGCTCTGACCCAAGCCAGATAGATACTAGGTTTGTTAGAAGCATGTGTGAGATTAATTTCACTCAGAAAGGCCTGTGTCGTGTAGGGGTTTTAAGTAGTGACAGCATCTAGAAGTTCAGTATCAGAGGAGAAAGAGCCACTTGATTTAACATTCTGAATCAGAGCTCTGGTACGAACTACTCAGTGCCTTTTTCTAGGTCCTTTTGCAACTAATTTCTATGTCTCTAACTTTGTGGTTGAGTGTTTGAAGGTGATGCATAGGGTATGGATGTATAATGCCTTAGCCTTGCAGTTAATAATAGAATTAACTGTAATAAGCAGCACTGGGATCCATCTAAAAGGGACAGGTAAACCGTTGGTAAAGACTGCCTCTCCTACATAGTATGTTTTGTTGACCTCTGCAAATGGAGGGAGCAAAAATGACAATACAGTGGAAACTCCTTATATCAGTTTTGTGGTCCAGGCTGCTAGAGATTTACAGACTGATTTCTGGTACATTATAATGCATCGTTCTCATTTGCTGATCCCTCTCCTTGTCAAGCAATCATACTGCAGATGAGTACTGTGCTTAAGCAGGGCTCTTGTCCTAAAGGGCATACTGGACAGAGGGGCAATAAGTAGTTGCTGCAGAGCAATCCAGATAGAAAGAAGTGAGATTCGATCTTCTGTTAGTCCTTCTTTATGAGTAAGTGTGTGGAGAAGACAGCAGGTGTTTTTTGTTTTCACTGGAAATTATTGGGATTCACATCTACGAAAACCATATCAGAGTTTTGTTCTGTTCCAAAGCAGAGAGAACCTGTTTGCATTTTAATTAGGTAGAAGCAGGGGTTTATCATTTTAAATAGCCTTATCATTTCTTCTGTGTTAGAAGTTGTGGATGATTTTATTCAAAATTATAACAAGATTAAATTTAGTCTTACATTTAAGTTGGATTTTGAGATCCTGAACAGGGCCCCCATCTGACATATTTTTAGTGAATTACAGAGTTAAACACTGATTATCAGATTTGCCTCATTTGAATGTTATTTTTACATCTAGGATCTGCCTTATGCCTCGGTGCACCTAGGCGTACTGGTTTAATCTGCCCTAATTAGCAGTGTTTTGTGGTCTGGGACATCCAGAGATCATTACAGAGCTAGAAAGCACTGGGATTATGGTGAAGTGAATGCATGGCTTTAGCACTCTGAGGCTTTTTTGTACCAAACTATATCTTACCTTCAAAGAGACTGAAAAAAAGAGGAAGTTAAACAACATCCCCCCCCCAGCTGTTAAATATGTTTATTATGGTTGTTTTGCTTTTGTTGATCTCTTGGTTTATAGACTAGAGGATTTTGTTTGAAATAGTTGAAAGTCAATGCTGCTAAGAGAAAGATTTTTGTCAGGAAGAAAGAGTAGATGTATCTGTTCCTACTCTGTGTTAATTGGTGCTACTTATGTAGCCAAGGAAATGAGAATAGTCCTATGTCAAAAAGAAATTTGAAATTTGTATGAATGACTCCTCCTTTCCTGTTTTTAAATCTATTTAATGTGTTGTTTATCTTATTTAAATATGCAGTAGACAAGAGAGAATGCAACTGCTGTTCCTTTAATATCAGAACTATGCGCGTTACAATAGGTGTCACTGTTTTGCTTGGTCCAATCCTGATTGGTGACTTCAGCTATTGGCTCGGAGCGCTGGCTGTCTGACTCCATCTGCAGGGCTGTAATACCTACTCTTTCTCTCCTCTTCTCCGATCCATTCACCACACAACTTCAGCCGCTGAACAGACTCACTGGGCTCGGCACATCTTGCTAAGCTAATTCAGAAAACAAGTGCTATAGCCCTGTGCCTGTCGTCTTTGCTCAGCCTAGCCGGTGCAGGTGATCTAAAAAACAGTTCTTTTATGAGCAAATAAGAGAAGCAGGAATCATGATGGGGATGTGTTTAACAGACCCAGTCCTGGATAAAACTTAAAGCCAGTTTTTATTCAACATAGTGAAAAGGTCACCTTGCCTGGCTGAGAAACGAAGCAAAAGAAGCGAAATATCAGCTTGTTGGTTTCTGTTAATGTCTTAGCTCTGGCTAACCTCTTTTTTTTTTGATGTTCGTGCCAATTTGGGATATCTAGCTCTAAAGAGAAACATACTGTACTCATGGTAGATGACAAGGAAAAGAACATGAAATGTCTTACCTTCTTCTTGATGCTTCCAGAGACAGTAAAGAACAGATCCAAAAAAAGCTCTAAGAAAGCAGATACCACCAGCACCAGCAGCAGCAGCAGCAGCAGCAACAGCAGCAAGTTGCCCCCAGTTTGTTATGAAATAATTACCTTGAAGACTAAAAAGAAGAAGAAGATGGCTGCTGATATATTTCCCCGTAAGAAGGCAGCCACCTCAAACAGCACCAGTGTCCAGCAGTACCACCAGCAGAACCTGAGCAACAATAATCTCATCCCAGCTCCCAACTGGCAGGGGCTTTACCCCACCATCAGAGAAAGGTAGGTACTCAGATGGCATATTTACCTTGAAAGTTTTCCTGTGTTGGAGTTTCTTCTTTTGCACAACCTGAAATGTATTTTGACACACATCTCTATGTTTCCTCTTCCCAGAAGCTTTGCTCGAAGTGGAAATGCGCCTTGTATCTTTTCCAAAACAGTACAGCTGTTTTCCTCCTAGATAAAAATATTTTTGCAGGCTGTAATAGTTAAGAAACAGGGCTGTGTCTGTGGAGTATAGAAGATATAAATTTTTTATTTGTGTTTAGCCTGTAAAAGTTTGTGTAACTTTTTAAAACTTGAGTTACTTTCTATATATCTGCAATGATTTCCAGCACAGTTGCTTTGTTGGATCTTTATTTGTTGTTTTGCCGTGAAGTACTGAACTGTTGCCCTTGCTTTGAATCCTTGTAGCTTTTGCATGTTGGGGAGAGGGATATTAAGACTGTGGTTGCTGTGAATTAATGAATTGCCTCTGTTTGTAGAAATGCGGTGATGTTCAATAATGATTTGATGGCAGATGTACATTTTGTGGTTGGGCCACCAGGTGGGACTCAGCGGTTGCCAGGACACAAAGTAAGCAACAGCTGCATTACCCGTTTAGTCCTGAGGTTTACAAAGAGGGACCCTCTCAGACATCCTGGAACTTGGTATGGGCAGCTTGCCGATGGCAGGCAGTGTATGTTTCACCCGATGACAGAGAAAGCGTGCCCTTTCCAAAGGGCTTTGGCCACGCTTAATTTTTTCTTTGTTTCTACTCTGTCTATCACACAAAACTATGCTTTCCTCACTCTCCAGCTATAGGAAGTTGATGTAACGGGTTTAGAAAGCCATCTGCTTACCCTTCTCATAGAAATCGTGGAGATAAGCTTATTATTTTATTTATTTTGCATTGGGGGGCCTGTGCATTAATCTGAAAGCTTTGAGATAATTAATGTAGACTTCAGCCTGAACATTTATGTTCCCTGGCAAGATACACAGTACCTTGGCTTCTTCTGAGAAGCAAGTTTAGGTACTTTACAGCCACTAACCCTGATTGCTAGGAGTTGTTTTTCTGGATTGATTTGCTGAAAACACTTTCCACTTAGTGCACGAAATAAGATTTTCCTTTCTCCACAGTATGTCCTAGCTGTTGGGAGCTCTGTGTTCCATGCAATGTTTTATGGAGAACTTGCTGAGGACAAAGATGAAATCCGTATACCAGATGTTGAACCTGCTGCTTTTCTCGCCATGCTGAAGTAAGCAGTATTTGTACGTTTGCAGAGTTTGTTTATGCCTGTTTGTGGTCTGTTGGCTTCTGAGTTAATGTAAATTCTGCAAAACAGAAAAGCAGATTCTGAAGAAAGGGGGTGCTACTTACCTTTGAAACATTTGTGGAGAAAAATACTCACATTTCACATTTCAGTATGCAAGCATTTGCAGTTGTACCTTGGCATAGGATTTGGGTGCAAGTGATCATAGAGTGATTTGACTTTTAATGACACTATTAAAAATAACTTTCTAATATAGACATTATTTAATAGAGCATGCCCTTTAAAAGCAGTGTTTACTAAAAAGTTACTAAAGAAGTACATTTTATTCCACAGTTGTAGAGTTCTAGCACCAAAGTGATTAGTGATTAGTAAGCTTTCTAAGAGTTGTTATCTCCTCACAGAAATGTGGAACTTGTTGACAGACTAATATTTGTGCACACATGTAGCATGCAAATTTGGATGATGATTCTCCAGATAAAAAAGCATTTGCTTTGGTGTTAAAGAAGTTTTTGAAGGAACTGAATAGATTCCTGTAGTTTCATGTTGATTTTTTTTTTTTTTTTAGAAAATCTTAAATTGGTAATATAGATGTAAGTTACGTATGTATTAACTTGTTTTTAAACCTCATAGGTCTTTTGCTGACTCTACTATATGTTAGTCAGGTGTATAGAATTATCTTATTTAACAAGTATTGATACCATATCATTAATGTCCAGTTACTGTGAATCATATAAATAAGGTTTTCATTGAACCTTTATTTTTTTTTGGCAAAGTAATATATAACTCACATATTGTCGCCTGCCACTCTAGGGATTTCAGTTCAGAATTGGACAGTATTCCCCAAATAGTTAAAGTACTGGTATTCATTATCTACTGCCTGCTTTAAGATAATCTGTAGTTAGTTCTAAAGGTTATAAGTGGTTAATTCTTAATCATTTTATGGTTTTGAAATCTCACTGAACTGGAGCTTTAATAGTGAGAGGCGGGGGATTGACAGGTGAGCATGTGAAGTACCATGACTGACACTACTCTAGTAGTGTCCTTGCTGGCAGGAAGTCACCTTGCTGTATGTGACAGTGTTGTACATTGTCGAGTAGAGTGCATGCTCATGCATGCGTGTTTGAGTGCACATGTGCTTGTGTGAAGTCAGCTTGCTACATGTGAAAGTGGTTTCTATTGCGTGCAGCACCATGCGTGCGTGTGTGCATGTGTGCATGCAAGAAGTCAGCTTGTCCTATGTGGCAGTGTTGTCTGTTGTTGAGGAAGTGCAGTTCAGGCTATTCGTCTCACTGCAATCAAATATAGTGTGTCCTCTTGACACTTGCACAGTCAGGATTTGTGAGCAAGACTGGCAGAGGGTTAGATCTCACCCAACTTATTTGAGTCATCATTTATCCAGTAACTTTTCTCATTTAATAGGGTGCCTGTAGCATATATTAATACAGGCTATGAAACCATTAGTGCAACCCACAAATGTAAACTGGTAAGAATAGAAATGCAGGTCACTTTGGTCCCTCCCTCTTGCACTGCGAGTAGCTGTAGTGCTGAAAAGCCATGACTCCTTTCCTGAGACTTCTAACAACAGAGCTCCAAATAATGGCATGTTCCTGGATATGTACCCTGGCCCTGGTCTTTGGTCAAGACATACCTGAGCTGTAGGTATGTTGTCAAGTGGGCTTGCCATGGTGGCTCATCTGGCCTGTCAGAGAAGAACAGTATTTCCTGAGAGCAGCGAGGCATTCCATTTGTGACTGTGTGCACTTTTCTCTCAATGTCCTGGTATGTAGTTTCTGATAAAAGTCATTCTTTTTATTGGGCGTGGTGGCACACACACTAAGGAGGCAGAGGTAGGAGGATCACTGTGAGTTCAAGGCTGCCCTGAGACTACATAATGAATTCTAGGTCAACCTGGGCTACAGTAAGATCCTACCTCAACAATCAAAATGTAAAGAAAGGAATAAACAGGCATTCTTGATTTCTTAAACTAGGTATGTTTTAGTAGCAGGAAATAAAATCACAAGAAAAACTTCAGCTAAAGTACTATGTTTTAGCAAGAAAAATTTTAAAGTTAAATATCAGTATTCATTTACATAGTTCTCACTGACTTTTTCTTATATCATTCATGTAATGTGAGAGAACAGGTGAGTTTGACGTTTACATACTATTTTGGGACCCTTCACCATTCCCCAAACACTAAGAAGTGTTTCCTTTCCTGAGATAGGCACGGCCCACAGAAGCATAAAAATGATGTACCTTCAGCTTTCTGCTTTACTTTTAAGTAATGCTGATGGAAATAATGTATTTTTTAATCCAGAAAGTGAAAAGAATATGTGGGAAGAATAAAAAGAATAGAAGTTTAGAGTTAAAACAGGTAAAAGGTCTGTTGGATTCTGAGTTAACTAGAAGACAGTATTGAAGCCTATATTTAACAACATATTGAATTGAAAGTACTTCACTTATTAATACCAGGTTTTAGTTTGCTTTTCAAAAATCAGGAGTTAGATTGTAAAATATTTTTGTGTTCATATGATGAATATACTGAAAAAGTTATAGAGAAACTATATATTTTGTTCCTAGTACATTGGAAGTAGGAATTCTTTGAGTTAATATACTATATATAATAGAATATTTGCTGGTTTTTGTAACCTGTCTCTTGATGTGTGGTCTTCTGTCAGATAGTTACTGTATCTTCTATTTTGTTAAGAATATACTGGATTCATCCTTATAAGCCAAAGGATAGAATGATACTACAAAGTTAATGCTGTTAGTTAGTTATGTAAACTTACAAACTAATAAGACTGTATTTCAGATGTGGTTTTAACCATGGTTTTTGTAATAACTGTCACATAGATGATATTCTTGGATAAACTTGAAAATAGTAGCTTCTTTACTGACTGGACATACCCATTTTGTGAAAACTCCACTTACATGTTGCATGCTTCCTTCCAGATACATCTATTGTGATGAAATTGACTTAGCTGCTGACACAGTGCTGGCCACCTTGTATGCTGCCAAAAAGTACATAGTCCCTCACCTGGCCAGAGCCTGTGTGAATTTCTTGGAGACCAGCCTGAGTGCCAAGAACGCCTGTGTGCTGCTCTCCCAGAGCTGCCTATTTGAGGAGCCAGACCTGACACAGAGATGCTGGGAGGTGATCGATGCCCAGGCCGAGCTAGCGCTCAAGTCTGAGGGATTCTGCGACATTGACTTCCAGACACTAGAAAGTATCCTTCGCAGGGAAACTCTGAATGCCAAAGAAATTGTAGTTTTTGAAGCAGCCCTCAACTGGGCTGAAGTAGAATGCCAGCGACAAGATCTGGCCTTGAGTATTGAAAACAAACGCAAGGTCCTAGGAAAGGCCCTTTACTTGATCCGCATCCCTACCATGGCCCTGGATGACTTTGCAAATGGTGCTGCGCAGTCAGGAGTATTGACTCTCAATGAGACCAACGACATCTTCCTTTGGTACACTGCATCCAAAAAGCCTGAACTGCAGTTTGTGAGCAAAGCCCGCAAGGGCCTTGTGCCCCAGCGCTGTCACCGTTTTCAGTCTTGTGCCTATCGGAGCAACCAGTGGCGCTACCGGGGTCGCTGTGACAGCATCCAGTTCGCAGTGGATAAAAGGGTATTCATTGCTGGCTTCGGGCTTTACGGCTCCAGCTGTGGCTCAGCAGAGTACAGCGCCAAGATTGAACTCAAGCGTCAGGGTGTTGTACTGGGGCAGAACCTGAGCAAGTACTTCTCAGATGGATCCAGTAGTACCTTCCCTGTGTGGTTTGAGTACCCAGTGCAGATTGAGCCAGACACCTTCTACACGGCCAGCGTGATACTGGACGGCAATGAACTCAGCTACTTTGGGCAAGAAGGCATGACGGAAGTTCAGTGTGGCAAAGTGACTGTCCAGTTTCAGTGCTCTTCAGATAGCACAAATGGCACTGGGGTACAGGGAGGGCAGATCCCTGAACTTATATTCTATGCTTGAACCTTTCTTCCTTCCCCAAGCACTGAGGGGTGTCCATCCACCTCCTCCTTGCCCGATGCTTAGCTCATCTGCACACATGTGATCATCGCAGGTAATTTGTAATGAATGAAGCAGTAGGCAGTTTCTAATTTCAACCTTTTAATTATGTACAGGCAAAAATTCAGCATTCCGCTTTTAACAATCTGCTTAGAAGAGCCACGTTCTTACTGCGCCTTTGTGGTTTTGAAATCGGTCTGTGCAGCTGGGGAGCCCTCCACTCCTCCCAGTGTTCCACTGACCTCAGTTTTGTACCTCTGAAGAAGATTTTGTATCACCTTAAATTTCCTTTTGGATTTCGTTTGATAAATGGAAACCTGAAATCTAAATGACATCCAATTATTTTTAAACAGAACCCCCCCTCCCCTCATAAAAGAAAAACAGGGAAACATCATTGTACAATTTCTAGAGAAAGGAGTCATGTTTGGCTCTTCATTCCTTCTAAACTAGTTGTTTTGGGCTTTGCTCTTTTATTCTAAGTTCATATACTTGTTACATATTGAACAATTCACAGTGTCTATGTAAAATAGGAAAGTAAGGGATTGGATGCGTGTTCAGGCCATGACCTCTGCTACAAAACATATTGATATTCTTTTAGTTTAGAATTCAGGACATAATGCAGACACCACCTTCAGATGTGAGGGAATTACAGACTTACTGTTAATACAGAAAAGTTCCAAGCCTTGTGCTAAATTTACATAGAAGAGTTTAAGAAGGAAGCCTAAAAATGTCCTGTATGGCAGGTAGCACAACCAATGGCCGTAAAAAGGAAGCTTTAAAATGTCCTATAAAACAGGTAGCCCAACAACGACAGTAGATAACATAGTTTGAAAAGCTACCGTTTCTTGCCAGGAAGCTTTGGCTTCCCCACAATTAGCTTATTGCTTCAGTTGAACTGTGTATAGGATTCCTGACCCTGCTCTCAACAGTAAGAGGACCAAACAGATCTGTAGAGGAAACAGTTGTGTAGCACTACATGTTAATGTGTAAAATACTTTTTATTTCTTTTCAATGTGAAGCATTCATCACCTTATTTGTGGATTTTAGTCTGTGCTGTTCCTGGACTGCTAGAACCTGGTCTCTGGCCACCCTAAAGTGCCTGTCTGTGCCTGCAGGCTTTAAGAGTGGTCAGAGCGACACACCTGGTTACACCTAGTCACTGCATCCACATCACGTGCAGCTCTTACTGTCCATAATACAGTGAGCAGAGGGGGAAATCCTCATCCAAAACTTCTCTTTCGTTGATGGCTTATGTTGGCTTTGTGCCTATGACCCTGGCATTGTCCATTGTGGTCACTCCGGCTGAAGTATCCATGTGTTTCTGGGCAACTTTTCTGCTCAGTGTGATCCTGAGATGGCTCCCCGCCACCCAGAGTGTGGTCCCCGGCCGCCTCCTTCTCCTGCTTCAGAAGCCTCAGGCTGGCTTGTCTGGAGCAGGGGTTAGTCTGGGGTGTGTGTGCCTGTGCTACATGCACATGCAGCTGTGTTTGCCGACTCAGGAACTGCCTCCTCCCTGCCTGGCTAGTGACAGGTGGGACAGGAATAGTCCCCCTGCTGGTTCCAGCAAGGCCCCAGGAGTGACTGCCCTTGCTCTCTGTGCTTCTGGGCCACTTCTTCCTCTGCAGACATGGGCTTGCTGCCTTAAGCCAGCTTCCCTGGTAGAGGAGAACACTGGATTATGGGAAATGTTTTAATTATTTTGCCATTAGCTATCTGTTAGAGTAGGTGACTGAAAGCTGTCATTGGTGACTTGATGAGTACTCCCAAGACAGTTTTCCAGCATTATCTAACAGTTATTTTCCTAGGAGGGAGATTATGGTTTTGGTAAAGCATCAGTGAAGTAAAGGTACATTTTCAGTTTAAAAATACTGCTATAAAGGTTTTTATTTTTAAATTATGGTTAAACATTTCTGTAACTCACAGCTACCATATAGATGGTAGGCCTGACCAGAAGGCACTTGTTTTTAAGCCTGAAGAGAAGTTACTTAGTTTAGTACTGATTTTTGTCCTGTCAGATAGTGGAGCTGGGTATGATAGCCTTAGAGGGGCAGCATCCCTTCCCTACTCACTGCCAGTGCGCTTATGACTGAGCTGCCCTCACAGCTAGCCAATGGCCAGACGAAAGCCCGACATCCTGGTCACTGGGTAGAAGAACTTAATTTTATGTTAATTATTATCATGTTTTTGTTTGTTTGTTTGTTTTAAAAGACACATCATTTGATTAGTCTGTGCCAAGTACTATGAGTAAAATTGGAAACTTGTGAGTAGGGTAAGAGATTTTTATGAAACTATTCTTTCTTCATTTTCAGCAAAATGGAATGAAAGTGAATGCACTTGCTTTGTTTTCTTTGGTGATTTTGAGTCTTGTAGCTTTTGAAAGTAGAAACTTATTCTGACAAGGCAGGCAGCTCTAGTGCATAAACAACTTCATTAAGCAGAATGTGCTGTAGACGCTTTTCCCACCTCACCTGGCAGTACTTGTCATTGTTCATACCGGGAATAAGGGGAACTAGGCTAGCAGTTCTAATGTAACATTCTTTAATCATATCTTAAAATACTATTTAAGTAAATGGTCTAATTTCTACATAATTATTGCACTGAACTGTCTTTTTCATTTTTTAAGGTGTTTAAATAAGCTCAGCTAATTCAAGACACTGGCCGCTTGTGTACCAGTGTGCTTGGCATTAGCAGTGTGCAGCATTATTTATGAAGGAAAGTATATAAATATGAAGTACCTCATGTTGAATGTTATTGTACTGTATTTTTAATGTAACAGTGCAGATCTTGTTAGACAAATGAATGTGTATAATCATGTTAAATGCAAATAAAATAAAACTGGTTCATAGGTTTGTTTTCTTGGCATTTTTGTTATTCCCATGAATAGTAAATATTCATTCCAGTATTTTTGGTGCCATTGCTTTTTACACATACAGTTTCACAGGAGCAAACACAATATTTGATTCCTAAAGAAGGAAACATTTGAGGCAAAAGCATAAGACAACAATGAGTATGTTGACCATTTGCATTATTTAAGGCCTGACTAGTTATTGAGAGGGAGTGAATGAACATGTTTATATACCTGTTATGAAATGTGTGGTTGGCTGGTATTCCCAGTCTCTACTCACTCAAATGTCTGGCTTTCTTATGACAAGAGGGGTTACATTTTACAGCTTCTGGTAGACCTGTGCTGCAGCTTCCTGCTGTGTCATAGTAACTTGGGTCTAGGAGTAAAAAAGAAGCTGCTAAATGAGAATTTTAAATGATTGTTATATATTCCCTTAACTTTCCATTATATTTTTCTTTGTCATGTACATGTGAAACATTGATACCCACATATTCATACATAATTATGCACATGTACATTTTTATTAACATATTTTGTATGTATATATCATGTGTTGGTACCCTTTTCCCTTGTCCTTGACCCTATTCTGCTGGGGACCCTCCTCCTTGGGATTGCAGGTATTTTCCATGGGGTTGTAGCCCATATGTTGTGGGAGCAGCAGTCAGTTTGTCGGGGAGGCAGTGCCTCTGGGTATGATGTCTCAGTCTATGGCTCTTAAATTATTTCTTCCCCCTCTTCTGCAAAATTCTCTGAGCCATGGTGAGTATATTTTAACTCTTCTTATCCCACTTAAACTAAGTAGACTTCACTCTCTGTTAGAGAATCTTTTTCTTTTTCAGAAGGTAGTGAGACCTGAGAAGATAAACTACCCCTCATACTTCAGCCAGCTCACAGCTGAAACCACAGAGCAATTGGAGAGATGAACTTCCTTGATGAACATGACAGCTCCAGGGTGGAGATAGACCCTGAGGAGATACTGAAGATGTACTTTTGTTTTGTTTTGTTTGTTTTTGTTTTGTTTTGTTTTGTTTTTCAAAGTATTGTCTCCCTCTAGCCCAGGCTGACCTGGAATTCACTATGTAGTCTCAAGGTAGCCTCAAACTCGTAGTGATCCTCTTACCTCTGCCTCCCTAGTGTTGGGATTAAAGGCATGAATCACCAGGCCCAGTTTATATGTATCTTTTTTCTCTACATCGCTCTAATGCTCTTGTATTAGAATTTATTGTGAACCCTTATATATTTGAATAGCTCCTTCATATCCTTGATTTCTTTTTGCTGTGTACCTACTTAAAATTTTTTTGGGGGGATTATTCCAAGGTGTAAGAAAATGAACACCCCATCCTCATCAGCTTTTAATCAGTTACAGTATGAATTGCAAAGATCTTTATTCTACCAGAGTCTAGCCCATTATCTACTGTCTGTTTAAACTTAATCCACATGTTTGTTTCCATTATCCCAAGACATTTGGGAATGTACCTCTTCTACCATTGAGACTCAAGGTTAAGTTCTCACTGAAATTACATCTTCCCTCTTGACTGTCTGGCTTGCCTGTGAAGTCTGTGAAGACCAGGGACTTAGAAGAAAACTGGAAAGTAGAAACAAAATGGTTAGAAAACCAGGACCCTAACAAGCAAATAGTAGCTGAAAAATTGGTATGTTCGAGCAGGGTTTTGAGTACCTTTGAGGAGTTTCAGTAGAAAATAAGCATGGTTTTTGGATTTCTAATTAATATACTTTTTCAATTTCTCTTTTGAGCCATTTTCATTTACTGACCAGCTATTTCTTGTGCTCTATTTTACCCTCTACGTTTCCAAATATGTATTCTGTATATTCTAACAACTATTGCTGGAGAAATTTGTCAAAGAGAGAATCTACTCATTTATTTCTTCCACCACCTGGCAGTGGGAAAAACATTTGTCAGTCAGGAATTTCCCAGCATTGCTTATGGCAGGCAGGATAGAAGGAGCCGTGAGGAAGAGATGGGTACCACCGCTGTGTCATGGCAGGAAGCAGTGTAACACTCCGACATCTGTCCATGGCTTTCCAAGAAATATTTGAGAACCACCTTTTCCTCATTTGGCTCTGTTGCCCTTTCTAAACTTTTCTGAAGGGGTGGATTGTGAATTCCATCTCTGCATCCTGTGGCCTTATTATTATCTATTTGGCTATATTAGTGTCCAGTGGAAAGATTTTTACTTGCAAACACTACTACAAATTTTTGATTTCTAAAACATCCCTAAGCTCAAGGAAGGTAGGTAAAACAACTTTTCATATCTGTGCTTTAAGTCTGTATCATAGGACATAATTGTTACCCTTAAGACTGCTGGCACTTGCTAACTTGTTCTCTTATTTCCCTGTAGGCTGATGAGAAAATAAAGTAGGGAAGTTAAAAGTTGCTTCAAGGATGATGTCCTTTTTCATTTAAGGTGACAACTATATAAAAGTTAAGGCATGTGTTTTGTTTTTATTACTTTGTTGAACAATTTTATAATGTAATGACTTATCTTTTATGTCCATTGTTTCATTGCTGCTTTCGTAGAATGGAATAATGCCAGAGGGAAATAAAAATCATAAGAGTGCCCTTGTTAATTTTGAACATGGAATACTATAATAAATCTGAGAGTAGCATATTGCATGAAGAATGTTTTGTGAGAAGCTAGAAAATTCTGAGATAATATTTTGATAATGTCACAATTTTCACTGGGGCTATGCAGTTCACATTTTCCTTCCTAAAGTACTGTGCTCAAAAATATAGTCAAAAGAAAGATAATGACTATTTACGGAAGATCAAATGATCTTCCAAAGCTTGAAGCGAGTCCCACTTTCAGCTGTACTGTAGAATACTTGAAAACTGAGACATTCTATGCATCTTATGGAAATCTCATTTTAGTGCTTGTCTTAAATCACTTCAGTATCCCTTATTGCAGAGATGAAACAATGCACTGAACCTTAGCCAATTCAAAATTAAAACTTGTAGATATTCACTCCTAAGGAAAAATTGCATTCTAAGAATATATTGGAGGCATTAATGGGCCAGAGAATAGTTATAGTGTGTCTAGCTTCCCACAAGTCAGAGGGCTTAATGAGTCATTCAAAGGATTAACCCACCTTTCATTTACTCATTGATCTTTTTATTGATGTTTTGCTTCATCTTAGGCAGTCAGAACTTCAGTGTCAGCTTAAAGTTTGTGGTGCAGGCAGCATAGGACTGCTCTACTGTGTGTTGCAGAAGAATTAGATGCTGGGACCTAATATAGTAGGTCTGGTCATGGATACAATGCTGCTGCTCCAGACTCCAGATCACCAGGTAAGGTAGACGGAAGGAGACTAGGGGAGGGGGCCTTACGGGTACAAATAAGATCAAAGTATAGGGTAGAAGAGGAATGCTGGGACTTGCAGCCATTAGAAAGAGGCATGCAGCTTCAGATGGAAGAGGAAAGACTACTTGAGTTGGGCATTGAAAGTCAGTTTAAAATTATCTAGATGAAGGTGGTAAATTAGCAAGTTGTACTAGAAAGCTGGGAAATTCTGGGAGAAATAGTGAGCTAGAATGGGACAGCCCAAGGTGGTTCCAGTAAAGGTCCAGTTAAATGAACTTGTCAGGTTTGGAAAAGGGTGCTGAACCAGCAGTTGCAGGAAACAACACTCCATGTATTAGACTAAGTTAGATGAGATAACCATTTGGTGTTTTAGAACCTCAAGGGTAGATGGGATCCAGCTGGAGGCCAGAGGAAGTTCCACCTCAGAATATGCAAAGAAATGGGCAGGGGATGGCAAAAAGAATGAAGATTCTAGAAGTGTGGAATGTATAATGTGTGGTAAGATTTTGTACTGTCCACTTTTAGAGTCTTGGTGAAAATGGTGTGAAACCTCTTGCATTACATTGATACTTATGGACCAGGAATGGAACCAGTTTTGTCTGAACCCACACAGTTGTTTTATAGATGCCCATTTAGCATCCCTCTTATGTTCTTATAGGAAGACGGTAAAGAGTAGACACAGTGTGGTGCAAAGCTTGGAGTAGAGCTGTCATCTAAATTTAATCCTTGGGTCAGGCTACATGTGACCTTGAGCAAGTCACCCACCTCTCAGAGGGAACATCCCGTCTCTCAAGAAGGAAGGTGATGAGAAGAATGCCTTCCTCACAGAGTTACGTTGTGACAACTAAATTGCCTTCTTAAAGCACTTATAACAGTACTTGGGGAACAGAAACTGCCTTTCTGCCATCTGGGTATTAAGTGAAACAAAATACAACAGGTCACTAACTGAACCCATGAACTTTCCTCATCTGTGTGTCTGTGCTCTTCATTTACACAGGCCATACTGTCAATGCAGACAATTGGAAAAAGTCTTGATGCTGTTATTTCATGTCCTTATGTTCAAAGGCTACCCAGATGCAGATGCAAAGGCCTGTACTGAGGGATCATATGTTAACCAGATTTCTAAGACGTATTTTAATTATGTCATATTAATGATTTATTGTGTAGATGGTTCTCACACCTCAGATACCTACTCTGCTAGGATTCTGCAGAATATTTGAACAGCTGGAGGAGTCTGCATAAAAAAGTTCTTGAGGGTCAGGGAGATGGCTCAATGATTAAAGGTGCTTGCTTGCAAAGCCTGATGGCTGGGTTTGATTCCTCAGTAACCATGTGAAGCCAGACACACAAAGTGGCACATGTTTATCTAATTTGCAGTGGCAGGAGGCCCTGGTATGCCTTTCTCTCTCTCTCTCTCTCTCTCTCTCTCTCTCTCTCTCTCTCTCTCTCACACACACACACACACACACACACGAGAATAAAGAATTCTTGAGAAACTGGGCAAAAGGAGGCCATTTTGCAAGTTAAAAAAATATTAATTTTAGTTTAACCTTTTGTTTTTGTGGTCAGTAGCCTTAGGTGATTTTTGATAGAACTCCAAATATTTTGCAGTTAAAACCAGCATTAGCATGAAAATTATTTTTTTTGTGTGTTAGAAGCAGCTCTGACCTTTACTGTGAGTGATATGAATGTTACAGGAGTGTTTGATGAATTATGTTTATTCAAATAAACACAGGTGTGTATGAAACACTGGTGCTTGTGGCTCTGGCACCTCACATTTCACCTGTGTCTTCTCCAGGAATGGTCCCCCTCTCTTCTGCCTCACTAGTCTTCCAGCCATTGAAGGCACACCATTTCCAAGGGTGCTGACATCTGGAAATTAGTTTCTGATTCTGTCCCCTCTGCTATTTTACCGAAGAAATTCTTAGGACCATCATTCCCCCTAGATTTGAATTAAGGAGGTTGGGGTAGCAGTGCATGGATGTGGTGCCAAGCAGGTCATCAGGATTCTAAAATTCCTGAAAGGATGAGAGCTCCTGTGGTTAGGGTTAGCCTACCTGTGCTGGGACAGCTCTGCTGTAATTGCTCCTCATCTGGCAAAGTAGCCTGCGTATTCTTGTGTCTCAATATGATGTATAATAGGAGGAAACCTGCAACATGCCTGTCTCTCAAGCCTTGAGCTCAGAGCCTATAAGCCATCATTTTCACAGCTTTTCAGTGCTTGCTGAGGTGAATGTGGGGAATTAGATATCCCCTCTTTACTGAGGATTTCAAAGTCTAAAGACAGGGCCGGGAATCCAGAGCAGGGCGTTAAAGGATAATGGGTGTACTCAGTGGGACACATGGTTTAACCTAGATCTTGGAGGAGCCTATCAAAGAACATTACTCTTTTTGACCTGGAATCTTATACTCAATGCCATTTTCAGTTATCCACAGTTAATCTACTTGCACCAAATGCATTAGTAAGCATAGAATTGAGAGGGGAGAAGAGTCTGCCATACTTGGTGTCACTTCCCCAAATACCCATGCAGTGGATTGATTTCCTCTGTCATGTGACTAGCTGACTCCTAAGCAGCCCTTCCAGGTTCCTGCCCTCCAGGCTAGCTTTCCATCACATGCTTCCCCCCACCATAGCCTGCACTCCCTCAGACCGGGCCTTGCTTTACCTGGATTTAGTAAACATCTCCTTAGATACCTTATTTTTATTTGGTCAATTACAGTCTTATTTCTGTTCTCAAATGTGACCCTATCAGACTTCTTTTTTAAAAAAATATTTTATTTTTATTTGAGAGAGAGAGTGAAAAAAAAAAAAAAAAAGGGTATGCCAGGGCCGCCAGCCAAACTCTAGATGCATGCGTTACTATGTGCTGCTGGCCTACATGGGTTCTGGGAAGTTGAACCTGGTTCCTTTGGTAAGCACCTTAACTGTTAAGCCATCTCTCCAGCTCCTATCAGACTTCTTGTTCAGTGTTACTCAGGAAACCAGGCCCTAGCAAAGTAAAAGAAAATTGTGGACACAAATAGGCTGGAGCTTTGCTTTTCTGTTTGTCCTTAATGACCCCTTTGAACCTTAGCTAGTCCCCAAGTCTCTTTCAGGTAAAGGAAGATGGGGGAAACTGAGTGCTGGCTCAGAGTCAGAAGGAATGGAATTGTGCCTCAGATTAACAGCCTAGGCAGCCCTGGAAGCCAGAGGGAACTTGGAAAGAGGGTTGAGTAAGGGGAGGGAGAAGGGTTGGTTCTCAGATTAGCAAGAAACCTCACATAACTTTTCACCAGGAGCTTCTCCTTTATTTCTTGATCTTCTCAGGACAGCTTGCCGCGAGATAGACCTATGCTGTCCTATCTGGGAGTCTCAGCAGAGGCATTTAGAATAAGTTCTCCTGCCAGGAGCTTAGGCCCATCACCCACACACTACTTACTCCTAAGGCCTGTTTGGCAAAGACTTGCTTAACTTGGCCATTCATTTTGTGACATGTCACCGAGTTTTGTCAAAATGACGTTTCTTACGTATACTGTCTAGTACTGCTGTGTCCTGGTGCTATCTTCATGTCAGTGCTCTGTTCTCTGGTCTTGGGGAGAGTACAGAAGCCCTGGTCCTGCTTGTGAACCTTTCCCTGATAGAGAAACCGTGCATCCCGATACCCTGGCTGCTTCCTTCCTATCCTTTCTCCACAGGACAAAGTTCATATTGCTGGAATGTCTCTGACTCTCCAATCCTTACTGCCTAGTTGTAGCAAAGTTCCGTAAACTGGCTTATGAACAACATTTACTTCTCACTGTTCTGAAAGCTTTGTGGTCCATTACTGAGACACTGGCAAATTTAGTTTGAGAAAGCGTCACTGTTTCAGAAACACCTGGATGTGTCTTCACAGGGCGGATGGGAGAAGTGTCTCTCAGGCTCGTTTATAAGAGCACCAATCCCATTTATGATGTCTCCACTTTCATTCACCTCCAGGCCCCACCTCCTAACACATTCCATGGAAAGCTAAGATTTCAAAATAGGAGTTTGGAAGGAACACAGATGTTCAAATCATGGCACTTACTAAAGAAGCATTTTGAATATCCAGTCAGAAAATTAATTTTTGAAAGAATTACTAAATTATTCCACTGCTTCCACAACTTGGAGATTCATTTACCACACATGTTGATCAAAAACCAAGAGAACTTGAGTTTAGACCTTTCATTTCCTTTCCCTCCTTCCCTTTCTCTGTCCCTACCTCCTTTATTTCTTTCATACTGGGGATTGAACCTAGTGTTTCACAAAGACTAGGTAAGCAGTCTACCCTCTAAGCTGTATTCCCAGCCCTATTACTTAAATAAATGACAAAATAGGACAATTGTGATATAGTTCACTTGCTAGTACGCCCAGTCACTCCTTATACAGTCTGTGGCTAGAGATGTAGTTTAGGTTGGTGGTAACGTCCAGTGTTAATGGAAGCCATTGGTAGGGTGGCTTTCCAGTGAAACAACCATCCCAGCTACAGCTGAGGGTCCCTGGGACCAAGCCTCTTCCCAGCTAAAGACTGTTCAAACTTCCCACCTCCCTTTCCACCCCTCTGCGGCTGCAGAATAGAGCATATCTCCAATAAAGTCAATGCTTCAAGTAACTGCAGCTTTAGGTTTTTGTGTTTTCTTTTTTTGGTATGTGTGTATAATATTTATGGTGTATGTAGCATATGCAGATGTGCATGTCGTATACATGCATGTGGAGGCCAGGGGTCATAATGGGTGCCCTCCGCTATGGCTCTGCCATCTTATTTCCTGAGACAACCACTGAAGGAACCTGGAGCTCACAGCATGGTTCAGTTAGAAGGCATGGCCTAGCAGGGAGTCCCAGCCAAACTCCTGTCTCCACCCCTCCCCCACATGCAGCTTTGTGCATGGGGGCTGGAAATTGGACTCAAGCCTTCATGCTTTTGCAGCAAGAGCTCTTACCTACCCAAGTCTTCTCCCTAGCTATATGCTGTATCTATTTCTAATAGTTTCCAATGTACAGCTTTACCATACATGTAAGAAAAGTCTGTGCTTTTTTTTTGATTGTTTGCTTTTTATATTTATGCTAGGTCTTCTTACCATTTTTTAATATCTCATTTATGGATATAGAGTGATCTGAACTGTGCTCCATAATTGAAAAGAAATACCTATGTTTTCGAGTAAGCTAGAGCCAACTAGGTTAGATCTATGAATCCAAATTGTTCATATATGCTACTCTCCTTGGCCTCTGACCCAAGAAAGGTCCAGAAATTAGCAGCGATGTCACCACAAAATAAGTCAGGAAGGGAATAAGGGTGGCAGAGAAAGAGAGGAGACCATCCACACGAGCGAGGCACGTCATGTTCTCTGAGCTTGCAAAGCCTGTGGGGTGTGTGGCATGGTGACTGCCAGAGGTAGTGGAGGTGGCTCTGTTTGGTCTTAACAGTGCTGCCCAGATCCTGTAAGGAACTTTGGTGGTTTTCCAGAACCTTTTGACACAATTGAATGAATGACTTGACATCATCTTTTTCTTGGGGCTTTCAGCTTCTAGGCCTCCAGATAGAGTACACAGTTCAGGTACACAAGGCCATACCTGTGAGGTCTACACAGAGCACAGCCCTGAGGCCCTGCAGCAGCTGAAAAGATGTATGTGTGGGCTGTGTTCCTCACTAGGCAGAGTGTGGCCCTGTTCCTAACAGCCTCATTCATAACTGGAAGCCAGAAGATGATGTGAGGGTTCCTTACAGCTCTGCTCCAGGCTAGGTGAAGTCAGCCTTTTGCATGGAGCCAGAGGACCTCTTGGCTCACCCCATCCTTCATTTCTTCTTTTCATGCTTCAGTGACTTGAATTTGGAATGGATGCCCCTTTGCCTGCCTCTCCTTCAACCTATTTCCATCAGCTGAGATTGAACATCAGAGCAACTTTCTTTTGCATGAAGCCATTAACATGTATGGCTAAATGGCTGCTTCACAACAGGTGGGAGAGTAGGAAGGACCAGGTTTGATGAGCTTATGGATGCCATGTTGGCAGAGTGTTGGGGATGGCGGTCAAAGGGCAGTGTCAGTAGAACCCTGACAAGTGCCACCTTAGAGCCTAAATAAATAGAAAGGGCTTATTGTTCATCTTTGTCATGTGATTGCCTCTGCTTCCTTGGGGGTCTTGCAGTCCCTTCATCTATCACAGTGTCCCATTAGAAAATGTGGCACTGTGTGCAGCCAAAACACAATTGTTCCTTGGTCCTTATCAGAGCAGTAGCTGTTCAATACCATGCCTGATTGGGAACAGCTCTCAGAATAATTTGGCTTTTCTTGTTAAGGAAAGCTTCTAACTACTTACTACTGTCTGGTTATATTGTGCTAACCCAAAAAGGCTTTGTAAAATTGATGTCACTCCTCCCCTCCCCCGCCCTGCATTTCTTTCCCCAAGCACTTTCAGTGATAACAATGGAAACATTTGGGCAACAATCAGCAGAGGAGAATAGCCCAGAATGAATGCTAGGAGACCTTTGATGTCCATCAGGAAAACAGTTTTCCATCATTCTGGATGATACAAAGAAGCATGAATCCCACTCAGGTAGCAAGGGAAGGGAAGAAGAACAAAGAAATGCAAACCCAAACCCAGAAAAGCACAAATTGCCTTCAGTCAAGAGGAAGATTTAACTTAAAGCCAATGTAATATGACCACCTAATAAAGCCAGAAGAAGAAAATGTTTGTAATCATTGAACTACAGGAAGAGGCAATGGGTTTTATTGTACAATCTGTTTCTGTATGCTTGGAAATTCCTAAAATAAAATTATTTAAACTATGCCAGAGCCAATACAAAGCAGGGCATGCCTGGCAGGAATAACACCTTAAATTTAATCTGTAATTCTACCCGCTTCTAAAACTGTAAGATAAAACCACATTTGAAAGTATACCTGACTTGCTGTAGACTCTCCTGAACCAAAGGGGTGTCACGATTGCCAGTCCAGCTCTGTAGCAAGGACTAGATTTTCACAAACACTGTGACTCCTGAAACTTGTAACTAACATTATATATCCTCTTAAATGTAGGGATGGATATTTATGCTCAGCTGGTTGAATGAGGACTCCTAGTTCATAAAATTTCTAATTAAGTAGTGAAGCCTTCTAAATTCTTGGTCTTTGTTAATCATATCTAGGAGAGGCTTAGAAGTTTAGATCATGACTTCATTAGGGCATTCTCACAGTTCCCCTGGTGGTAACATAATCTAATTTTAGCAGATTTTAATTGCAAGAGCAGCAAGAGTTTATGTACATGGGAGATGAGGCTCAGATAATCTGGCTTCTAGATGTGGCACTACCATCCCTTCTGCCACAGATTCTGTAATCATGCCTGATCCTAGCAGTTAAGAGGACCCAGGGCAATCTCTATGCCTGGGAACATGGTTAAGAAGCTATAATCTTAGAAGTGCTAAAGTGTGCAAGAGGTGAAAAGCTGACTACGGGGTGGGACATTTCAGTAGTGCAACCACCCATGCTCCAGATGTGGTCCTAGTAAGGTTCCTTATTTACAGCTGGACTTGATGGAATTGTTTATTTGATCTTTCAGTTCTCCCAATTAGGATGCTTGTTTTCTATATCCCTAGGAAAGTGATGCAAAGCACACGCATGCGTGCACACACACACACACATACACACACACACGAGAATGGACACTATGATTTAGTCTTTAGGATTCAGCAAAGGCATTAGGTTCTAGAAAGGTAACTAGCACTCCATGAGATACTTCCTCTCTCCAGTTGCCTCCTTGAAATAATAAGCTTGGAATGGTTTGCCAGACTGAAAACCAGCCCCAAACTGCTTCTAATGATCATCCCCGCTGAGTATGGTTATGGGGAGATGGGTGTCACAGCCACAGCTTGAGATCAAGAGCCTGAGTCAGACCTCACCAGTTCTGCCCTAGCACCCAAGCTCTAGTTACAGACCATGATGTGGAGATCCAGACCAAGGTAGTTGCAAAGCCCTCGACAGACATGCACAGAAGGAAGGAGCTGTGTATTAGAGAAGAATTTCTAATTTAAAATAATCCTTCACACTAAAAGGCCCATAACAAGTAGTCCAATTTTAAGAAAGACAATTTGAAAAAAATCACTTTGGAGATTCACTCCTGGAAGATCTGTGTATTAGTGATTACTATTGCAAAAATCAAAGTTCACTTAGGCAACTAATTTTATCAAAGATCTGAGGCTAGAGAAATGGCTCAGCAGTAAAGACATTTGTTTGTAAAGCCTGACTGCCTGAGTCTAACTCCCCAGTAACCACACAAAGCCAGACACACAAAGTGATACATGCATCTGGAGTTTTTAGGCAATGCCAGGAGGCCCTGTCATGCCCATTCTTTCCCTCCTCCTCCCTCCCTCCCTCTTTCTCTCATAAATAAAAATATCTGAAAAGTTTCAGACAAAGGCTCTCATTATTATTGAGATGTAGCTACTTAATATATATACATTTACTTGCACTGGAGAAGAATATGTATCATAATTACAGTTCAGTCATTTAAGTCATCTAGTAGATCTGCAGAGTAGAGCAGTTGAAAACATTATAAAAAGTTCCATGGGGTCAAAAGGGAAAAATAAAAAGTAAGGAAAATCACTGGTTAGATCCATGAGCTAGAGTGGTAGAAGAGAGAAGTGTGAGGCCAAGCAAGAGCTCCAGCTTGGGGTATTATCATACCTGACTACAGTAGGGAAGTATATTTCCCTAAGAGACCAAGGGGTTTGTGTGCATGAGCGTGCACACACACAGAGAGAGAATCTGAGAAGTGTTCCTTTCAGACAGCAAGAGAGATGACATCACAGCTGAAGGAAAGATTTGCTTGTGGACCCCACAAGACCATCAGGAGTGGAAGTGCAGTTATCCATGGGAGCATCAGAAGAGCTGCCTAAGAAAGGTCTACACAGACATAGCAATGGGAACCACGTGGCAAGAATGGTGTAATTGACAGAGAAGTTATGATGAACATAGAAGACCAGACTAGCCATTGTCGAGTCTGGTGACTCCTGGAGAGATACAGGAAAGGGATGGGCTCAAGCCTGTGAATCCTGCCATCTGGCTATGGTAGGCAATGAATTGACTCCAGAACAAGTTGTTGAAGCAGCATTCCCTGAGAGCTAAATGCTACTGAGGTCTTGAGAACATTCAGGGAGGACGAGATTGATGTAGAGGGAAACACAGTCCTTAGAACGCTGTACTTGTAATTTTATTTATTTTTTTTAAAATTTATTTATTTGAGAGCAACAGACACAGAGAGAAAGACAGAGGGAGAGAGAGAGAATGGGCGCGCCAGGGCCTCCAGCCTCTGCAAACGAACTCCAAACGTGTGCGCCCCCTTGTGCATCTGGCTAACGTGGGACCTGGGGAACCGAGCCTCGAACCGGGGTCCTTAGGCTTCACAGGCAAGCACTTAACCGCTAAGCCATCTCTCCAGCCCTGTACTTGTAATTTTATATCTACTAAGTCATTTTGGCAGCCACCCTCTAAGAGGGCCTTTAGAGATGATCCTGATGTGATAGGACACAAATCACTCTGTGATTTCCTACACATTGAATGTGATGACTTGTGAATTCAGTAGGATATCACACAAATAATAGTGTGTGAGTTTAGCTACAGTGATAAAAGACATATAACTCTTGAGTTGCAGGTTTTATTTTAGTCATTCACACTTACGGAAAGCCAGAAAGCCATCCTCACTCAAGAACTATGGTGGTTTCCCAGTGGAGAGCAGAAAATGAGGTCGGGTGGAGAGAGAGCTTGCTGGATAGGTGCTTGCCTGCAAAGCCAAAGGACTCAGGTTTGATTCCCCAGTACCCACATAAAGCCGTATATACAGTGGGGCATGCATGCATCTGGAGTGCATTTTCAGTGGCTGCAGGCCCTGCTGTGCTCATGCTCTCTCTCTTTCCTTTTCTCCCTCTCTTTCTCACACTCAAATAAATAAGATATATAAAAATTAGGACATACAGGATGGTCCTTCTCATATATTTCAGGGTGGTTCTTAAACCATGCTATCCTTAAATGACTGAGTTCTGTTTCATGTGGCCACAATATGCTAGTCCAGGCTGGTAACTGTGGTGTTACAATGCCAAGACACAAAGAGAAAATGCACAAGCACTTTTCAAACTTCTACTTGTGTCAGATTTATCACTGTTTCATTGGCAAAGGTAAACACATGGTAAGGCAAAGACAAGATGGTGGATGCAGACCGTGGTGACAAACTGTGATCTTCAGTCACAGTGATGCACTACAATAGTCTACTAAGGTGTCACAAATATCACATTATAGAGAAATGTACAAGATGACAAAAATCTATTCACAGATCTGATTTCTACAACTATTAATTCTAATTCAGTCTTCTGGAATTTTTCATGAATGAGTTCTTTAGAACACACATAAGTTTTAATGTAAAATCCTACAATCTTTCTGGCCAACATTCACATCAAAGCCTTTAGAATCACCTTCTTTCATTGGTTTTCAGAGGCTTCACACAAGCTTTGACATGTGTTTAGCAAGAAACACTGACCATTTACAAATGCCAGTTTTACATGTAATTAAACTGTTTTCTTGGAATTTCAGATTACTTCTCCAAGTACACACATTCCTGATTTTCTTCACAGAGTGGAGCAGAGTTACAACAAAGAAAATATTGTGTGTGGAATGTTCGCTATCTACAGTCCCAGATTATTTCTTACCCCAATTAGAAGGTGATACGATTTTCCTTTGCTTACATGTACATGTCTTCCCTTTGAAGTATAAGTTTGCTCACTGATGTTATACCAAATAATGTTTCTTCCTCATTTATACCTGTTGGGTTAACACAATTCTTATGTATAACATTTTCCTGTCATTTTAGTATGTTTTAAAACCCTTTCTATTGTATTTAAAGAAAAAAAAAATAGGACACAAATGGTAGGGAACATACTAAAGCAAAACTTGACAGTATTTCCAAATAAAGTTAATTGCCTAGTGGTTTCATTGTGTTGATGTATAATCCATGAGGATTTTCTGTTACAGAAAGCACTTGTAGAGAAAAATGATGAGAGCTATGGGCCCTGATGGCCTTTGTTGGATGTTCAAGAGCAGTTAAGGCAGATTTTTTTGAAGGCCTTATAAGGTTAAAGGTATGGGATTTAGTCAGTTTTTTAAAAATGCTTTATTTTTATCTGCATTTATTTGACAGAGAAAGGGGGAGAGAAAAGAAAGAGGGTGGCCTCCTGCCACTGCAAACTAACTCTAGACTCATGTGCCCCTTGTGCATCTGGCTAACATGGGTCCTGGGGAATCGAACCTGGGTCCTTTGGCTTTGCAGGCAAATGCCTTAAATGCTAAGCCATCCCTCCAGACAGGTCATTTTTTTTTTTTTTTACATGGAGTGTGAGAAACAATACTTAAAAGACTGACCCTGATGAATTGGACAAGAATTTTCAAATAAACCCAAGCCTTCAGAGTAGTCAGTTATTTGTAATTTTGTTGTGACCAGCCATTTCATCAGAATGTGCTGTGAAACTTTCTTTTAGGTTAGAATATAGTCATTTACCCAATGGAGTTACTATGTCATGCACCTAATTCCATCCTTACATACCTAGGAATGTTTATGAAGTAATGTAGTGAATAGGTTCTTTGTCTCCCAGAGACTGCACCATCTTCCCTCCCTACGTTTCTCCCATCTCCAGCCCAGTGCTTGATGTTTATTCAGGTTTGCACATCCACGTCCTCATTACACCTAGGGTGGGCATTGATTGGATTGGGCCATAATAATTGGTTATGGGGAGCCTATCACATAAAACTACAATCTTGGAAGGTCAGTTTATCAGTTAACTCTTTCATGTAAGAAAACTACTCCAACACTCCGATGCTTTACACAGCAAACATTAGTTACAGCCCAGGGCACTGCAAGTCAGCTGTGTGATGCTTCTGACGTCAACTGAGCTTGCCTGTTTTCTGTAGTCAGCAGCTCAGGGAGGAGACAGGAAGGTTGGTTGGCTGTAAGATGGTCTGAATTAGGCCGATGATGTGACCTGTCTCTGTTCCATATGAATTTTCATTATCCAGGGTAGCTGACGTTTATTTGCACAGTTGAAGGCAGAACTCTAAGGCAGAGTTGAAAATGTCAAATCTCTTGATGGCTTAAGTTCAAAACTAGCACTCTGTTACTTCTACCATAGTCTATTGGCTAATGGAAGCTGTGAGACCAGGCTGGAGTTAAGGATTAGGGAAATAGACTGCCTGACATGCTGAAAGGAGCCAAAAGTTTATGTTACAAAGGACTTATATGGTGGTTTGAATTTAAAATGCCCCCATGGTTTCATGTGCTTGTGATCAAGCCTCGTATTTAATCATCAGCTGGTAGAACCTTTAGGAGGTACTGCTGTATTGGGGGACGTATGCCATTGACAGTAGCTTTAGGGCATTATAGCCCAGCCCCCAGCTTGACACACTTTGCTCACTCTTTCTGTGCTCTCTTCTTGCTGATGTGATGCCTGGCTGTCTGCTCCTGTCATGCTCTCCCTATCATGATGAAACTTCTAAAAACAAACTGGGCCCCTTCTCCTGCCACCTATCAAAGGGACGCTTAGCTGCCTCCAGAGCAGACTGTTCTCTCCCCTCACCCTGCTCTAGCCTAGCATGGCGCCCAGGCTCCAAACGTCCCCAAGCTCAGGATCTACTGCGGCCAAATCTTCTAGGTGCAGCAAGTCACAGAGTGAAGAGCGAGACTAAAGGGGTAAACACACCCAAAAATCTTTATTTTTATTTTTTATTTACTTTTTGTAAATTTTTATGTATTTATTTTCAAGCAGAGAGAGATAGAAAGAAGAGAGATAGAGAATGGGCATGCCAGGGCTTCTAGCCACTGCAAACGAACTCCAGACACATGCGCCCCTATGCATCTGGCTTATGTAGGTCCTGGGGAATTGAACCTGGGTCCTTTGACTTTGCAGGCAAATGCCTTAACTGCTAAGCCATCTCTCCAGTCCACCAAAATACTTTTTTAATGAAGTAAATACACATTTTGTAGAAGTGAGTAATATGTTTGGAGGGAAATGTACAACAGTTAAAAAGTAAAATTAAGTCAGGCCTGGTGGCACATGCCTTTAATGTCAGTATTTGGGAAAGCAGAGGTACAAGGATTGCTGTGAGTTTGAGGCCAGCCTGGGACTACAGAGTGAGTTCTAGGTCAGCCTTAACTAGAGTGAGACTCTGCCTTGAAAAAAAAAAAATAACTGAAACAGTAATCCAAAAATAAATCCTTTCCTTCTCTAAACCACTTCTGGAGTTTTGTCCAAGTATCAAGATGATAACTTTTATAATATGGTTTCGGGGAAATGCTGACAATTGGAGCCATTGTTGAAATCCATTTACCAGAGTTAAGTGAAATATCAAGACGAAGACTGACTGAGTCTCAGTGCTGGATATGAAGAAGGAGGTTGAGAGAAACCCTCAGAGATGCTGACAGCCTTTTTGATACTATACTAGCCTACGGACCAGGCCAACAAGCAGCAGGAAGGAAAAGGACAAGAATAACAGGATTCTTCTCTCATGATACTATGGATGCCTGGACATTAGCCAATAACTGGAATTCCTCGTTGGAATTTACAGAAACTCACACTTGTAAATTCCAATGTTGTCCAAGCTTATGAGGCTACAGTTTTCTCTTTGGAACAGACACCTAAATGATTCTATAGTTCAACTGAAGAATAGCTTTGCTTCTCCTTCAAGTGGTCCCCCCCCCCAAGAAACAATCCAGCTGCTTGCACTTTTGCTTTTGTGAAAGTAAAGAGAATGAGAGTTGGGGGAGGAGGGAGGCTCTTAGTCAGAACCTCAAAGCTACATGTAAATTAAAGAGTGAGAGATTTCATTCCAAAGAAGTTCTTATCTGTGAGTGACTTTAATCCTATGTTTATGTAATATTCAATAGTCTGAAATGGTCATTTAAAATTTTACTTATAATTTACTGTCTCTTATGGAAGAAATTACATGTTTCAGTAGACATTTAGTTACTCAAGTCTTTCTTTTTTTTTAACATATGCTTATGTCTTCTGGAATGCTCTTATTTTTTTTCTCCTTTCCCATAACAGTCAGGATTTTTGTTGAGATGTATATATAGATAGGTAGCAAGAAAGATGATAGATAGATAGAAGACAGATAGATAAAAATGGAGATATGTTGAATATGCTTTGCTTAACCTGCACACAATACTTAAGATTCTAAAAGAATGCTTTAAAGGCAGTGAGCTCATACACTCACACCCTAGATTGAGAATTATAGCTTCAGTAGTATTTCAAAAGTTGGGACACATCCTTCCCATGTGTTCATGCTCAACTGTAGCCATTACTAATTTAATAAATGGATTCCAAAAGCTTTAATGTACAACATTAACATTATGAGAGCCATGAATCTGTGGTACATTTCTGAACATGGAGCCATTTCAATCTACTCCAGTGGAGCAGTAACGAAAGAACATAGGTGCTTCTTGTGTATGGGCCCTATAGGTGAATGAAAGAACATGGAGTCATACAGTGTTTCAAGGGTAAATGACTATTATCAATGGATATCTGAGAATTTCCATATTAGCTCAACAATGTATAAAGTTTGAAGCAAGTTATCCACCTAAAATTAGCGAATTAGCTCTTTCTCCCATGAACTATTATCAGCTAAACATATGATTGCTCTCTCTTTTTTAACAGCAGTGTTTCCTTCTGCATCATAGTAATGAGTTTTTACTCTACTTTTAATTGCTACTTAGGTCCTTTCTACAGACACCTGTCACTGATAATGCTTTCTGTGCCTTTCTCATTATGCCCACTTTTTGAAGACATTGAATTTGATAACATTAAGTGGATTAGGTCAGAACTGGCTCAGAATCCAGGCTATGAATTTCCCATAAAGAGCTCTGTCATGTCAAAGAGGATTGCAAGAGAATTAGTTCTGTACCACAGCATGTAAGCATTGGGACGGTTTACGATGTCTAACTTCACCACAGTCTTTTCCTACTATGGAGTCAGTACTCATTAAAAGGGAGGTTATACGAGGGAGATGCTGCTGGGTTTGGGATTGCCTCAAGTTCTTTAGTCTTGGCCAGCCACCTATTCAACAAAACCACAGCCCTGCAGTTAACAGGTCCCACAGGTGAGTATCAGTGGTAAATCGATTGCTTTAAATACCCACCTGGGTCAATGAGACGCTTTAAATACCCACATGAGCCAATGCGACAGTGACATATGGGTCATATATTAGTTGTTTTGAACTTTTCTGACAAAACACAGAACAGAAACAACTTAAGGAAGAAAGACTGACTTGGGCTCATAGTTTCAGAGAGCTTCAGTTGACTGAGGTGGTAAAGGAATGGTGACATTTATGGTGGGCAGGAGCATGTGGCAGAGGCTATTCACATCATATCATACCAGAAAACAGAGAGTAAGGCTGGAATTAGAGGCTAGGCTGTATTCAAAGGGTGTCCCTAGTGTCCTACTTCTGCAGGGTAGGCCTCACCTGCTAAAGATTTCCAAGTCATGCCAAAGAGTACCGCCACCTAGGGAACAAGTGTTCAAAGCATCAGCTTCTGGAGGATACTTCACATTCAAACAGTAACAATCCACAGACAGGAATGACAAGAATGTGTGCATTTCTTCTGCCCTTCAACACCTATTATGAGAACAAGTCCAGATCATCCTGCTCGAAGCACCTGAAAGAATTGTGGTCCTTTGTCCATGTATCCAGTTGTCTTCCTCCTAGCTGGCTAGGACAACAGCAGAAAGTATGAGCTGCTCAGATTAGCTGACCCGAGTCCAGCTCATGGAACTGTCCATCCAACTCCTAAACTCACAGAAAACAATAAGCAGCTATTTTAAGCCATTGTGCCTCCAGGTTTGTTATATAACAACAGATAATTGGTACAGTGACCATAGGTTGTTGTGGGACTGTGTTGCCAAGTGGCCCTTGGTTGCATGCTAATGGCAGCACAGATGTTTGATGAGAACAAGCTGTAGCAGCTGGTACCATGTAACCTTCTGATTAGCTAAGGCCATGCATGTTGCTTGTGCCTTTACTATGACTGCTCCTGGCTAAGGACACATGCTATGGTTTGAGTGTGTCTCTGCCAAAATCCAGGTGTTCACACATAATGGCCAACATGATAGTGTTAAAAAAATGAGGCCCCTTGTGGTTTGATTCAGGTATCCCCCATAAATTTTGTTGTTCTGAAGCTGGGTTCCCAGCTGATGGAGATTTGAGAATTAATACTTCCTGGAGGCAGTGTATTGTTGGGGTGGGCTTATGGGTATCATAGTCAGTTTCCCCTTGCCAGTGTTTGGCACACTATCCTGCTGATGGCTGTCTAAAGTGGGCCAGGAGGTGATATCCACCCTCTGCTCATGCTATTGTTTCCCCCTGTCATCGAGGAACTTCTCCTTGAGTCTTTAAGCCAAAATAAACCTTTTTCCCCCCATAAGCTGCTCTTGGTTGGGTGTTTTCTGCCAGCAATGTGAACCTGGCTACAACAAGGCCTTTAAGAGCTGATTAGCTCAGGGGTCTCCTGGCTCATGAGTATGATTAAGGTCCTTATCCAAGAGGCTTCGAGTAGCTTCTGGTCCTCTTGTTACACTGCCATGTGAATACATACCATTACCATTCCTTCCTTCTGGAGGGCACAGCAGCAAGACGTCATTTCCAAAGCTCAAAGCAACACTCTGAACTTTCTCAGTGCCTTGATACATGATAAATAAATTGTCCTATTTTTTAATTTTTTTTGTTTTATTTATTTATTTGAGAGGGACAGAGAAAGAGGCAGATAGAGAGAAAGACAGAGAATGGGCGCACCAGGGCCTCCAGCCACTGCAAATGAACTCCAGACACTTGTGGCCCCTTGTGCATCTGGCTAACGTGGGTTCTGGGGAATCAAGCCTCGAACAGGGGTCCTTAGGCTTCACAGGGGAGCGCTTAACCACTAAGCCATGTCTCCAGCCCTGTTCTATTTTTTATTTGCATGTATATGGGGAGGGGACACCAGGGCCTCTTTCCAGTGCAAATGAATACCAGACACTTACACCAATATTTGTATCCAGCTTATTTGGGTGGCTTGAGAATTTAACCCAGGATAGTAGGCTTTGCAAGCAAGTGCCTTTAGCTGCTGATCCATCTTCCCAGATCCTGTTCTTTCTCAGTTGTCTAGCTTCAGGTGTTTTAGTATTACCTCATGAAATGAACTGAGATATCAGGAACACATCTGCTTGCCCACTCATTGGTGATGCCTACTGTCTACCTATCATATGACCAAGGTTGTCCCTCAGAGAAAATCAGAATCCATCATCTTTGCCTGAGCCCTCAGTTTACTCACAACCTTGCCTCCATAAATGCATGTCTCCCATGGATAAAGCCTACAACAAGGTGAAAGCCTACTGCAAAACCAAAATCCAAGCCATGTGACCAACAGAAGCATCAGCAATGAGCTGTGTGCACAAGAAGTTGCTCCCACTCATGTTGCAGATACACCTCCAACTTTTTCACTCGTTTCTAGAACCCTCCAGTGTGATTCCATCAGCACTCCACAATGTTTGTGAAACAGTTTTCTTGTTGCTACAGTTTTCTCAGGAGTCATTAATGGGAAGTCTCCCTTTCTCCATCCAAGTTCTGAAGCAATTAAGATGTATGGTTGAAACCCTGTAAACAGAGATGTCTAAAATGAAACTGATAGTAGAAAGCATGGCTTCTGTCTGTAGGGAAAGAGGGTTTCTGGATAGTGACCCTCAGACTTGGATAGGCCTGATCATTCTGACATGGTGGCATGTGCTGGGTGAGCCTCTTTACTAGACGGGACTGCACAAGCGACTGCTTCTTATAGGCAGAGAAATCCCATGGGTGAAACAGAAGAAAAGGCTGGGATAGGTGGCCGCAGCCTTCCCAAAAACCTTCTTCCCACTTTGGGAAAAGGGCTAGGAGGGCCATACTGATGCTTTCTTCCAGCTTATAAGTTACTTCAAAGTAAGGAAGTTACTTTCTGTATACCAAGGAATTCTGTTTTTTTGTTTTTGTTTTTTTTTTTTTAATATTTTTAGCTTCACATTCAAGGATATTTTGGTTACCTTTTGGATTAAGGCATTGAGAGGCTCTCTCAAGCTGGTCTATCTGAGAATATTTTTGAGGAACTGACCAT
This sequence comes from Jaculus jaculus, assembly GCF_020740685.1. Taxonomy (NCBI): domain Eukaryota; kingdom Metazoa; phylum Chordata; class Mammalia; order Rodentia; family Dipodidae; genus Jaculus; species Jaculus jaculus. The sequence goes on from NC_059109.1 coordinate 92,968,163, forward strand.
TCACAAATCTGATAGGGCCTAGGTCTTTCCTGTCCCCACTTCCTAGATATAAACTTACCTGAGACTTATCTCCAAATTGGGATACAATTGAAGCCTTTTCCACAGGCACACTGCAGGTTTGCTCACATACCATGAATAGCCTAAAATTGCTTTCATTTGTTCCCAGGTCTGTGAAATAAGACTCAACCTACTCAAGCTGGGAGCATTAGGTAAACATGAGGCTGATGGCCCTAGACTGTCCTCCATGGCTACATGGTTTTCTATGAGGCTATGTGCAAATGAGCCTGAAGCACGAGTGCTATCTTTCCACATTGTTTGACCTGAGGACTTTTACACATAATGCTCCCTCTGCCTGGGAAACGTTTTCACTAAATTACTGTGTGGTTACCTTTTTCTGATATCCTAGTTCAAATGACATTCTAGTCATCTCTCCATAGTGCCTACTCTATCACATTACCCTACTTTGACGCTGCTTTCCTTGCAAGACAGGACCTAGGTCTCTCTACTTCTTGATTTTGGCCAATGTTGAAGACAAATGCTGGAGCCAACAGAGTTCAGCAGAACTGTCCTGCAAAACAGAATGTGAAGCAGTCCAGCTAAGAACAAAGACAGAGCTTCTACACTGTTTGCTGGGGACACTTGCTTTTGGAACTTAGGGTGAGCAGGGATGGTTCCAGAAGGCATGAGGTTTCCATACCAGGAGGAGGTCCAAGACGTGTGGTGGAGGTCTTCCAGACAGCACTTGGAGTGCATGGTGCAGGTGACAAGAGACACCACCAGATGTGTGTGAGATGCTTTGAGGTAGCCCTGGGCCCCAGAAGTCAAGCCCACAAGACTTAGAATTTTCCTTGCTGAAGGGCTGGGTAATGTGCAGGAGTCATTATTCCCTAGTATCCCCATCCAAATTGTTCAGCTACAGAATCTATAAGTGTAAGGTGATTTTTAATGCCAAGATTTGGGATAGTGTGTTGTGATTCAGTACTTAGGATTGTCAGGAATAGTATTGCTGATTGATTGATTTTTTTTTATTATTATTATCCTCACCTCCATATTAAAATGTAGATTAGCTCTGCTAACACAAAGACTTCCCTGCATTAGGCCCAGAGCAGGCTTGGCACATGGCTGGAGGTCAATAAATGTTTGTTGAGTGAGTGAACAAATAGATTTCTTACTTGTAGAAGCAAAGTAAAAGCTTCTAGAACAGTATTTTATCCCCAGGCCCTGGGAAACAAAACTGAGGCTGTTTCTTTGAAATATAAAGAATTTTTTAATATGCAGATGAGCTAACCTGTCAAACCTTCAATTATTCATTCAACAAATAGGTGTTGAGCCCCTGTCCCACATCACAAGTTAGACCCTGTTTTTTTTGTTTGTTTGTTTGTTTTGTTTTTGTTTTTGTTTTAAATACTAGAGAGGCATAGGTAAGACTAATGCAGTCTTCCAGGGGCTTATTGTCCAGGTGGGGCTGGTCGCAGCCTCAGGGGTGAGCCCTTTACAAGATGGGGAAAGTGAATATTTCCACATACCAAGGGCTTCCCAAGGTCCTGGTCAGAGCTCTGAACAAAACAATGCTTTCTTTCATAAATACTTGTTGACTTGTGAGTGAGCAAAACAGATTTTTTTTTGAGCCAGACCAAAAGCAAAGAAGTATATAAAAAAAAGACAAGTGAGTGATTATGTAAAAGGGAATGCTTATTAAATACCTAAGTAACATTTGGTCCCAGTCTTCCTCTTCTGCAGTCATAAAGAATCATTAAAGAACCCACACAAACACGCCGCTGTCTTTTTAAAGCAAGCCCATTAAAACGACATGAAAAAATAATGACATCTCCCTCAGGTTTCTGCTTGAAGGTGGATTCATGCAATCTCAGCATTTTATCCTGGAAGCTCCCCTGATAAGATGCACTGGGGAAACAGTTTGTATCTCTTTTAACTAAGACAGGAAGCCTTGAAGTCTATGGGTCATCCTCTTTCATAGGACTTCCATCCAATTGCAGGAAAGGTGCCAGATCTGAAGATTTTGTGAGTTGTTAACTGCATGTGAGTTTTTCCCCCTGGCATTTACATCTAAGGCAATGCAAAGCCTTGGGTTTCATACTAAGTTAGGATGCTGAGAATATTCTTGTGTTGAATGTGCCTGAAATTAATTAATCTTAGGAGAAAGTTGAGGCATATAGCACCTGGAAAGAGGTCACATTACATGATTATTCAGTGTATGAATAAGATTGATTTATGATTTCTATGTATACTATAAATGTAACTGCTGTGTACTTTAAATGAATTCTCATCCAGCCCCCATATTCTGGAAAGGGCTGAAGACAGGCTCAACCAAGACCCCTTTGTAGAGGGAGAAAGCGAGTTTTAAAAAGCAGCACACAGAACACTGAAGCAGGTATAATGTAGCTTCTGGTTTACTAAATCTGTATGCTTAGTGATTTTTGCCAAATTGAACACTGACTGTTAATATGGACCTTTCTGGGCCTTTCTTACACCCCAAAGTATCACCATCAAAGAAGTCAAAGATGGGGCTTGTCAGACCACATATACAAGGGGATAATTCTGTGGACATTGTTGCCTGGGAAGGCATGAAAATGGGGTAACATAATCATTTATAAACATTTCTTCATTTAGACATTACTCTCTTTTTGCCATTTTAATCCTTACTTTTCTAACAGTTCTTGTGTATTCATATATCCTCCTTTGTAGGAAATAGTATAATGTGCTGGAAACACACATGTATTTAGATAATAAAAATTGTATCTCCCAGATATGGTGAGCCTCAGATTTCTCATCTTTGACTTCATTGACTAGTAGAGGGGCTATAACACCTATATTGTAGAATGAGCACAATGATAAGCTGTTATACTGTCTACATGGTCATATACATCGTCTTATACATGGTCTGTCATGTAATAGGGCAAATAAGCATTAGTGGTCTGTCCTAATGTTTAAGCCAGTATATAAAAAAATCCTTTAAAGCAGAAAGCTGGCACAGTGCCTTGTGTATGAGAAAGTTTCATAAATATTTATTGAATGCATGGATGCATGAATAACCATAGGATGAAATAGGATATTAATCAAGCCAACTCTAGCAGTAAAACCAAATATATTCCATTGGCTCTTCACAATAGTTTGGTCTTTCCTTGGGCAGGTTTCCTACCATCATTGATGATAAGTTGTGACCTTTGCCTCTGTTCTGGCAACATAATGTGGGATCAGCCCCACTTGCTTTCTTTTAAAAGTATCTTTAGGGCTGGAGAGATTGCTTAGCAGTTAAGCGCTTGCCTGTGAAGCCTAAGAACCCCGGCTTGAGGCTCGGTTCCCCAGGACCCACGTTAGCCAGATGCACAAGAGGGTGCACACATGTGGAGTTCGTTTGCAGTGGCTGGAGGCCCTGGCGTGCCCATTTTCTCTCTCTCTCTCTATCTGCCTTTCTCTCTCTCTCTTGCTCTCAAATAAATAAATAAAAATAAACAAAAAAATTGAAATAAAATAAAAGTATCTTTATTTATTTATTTGCAAGGAGAGACCGAATGGGCACTTCAGGGCCTCTAGCCACAGATGCATGTGCTGCTTTGTACATCTGGCTTTACTTGGGTACTAGGGAATCAAACCTGGGTGGTTAGGTTTTACAGGTAAGTGCCTTAACTGCTGAGCCATCTCTCCAGCCCTCCAATCCCCACTGCTTTGTAATCAAATACTTGAAAGATCAGGATCACACATCCCTTCCACTCACCTTCCACTCAAGTAACATGGATGCAATGGAAACTGGAAAGTAAGATTCCTTATTATACAGCTGTGTGGATGTTATGAAATATGGTAGAGAGAGACAATTGCTATGGCTAAAATAGTTTACAACAGAAGGAATCAGAAGCTTAAAGTGGGATAAGTATATGCCAATAATCAAAGAAGGTATTTCTGTAGCATACGTATATTCACAAGATAACCTTCCGTATTTGGCAGATTGAAATGTCTGCAGAAAACAAGTAATGAATATGATGGGGCAAGTGTGAGATCATGTTTAATTCTCCCTTTATCTCCAGATTTTGGAACAGGGTTGAATTCATCATACCCCTCATTCCATATTATGTTACTATCATAGGTCCAAACTTATAAGAGTCCTATTTTGCCTTTTTCATTTATTAAAGTTTTAATTAAACTGTAAAAATACCTACAGAAATCTATGAAAGTATCAGATTTACAGTTTAATGATTTTTTTAACTGAGCACCCTCAATGCAGCTAGCACCCAGATCAAGAATCAGAATGTCCTTAGCCTCCTAGAAAGACCTTCCAGTTCCCTTGGAGTCTGATCTTTCACAACAAGCTAGAAATCTGAAGATAGTAGTACTATTGTTCCAATTTCTAATGTATTTTAGTATCCATTCAGCAGACATTTCCAGACTCCAAATGTCTGTTATATAGACACGAGACAAGTCTGTGTTCCCTGTGTCCAGGGAATCAGAATTGAAGCTTATGAAGGAAAAGGGAAATTTTCATCAGCTTAAGCAGAAAATCTCAATCTGTGTGCTTAATTGGGTCAGATACTCATTTTCTTCAGACTCTGTCCTACATCTTTGAAGTTGGAGAAAGCCCTGAGCACTGGAGAGGGAGGGGAGAAAATAGTGGAAAGAGACTTGGGAGAACCTCCTACATACATACACAATAAAAAATCATCAATTCATCATTCCTTTTATAGGGTTAAATGCAGATAAAGTTATATATCACCCTTATCAACATGGAAAAATGCTAAAAATAAAAACAAGGGCAATCCCTCAAAGAGAGAGAGCTTGACATCCGTCTGAGGACTTCCTTACCTTGTTTACAGCCTCACTTCCACTCTCAGTATAATACTGGACTTGTTTGCAGTCAATCAAACCAAACTCTCCTTTTAGATAAAACAGAAGACTCAAAATACGGATTTGAAGTTTTCAAAGGAGGAGGGAGCAATGAGGTAGTGAGTCCAGGGATCTGGTCTCACATCCTCAGCTGTGTTGCTGCTTGTCATGTTAGTTGTGAAACAGTGCATTTGTATGCTGGTAGGAATGTCCTATGCAGTGGCCAGTAGCCATAGGTGACAAGTGAGCACTTGAATGGGGCTAGCGTGCCTAAAGAACTCAATTCTTACTTTACTTCATCCAATAAGTAAGTTGACTTTTCAGTAACTACATGTAGCTAGTGGCTAATCCAATGGGCAGCTCAACTCTAGGTCTTAACCTATGGACTGTAAAAATGAGAAATCTGGTCTTTTCCAGATTCCAGCTGGATTTTTCCCAGCTGTGCCATTTTGCAAGCAGGTATATCCTCCGCCCACCAGCACACTTCCCAGTGCTCACTCCTGCACACCTCCCTCTAAAATATTCCCCAGCATAGTGCACAAACTCAAGATTAAGCAGCACACTATTGAATAATGAATAAGTCTCTGAAGAAATCATGAAGGAAATAAAATAATCTCTAGAACTGAATGAAAAATAAGAATTCAACACATCAGATCTTATGGGATACAATCAAGGTGGTTCTAAGAGGGAAGTTTATAGCTCTAAGTACCTACATTAAAAAATCAGCTAGGGGCTGGAGTGATGATTACTGGCTAAGTGCTTGCCTGTCAAGCCTAGGGATCCCAGATGAGGCTCCATTCCTCAGGACCCACATAAACCAGATTCACAAGGTGGCACATGCATCTGGAGTTCATTTGCAGTGGCTGGAGGCCCTGGTGTGCCCATTCTCTATCTGCCTTTTTCTCTGTCTGTCTGTCTGTCATTCTCAAATAAATATAAACAAAAAATAAGATAGGTCTCAAATAAGTAACTGAATAATGAACCTGAGGGCCTTGGAAAAACAAAAACAACCCAATTCTCCAAAACTAGATGGTAACAGGAAATCATGATTGGAGTAAAAATTAATGAAATAGAAATGAAACAGATAATATAGCATGGTACAGGCACAAAACAGGCATATAGATCAGTTGAACAGAATAAAAAATGTAGATATTAGTCCATGCAACTATAGCCATATGATTTTTGACAATAATGTCAAAAGTACTCATCAGAGACAGCATTTTCCACAAATGGTGCTGGCAAAACTGGATATCCACATGTAGAAAAATATAGCTAGATAACTGTTTCTCACCCTGCAAAAAAAAATCAACTCCAAATGGATCAAACACCGCAATGTAAGATCACAAACTAAAAGAAGAAAAGTAGGAAGTACACTACAAAATCCAGGCATAGGTAGAGAGTTTGTAATTGTCTTCTAATTGTTCTGGATGAAAATAAATAACTTTTGTGCAACACAAGAATCAGCCAGCTGAGTGAAGAGGCAGCCTGCAAAACGGGAGAATATCTCTGCCTGCTATACAACTGACAGACAATTAGTATCTATAAAACACAAAGAACTCAAAATACTAAATATTGTCTGGAGAGATGGCTCAGCAGTTAAAGGCACTTTTTTGCAAAGCTTTATAAGCTGGGTTCAATTGCCTAGTACCCATGTGAATCCAGATGCACAAAATGGTGCACACATTGGGAGTTTGTTTGCAGTAGCCCTGTCATACCCATATTCATTCTCTTTCTCTCCTTCTTTCTTTTTAATTAACTGAATAAATATTAAAATATTAACACCAAAAATGAACAACTCAAAGTACTATGGAATGTTTACTGGGGACCTTAACAAAGAGTCCTCAATAGAAGAAATGCAAATAGCTAACAAATATCTTAGAAAATGTTCATCATCTTTGGCCATCAGGGAAATAAAATTAAAACTACACACTATGGTCAGAATGGCTAGCATAGAAAAAGAAAAAGAACCCGGGTGTGGGGACACATGTCTTATTCCCAGTCCTCGGGAGGCAGAGGTAGGAGGATCACCATGAGTTCGAAGCCACCCTCGGACTACATAGTAAATTCCAGGTCAGCCTGGGCTATAGTCAGACCCTACCTCAAGAAAACAAAACAAACAACAACAACAACAAAAAGACAAAGAAGAAAGAGGAGAAGAAGAAAAGAAAGATACCAACAAATTCTGGTGAGGATGTCAGGAAAAAGGGACCCTTACTCATTGTTAATGAGAATGCAAGCTGATGCAGACATTGTGAAATTCTTGTAAACGTTTCTCAAAAAGAGAAAAATCTGATCTACCATATTGCCCTGTTATGCCACTCTTGGGCATACACTCTAAGAACTTCATATTCTTCAGAGACACCTGCTCAGCCATGCTTATTGCTGCTCTGTTAACAATGGAAAATGGAATCAGCCTAGATGCTCATTAACTGAAGAATGGATTATGAAGATGTGATACATACACACAATGGAGTTCTATTCAACTATAAAGAAAAGTGAAATTTGAGTGAGGTAACACAGGGTCAGAAACAATTGTTTTGTATTCTCTCTCATATGTGGATGTTAGTTTCAAGTTTCTAGATTAGTAGGTATGTGTCAGAATAAGTTTACTGTTCTGTACAGATCAGGAAGCTAGAACAGGGCCATGAGTGAGGCAAGTTATTCTGGGGTAATAGCCAAACACAAAAGAAACAGAGAAAGGCTGTTAGTGGAAGGGAAAGGACTTAAGCAGGGATTGGAATGTGGGCATTAGGGAGGAATGGGGGTGTTGGGAAGGTATTCCAAAACTAAGAACATGTGAATAATCCAAACAAAACATCTACTATTTGCTAAGCAAATTTAAAATATATTTTTTCTTACCATGCTGAGAATTTTATGTATTTATTTATTTGCAAGCAAAAAGATACAGGGGGTGCATAGGACATGTGTGCCAGGGCCTCCAGCCACTGCAAATGAATTCCAGATTATTGTGCCACTTTATACGTCTGGCTTTACATAGGTACTGAGGAATCAAACATAGGTTGTTAGGCTTTACGGGCTAATATTAACCACTAAGCAATCTCTCCAGGCACAAAATGTATTTTTAAAGTATTTTTTAAAAGGTCACCCCTCATGGGTGTGCCCAGAAGTCACAGGGTATTTCCTGAAAATCCTAGTGCCTATGCACAAGGGGGCACACACATCTGGAGTTCATTTGCAGTGGCTGGACACCCTGGCACACCCATTCTCTCTCTCTCTCTTCTGCCTTTTTTCCACCTATGTCTGTCACTCTCAAATAAAAATAAACAAAAAAAAATTTAAAAAGAAAACCCCAGTGCCAGTGATGAGATATGTCCTAATGAATTGTTGGTCAGGGAGGCCACAGAGACCTCTGAAACATTAGCTATTGTCATTGCTCATGGTTGTCCACCAGAACTAGATGGTAAGTCCTTATTACAGAAGAAAACACACAGTTTGGTTACAGGACTTAAAGAAACCAAGTTACAACTGAGCTGGAAGTTTCCTCTGTACCAGCTAGCTTTCTTTGTTCCAGAAGGTGCTGTGCGAAGCTGCTGGAGGAAAAAAGTTATAAACAATCCTACCTAGCTGTGGACCAGCATGCCAGTTAAGATGCAATAGTGGCATGAAAGTTATCAGAGTAACTAACTACTCTCCATTAGTGAGGCCAACTATACAGGAAAGAAATCTCTAAATCTGGCCAAAAGTCTGTGGTTTGGTAGTTAATCCATAGGGTGAAGGAGTGGGTAACTCATATAGTGGTTATGCTATTCAGACAGTGTATCAAAATACCTCCTAAATGTCAGTGTTTGTTCCCAAAGGCTGGATCTGCTCACAGCCTTGAAAACAAAAGTTACTTCATGTAAAGGGAAGATGGTAATACAGAGATGCCTAGCTGAGAAAAAGCTGCCAAGAATGTGTGATTAGTGTGTGCTCAGGGCTAAACATGACAAATAAACCACACAAGATTGAACCTATATCATAGATGAGGAGAGGTTCATGACACCCTAGACCTCTGAGTAAATAGTGGAAAGTGATGTATTCTGGAAGGGGAAAGTGATGTCCATTCAAAATGTAGGCACTGCTAAGCTGCCCCTTCTCCTGTAAATATCCCCCCACTGGTGTACATGAAACACCAAGTTATTCCAGTTCTTTAGAAAACAAACAAGAGCTGGAGAAGCTTAGAAGTTAAATGCACTTGCTTACAAAGTCTGATGGCCTTGGGTGGATTTCCCACTTCTTTCATAAAGCCACATGTAGAATGTGGCACATGTATCTGGAGTTTGTTTGCAGTGACAAGAGGCCATGATATTGGGGGAGAGAAAGAGTAGAGGGAAAATAACATAAATCTGAACCTAAAATGAAATGGTACCATAGATACCTTTATATTTGAAGATAGACTAAAAGGTTGAACCCTCATAGAAGCATGGGGGAAGTACCTGAAAAGAAGAGCTCTGGAGAGGGTAAGATGAAGCCTAACCTTAAAATTTTTCTTCTCATCTCTCCTCTTCTATTTTTCCTTTTTTTTTCTTTATTTCCTTGGTTCTGGCCTGTAACTCCCAGTACCAAGATGCAGTTACCATCCACAATGACCTGTTGATCGAAAAGACCTATAAGGTCCCCCAAACAAGGCAGAATTCTGTCAAAGCACTTGACTACCCACCTGAGGTAAATGGTAAGACCCTACTGTTGAATATACTATATGCTGTCGGCTTGGGACATGGAGAGACCTGAGAGGAATCCAGAAGCTAGTCAGACCCTAGACATTTATCCCATCTAGTGCTGGAGGTGATTTATGAGCTACTGATCCAAAGTAGCCAACAACTGTCTGAGCAACCTGGGGTCGAAGCTACTCTGAAGCAAACACCCTGACATGATGTACACATAAGTGCCATAGTGGCATGTAGCCTTGGTGGGTAACCAATAGCTTTCTCATTGGCTAAGAGATCTGCTCAGTGGAAAGGAACCCATATCTGGAAGTGGGAAACAAGTCAGAATCATACTCAGATAATGATTTTGATCTACAATGTCAAATTCCCACTAATCTTGGGCTAAAAGAGATACTACATCCCTCCAATCTCTCCAACTCAATAACACCAATCCCATTAATCTATGCTGACTTCCATCTCCATTGGAGAATCTTCTTCTCTTTTTCACTTGGGTATGAGGCCCAAGGAGACAAACTACCCATAGCACTTCAACCTAGCCCCAGATGAAACTACAGAGGAACTGGGGAGATGAGCAAGAGTGCTGCTTCCATGGTAAACCTGATTATCGTTACCAGGGTGAAGAAGACAGGCACTGAGGGCATTCAATACTTACCAAAGCAGAGATCCAGAGGGTCCTAAGAGCCCATCACTGAAATAGACTTAAAACATACCCAATAGGTCTCAGGGGATTTTGTGGAAGAGGGGGCAGAAAGATTGTTAGAGCCACAAGTTGGGACATTTCCTGAGGCACTGTCTCTCCCCAGTAACTGACTGCTACTCCCACATGCATAACCCATAATCCCATAAGGGCTAACCTGTGAAGCCAATGAGGAGTGTCCTCTTTGGAAATGGGGCAGGGATGAAGGAAAGGATGGCACCAACATGTGATGTTGCCATACTGTTTGCCCATAATCAATTTTTTTAAAAGAGGCCATGATATGCTCATTCCCTCCCTTTCTCTTTACAAATACATATGTACAAATATTTTTTTTAAACTGTGGTAGTTTTAATAGGTAGTCCCCAATATAGTTAGTGTTTCATTAGTTTGTAGTTTGGATCTGCAGCCACCTGGCTTGGAAGAGGTATCACTGGGTGGATATTAAGGTGTGGTGGGTTTGAAATTCCAATCTAAAGATGTGTAGAGTGCCTAGTTCTGCCTGGAGTTCTTGAAGTGGGCTGTGGCTTTTGGCCTTTGGCTTTTGGATTGGGTCTTCCCTCTCTCTGTTTGGTCCTTTAAGAGAGGGCCAAAGTCTTCCACCATTATGGAACTTCCCCTGGATGTATAAGTTTCAATAAATCCCTTGTTTCCATAACTGTGCCTGGTATGGAAGTTTATCTCAGTGACCTGGAAGCTGTCTGCTACACAAAAAAAAGAAAACATGTATGAAGCTAGCATGTGGGTATAAGAAGGGGTTTAATGGGAGGGAATGATGAAGAAAAGGGTAAATTGGGGACTAGGATCAAAACATATTGTATACATGTCAAAAATAAAAATGTATAAAAACCCTTGTTCCATCCCTTTGTTGTAGAGATGAAGAAGCTAAGTGTGTCAGTTAAATTTGGCTACAGAACAAACCACCTAAAGCCACTGGCTTGAAATCACAATGATTTATTTAGTCCAGGAGACTGTAACAAATTTAGAATGGGTGTAGCTGGGCAGCTTTGATTGTTTCTCTGTGTTAAAACCATGCATGAGAGCTGGCTGGCATAGGGTGCCTCAGCCACATGGCCTTCCCCTCATGTGTTCCTCATCTCTAAAATTCTAACCCAGATTCCAACATGATATCTGGGCATATTTAAAGAAAGGAATAACTTATAGGCCAGGCCTCTGAGGCCAAGAGTCAGGACTAGCACAATGTCACTTTTGTTGCATTCTGTTAGCCAAAGCAAGTTACAAGGTCAACTAAGAGAACAGGGCTTATAGAATGGCACCAACCCTTTGATGGGAGACACAGTGAAGTCCTATGCCAAGAGTATTGGTATAGGGAGGGACAGACAATTGTGGTCACTTTGATTATGAGCAACGCTTAAGTCTAAGAATATAAGAAGGTACTTTACTTGAAAGTTTAAAAAAGTACCTCTTACCCTAAAAGCATGGGCTGTTGTAAGTGAATTCATGTCAGAATTGGCCCCCCACCACAAAGAGGCTGTTGGCCAGGAAGGCCAATGGAGCCCCCTAAACAATGCAGACTATTGCCAAAGCACTTGCTTACCCAACAGAACTAGATGATAAAAAGACCCTGTTGCTGAAGGCACCTCAGGCTGCTATTGCTATTGAGAAATCAAGCTGGAACTGAGATGGAAGCCAGCTAGCTGTGAAAGTGCTGGAAAGCTCTATGCAAGGCGCTGTGGGATAAATTCGCCACACTGTGAACAAGCAGTGGATTCTGCAAGCTACACAAACCAACCAGTCAGGTAAGATGTACCCACCAATGATATAGTGGCACATAAGTTACGGTGTAATCAACTGTCCTCTGATTAGATGTGAGACCCACTCAATGGGAGGGAATGTATACTTCATTTTGAGAACCCAATCAAAAGCCTATGGCTTAGAAGGTCACTGACCCTAGAGAGGAACTTACACTGGTCTCTGGCTAGATGGAGAGGTTATGTCCATCAAAAATTCTGTGCTGATTTCATTCTTTGTTAGAGAAACTGCTTTTTAATAGATAGTGGAAAAGACCAGGGAGACTCAAGGCCCATCAGTATGATAAGAAAATAAAGACACCTATTGCCTATCATGGAATGAGTTATCCCTATCAGACTCACCAGGGCCCAGAAACATCACAGAGGAAGAGGTCGATTAAAAGAATGCTGCTCTCATTGCTAGCCTGAGAATCTCCTCTAGGGAGATAGTGGTAGACACTAAGGAGACTCAAAACTCATCAAAGCAGAGCATAAGTCAGCAGAGAGCTCAAAAGTCAAGGATACTTACAACACTCCTGCCAAGGCTCCTGGAACATTTTAGAAGAGACAGCAAAAAGAATGTAAAAGCCACAGGGTGAGAAGGTGAACTCTGAGGCATTTTTTCTTGATAGGAATTAACTGGTTAACCATGACCCACCAGTGAATATGATCCCCATTCAAATAAGCCCTCAGAGGAATGGGGAAAATGGCGAGGGGGCAAAAGAAGATAACCCAGAGCTGGAGAAATGGCTTAGTGGTTAAAGCATTTGCCTGAAATGCCTAAGTATCTGGGGTTTGACTCCCCAGGACCCATATAAGCCGATGCCCATGGTGCTGCATGTATCTGGAGTTCATTTGCAGTGGCTAGAGGCTCTGGTACATCCATTATCATTATCTCTCTCTTAACTAAATAAAGGAATAAATAACTAAATAAATATAAAATATTTTTAAAAAGAAGATAACACAATGAAAATATGACGAATTTGCAATATATTCATGTAGTAAAATTTCTGGTAAGATTAAAGTTAAAAAGCTAATGAGTAAATTATGACTAGTAATAATAAAAGCTTTTAAAACAACTGGGAATTTGCCCTGAGGTTCTTGGCTGTTAGGCCACTCTTACACCACTATTCATTCTTGGGTTCTCTGTGTAAGATTTGCTTCTTCTACTGGGACAGACAGAGGTTCGTTATTTTCCCCTTCTTCCTCCAGCTCTCACTTGATATAAGTGTTGAACTTACTGCTCTTAAGTGAAGTTAGACCTCTAGGCCCAGTCATATAATTCCTGAAAGCTGCCTCATTGGCCTGGGCTACTAGGAAGCCAGAATTCACACTCAACAAATGTAAAGAGTTCACAGTACAGCCCAGCCATTTTGAAGAAGGTACATAAAAGACTGGATTTGGAGAAGATCAGGTTTCTCTTGTAGGCTTCTCTAATTTATAATCTAAACCACTTCCTTTTCCTTTCATAAATATGATGCCTGTGAGTGGAGTGATCTAAATATCTGCCTAGTTTCAGAAGCTTGACAATATTTTCACATTGATCTCCCATTCAATAAATCAAGCCTTGCAGCTCTGTGAACTCAATGCCAATAAAATTCCTCTGCTGGAAAAGGCCTGCTGCTTCTGCACTCCCCATTTTGCAGGCCATGAATCTCTGGGATGACATTGCTGCTGACAGAAGTTCCTCGGAGAAGCCAACTCATGACTGTTGGTCCAAATTTTTATTTTGCCAGATCACTGCCTCACAAGTCTTTACTTGTGAAAATATACAGAAATGAATACAAGGAAAAAGATTTGAAAGGAAAATATTGAAGAAGATAGTGTGATTCAAAAGGAGAAACTAACAAGAAAGAGAAAGGAGAGGAGGGAGAAGAATGAGGAAGGGAGAGAAGGAAAGCAGGGAACTAGGGAGAGAATAGAAGAGAGGGGAGAGGAAGAGGAAGAAAGGGGAAGGAAGAAGGAGAGGCATGGTAGAAGGTCATGAGAAAATAAGGACAACTAGGTTAGGGAGAGAAAGAAGAAGGGGAGACTAGAAATAAAAAAGGAGGAAGGAAAGAAGGAGGCTCCCCAGGAAAAGTAGATGGACAAGTGGAAGGAGAGAAGGGAGTGGAGAGAAATGGAAAGCTAAAGAGGTAAAAATACCGTGAAGATGATGGGGGAAGAGAAGATCAGTAGGAGTCAGAGTCAGTCCGACACCCAGTTTTGCAGCCTGTGGAACCCTCTTCTTTCTTCTGCTCAACAAGCTTTCCTCTGTAGGTGTGGAGCCCAGCAGGAGCCCCATTTTAGTACTGTCTGGGAGTGAGGTAGAAGCTCTGCCTTTATTTTGGCCTTCTGGGATATGACCACCAACCAGGCCTCATTTCTTTACATATTTCTCTTCTCACTTACAACAATAGGCTGATCTATGTAAGTTGTTTTCTTAAAACCTTTTTTGGAAAGGGTTTAGGAGATGCTTCGTATCAACTTTGTTTATTTTGAGCCAGCCCAGACTAGACTGGAGCTCAAGAAAGCCTTTCCTTAGCCTCCCAAGATGTGGGGTTATTGGCATGAACCACCACAACCAGCTTCGTGTGAAGTTTTCTGGAGAAACCATGCTTATATCACAGATGACTGGAGTTGCTCTCATTGCTGACAACATCTGGAGTAGCCATCTTTATTATCTGGAATCAGACTCTGAGATGATGAGAAAATGATCCCCAGAGGGAGTGAAGATACAGTGTGGAAGGGTTTGAGAGCAAAAGGTCACTTGGGGAAAGTTCTCAGCCTTGGTCTGATCTGTGGGAGTTTTTGGAGCATTAATGTTTCCATAGGAATTTTTCTCCACCAAAGCAAAGGTGCTGGGCTTCCACACTCTTGTCTAGAGGTTAGCCAGAAGATTTACCTCTTGCAGCTACTTCCACCTGTCAGTATTGGTGAGGAAGTTTCAGGATTGTTCAGTGCTGCATTAAACTTTTCCTAGGGAGACATAACAGCTGTCTATTCACACAAGATAGGGCACTAAACAGACCAATGTAACAATTATACCAAAAGACCAACTTGGTGAACCAATGAATTCATTGAAGTTAATTACAGGAGCCTCTCCATATAAGAGACAGCTCATAGGAGCTACCTGAGCTCAGCTGGTAGGACAATCTCTTCTCTCAAGCAGGTCTCACTCCTTAAATAATCTTGGAGTGGGCCTTGTGAGTCATGTAAATTTCAGGAACTTCCTGATACATGTGAGGTGTTTACATTCTGAGGCTTATTTACTTCCTGAGTCTAATGAACTTATATTTCAATATGGGTCCTAACAGGCCTTCTACTGGGATGGCAAATGTTTCAATTCAGAGGAAAATGCTATATAATAGTCAGCCCCCCACCAATAGCAGTAAGTACTGTTAAACTGGGGATACAGCATAAGGGACCAGCAGAAGGGAGGGTTTAGGAACCTAACAGTGTCTTGAAAAAGTTCTCCAAAACCTGAGACCTGGGTAGTATTCTGCAAAAATGGAAGCCATTCTAGACCTTTTCACTAGTCACCTGCTTGAGCCCAGCCCACACTAGCACAACCTTGAAGAGGGCCCTCTGTTAGCTAAAGAATTTTTTGTCTTAAACCATTACATGCTGAAGTATTTTGCATGTAGCAGTAGCTATCTCATATAGAAGGAAGGAAATTATCTGAGCCCTGGTTCTAATTTCTAGCCTGATAGACATCTCTAGGCAGGATCTCAATATAGGTTCAACCCTGGGTTACAATTGGCCTTCATACAATTTCCATTGTATTTCCCCCCTCCAGTGGCAATGATCTTCATGGAATTCCAGATAGTTCTTCCTGGAAAGAGGCAAAATGAGTAATGTTTCTCCAGTTATTGATGAATTAATATTACACAATGACCCCTTCTTTCAAATCACCATTAGCATTTCAAGTTACTTCTAGGTTTAATCTTCTATCTTATTTTCCTTGAGGTACCTGCTTGGTGGGATTTGTTCTTAAGATATAAATCAGCTTCTTTATAAAGAAGATATCGAGTACATGAGCTACTAGGGGAAAGTGGTCAGCATCTGTCTGAGCAACTCAAAGTCTAAGCTACTCAGAAGCATGCACTCTGATGTGATACTCACACAAGTGCAGTAGTGGCACACAGCCATGGTGGGTAACCAACTGCTCATGGATTGGCTAACAGATCCACTCAGTGGAAAGGAAACCATATCTGGAACTTGGAAATGTCAGAATCATATCCAGATAATTATTTCACTTTACAGTGTCAAGCTCCCACTAATCCTGGGCTATAAGAGGGTCTATACCTTTTAAATGATCTTTAAATTAATAATGGCTATCCCATTTAACCTGTTCTGACTTCACTCTCCATTGGAGAATCTGCTTCTCTTTTTCAGATGGGAGTGGCACCTAGGAGATAAAGGAACCAGCACATTTCACCCTGGCCCCAGCTGAAACCACAGAGGAATTGGGGAAATGAGCAAGAATGCTGCTTTCTTGGTGAATCTGATACCAGCAAAAGGGTGAAGGAGATAGACACTGAGGATACTCAACACCTACCAAAGCAAAGATCCAGAGACTCTTAATCTGAAGTAGACTTAAAATGCATTCAACACGGCCCAGGGAAATTTACGGAAGAGGGGACAGAAAGATTGTTAGAGCCACAAGCTGGGACATTATGCATAGAGATTTTGCCTCTTCCCCACAACTGGTTGCTGCCCACACAAGGCATTGCCCACAGTCCCCATGGGGTTGACCTGTATCCCCAATGAGGAATGTCTCTTCAGAAAAGGGGCAGGGATGAGGGAGATGATGGTACCAACATGTGTTGTTTACATATTAGGTATGTCCATATCTAATATAAGTAAATTTAAAAAAGAAGACATTGAATGACAAAAAGAAAAAAAAAATGAAATAATATTACATGGATAAGCAAAAAATGAGGAAGAATGAAAGAATAAATTAATTGAATTGTGCTTTGAATGATTGACATTCTGTGCAGTTTCTTATGTAGTTGAGACTATGGTGTGAATAGGGAGGTTAGCTCAATATTTTCACATATATATCAGATATCTTATGTCTTCAATTGAAGTTATTTTTAGTCTTCAATGGAATTGAAATACAAAGACTTACTTCAATGTGATCTTTCTGGAGTTACAGATTCTGTGTTAAGGATGTATCCTATGCTGGCTGGAGTAAGGTTCCTATCACTCTGCTTGACATCATTTCTCATCACAATTGGCACTTTGCATAAAAAGTTAGTATGAAAAGTGTGGTGAGGCACCAGGCAGCTGGAGGCCTTTGGCTGATTAGCTAAGATTTTGGAGATAGTGTTTGAAACAGATTTAGTGCCTACAATGCTCTGCAAATACAGGGACACAGTACCATTTTCTCATGGACTGAGAAGGCAGGAGGCCCTAGGCTGGGGAGTCTGGTGTCTTAGCTTTGGAGGAGGTGCAGTGAGAGGATAAATAATGCCCCACAAGTGACAGACCTGAACACAGAGCTCCTATAGGTCTTCTTGCTTTACCCACACCCTTCCTTTTGCTGTCCCTCAGGATGAGAGACCTTCCTCTCCATCATCATTACCCATGTCCTAGTTCCCCTTGTGTTGGAATTTGATCATCTGCTTCTTGTTGCTTCTGGCATTGTTAGTCCTATCTCACAGTATGTAGAAGAAACACCTGGATGGCTTGTTAGCCCAGGCCCCTGGGTCATGCTCCCAGTGACTCAGATCCTGCATTCCTGATTGAGTCCCTGGTAATGAGGATGTCCCTGGGGCAGGGACTCTCCTTGGAGTAGCTCTCTGCTAACAAAATAACATATGGAAGTAAGCACAGGGCTTCCTGGCTTCCCATGGGCCAATTGCAGCTCGCTCATCAATTTCATTCCTTGCAGCATTTTAAAGGAAAACAACTCATAAGCATCTTGTCTTCTTTTGTAAAGTGAAACATCTAAAACTGACTTAGCAACTACTGTGTGGCAGTTATCATCAGCCTCCGTATGTAGAAGGGACATTTCCTCAGTCTGCCAGTCCCTTTCACCTTTCTGCTACTATGCCATGCCATATCTGTCATTTCCTCAGAGTGTCTGGAGGCTGCTAAATTGTTGTCTCCTATCTTAAGTGTGTATAATTTAATTAACTAATACCAAAGTTTCCTGAAATAACCCTTAATTCAGAATTGTGATCCTGCTATGTTAATCCTAACCCTTGGGAGCCAGCGTCTGTAGCTAACTAGAGTGCTTCTTCAGTAACTCCCACAAAAGGCCATCTGCCATATCTTTGAGAAAGTTAACCTGGTTTCCCAATAGGTGACATAGCATGATGTGAAAATAGGTAGGGAAAGACTATATGTGTACTCTTGGAAATAAAGAGGCTTTATAAAACCAAGAACTTGTAGTACAATGAATTGGAGTAATCCATTAAGAAATGTAAAATCAAACTAAAAGATTCAAAAAGTTGACTGAGGTTCTGCTTAGAAATAATAACCTCCATCTTCTCCTTCTACTTTTCCTTTTCATTTCACTCATTCACATGTATAGGAGACTGTAGTGCCTGCAGTTCTGTCTGGGATCAGAAGGGAAAGACAATGGACTTTCTGCCTTGCCTTGGTTAACTTTTGAGTTTTAGGATACTTTGACTTACCCATGTATCAGTTACATTCTCCTCACAGGGTTATACATGATAGGATGGTTAAGACACCCAGATATGACATGCGAAGGTCTTGGAACAGCCTGAGTCCTAGTGAGTGCTTGGTCAGTGTTGGTCATTGTCATTATGGCCTTCTTCCTGCTACAGACAGTTCAGAGATGAGATGGAAGGTGGCTGCCCTCAGATGGCTTCTTTACTCTTACCAAGGTGATCAAGTTAATCTAAGTTCAGATGCTTCCTGTATCAGCTACTGACCACCTGCCCATGAGAAATAGTGCCTTTGTTTTATTCAGTCCTTCAGCAGCTGTTTATTTACTATGTATTGACCATCTGGAAAACAAGGATAGCAATATCTAGGTCACAGAGTTGTAAAGAATAAGTGAAATAGAATTGCATAGAATGTAGAGCCTAACACTTGAGAAATGCTCAATAATGTTTTTAGCACACATGAAATTCTCATTTTTAAAATTATTTAGTATGATATGTGTGTGTGTGTATTATGTGTGCACACATGTACAGAAATGTGCACATCTTGTGCACATCCTTGAGGAGACCAGAGGAGAATGTTGGATGTTATTCTATTCTCCTGCCTTATCTCTTTGATACACAGTCTCTCACTGAGTCTGGAACTCATGCCATTTTTCATTGAGTCTGGCCAGCCAACCCCAGCCCAGCAATCCATCTGTCTCCAATCTTCACACATAGTACTCAGCTCTGGGATTGCAAGCGTGCATGGCTAGGCCCTATTTTTTTTTTAATTTTTTATTTATTTATTTGAGAGCGACAGACACAGAGAGAAAGACAGATAGAGGGAGAGAGAGAGAATGGGCGCGCCAGGGCTTCCAGCCTCTGCAAACGAACTCCAGACGTGTGAGCCCCCTTGTGCATCTGGCTAACGTGGGACCTGGGGAACCGAGCCTCGAACCGGGGTCCTTAGGCTTCACAGGCAAGTGCTTAACCACTAAGCCATCTCTCCAGCCTTAGGTCCTACTTTTAAAAGCTATGTTATTTTATTTTTCACATGAGGAACTCATGTCCTCAGATTACTCACCAAGTGCTCTTATATGCTAGGCCATCTCCTTGGCCTCAAAATTCTCATTTTCCTTAGTAAATACTGGCTAACTGTTACTGACTTTAGTACGAGTTTTGAAAATTTATTTGTTTTGTGAGCCAGTGTCTTCCTGTGTATCTTAGACTGGCCTTGACCTTGTAGCCCTTTGGCCATAGTCTCCTGAATGACAGGATCATTGGCGTATGCCACATGCCTAGTTTTGAAATACTTTTATGTAATTGCTGTTTTATTCATACCTTGTAGGAGGCATTATTAGTCAGTTACTGCTAAGAAACAAACCACCTCCAAACTCAGAGAGAGCAAACAATGAACACCTATAATTTTTCACGAGTATGGGCTGACCACATAGTTCTTCTGTTGAGAGCCATGCTCTACTGGTCCTCATGAGTCTGTAAGCATCTGGGCAAGTGGTTAGGACTGGCTTGCCTTGCATGCCGTCATTCATGTGTACTAGGGCAGCTGCTCCAGGAGGCAGCCGGGGAAACTCAGTTTCTCATGGGTTCTGCCAAATCTATGAGGTCTATGCTCCTCTCAAATCTGTGCCCAACACTGACACTGCATCACTATTGCAAAACTAGTCATATGGCCAACCCAAACCCAAGGTCCAAAGAAATAGATTCCATTTTTCCATGAGAAAGGCTTAAATATCACATTGCCAAGCCTTAGGATATAGAAGGTAGAGAATTGAGATTTATTTCATCTCTTTTCACTCAAGCTAACACAGGAGATAGTTAATACATGTGTTCCCCAGCCTCACAATTACATTGTTTTTAAATTTTATGAATAATTTTTTTGATAGGGCACGGTTGTACATGCCTTTAATCCCAGCACTCATGAGGCTGAGATAGGAGGATTGCTGTGAGTTTGAGGCCAGCCTGGGGCTACAGAGTAAGTTCCAGGTCAGTCTGGACTAGAGTGAGACCTGGCTTTGAAAAACAATACGATATACATTTTGTAGTGGTACAATTAAATACCTGCTGGGGCGATGAGTGCTGAGCATGCACTCTACCACTGAGATATATCCTATGCCCATAAAATGATTTTTCACAAAAAGGATAAAAGCTCCCGCTCTTTGATTCTTAAGTAATTTTTATCATGGCAATCTTGTTTCTTCCTGAGTTTTCCAGGAATCCTGGCTAGGACATGCATAGGCAGACCTGGCACCTTGAATAACTCCATGTCTCTACCTTAAAATAAGGAAAGCAGAATCACCTTGGCCAAAATACAAAGTAATTCTGAGGCATCCTGATTGGCTTAACTGTGCCTTTTTACCAAGGAAATACACAGATGCCTTTGCTATTCCTTTCATCCATTTCCTGTAATCATCAGCAAAGACTTGCCAGGAGGCACTACTGGATGTGGTACTTGATATCAGGGAGGTGGGGGGTCGTCTGGCTTGTTTGTTAAGACCTATAGTGACAGAGGACCTTCCAGGTACCTTAAAAGGCTTTATGTGTTAACATAAATAATGACACAGTTAAAAGTGCTGTGTCACTCTACACATGCATTAACCTGTTTTCTCCTCTCAAGATGTTGATGAAGGTATAACACTGGTCCTGTGTTACAGGTTTAACAATCTAGAAGGACAGAAATGTTAAAAGCTTGCTCTTCCCATGGTTACACAGTAAGACAGTCTGAATTTGAACTTGGGAACCCTACATGGAGGCTATACACTTAACCATTATTTCTTCTTATGATAAAGTAATTGATAACTCTAATCAAATGTTACTAAGCCCTTTTCAAGTTTAGTGAAGTACCAAAAGACTTTACTAGTGCCAGTGAATCCATGGAGGCAGACTATAGCTCCGTAGAAATATAAATATGTATTCTAATTAAAGGTGGTATATGGTGGGGAGTCTTGGATGCATTTGAACATCACTGATGCAGTATCTCAAGCTTCTGACTGGGGTCAAGTCTTGACTCTTCCAACTTCTTGCTGTGTGGTAGTACATAAAGCAATTATGCTATTTTTGCCTACAGTTTCATAATCTTAAATTAACAAACATACAAACACATACCAGCAACAATCAGTAATTTGAGAAATTACTGTAAGGATAAAGTAACGTGTTTAAAGCTTGTGACTCACTACAGGTCACCAGCAAGGTTCATTTCCTTTCTTTCTTCTATTAGGAGTTGCCCATAAGCACAACGGAGTAACCTCACAGTACAGGACTGGTAAGAAGAGGGATTACAATATTAGGAAAGACGTGAGTTGGCCACTTGGTACCTATAGCATCATCTAGAGAACTTGTGAGAGTTGCAAATTCATGGCTCTACCCGTGACTATATCCAGTCATCTTGGGGTGGGACCCAGCATTCAGACTCTGCAGTTGTGATGCTCCCTGACCCTGGTCTAGGTGACCTCCAAAGACTTTTCCTCCTTTAATTCTGTGGTTCTGGCTTATCCACCCACCTCATAATTGCTTCCATTGTTGAATACCTCCTATGCTCAAACATGCAAGAAAATTATTCACATGCATATATACTTCTATCAGTGCAGTTGGTACCATCCCCATCCACATTGAGCACATGAGAAAACTAAGAGCTAAGGAAGCCTGTAGACTTGGATTCCAGTCTGTATCTACTTAGAGTTCTAGCTCCTGAGCATTCCACTAAATTAATCCTTCCCGTGGGCCACTTCCATCATTCCAAGAAAGACTCAAAAGAGAGCTATTTGTCTCATATCCATTCAGCTGATAGTGTAATAGAATAAAGGAATCAATTTGACACACTCAGACAAGTCATAGAGGGCCTGTATGGAAGGTCATTGGCTGCTAGCCTGTGTCCTCTTAAGGCTAAAATATGGCATGAGGTCCTGAGCTGAGAGGGGCTGGTGGTTTCTCCTAGGGCAGTGCTCAGCGAGGACCAACCTGGTGTGAGGAAGTGCTGCCTTAAGTGCCCCAGAATTGACAAACACAGCTGTAGGCAATTATTTTTTCCTGGCTATAAATAAAATGATTCTTAGGAACAACAAGAGAGCAAGTACAGTTGGGGGTAGGGAATCCTTCTATCAGCTACTCTGGATGACAAAACAGTAATGTTTTAACCACTTCCCACCCACTGAGGCCTTTTCTCCAGGTGACCGTCTCTATGGGCACTGGACTTAAACCAGTTTATGTTTAGCTTAGCCCTGAGAAAAAGTGACAAAGGTACTTTCCTACTATGTGGTCCTGACACAGAGGAAACTAACAGCACAGATTGAAATACTTTATTGTGTACAGAGAAAAGGAGAAAGATCCTGTGTTCTATTCTGGAGAACATACCTCTCGTTTGCATCTGCTTTAGCTCCACAGATGTATGTCTCCTTCCCCTTCGTACCTGGGTGTTGCTCAATGTAAGGGTGGCTTAAAAAGGTATTGACAAGGGCTGGAGAGATGGCTTAGTGGTTAAGCACTTGCCTATAAAGCCTAATGACCCCAGTTCGAGGCTCAATTCCCAGGACCCACGTTAGCCAGATGCACAAGGGGTACACGTGTCTGGAGTTCATTTGCAGTGGCTGGAGGCCCTGACACGCCCATTTTTTCTCTCTCTCTCTCTCTCTCTTTCTCTCTCTCTGCCTCTTTCTCTCTATGCCTGTCGCTCTCAAATAAATAAATAAAAATAAACAAAACAATTAAAAAATAAATTTAAAAAAAAGGTATTGACAATAGTGAAGATTTGAGATAATTTGTGAAAGACACCCCTTGGGCCCATGTTAAGCTGCCTCCAACCCCAGAATTCTACAACTACATGAGTTCACCATTGGTAAAGCATTCTTAGACTTGTAAAATGGCAACTACACTTGAGAATGGAACCATAACAAACCTCCCCAGTCATTTGAAATATTGTGGTCAAGTTAGTTTTCATCATTGGGTAAATTTTAATGAGCTTGGGAATAAAGAATGTAGAAGTTCTAGATAGTGCTGAGTCAGGAGCATTTCTGGCCACCAACATTGCATTCTCCAGTGTGCTCTCTGTCCTAGTACATCAGAATCTGCATTGAAGAATGTTCCTGGGGGATTTGTAGGCATATTAAAATTAGAAAATCATTAATTGAGATATAATATACTGGAATGGGGCCATAGAACAGCCATGTGGGGGAAGGGAAGAAGGCCAAATAGAGAAAGTTCAGCCTGGTGGACAGAACATACACATTCTGAAAATGCAAGGAAAGTCCTCAAGATGCATGCGAGGTAGAACATGCTGAAAGATTAAGGCCTATTTTATTATCATGGGTTAGATTTTACCAAACCACACCTCTTGGTGGCCCCATGGGGACATAATTTTGGACCTTCCTCAGCCCCAGGGGACAAAAACAAAATAAGGATGGTATCACCCAACTGATATCTGCTAAGCAATCTTCTATTGCCAGTTAATAATAATAATAATAATAATAATGATAATGATAAAAATACCAGTGTGACCCTTTCTGAAATTCTCAGCTATTACGGTGTCTACTCAGAATGCA
Organism: Jaculus jaculus; assembly: GCF_020740685.1. Classification (NCBI taxonomy): domain Eukaryota; kingdom Metazoa; phylum Chordata; class Mammalia; order Rodentia; family Dipodidae; genus Jaculus; species Jaculus jaculus. The sequence goes on from NC_059109.1 coordinate 92,992,262, forward strand.
TTTAGGTTTGCAGCCACTACTGAATATGGCCTATAGCACTTTCCTCATTCAGAGGCAGCCTGTGAGTTTCTCAAAAGCCACACTTTGATGCATAAAGGTCTGGGTGTCTCCATGTTCTTGAGTTCAAAGGAAAAGAAGGATCATTGTGCTGGGCAGGGTAGGTAGAGGGGGCTAGGAGGACAGGACCAGGAAAGCTTGTACTTACCCATTGTTAAGTTTCTTTTGATCAATTCATTTAAAGTCTCCACAAACCCTCGAGAAAGGACTGGTCTATGTGACCCATCCTACCTTTTTATTAGGGTGAATTGCATGCTTGTTTTCAACACATTATTGTAAATCATATGGTAAACCAAACAGCTTAGCAATTTGACTTAAATTTTATAGAAATGCAGTTGAAAGATCTTTGTCATCTTTAGTAGATGGTAACTTTAGTTCTCCAGTCTCAACTTTCCTGTCAGCTTCTTTGTAGCTATGATTGGAAATGTTCATGAAGGACATCTCTAGTCTGTAGGAATCCACAACAGAGGTGACAGGGCAATTCACACTCAGGAATACTTGGGGCTCCAGGTGAGGATAACCCCCTACTTATATGGTGACTTAAGGATAATTCACATGAAGGGAAATTCAAATCCTAATGGGATAGAAGCACAGAGATTGTTCTGGTCCCTATGGAACCATATTGCTGATCTCCACCACACTGTCTATATAAGATAGAAATCTCTTCCCTATCTCTAATATGTCCCTATGCATTCTATCCAGTTTAAAACTCACTCATACAGTGAGTGAGAGGGACCCTGATTTGAGGAGGTAGCAATTATAGAAACGAGAAGAGATCACTGGGCTTTAAATGTAATTGATATAAACTATCTACTGAAATAAAATGAGAGAATTCAAATAAGGCAATTATCTTGTGTGGAATCATAGGAGGTCTAGATTTTCAGGGAGAGGCCACCTCTTTTGTTTATGTGCAAAGCTCTTATTGCACAAGGTTTAATTGAGGGTGCTAACACACCTTTTCCCAGCTGTGATGTCACACCCACAACAAACCCCAAGGGTGTGATGTGCATTGTGAACTTTGGTGGCCCACTGACAGGTTTAGTCCAGAAGCTCACACCTCTTTCCTTAATCTATCCCTTCCCTGCTGAGTGTTACTAAGGAATGAAATTCACCACATGCTTTACATTCCTTCACTTGATAACTCCTTCTGGTGCTAGTGTAGAGTAGTGCAGAGCTTGCTCTCTTATGGATTACGTTCTGAGAGAGAAGACCACCAAAAGAGATTGATTTAATAAATATACCTCAAAATATGGGACAAAAGGGCCACCAAGACAGAGTATCATTAGAGTAGGCAACCTATCTAGTATCCATGACAATCAGGGGATGGGAAGTCCAGAAACAACAGCAATAGCAAAGACCCATAGAAGGAATGAACTTGGTGTGCATATTTGATTTTAACACCAAACTTTTCTAGCACCTGCAAGGTACTAAGAGCTGATGTGAGCATTTTGCAAATAATTTCTTACTGAGCCCTCATAAAAGATCTATGAAGTAGCACTTGTTACTGTAAGCAGCATATGCTGCAAATGAGAAAATTGAGGAACAGGGAGACTAAGTACTTTGTCTAAGGTCCCACAAGTTGTGGAAACAGTATTCAAAATCAAATCTGACCCCAAAGTCTGTACTCACAATTGTTTTGCCAATGATTGCCAAACACTACTACCTGTAGGAACCTCTGAGTCTTCCAAAAACAAAACAAACAACCAAACAAACAAACAGAAAAACCTGATTTCCTACTTCCTACCCCAGCCATGCAGAAATAACTGGTATGGGGTGGGAGGTGGGAACTATGGTTTATAAAGGTCCTGGGTATTGGGATGTGCAGCAAATTGTGTGTCCAAGGTCACCTGTGTCCACCATGTGGCATTAGAACACTGGAGACCTGAAAGGACACCCCATGAGTCCACATGCTGAGGTGCAGGCATTCCTTCTCTTCTTGCCCCCAGTTGGTTAACTTTTGTGTATCTATACCTGCCAAAATCAGAAGTATTCTCATAAAGGTGAGATGAGCTCTTGTGAACTTGGAGTAGACATGTACTGTCTATCTGTGGAGTGTCATTAGATTGCAGCCCATGCCTAGTGCCCTGCCATCTTAGTGATGTTAGGAGAGCCTTCACAAAGGCATCCAAGGCCAGCCATGCTTGGACAGTGGCAGAAGCAAGTGGAGTTAGTTTCTGATCTCAGCAACATTAGCCCACCACCTGCAAATGGGTCCCTTTACGTTTCCTGCAGAAGCTGCTGATAGCTCAAAGCAGACCATGGACTTCATTGCCATGCAATCTGTCTGGATTGTGTTACATCTGTTTCTGTGTTACATCTGTTTCTGTGGTTGGCAGGAAACTGGCTGAAACCAGTTAGTACTTGCCATTAGGTAATGGAAGAATCCATGCTCTGTGTACACTGAGATTACAAACAACATTAAATCATGGGGAGATTAGTTTGCCTACCTATATTGACTACAGAGCTAGTTTGAGACAAAATTTAGGTCTTTGATTCCATTATTTGGCTTTCTCACATTCCTAATATCTCTTCAAGGTGAGAATCTAGTTATATTCTTATCACCAAAATTCTTCTTGCTAGAACTCAGAGTAGATGAAGTGGGCAGTGTGGGCCTTTGGCTCAAGTGAAAACATGATGCATGAAGAAGTTAACTTGCATCTCCAACAGGTCATCCAGAAACTCCCAATTGTGAATAAGGGAAATATAACCAAAGAAAATTTCAGTTCCCTGTTAACTTAATATGAGGACATGGAAGTTGAGAGAATTTCCCAACACCATCTTGGGTGAGTTGTTGAACTGGAATTGGAAATGAGGTGTTTTCACCAGGTGTGTCTGATTAAGCTCCACACCCCTATTCATGTGGAGGGAAGCCTTCTAAGGACTCCTAAGGGCAGGGAAGCAAAGAAAAGAGGCTATTAAAGCACAGATGCCATGGGTAGGCAACATACAACTTGTAGTCAATTGTACAGCATAACATTTTATGTGATTATAATGTTTCATGAGAGCAGCAAAGGCAATGCTGTAAAATGCCCCATCAGAGTCCCAGCTGGTGAACCGGGGATTATGAAACAGTGTTGCAGGTTGGGAAGCTGGTGTCATCCACATTTTCCATTAACATTGTGTACAATTAACATTCAAACACAGTGGCTCAGAGCTGACTCCCTGTGTGAGGATTTATGAGGCTTTCCACAGAGCAGGAAACTCAGATGTATGTCGGAGACACCTGATTCCATTCTGTCCCTTTAATCTTCTAAAAATTATGACCAAGAGTTTTCTTTGCTCCTAACTTCAAATGCTTTGATTTCCTGAAAGTAGTACATTAAGGTAATATTTTAAAATATTAATGATATGTGATAAGGACTAGATAAATCCATTAAGTGATGGATATTTGTGGGGCCCAGCCTCTGGGATGTGGAGGATGTACATTTTTATAAAGAGTAGAATATGAATATCTATCTATCATATATTTAACAAACATTTATTCAAACTACAAATATAAATATATTTATATTGAATTGAATAAAATATAATCAGTTGAATAAAATATAAAGATTTCATGCTATCCTTTTCCACATTCTATTTTCTTAATCATAAAATGTAAGGATTTTAATAATTTTGCCTTGCTCCTTTGCCTTGAAATAGAAAGAATGAGCTTCTTTGATTCATGACATGGCAGCAAGCAACAAACCAGGCACAGACGATGGGGGAAAATGATCTGTGTCCCTCCTCAATGGAAGAATTCTACTTCTGCCCCAGATCTTGGCAGGGTCAGGTCCTGCTGTCCTTTTCCACAATGGGGAGAGGGGAAAGCTTGTGTCTCAAGACTTTGGCAAAAGAAACCCAAGGAGGAAAATGTCATGAGATACCTTGGAATTTGCCCTGTAGGAAATGTGGAAATACAGACAGATACCCAGGCTATTTATTTTTGTAGGAACCTCTTATTTAAGACAAACATAAAAACCTGCTGCATCCTCACAACCCAGTTACAAATCTTTATCCAATTGGAATCCTACACAACCTCGGAGTTTGTTTTTACATGTAGCTCTGGGCCATCATTAGCAATTGCTTGGAAATGGCTATGGAGTTGAAACTTATTTAGCATTTAGGGTTAAGGAACTAGAAAAACATGGAAACAACTTTTCTAGTTACAAATATTTTCAAAATATATCGTGATTTTTGTATACCAGCAATAAGTAAAGATCTGTTAGTTTACCTAGATACCCAACTCTATTTGAAATAGTCTTTCAATGGCTGGGATATTTCCTGTAATGCTATGAATGGAGTTTATAACTCATTGTTCCCACCCTCACACATGGATAGATCACTGTTCTTTTCAGCTCTGCTCCACTTCTTATTGAAGAAAGGCAGCAATTAGAAGCTGGAGGTTCATGACTCCATCCTTGAGCAAAGGGAGTGACGTAGTGATAACTTTCATAGGGATTACTGGTAGAGCTTCTGACATCTATTTACCACTTTTCCTAGTGTGCTCCAGGTGCACTGGCCCAATTGCAGAGGAAATCAGGCCCTCACTAGAGCAGAGGTGCTCTGTGCTTTAGGCATTGCTGTTGCTTCAGCAGTCTCTAGACCTGATACTGTAGCCTTTCTGAAGATTATTGAATCTTTCCTATTCTGTTACTTCTTTATGTAAACTACCTACAGTGGGTCCTATTATCTGGAAAAGAATAAGAATCCTAAGCTTGTGGTTTGATCTGCAAAGCAAATAAAAAGAAAATTCCTCTCTAATTTTTCATCCATCATTGCATTTGTGGGTTGCTGCATAATGAAGTCTCCCATAACAGTGGTGTACAAAAATCAATAATGAAACTTCACTACCTCTTGAAGTTCCCATGGGTAAGAAATATTCAGGAGTGGTTTAGCTTAGGGGTTCCATTGGTATGTGGGAGGAAAGCAATCATATGAAGGTTTCACTGGGGCTTAAGGATGAGCTAGCAGCATGGCTGTTAAGTTGGATGTGGTTGGCCTCAGTTCCCCTCCCCACAGGTCTGTCTTTGTGCCAAGTAGCTGGCTTTTCCCAAAGAAAGAAATTCTGACAGACAGAGTAGCAGGCAGACACTTTCATTTACTGTGTTTATTTATCAGAGAGAGAGAGAGAGAGACATAGATAGAAAGAGGAAGACAGAGAGAGAAAGGGTAACAGAGGGCATCTACCACTGCAAACTAACTCCATACACATACGCCAACTTGTGCATCTGACTTATGTGGGTACTGGTGAATTGAACCCAGGTCCTTTGGCTTCATAGATGTGGTGGTTTGATTCAGGTGTCCCCCATAAACTTAGGTGTTCTGAATGCTAGGTTCCCAGCTGATGGATATTTGGGAATTAATGCCTCCTGGAGGGAGTGTATCGTTGGGGGTGGGCTTATGGGTGTTATAGCCAGTTTCCCCATGCCAGTGTTTGGCACACCCTCCTGTTGCTGTGGTCCACCTTCTGTTGGCCAGGGGGTGATGTCCACTCTCTGCTCATGCCATCAGTTTCCCCTGCCATCATGGAGCTTCCCCTCGAGCCTGTAAGCCAAAATAAATCTCTTTTTCCCAGAAGCTGCTCTTGGTTGGGTGATTTCTAACAGCAATGTGAACCGGACTGTGAACAATAGACAAGTGCCTTAACCCCTAAACCATCCCTCCAGCACCCAGAAGCTTTTCTCTGAATAGCCTAGCATGGGCAGTTCATATTGTCATGCCTGCCATGTTATATTCTGTAGAATTGAGTCACTGAGTTCAGCCCATATGCAAGAGGAGGCGAAGAAGCCCCACCTTCTAAGACAGGGATGTACCAATGGGTTTGTGAGCACACTTGGCAGAGTGAGTGCCATTACTATGGTAGTTCTGTAGTGCCTTCCCACAGGAAGTGAACTGACCTGCCCTACCCCAAGAATGTGACCTCAGCCATCTGACTTGCTTTGGTCTAAGGCATCTCAGAAAGCATAATGCAATAGAAATTTGAAATGTACCTGATATTTCCATTTGTTTCCTTAAATCTTTGTATCACCACGAGAATGTACCCAGGTAGACAATTGAGTCATAAGAGCCATGCAGTATAGAATCTAGGATATTAGTAACCTGTCATCACATGTGAAATTAGCCACACACCAATACATATATTTTTTAAATAGTAATCTTTCAGAGTACGTACTTCAAAAATTTATTGGCAGCTTAGCTGATTCAAGATTCTGGCTCAGAGGTGGAAAATATTTGAAGTGTTGATTGAGGCTGGAGGATCTACTTCTAGCCTGGCATCCTCAGTTGTCATCACAATTGGTCTTAGCTGTTGGAATCTGAGTCCTTGCTATGGGAATCTCTCTCTAGGCCCAATTATGTGTTGTCATGCGGTATGTGGCCAATTATGTGTTCTTATGTAGCATGTGGCTTCTACTGGGACCAAGTGATCTCAAGGCATGCCTTGCCTGACTAAATCTTGGATTGACTGCCAATGGAATATCCTATTGGTTACAGAAGGGCATGTATACCAGTAGCTAAAACATCACTGGCCACATTTTGGAGGGTCATAATGACACCAAATTGCCCTGGTTATTCTAATTTAAGCTAATTTATGTCAGCAACATCTCACGTAACACCAGGTGAGAGAGTAAGCCCTGGGCAACTCAGCAGAGCTGCCCAGGCTACGGCAGCTGGCTCCAGATGTGTCAGTAATCACTGAAGTTTTGTTATTGTTTGATTCACAAAGTTGTCTTGCACAGTACTGATAGCATGAGGAGACAGCACTTTAGAGTGACCCTGGAAGAAAGCTAGAGGATGAGGAATGAGAATCATAACCAGGGTCATTGCCTCTCTGCTCTTATCAGCCAATATGAAGAGTTATAAATAAATAGAATCTGTCTTTTGAGAACTTAGACTCCAATAACTTATACATATTTACATATGTGAGCCATTGATTTGTTTCTCCTGCAAAACAAAACTCAGGAACAAAAATATGCATTTTTTATTCTGAATTATTCTCAAACTGGCCTGATACATAGAGAATACAATAATTTTTTTTTAGCACTCTCAGTTTGAAAAATATTTTTTTTTTTTTCTGACATAACAACCTTTAAGTCTTGCTTCAAACTTTCAAGCCTACTCTCTCAGCTTCCTGGGTGCTGGGATTCCTGGTGTGTGCTATCATACCTGGCAAATAAGTTTTATCAATAAGTATTGTCATATCAATAAGTATTATCATATATTCATCATATATGATAATATTCACCAATTTTAGATGTATAATCTGCAGGGTTTTGATGAAGACATTCAGTCATAGAATCATGATGATAGCAAATATATATATACTACCCTTTCATTACTCCCCTGAGTTTTCCTTTATCATGTCTACATTAAAGTATATTTTTATTGAGGCAAACATACAGACAATCAAAAGCACAAGTGGCAGTGTACAGAGTGAAGAATTGTCACCAACAGTATCCATAATTGAAATTAAGAAGTAAACCATGGCAAACACTGCAGACATTTGCACAGGACCCTTTCCCACAGTAACCATGAGCTCATCTTTCAGCACATTCATTAGTTGCCTCAGTGAATGTTAATATAAATGGGCTCATATCAGTACAGCTTTGCATCCTTAAACTCAACTGTGAATCAAATCAAATAAATAAATTGCATCTATACTGATTATGTACAGCCTTTTGTTTTTTCATAAACAATTTGATAAAACCCAGTACTTATGTTATGTTTCAAAAGTAACCTAGAAATGACTAAAAAATTATGGAGGGAAGGCTAGGGAGATGGTTTGTTTAATAAATTGTTTGTTATGGTGAACTGACTTCTGATCTCCTATACCTATGTAAAAAGAGCTGGGTGTAGTAGTCTTAGGACTGGAGAGGAGGAGTCCAAACTCCTAAAGTTTGCTCCCCACCTAGTATAGCACAATGGAAAAACATCAGGTTCAGCAAGAAATCCTGTCTCAAAAAATATGGTATGGAATCAGGAAGACGCCCAATCACACACACACACACACACACACACACACACACATACACACGTACTTTTACACACCTGTGCATGCCCACACATGCATCACATAGGCACAAACACACACAAAGCATATGGAAGGTTGTGTATACATTATATGCAAACTACCATTTATATTAATCAACTTGCTATGTTCAGCACTTGCTAAAAATTATTAAATTTCAGAGATTTTTCCTAAAATAAGATTAAGCTTCAGGTTTGTATTTGTTCTACTTTATAAGAAATAAAGAGAGAGAGAGAGAGAGAGACAGAGACAGAGAGAGAGACAGAGAGAGAGAGAGAGGGAGAGAGAATTAAGAATATGTTTTAAAACTTGACAGGGCAGGTCTATAAGGTTGCACACTTTAAATTGTGGACTGTTCTGTACACGTCTTTTCTCCTTCCCTTTTTTCTTTTCCTTCTTCTGTCTGAGAAATTATAGACTGATAGAATTTCCACATCACACTGAGCAGTGCTGTGATGAGGTATTTTTCATGAAAGTGAATACAAAGGCAAGTGATTTTCAATCTTTTCCAAATGGCTCTTTTTCTAGGACATTGTTTGGGGTGTTCATAAACGAGGCACCATTTGTTTTCTGTCTCGAATTTGTTCTGCTTATTACATCCTGCTCCATGAGTCTCCCTAAACCCTAATGAAGGCCATGACAGCTGGCATAAGCCACATTCTCTCTGTCCCTAAGACTTGTGGCCCTGCCGTTTCAGGCAACCTAACATTTCATCTGACATTGCTGATGGACACCTTTCAATTTGGGCTTTCCAGGGATACAAAATGGTCTGTAAATGGCAGGTTGTGGGCTGTTATTTTGTAGAGTGTAGGCTCCTTAAAAGTTCTATCTTGTCTAGGGAGGATCACCTATACAAAACTAAAATTACTTTTTTACCAGGACTACTGGAGGACAATCTACCTATGTCGCACACAACATACATACTTTTTAGGAAAAAATAAACTGAATTTCATTTGCTTTTTTTTTTAGATGAGTCACTATTTAATCCACTTTTGAAAGAATATTTATACTCATGGATTATGTAGTAGATATGTGAGGTCAGCTCCCCACTAGCCAATCCCCACTGGCTCTTTTTCACCACATCCCTTTCTCATGAACCCTTAATGTCCCAGGCAAGTGGATAGCATGGACATCTTAAGAGTGGGTCCCCGTTTGTTAAGCCAACTGAAATGGTAGCTGCTGTGATCTAGTCATCTTTTCTATGTTTCATAAATCATGTCAGGCAGACCAGTGAAGCCTACTTCTGGCCCTTTGATTTGTACTACTGGGGTTGCAGACTGTCTCCTTTTTTGAAAGATTTAAAAATAAGAGTACAGAGCTCAGGGGCCACCAGGAGTTATCATCCTTGCAAGGTCTTGCTCTACTGTGAAAGGAAGCAACAAGGAAGCAATGTTTCTCTTCACTTCCTTATTCTTCTAAAGAAAAATAAAAACTGAGTTTCTTGCTCTCAGCTGTGCCCATTTCTGTAAATGTAGACTCAGTTTGTACAACTGCACTGAGGAGCTGTGAAGGCCTGGGAAGCTGACTACGCCTTCATTTAGGATGACTTGCAAAAGAAACTAGTAATTAGCTCAGATTTGGGATTTGTGTTTCTCCCCCTCAAGGCAAATTGGAGTCTGAGAAGTACACAAAACTTGGTGTTCCAATCTCATTCTCTTTGAGGCAGAAAACACACTCAATAGGAATCGTTTGCATTTTCATTTGAGCAGCCTGGAGACAAATATAGTGAAATGAATAGCCTTTTAATTTAATTGGCTTCCCAGTGTGAATCCAAAAATAGAAGGCACATCCATCTTTGAATTACTGTAGAATTCACTGGAGTCCAAAGCCTAGCCCAGAACCGCCCCCTCCTGGTTTCTAAACATCATCCTCCCCAATGTCAGACCTCCCACAGGAACTGGGGAGGAGGAATCTAGTCCCAAATGGATGTTGAGTGTGCATTTATTTATTGGTGATTAGTTGTGATTCATTTCTCTTCTTAAAGTATATGCTATGTGTGATAGTTATAAGAAGAAAATGACATTTCATGTTTATGTACAGTACAGTACTTTTCAAAGTCAAAATAGAAGAACTGAAGAGAAGAAATCTAATATAGCTTGGGCTTTTAAAGTGAAAATAAAAGAGGTTATCTTAGCATAGCTAGATCACCAGGCCACAAGAAGTACTTTTAACACCTGGATCACTTCTTCTGCCTGGGAGAGGAAAGATCTTGTTGGGAAGCCACTTGCAATGTGGGTTGGGGGGCTAGTGAAAAAATCTGCTGCACAGGCTTATACCAGTGTTTGACATTTTTTTATACAACTGAAATCCATCTCACTGAAGCCATAGCCCCTCTTGTTGGCTCTAGAGGAAGATGCGGGTAGGGAGAAGATGCTGCTGGAAAGAAGGGGAAGATGATGGGATAGACGACATCCGCTGAGGAAGGTGGATGCTTTCCTGAATTCCTTATTCACTGACCACAAGAGCCATGTTGGCCCATCTCCTCTGGGAGTTTTATAATTTTTTTCTCCCTTCTCAAACGAAAGCAATATCCTTATGCCAAATAGTATGTTTCCCTAGAATTTTGGTGGACTTCCATTTTCAGTGCTAAGGAGGAAAAATGTTTTGAACATAATCTGAGGGAAGCTGAAAGTTGGCTCAGTAGTTAAAAGCACTTGCATGCAAAGCTTCTTGACTCAGGTTTAGTTCCCAAGCCACCCATGAAAGCTGGACACATAAAAGAAGGGCAAGCATGTGGTGTTTGTTTACAGTGGCAAGGAGGCCCTGGTGTGCACTACTCATCACACCCATACATACATACATATGTATATACATACAAAAAAACCCTTAAAAAGTCCCTTTGTTTAAAATAAGACAATACAGCTGTGTATGGTGACTCATGCCTTTAATCATAGCACTTAGAGGCTGAGGTAGGAGGCATGCTATGAATTCAGGGCCAGCCAGGGTTAGAATAAGACCCTGCCTCAAAAAAAAAAATAAAAAAAAAAAATAAAAAAAAAAAATAAAGGAAACCAATTTCTCTCAAATTGTGCCACACAATTGGAGAACAGGGAAAGCGCCCCAGTTCCTTCTATGAAGCTAGTATCACCCTAATACCAAAACCAGGCAGAAATGCCACAAGAAAAGAAAACCATGGGCCTATTTCCCTGATGAACTTAGACTCAAAGATCCTAACAAAATCCTTGCAAACCAAATTCAACAATACATCAAAAGCATTATTTACAGTGATCAAGTAGCCTTCATCCCAGGAGCACAGGTGTGGTTCAACACATGGAAATCTGTCAATGTAATATACCACATAAATAAGCTTAAACACAAAAACCACATGATCATGTTGATAGATGCAGAAAAGGCCTTTGACAAAATACAACATCACTTCATGATCAAAACAATGGAGAGAATAGGCATGGATGGGCTATATCTCAACATAATAAAGGCTATATATAAAGATCCTGAAGCCCAAATAATACTTAATGGGGAGAGACTGAAGGAATTCCCACTGAGATCAGAAAGAAGACAAAGGTATCTACTCTCACCTCTGCTTTTCAACATAGTACTGGAATTTCTAGCTCAAGCAATAAGACAGGAGAAAGAAATAAAAGGGGTAGAAATTGGAAAGGAAGAAGTAAATTTAGCCCTATTTGCAGATGACATGATTCTATACATAACTGTCCCAAGAACCTCCATCTCAAAATTCTTAGGTGATTAACTCCTTCAGCAAAGTAGCAAGATACAAAATCAATGCAAAAAAAAAAAAAAAAAATCAGTAGCCTTTGTATATGCAAATGACAAAGATGCAGAGAAAGAAAAAAGTGACATTGTCCCATTTTCAATAGCATTAAAAAAAAAAAAAACCTTGTAATAACATTAACCAAGGAGGTGAAAGACCTTTACAATGAAAACATAAAAACACTCAAGGAAGAAATTGAGGAGGACTTGAGATAATGGAAAGACCTCCCATGCTCCTGGATAGGCAGAATTAAAATTGTAAAAATAACAATCTTACCAAAAGTAATATATAGATTTAATGCAATTCCAATAAGAACCTCAACATCTTTCTTCACAGAGATAGAAAAAAAAATCATCTCAAAACTCATATGGAATGACAAAAGGCCTCGGATATCCAATTGCTGGCAAGGTTGTGGATAAATAGGAACCCTCATTCACTGATGGTTAGGTGAGAGTGGAGGGCAAGGGTGTGTGTGTGGGGGGGGGGCAAAAAACTGGACCCAAATGGAAATGGTACCATAAAATCCTACATCCTAAAAGACACCCTAAAAAGTTGAACCTTCATCAGGTGCTTAGAGAGAATACCTGAATAACAGGGGCCCAGAGAGGGTATAATAAAGACTACCCACAATATTCTCCTCTCTCTCTCTCTTCTCTCTTTTATATTACCTTTACTTTTTCTTCTTTCTTTTACCTTGGCACTAACCTGTAACTCCCAGTACCAGGATGTGGGTACAACATCTATTTAAGTAACTCATGGTCTAAGCTACTCAGAAGCAATCAACTTGATGTGATGCTCACACAAGTGTAACAGTGGCACACAGCCATGGTAGGTTACCAACTGTTCCTGATTTGACTAACAGATCTGCTCAGTGGAATGAAACCCATACTTGAATCAGGGAATCAAGTCAGAATTATATCCACAAACAAGCCTACTCTCCAATATCAAGCTCTCATCAATAGTAGGCTACAAGAGGGCCTACACCTACTAAATTCTCTCTAAAATAAGAATTGGTATCCATGTATCTTGCACTGACTTCACTCTCTGTTGGAGAATTTGCTCCTCTCTTTCAGGTGGATGCAGAGTCTGAGGAGAAAATCAGCCCATGCCACCTCATTAAGGCAACAGCTGAAACCATAGAGTAATGGGGAAATGAGCAAGAGATGCTTTCTCAGTGAACCTGGTATCAGCACAAGGGTGAAGGAAATAGACACAGGGAACACTCAACTCCTACCAAATCATATATCCAGAGACAAAGAGACTCTCAACGGCGCCACTAAAATGGACCTAAAATGAACCCAACATGGCTCAGGGAAATTTGTGGAAGAGGGGACAGAAAGATTGTTAGAGCTATAAGTTGGGTCATTGTTCACAGAGACATTGCCTCACCCCATAACTGATGGCCACCCCCACAATACAAGACCCACAGGCCTCATGGGGGGAAAGAGGAAGAAGAATTACAATGGTACCATTATGGCTGCATTCACACTATATACATTATTAATAAAAATATTTTAAAAAATAAATAAAATGGTAGAGGAGGGTACAAAGAGAAGGAAAGAGAAAGAAAGAAAAGGTGGGAGGGAGGAGGGAGGAAGAATGGAAGGAAGGAAGGAAGGGAAAGAAAGAATATATTGTATAATTTTGGCAGAACCAGAAAGTTGTGTAGAAGAGAAAACATGTCCTATCAATTTATGTCCTTCCAATATCAAAGGTCAGCCTCACTGCCCTCCTCTACCTGTCCTTAGGAGAAGCTGTGGTAGCTTCCTCTATGAGATGATGTTTTAAGCAGAGTTTAGTTTTATTTACTTGTTGTTATTAATTGTCAAATCCTGGATCTGCATTTATTTAAGAGGCTGTGGTGAGTTTTGGCTGATAACTTTCAACCCCTGTAAATTTCTTGGTTATCTCTATGCCTTTCTACCCTTTCATGTAGTTTGTAATCATCCTCAACTAACACTCTATCTATGAATCACTTCCTCTAATGTTCAGAACAATATGAACAGATGCACAGGCAGGGAATGTGATCCCGGTGACCAGATGAAGGAAATGCCCTCAGAGAAGTGGGTGTTCAATGTCCTCTGTGGAATCACATTCCACTTGGAGAGTTCTGAAGATTGGAGTATCTTCTATGTTCCTTAGGATTACCTTTCCATTCCAGAAATTCCAGGTGCTAAGGGGTGATAAAGATGTTGAAGCTGTCTGCATGATAATTGATTTTAGGTCCATTCTGGAGTGAAGCTGATTTTCTACTTACTGTATGCAGTGGAAGAAGGGTGACCTAAATGTGGAAATTTAAGGACAAAAAAGGGATGATTGGGACTGGAGAGATGGCTTAGTGGTTAAGGCATTTGCCTGCAAATCTCAAGGATCCCGGTTCTACTCTCCAGGACCCACATAAGCCAGATGAACAAGTTGGCTCAAGCGTCTTGAGTACGTTTGCAGGTTGGATGCCCTGACACACCCATTCTCTCTTTCTCTCGCTCTCTCTCTCTCTCTCAAGTAAATAAATAAAATATATAAAAAAGAAGGGATGATTCCTTGGTTTGAAAACAGTCCTTTTATTTTAGAAAACACCTTTCATCTTCCCTTGGTGTTGAATACACCATTAAAAGAGGCAATGTTAGTTCAGTTTGAGTTTCTTGAGGGATTTCTGAAATGTTTTCCAAAATGGCTGTACTAATTTATAATAGTACTAACCATCTACAAAGGTTTCATTTTTGCAAAATCCTCACCAATATTTACTGTCTTTCATGTTTTCAATATTAGCCTTTCTAACAGTTATGAAGGGATGCTTTCATTGAGGTTTTTATTTGTGTTGTTTATTATAATCATTACTATTTTATTTTATATTATTTAGTTTTAGTGTGTGTGTGCGCATGTGTATGTGTGTTCATGTGTGTGTGCTCAGATGTGTGGAGGTTAGATGACAGTTTTCATGTGTTGGTCCTTGCCTTCTACCTCACTTGAGGCAGGGTCTTTCTCTTGGTCTCCCTGTTGTTCACAGCTATGCTTGCCAGGATAGCAGGTCATTGAGCTTACAGGATTTCTCCTGTTTCTCCCATTTCACTGTCAGTGTGCTGAGATTACAGAACACTGCCACAGCTTCCAGCCTCTATGTGGGTTCTGTGGAACTGATGCAGGTATATGCAGGCTTCAGTGATAGCGTTTTATCCACTGAGACATCTTCCCAACCCCTTATACTGTTATTTTTAGTTAACATACATGGTATTGAGTATTATTATGCCATTTACAAATATAACTTAGTTTTATTCACTTCCTAAACTCTATCTGTCTGTCCCTCTTGTATCCTTCCCTTCTACTATTGACTTTCGTGGGCTACCCCTTCATGAACATCTTTTAAAATTTTCTCCTAGTCTCACTTCTAGGTTTTTAGGCTCTACCCATGTTTTCCCAGTTTATCTGCATAAATAATAGTGTATTATAAGCTAGGATCTGTATGATCATGCATGTGGTTTTGGTCTTTTTGAGTTCATGTCACCTTGCTTAATAAAATTCCTTTCAGATCATTTTTCCTACAAATTCCATTATTTTATTTTCTTTAGTGCTATGTAAAATTCTATTTTATATGGGAACCACAGTTTCATTATTGATGGACATCTAGACTGCTTCCATTTCCTTGATATTGTGAATAGAGAAGCAATTAAACACAGATGCATAAGTATTGGATTATTTGTGTATATGCTCAGGAGTAGTATAGCTGGTCATATGGAAGTTGTTTCTAATTTTTTTGAGAAAACTCTATATTAATTTCCATAATGGCTATGCTAATTTATACTCCCTCCAGCAGTGAATGAGATTTCCTCTGTCCCTGTACCCTTGCCTGCATTTGTTGTCAGTTGTTTTTAATTTGATATATAGAGAGAGGCAGAAAAAGGAAAAGAGGGAGAGAGAGAGAGAAACAGAAAGACAGAGAGTTAGAGGGAGATGGAATATGGGCACTCCAAGAGCTTCTTGCCATGATAAATGAACTTCAAATGCACACACCATTTTGTACACCTGGATTTATGTTTTTTGAAAACAGGCCCCTTTAACCACTGAGCCATCTCTTTAGCTCTGTAGTCTGCTTTCTTACTGATAGGCATTTTGACTGGGGTGTGATGGTATTTCTAAATGGCCTTAGTTTGTGTTTTTCTGGAGGATAAGTATGTTGAACACTTTCAAAAATAGTATTGGCCATTTTGTATTTCTTCTTTTGAGAATTGTCTATTCATTTGTTGATTTCTTCTTTTTGCTGTTTATATTTTGTGGTTCTTTATAAATTCTGGATATTATGCTTTCTGAAGCACAGCTGTTAAATAATTTTCTGCTGTTATGTTCGCTGTCTGCTGATAGTTTCCTTGCTGTGCAGAGCCATTTTAACTTTAAGTAGTCTTATTGGTTAATTTTGGGGGCAATTTCCTGGGCTACTGGAGTCTTGTTCAGAAATTCTTTGCCTATGCCTGTATCTTGAAATGTACTCCCTGTGTTTTTCCCTGGTAGTTTTGGTGTTCCAGATTTTAATTAAATTCTTTGATCTACTTTGTATTAATGTTTTAAAAGGTGAAAGATTTGGACCTAATTTCATTCTTCTGCAAGTAGATACCAGTTTTGCCACCAGCAGTGGTTAAATTTTTTTCCCCACTGTATGCATTTGACATGTTTGTCAAAACTTAGGTGGCCTAAACTATGTGGGTTTATGTCTTGGTCTTCTATTCCACTGGTCTGTGTGCTGCTTCCATGCCAAGTTGGGCTGTCGTTGTCACTGTAGCTCTGCAGTATGTTTTGAGGTCAAGTTTTGTGATACTTTCAGTTTTGTTCTTTCTCCTTAAGAGTGCTTTGGCTAGTTGTGATCTTTTGTATTTTCTTATCAAATTTTGGATTCTTTTGTAGTTTTGTGAGGAATGTATTAGAATTTTAGTAAAAAATACTATGAATCTATAAAGAACTTTAGGTAACATGGCCATTTTCATATGAAATCTGGAAATCTTGGAGCATGGAATGTATTCCCATCATCTAGTGTTTTCTTTGATTTGTCTTTACAATGTCTTAAAGTTTTCTTTGTAGAAGTCTATAACTTCGTGGGTTAGGTTTATCCCTAAATGTTTCTCTTATGATTAGAAATAGTGAAATTTTTCATTTTATCTATTGGCTATTTGTATATTGTATTTTGAATAGTGTTCACTCAAATAAGTTCACCTTTTCACACATTTTTTTATTGACAGTTTCCATAATTATAGACAATAAATCATGATAATCCCCTCCCTTCCCCCACTTTCCTCCTCACAAATCCACCCTCCATCATCTCTCCTCCTCCTCTCAATTAGTCTCTGTTTAATTTTGATGTTACCATATTTTCTTCCTATTATGAGGGTCTTAGGTAGGTAGTACCAGGCACTGTGAGGTCATGGATATTTAGGCCATTTTGTGTCTGGAAGATTGCATTGTAAGCAGTCATACCCTACCTTTGGCTGTTATATTCTTTCCATTGCCTCTTCTGCAATGGACCCTGAGCCTTGGAGGGTAGGACATAGTGATGTCTTAGTGCTGAATACTCCTTTGTCACTTCTAAGCACTCTGATGACTTTTGAGTCTTCCCAGTGTTCACCCTCATTTGAAAAGAGAAATTTCTCTAACAAAAAGTGAGAGTTGTTTTCTTGTTCTGAAATACTTTGAGTTCCTTTTATTTGGATATCAGTTCCAGTTTATGCATTTTAAATATTTTTCTCATAATATGTGCCTTATATCATCAATATACTGTTTGCTGTGTAGAACCTTACTTACACAATCCTCTTTTCTTACATTTAAACCTAAACTTCATGTCAGTACCTGAAGGCAAAATTAGGGATTGTTGCACTCCCTTATTACTGAACTCTTTCATTTGTTCCTACTCAAACTGTAGCAGTATTAAATGAACTGCTTTCTTTCTTTTCTTTTCTTTTTTTTTTTTTTCACAAACCTGTCTCTCTGTAAGTGTTATCTTGGGGCCAAGTGGCTGATCCTAGCTTGTGAGGACTTTTGGAGCCTAGGTTGTGATCCTTAAAACCTCCAGAAACACAAGTACATGATGCTGTTCATGTGGAGTCTAAAATTGGTAGACATTATTCTGGGTTATAGCTGAATGGTAGAGCACTTACTTATACAATGTAGAACTCAAAGAAGTTGAGAATAGGATAGTGGTTACCAGATACTAGAGGTCCAGGTACAGGATGAATAAAGGAAGAGAAGTTATAAATGGACTCCAACTTTCAGACACTGGAAGTAAGTTCTGGTGGTCTTCTACTGTATAACATACTAGGTACAAGTATTTATTTCAAAACAAACCAAAGAGAAGCTTTTAAGTGTTCCCACCACAAACAAATGATCAACATTTGTGGTGATAAATTTGCTAGGTTTGATCATTCCACAGTGCATATGTATAATGAACTTTGTGTTTTATATCCCATAGCATACACAGTTAAGATTTATCAATTAAAGTAAAATGCAGCTTTAGAAAGGATGGGGTATTATTTAGATTACAGGTTTAGAAGTATAAAGAAACATATTTTGCTGCTTACTCTGTCCCTCACTGGGTCAGGCCCTGTCTTAGACTTAAAGTGTGGCACGAGAAGTTCTCATGAGATGACTGCTCAGGCAACTCTTTTGGCTAAACTACCTTTAAGTAAAGGAATAAATTTCTGTTTAATGCACATAGTAAGAACTTTAGTTATGAAGAATTCCAATCAACCTTGTGAGTGTGTGTGTGATCTCTCTCACCTTTGGGATTGCTTTTAACTTCATTTTTGAGTTCTTCATAATTAATAGGAACACTGGTATTTATTAGCCAGGAGTAATATGTTTATATTTTATTGCTTCTTTTCATGAGTTATGGATATCATTAAAAAGTAATGTTTTTAAGTCCAAAAAGGGGAAGGAAGTTGATGGGAGTTCAGAGGAGATGAGAAGAAATGTAACCTTGCTCTGGCATCATCTATCAAGTTTAATAAACAGCTTTTAGCCGAAAGAGCACGAGGCTGCTGGTAGCTCTGGCTCTTCCTCCACATCTCCCTTTGTGGGTGGGAAGACAGGGCTGCAGCTGGAATACAGATTTATAAGTAGAGCCTCAAAGCCCTCCGTCTGTTAGGGAGTCTATCTCCACAGAACAAAGGTCTTTCCTAGATGGCATTCAAAAAGGTAAACTCTTAGACTGCTCTTGAATTGATGAACTCAGGTTCAGAACAGACTTAGAATCATAAAACTGGAATTTTCATGGTGACATTCAGCTAACTGAAGTCAGCTTTAAATAAGACAGTGAAGCTCTAGCATTTCTTATTGCTAAAGTGCTATAAACAATACCTGACTCAATAGTAAGTAAGACCTTGTTTGGGGATAAAATTAAGTTGTGAATATTAAAATCAAAAACAGAACATCTATTCTTTGAAAGACACTAATAACAAAATGAAAACATGAGCAACAAATAGGGACAAATATTTGTTTAACATATTTCATATTGAACTTATATCTAGAATATATAAAGAGCATTTAGAGCTCAACAAAAGAGGAGAAAATATTGAATTGAAAATACTTACATAGACATTATAAAGAAATACTTGGGGCTGGAGAGATGGCTTAGCAGTTAAGCACTGGCCTATGAAGCCTAAGGACCCCGGTTCGAGGCTTGATTCCCCAGGACCCATGTTAGCCAGATGTACAAGGGGGCACACACATCTGGAGTTTGTTTGCAGTGGCTAGAAGCCCTGGCATGCCCACTCTCCTCTCTCTTTCTCTGTCATTCTCAAATAAATAAACAAACAAACAAACAAAAAAAGAAATACTCATGGATGGCTAATAAACACAGGGGATGGTAATATCATTATTCATCAAGAACATGCAAATTAAACCCACACTGAAGTACTCCTATGTTCTGATGGAGAATAGTGAGTTCTAGCTGACTGGGATACAAAGTAGAACATTCAGCAAGCAGTTTGGTAGTTTCTTATGTTACATACTTGTTTATATATAGGTTTCTTATGTGACATAGTTACTACATGATCCTCTCATTATTACTTACTCAAGATAAATGAAAACATGTCCATACAAAGATGTGAACGTGAATACATAAAAGTCTATTCATCATCTCTGAACATGTTCATCAACTAGTGGATAGTTAATAGTAACTAGTTAATAGTGCTGCACCCATATATTTGAACACTGTTCACCCATAAGAAAGAGAGGCTGGGCTGGAGAGATGGCTTAGTTGTTAAGCGCATGCCTGTGAAGCCTAAGGACCCCGGTTTAAGGCTCGACTTCCTAGGACCCATGTTAGCTAGATGCACAAGGGGGCACACACACCTGGAGTTTGTTTGCAGTGGCTGGAGGCCCTGGCGTGCCCATTCTCTCTCTCTATCTGCCTCTTTCTCTGTCTGTCACTCTCAAATAAATAAATAAAAATAAACAAAGAAAATAAAAATAAAAGAATGGGAGGCTGCTAGTCAACAGCAATGCTGGTAGATGTAAAGCCCTTTACTCGGTACAAAAAGGTTCCAGACCCAAAGGACTTGTTGTATGACTCCATTAATATAAGGCACCAGACACAATAAGTCCAACATACACTAGCAGAAAAGTGAAACAGGGATTGCCTAGAACTAGAGGTGGGGGGCTGGAGAGATAGCTTAGCAGTTATGGTGCTTGCCTGCAAAGCTAAGGAACCCAGGTTTGATGCCCCAGTACCCATGTAAGCCAGATGCACAAGGTGGTGTATGCATTTGTAGTAGCTAGAGGCCCTGTAACATCCATTCTTTCTCTCTATATCTGCCCCTCTCTCTCTCTTTCTCAAATAAATAAATGTATATATAAAATATTTTAAAATAAGAACTAGAGGTAAGAAGATGATTATAAAGGAACATAAGAAAATTTTTTTATAATTATTTGACTATATTTATTTATTGTTTGTTTAGAGATAGGGCTCTCACTAGATTGCCCAGGGAGGCTTCTGAACTCCTCAGCTGAAGTGATCCACCTGCCTCAGTTGCTGGAGTATAGTGCTAAATGTGTCTACCCTCACATTTGGCTGAAAATAGAAAAATATTTTGGGATGGTAGAAATACTCTATAACTTGACTATAATAAAGTTATGGAGGCATATACTTTTTAAAAAGTATTTCAGAATATATACTTCAATGGGTGTGTTTTCTTTCTAAGTTTCATCTTGTAAAGTTTCTATTACTGTCTTCTAGTTTATTTATTTTTCCTTTTGCAGTATCTTTTCTTTGTTGATATTTCTCATCATATTTGTTTAGTGCACTCCTTGGGTTCCATCACTAGAAATTAGACTTGGGTCTTATACCTTTAATATCTTTGCTCATACTTTTCTCTACTTAAATTATATATGATACACAGTAGCCTTCCCAAGTCCTCAGTGTATATCTTCTAATGTCACCAGACTGAAGTCACAGCTGCTATAGTTGATATTCCTGCATATAAATTAGACATAGTAAGAGATAAACAATAAGAAATACTGATACCAATAAAATAAAGTTATACTAAACTCTCTTTCTCAGCTTATTGCCCTGTATTCACCCTTCTTCTTCCAGATCTGGTAATTGAAATCACAAAAAAACATAACCGTGGTAAAGGGAAACCAATGTATTTATAACAGCTGTTTTAATATCATTGCATAGAAATTCTGTCATCTGTGTCATTTTTCTGCTTTTATAGATTAATTTTGCTCCTTATTATGAGTTATATTTCTCTACTTGTTTGCAAGCCTTTTAATTTTTGACTGGATGCTAGACATTATGATTTTTACTTTACCAGATGCTGGGGTTTTTTTTTTTTTTTGCATTCTGTTAAATATTCTTGAATTTTATAAGTATTTCTTTGTAATCTTTAATCTTTGTAATCTTTGTAATGTTTACTAGGGAGGTCCTTAGTTCTGTGCTGAAGCCATATGTTCTGGGTATGTTCCCAGATACCTTGTGAGTCATGAGGTTTCTCCTTTCTGTTCTTTATACAACTTGTAATGAGTTCTAAGAAATTTTCTAGGTCCTTTCTAGTGGCTATTTTTTGTAAGCTATTTATTTGTGAGTGTGTTTGTGTACACTGTGGTAGTGCACACCTTTAATCCTAGCACTCTGGAGGCAGAAGTAGGAGGATCGCTGGGAGTTCATGCCCAGCCTGGGACAACATAGAGAGTTTCAGGTCAGCCTGGGGCTAGAATGAGACCCTACCTCAAACAAACAAACAAACGAACAAACAAACAAACAAACAAGTGAAACCAAATGCCAGAAGTTTGTACCACTTGGTGTGGCAGCTGGGTAATTGAACCCAGGCTGGCATGCTTTGCAAACATATCCCCAGCCCTCTCATGGTTCTTTCTCTGGCTTTGCATAGTTTCATCAAATCTTGAGGCTAAAGCAGTCCCTAAAGACAGGGTGAGAACCCCATGAAAAACCCTGGAATTCCCTCTCCCTGGGCCCGTTTTATTCTGTAGTATTCTGCCATGGAAACTCTAGCTTCCTTTTTTCTGCTTCTTACTGACTCTATCTGGAACCCCCCACCCTATAACAAAGTTTGTGTACTCTCTTCAGTTACAAACTGTGGAAGTGGTAAGATTTACCTTGCTTTTTCCTATCCTTTCAGAAATTACTCTCTTGTTCTGTTGACCAGTATCTGAAACCATTGCTTCATATATATTTGCCCAGTACTTTTAGCTATCTAAGTTGGGAAAGAAAATTTAGGCTTTATTACTCATGAAGGCTGGAAGCAGAAGTTCAAAATGTGTGCATTTTATTGCACATAAACTATACATTAACAACTCTCATGCTGCTCTCTTTTCCACCAGGTTGTGCCATAAGCTGGGCTCTTGGGATAACTTTGTAAAACTCTCCTTCTAGCTTTAATACTGAAAGGTGGGTAAGAAATGTAGCTAGAAGTCACATAGCAGTGTAGAACTGAGGCACTTTGCTCTCATACATCGGTCACACAGACCCTAGCATGTCTCCCATCCACACCACTTCATAGTTTGCCAGTTCTTCTCACAGTAGGCTGAAGTGCTGGAGAGAGTCCACTCCTCCCAGAACCGTCTCCAAACAGTGTCTAGTGGGGGTTGATGGATAAAGCAGGAGATTTTTCCAGACCTACCTGTGTACCTAACGCCAATCGCTCACAGTGGTGACTTAATAGCAGACCCTTTCTTTACCTTTGTGCCATGTCACACATGTTCCCCACTCTTCACCCCATAATTAATAGTTTCCAGGATCAACGCCTAAATAAGCTACTCATTGAATTCTTGTTTCACGGCTTGTTTCTGGGGAATTTTTAGCTGACAGTAACCAATAGGACCTTAAATAGAATTTGGCAACCCTAGTAGTAATGTATTTCTTCTCATTGTAGGAGAACAAGGATCCCTCATGTCCAGTGCATTCTCAATTCCCTGTTCATCCTTTCCTTTCCTGTGGTCTCAAATGCATAAATGATGTAGCATATGTCCTTTGGTGGAAGAAATATCAAATGATAACCCAGTTCTAGAGAACAACTTCGGTAAAGTTTTGAACATGCCTACCACTTTTAGCTTAGAGATTGTTTCTATAAATGCATTTAAGGAAAATAAGTGAGAGTTTATGTAAGATAAATCCAGGACTTTGCAATGTAATCTTAATGAGCAGACATAAAAAGTGATGCTTGAATATCTCTGGTCTGGAAACCTGAAGTCCAAAATGCAAAACATTTTGAGGGCCAACATGGTGGTCACAGCTGGAGCATTCTACTTCTGATCTCACATGAAAGGTCACAATCTAAACATGGGTGCACTGAAAATATCCTATGGGATTATATTTATGCATATAACGTGTACATAAAATATAAATGCCTTTTCTCAGACTTGGGTCCTATCCCCAAAATATGTCATTATATGTATGCTGTATGCAAATATTTCAAACTGCTTCAGGTTTCAAGAAATATTTCAAACTTCTTCAGGTTTCAAGAAATTCAAATTAGAGGTTGTGAACTTTTATTTGAAGGCATTAAAAATGATGATAAAACTGGTTGCATATGTGTGTGTGTGTGTGCATATTTGTATGTATGTATGTGCACATGTCTGCGTGTGCACCAGTATACTCATACATGTGTGTGCATGCAGGTTTAGACCAAGAGTTGAAGCTACAGGTCTTCCTCCATAACTCTTTACCTTATCCTTTGAGACAAGGTCTTTTGCTGAACCTAGAGCTTGCCAATCACTAGTTTAGCCAGTGATAGTCAAAGTTTCTCGACTTCCTTTGTCCTGGCCTTACAGGTGCACATGACCATGCCAGGCATTTTATATGGGTTCTGGGGATCCAAATTCAGGCCCTAATCCTTACACAGCAAGCACCTTGCTAACTGAGCCATTGTATGTTTTTAAGTTTTTACTTATTTTCAAGCAGAGAGAAAGAGACGTAGAAGAGAGACAGACAGAGAAAATGGATATGCCAGGGCCTCCAGCCACTGAAAACACACTCCAGATGTATGCACCACTTTTCACATCTGGTTTTACATGGGTACTAGGGAATCAAACTCAGGTCATTAGGCTCTGAATGCAAGCACCTTAACTGCAGAACCTTATTTCCCAGCCCATGGTTATATATTTTTTGATAGGTGAAAATGTTATTATTGGATGCAAAAAGGCAAACTATAAAGCAATAAATACAGTGATGTTATTTATTTTGGACTTACACTAGATAAACTACTCATACCAATAGACCTTTCCCTTGAAGAGTTCTACATCTACTCAAGCTTCAATATAACTCAGAACCTATTGAGAGTTGCTTTCCAGATTAAGACCCATTCATTCAGCATACAGTGTCAATGTCCAGTCCTGATGGGGTCTTTTGCATCTCCTGTAATTTCGCACACAATGCCTTTTAAGTTCTTTCTTACTGAGAAAGAACTTTTCCTTTTTGCCTCCTGCCTAGCCCTGATACTACTCACTGGGAGAGGCCTGATGCACATGTTCAGTGGTGATGATTGTGGTACTTTGGTTACTCTTCCTCATGCTTGAGTGAATTTTTCACTAGTAGTAGTAGCTAAAAAATGTTATTCACGAGTCTTTTCTGACCGCCTCTTGTGTCTCAGCTCTGCCCAGTACAAAACATATATCTTTATATTACCTACCCATGAGCACTGGGGACATTAAAGAAAGCACTTGAACCAGAAGGGGAAATTGTCCTTCCTTCCTCATTAGGCACCAGTTGAACCCCAAGGATGCAAGTGAGAGGTGGGTCATCCATCTTCAAGGGGAGTATTTTGAAAGTGGCAAGGTTTGGATAAGAGTTGGGACATATATGAAAATAAATAGTCCAAAATTTATTCTGGGAGGAGTACATGGAAAAAAACAGAATCTGAGAATTATTGAGCCATCTAACCTTAGCTTTCCAATTAACAGTAGAAGGCTAAAGCCTGGAGATTAAATGTTTTCAACTGAAATTGCTAACAAATTACAAATAAGGACAACCAAGTACCTGTCTTAAGTAGGACTTTGGATATTTTCTATTTATTTAAAGGAAGAAGCAGCCTCTCACTGCACCTTCTTTATTGATTTAAAAGAGGCCAAAGAAGTTGGGCTGGTAATCAAGTCCTTTGTGAGCTTAGAAAGGTGATTTGAGAGGAGATACTGGGATTCCCAAGCCATGCAATGGACTAGAATTACCTAAAGAAAGTTTGAAATGTAACACAACTCACACTTCAGACTTTTCAAGTTCTGACAATGTTCTGAGGTGAAGCCCAGAGAATCTCTATTTAGATGCATACCTAGGTAAACCCCAACTTCAGCAGATGTTGGACCAAGGATTGGCAAAACCTTAGTCATCCTGGGTTTGGAGGGTAATAGAAAGTAGGAAGATAAAATGAAAAAAAAAAAATTACTCATAGGATTCAGAATAATTCCTTCTTAGAACAAACTCATTTCTACTGTGATGGGTATATGTACTCTTAAATGTATAAATAGATTCTCTCCTGTTGTAAGTTTTTCAGTTTGGAGGTGAGGATTCTTCTAATAGGAGAGTAAAAGTAGAGCTACAGTATAAGACAGCTCTGCCAGGAGATTAACAGTCCATGTGGTTTTAATCTTCAGCTTACTATATAACACAGCTTTCATATATCACCAATTATTTAAAAGCTTTTTCTTTCCTATCTCTACAAAATCAACTCAGATCACAATATTTTTGTTTCCTTTCCAACAATAAATGACTGTAGACATCACTGTTTGGTAAGAATGACAGATTTTCCTTATCATTTGTTTGATTAAAGACTCAGAAACTTTCAGGAGTCCTGCTGATGGCTCCTTCCCACGTTTGAATGAAACACAAAACACAAGGTTTAAAGTGCCAAGAAGTAGGCAGGTGTGTTTATATTGATTCTATCTATAGCTGCCGTTTATTTTGCTGTTAGGGAATGGGTTTCTTCATGCTGTGAACTTCAAGATTACAGAATTTTAAGATTATGTTAAATTGCTCTTTTCTTTGGTCACATCTTAATGTCAGTACTTGAGCTAGTTCTGTTCCTGGGGGAGTCGTATGCCTGGATTAATCATTAGATGAGCTGAAGACCTGGCCTTTCCTGAAGTCCTTGTGGTTACTAGTGGATGAATGACTGACACCCCCTCCCCCACAGAACAATCACTCCATTCTTTCTCTGAGTCTAGGAGTTGGCTGTTTGTTCTGCTGTTATGAGAAGAGTCCCATGCCTTCCTGGGATCCATGTATTTGTTGGACATTGTTAGCTGGGGAATGGTTTATCAAGGTAAGTCCCCACTGAGACAGCTGTTCTCCCTACACATTTCTGACAAGCAGTGTTATACACTGAACCAGAAGAGGAAGTAGGTCACATGAAGTCTTTTCCGGCTTGCATCAAAGTTGATGATCTTCTATTGGCCAAAAAAGTAACATGACCAAGTCCATAGTGAGTGTGGAAAGTCAACTCCTAAACTATAGGAAATAATGGAAAATCAGGGCCATAAATGTAATAAATGTGTCAAACAATAAAGTGAGAAGTGATGGTTTGTGTGAGGGTAACAGAAGCTCCATTATTTTCTTTGTCTCTGATGAAAAATATGTGATAGCTTTCTAAAACACAAAACAAAGATTGGAAATGTACTCAGACATCCTGAGAGTTATGGCATATTTGAGTATGTGGATATGTTGGAAGGCAAGGAAAGGTTATGTTTCTCATTCCTTTGTTTTCTACAAACCCAGAGCAAAGAGACTTTTTGAGCTCAGAGGAAACTCTTCTGCCAGTACTCTTGAGAAGAATATTGGGGAGTGGTAGTGATTTTAAGAAAACTGTCAACTAGAAGATCCTTTTCTAAACATTTCTCTCATTTTTTTGACAACTTAGTTTTGACATAAAGAAGTGCCTATATTCCAATTTTACAATTCATCTTTGGAAAGTTGTTTTCTTTCCTCACATAAGCCAAGAAAAAGCATTTCAAGATGTGAATTTCCTCCCACATCCCAAGAATAGAGAGCCAACCATGTTGGTTGGTTACTATGAAGGTAAAAGTCTGAATTTTCCCAAAAACTAGTGTTCAAGTGAAAACAGATAAATGGTATAAAGCAGGAAACTATCCTGATTTTGTACAGGGTTTTTATTTTCCATACAACTGTTGGCAGTGATCTGGAAACTCATGGAGACAAAGGGTGATAGGATCTCATGCTCTTTTCCATGGAGACCCTAATGGCTCTGAGTTCCTTTCATCTCTTGCTAAAAATGTTTGAAATATCTGTCCTTTACCCTTTGACCTTATCACAAGGGAAAACAAAGCCCCAGGTACAGGATAATGCCAGGGTAGCTCCTGGGATGGCCAGGCCACTGATCTATATCTTACATGGGAAAGTCTCCATTAACTGTGAAGAAGAACTTTTAAAAAAATGCCATCCTCATGAGGAACTTTCCAGACCCCTCCAAAAAATTGTAATAAAATGCTTGCTCTTTTAAAAATTATTTTTTATTAATTAGTTTTGTATTCAGCAAATGCAGTCAGTTTGGTACCATTATTAGGCATATCCATGACCTACCCCTCCCCATTGGCCCCTCCTTGTTGAGGTATATGAGTCGTGCATTGGGGAGTTAGCCCACAGTTATAGGTAAGATAAATGTGTCTGCATATCATGACCCAACATGTGGCTCTGACATTCTTTCTGCCCCCTCTTCCACAAAATTTCCCTGAGCCATGTTGGGTTCATTTTTGGTCTGTTTCAGTGAGGAGGTGTTGGGGGCCTCTGGGGCTCTGGCTCTCTGATTTGGTAGGAGTTGATTTTTCTCTGTGTTGGTCTCCATTCCCCTTGTGTTGGTATCTGGTTCACCAGGAAAACAGCACCCTTGCTTGTTTCGCCAAATTTTTCTTAGTTTCAACCAGGCCCCTTCTGAGGTATGATGGGGTGGCTCTCTCCTTAGGATCTACATCTGTCTGAAAAAGAGAAGCAGATTCTCCAATGGAAAGTAAGTTAGCACCAGGACAAATAAGATAACCCTTACTTTTTTTTAATAAAGAATTTAATAGGTGTAAGCCCTCTTGTAGCACATGATTGATAGCAGCTTGATGTTGGAGAGTAGGCTTATGTATGGATATGGTTCTGACTTGTTTTCCAGCTCCAGCAATGGGTCCATAGAGGGAATCAGTTAGTCAAATCAAGAGCAGTTGGTTCCCCATCATGGATGTGTGCCACTATTGTACTTGTGTGGGCATCACAACAGGTTATTTGCTACTAAGTAGGTTAGATTATGAGTTGCTTGGACAGATATTGGTCATTTTCCCCAGTTGCCCATGTAGCACCTTGTGGCACTAAATGCATTGACTGTCTGGGGACTGACTCTCTTCTAGCTTCCAGCCATGCCATTCCAGTTTATGTGTCAACTGCATATGGTGTCTTCAGCAGTAGGGTCTTACCTCTAACCTTTGGTGGGTCATCAAGTACTCTGACAGAACTCAGTCTGTCTTTTAGGAAACCTTGTAGGTCTCTCTGATCTAAAGCTCATTGTGGATGATAGCCCCATGCTGGTACTGGGAGTTACAGGTCAGTGCCCGCTAAGAAAATGAGGAAAAAGATAACTAATATACAAGAGTTAGAGAGAAGAGAGAGGGGGGGGGGGAGAGAGAGAGAGAGAGAGAGAGAGAGAGAGAGAGAGAGAGAGAGAGAGTAGGAGAGAGGGAGGGAGGAAGGGAGGGAGGGAGGGAAGGAGGGAGGGAGGGAGGGAGAGAAGATGTAGAAGACTAAGGTTAGCCTTGATCCTATCCTCTCCAGTGTCCTGTGGTTCAGGTGTTCCCTGTAAGGGCCTTGTGAAGGTTCAGCCATTTGGTTTGCCTTTTAGGAAGTAGAATTTTATGGTACTATTGCTTTTTGTGTCTAGATTTGTGTTTCCCACCTCTTTAAAGCCCTCCTCTTCCTCCCCATCCCTCCTAGTGTCTAGTCCACAAGATGCTTCCTGGATATGTAACGTATCTTGGGTAGATTCAGGTTAGGTGCTGTAGATGAGTGAGATTATTTGGCGATTTTTTTTTTCTGTGATTGGGTAAGTTCACTGAAAATGCTTGCTCTTTATTTATTTATTTTTTGCATGTGTATAGGTTCATACATGTGTATGGGTGTAGGTGCATGTCTGGCTATACACATGCAGAGGCTAGAGGTTGACAATAGAGGTTATCCTTTATTTGTTTCCACCTTATTTTGCAGCAGAGTCTCTTACTGAATGTCAGTCTCACTGACTAACTGGCCATCAACCCCTCCCTTCTGTATAGCCCCATCCTGTCTCTAACTCCCTAAGGCTGGGATGACAAAGTAGGTTCTGGGGTTTTGAAATCAGGTACTCATGCTTAAACCTTACCTATTTGAGCCATCTCCCCAGATCCAGGATGTCAGTATTGAGTTGACAAAAACCTCAAGGGAGATAATATCCTTAACTTGAGGAAAGGCCTTATATTTGTTTTTAATGGAAACAAAACTGCACTTTCTTTGTTATTCATTTTCTCAGGATTCTTCACATTACCCTCCCAACCTGGGTTACCTTTGTCTTCCCTTTGCTTTATAACATGAACTTGTCAGTATTTTGTTCTTTTTCAATGCCCTGTAGTTAATAACAAAAAAGTACTTCTCATCATAAAGTAAATTCAAATTGCCTGAGTTTTAGGAAAAGGTTCATATTTATTTATCATCTTCTAGTACACCACAACATTAGGGATGTGTCCATAAATTTACATTTCTACAATGCTCTCACTCTTTATTATGTGACAGACAATTACCTGGGGACAGAAATGGAGTGAACCTAGGGTGTGGTAAGAAGATATGGGGGGTGGAGATGAAAAACAACAGCAAGTGAAAACAAAAATTTTGTATGAGACCAGCCCCCACCAACAGCCTTTTCTCTTTCCCTCAGCCTGCTACAAAGAGTCCTTTTCAGATTTTCTGGTGGAGGGGAGAACAGACTCAAAACAACAAGTCTGTGTATGCGTGTTATTTCCTTTCGAAAACTGCCTGATGGCTGCTTCCTCTGCGGGCCCAGAAAGGTGATGTGGCTGGGGCCCTGCTGGGCTCACCACTTCTGCCATTTTCATTTTTCAGAGTCTGTTGACCATAATCTTGCTGTGCATATGTCCATGTGCTTATATCTGATCACTGGCATCCAGCATTCTGGACAGAAATAAAACCACATTGTTGGGGAAGTGTTGGAAGTGTGCCAGAACTGGTGAACGAAAGAGTCCTCGTGTGGCAGCATGCTGGGTAGTGTTTGCCTTCAGCGTCCTCTTTGTGCAGTTGCTTGGAAAAGGTGACCCCGGAATTTCCATCAGATATCACTATGAAAGGACTTGCCTGCAGAAATAATGGGAAGAATACTTAACCATTTATCTCTGAATGTTGGATGAGGTAACTTCCCAAATGCTGTTCTCTATTTTTATATTACTGGACCAATAATCTGTATAAATAATTAAGATGCAGCCATTTAATACACAGAATTGAATAGCCTGTAACAAGTTCAGTACCATTACTCAATGTTTTATTCTTCACAAGTTGTTCTGTTTTCTAGTAAGGTAGCATAAAGGCACACAGTAGAAAACAAAATTGGGGGCTGGAGAGATGGCTTAGCTGTTAAGGAGCTTGCCTTTAAAGCCAAGGGACGTCGGTTTGATTCCCCAGTACTCACAAGCGAGATGTACAAGGTGGTGCATGCATCTGGAGTTTGTTTGCAGTGGCTGGAAGCCTTGGCACACCCATTCTCTCTCTCTCTCTCTCTCTCTCCTTTTTTCCCTCTATCAAATAAATAAATAAAAATAAAAATAAATGGTAAATTACTTCTTTGCTTTCACTGGGACTTGGAGATGAAAAATATTTATAGAATGGCTAGCCTCTTTATTGAGAAAAAATATTTTTCTTATTGTGGCTTGCATTTCTACTATTAATTTTGCTTTTCATCTGACCACATTCTTTTGATTATTAACCAGAATACCTCTACGCTTAGGAAATTCTGCAGTTTATCTCAGGTGTTTAAAATGTTTAAATCAAGCCAGGCATGGTGGCTCATGTCTTTAATCCCAGTGCCTGGGAGGATGAAGTAGGAGAATCAGTGTAAATTCAAGGCCAGATTAGCGCTATAGAGTGAGGTCCAGATCAGTCTGGGCTAGAGCGAGACCCTACCTTGATAAACAAACAAATGAACGAAGTTTAAAACAAGCCTATGAAGTTCTTATGCACCAAGATAAATGAGATGACTTACATGCAGAACTGGGAAAAATGTTCAAACTTAGCATATGAGTG
The DNA here is from genome assembly GCF_020740685.1 of Jaculus jaculus. Classification (NCBI taxonomy): domain Eukaryota; kingdom Metazoa; phylum Chordata; class Mammalia; order Rodentia; family Dipodidae; genus Jaculus; species Jaculus jaculus. Next base: position 93,023,816 of record NC_059109.1, read on the forward strand.
AGACCTTTGGTCAGGTATGGGCACATGATCTAAGTGTGACCAGCTAGTTGCCACTCTCTGAAAATGACAATATTCTGAGAATAAAAAAGAGCAATTATAGAATTATGATCCTATGTATTCTTTTTTTCATTCATATTGTCATGTCTTCTAAATAGAACATTTATTGTAACTGTCAAAAAAAAAACCTGTCTGACCTGCGGCTTGTGAAGCGATTCTTGAGTGCTGCCTCAGACCATGCCCAAGTGTGGGTGGTCATGGAGATGTAAAAAAAAGCAAAGGACACACACTAGATGTTCTTTGTCACTTGCATGGTAAAGAGGAAAGAGAAATGGGATAGTCAGTGGTTCTTGAAGTGGCCTCTTAGAGACAGCAGCATCAACCACAGCATGAGGACTTGATAGAAATGTATTCAGTCTCACCACAGATGTGCTAAATCAGTGTCTAGAGGGGACCCAGAAATCAGCCAAGTGACTCCAATGCAGGGGATAGCCAGTGAAGCACTGGGACAACGTCACCTTCTTGCTCTCTCTTAGGAAACCTCTTTTTACAAGCACCACAGTCATGGGGGACGTGGATCACCAAGATGTACAGGCTAAGCTGTCAACACCAGGTAGAAAGAGTTGGGATTGGAAGTCTACTTTAATTCTATGATTTTTTTTTTTAACAAAGGTCCAGATTAGTAATGTAAGGTGAATGCCTCTTCCCCCACATTCAAAGAAGCCTATGTGATGTGGAAGCCTATGTGATGTTATGTGATGTGGAAGATTCTACAAAACTGATTGACTGGTTAGAACTTTGTGATTGTGGGGAGTTAGAATGTTGTAGCTCCAGAGCCAAATTATCTTGGAATATCTTTAGCCTTCTTAAAAACCATTCATTGCTCACCTCTGTGTCTGATTTAATGTCCTTTCAACTATCAGGTAAAATCTTTGAAATGCATTAGCAGACCCCCTAATATCTACTAACCCAGAAGCTAAGAAGGTTACCAGATAGCATCTGTGAACTATAGCAAACTTTCCCCACTTTGTTGTAACCTGCCTCCCTGATGTTGCCAGGACAGTGTTTTTGAACAATGTCTTGATTTGTGACTTTCTTTTGTTCTGTGACCATAGAAGTTCATGCAAGCCCTTCCACACAGAGCGTGCTACAGGGAAAAACTGAATCTGTGTTCCCAGACCCCAGCCACTCACATCTGCCACACGATCAGCTCTCTCCTATTCCCTTTGAGATGAGAGCCATGCTTGGCATTGACAGTAAGGACAGAAGGAATAGCACAAATAGGGGACTTAGAGCTACATTGGGCTGACAGCCACACAGAATGAAGTTTCCATTAAATAGGCAGTAATTTTATATCCTGACCATTCAACACTACTTTAAAACCTTATTTAAATATTTGCTGTATCCAGAACACCAGATTATAGTCTATTGCATATTAACATGTGACATACTTTGCACTAGACATGATTCAAAACCCTGTCACATGATGAAAGAAATACCACATAGTTTGGCACCAGGTATGTCCCCATAGACACCATGTCACACGATGAAAGCAGCACCACACAGTTGGCATCAGGTATACCTCCATTGAAAGGAGGGGGTTATATCCTTGCCTATGTTCCCACAGTTCTTCAAAGACCAACTTTTAACCCAATTTTTTCTGACCCTGGGTTGAGCCCTAGGGTCACTTGTGGAGCTTTAAGAATGATAGGTATTTGAGATCAAGGCATCTCTCCCCAGAGATTCTGATTAGCCTGTGCATCGGCATTTTTATAAAAACCCTAGGATTTAAATGTGGAATTTGGTGTAAGGGCCATTTTCTTTATCTAACCTGTTAAATCCTTGTGCCTTCAGGTAAGTAGATCTTAATCCATTAGGATCCGTTTCCTCTTGAAACTACCAAGTATTCACGCTCTGTAGTAGCATTCTGTGACCATAACTAAATACCTGAGAAAATCAGCTTAAGAAGAGGAAAAGTTTATTTTGTCTCAGTTTTGGAGGTTTAATATATGGTAGGTTGGTTAGCTTCTTTGGCTGTGGTGAGGCAATAAATTATGGAGAGCTCATCTGATAGTGCAGAGTTACTCAACTCACAATAGCAAGCAAGTTAGAGAGAGAGAGAGGCAAGGGGAGAGGGAGGAAGGAATGAGGTATTGCAATCTTCCATCTGGGACCTCTCCCTGAGTGACTAATTTGGTCCCATTGAGCCCTACTTTTTAAAATTACAGACATACTTAATATGGATACATCATATGTTTGTACCACCCTTTCCCTTGTCCCTGTCCCCATTCTGCTGGGGTTTCAGGCATCCCCCATGAGGTTGTAGATTATGCATTGTGAGAGTATCATCAGTCCATTATTGGGGGGAGGCAGTGCCTCTGAGCGTGATGTCTCAACCTGTGGCTCTTACAATCTTTTCACTCCATCTTTTGCAAAATTCCCTGAGCCATGTTGGGTATGTTTTAGGTCTACTTTAATGATGAGTTCTTAGGAACCTCTGGATTTCTGCTTTGGTAGGTGTTGAGTATCCTCAGCATCTGTCTCCTTCACCCTGGCACTAACTGTTAGGCTTACCATGGAAGCAGCACGTTTGCTTATTTTTCCAGTTCCTCTGTGGTGTCAGCTGGAGCTTGGCTAAAGTGTGAAGAGTGGTTTATCTCCTCAGGTCTTGCTATGTTCTGAAAAAGAAAAACAGAATTTTCAACAGAGAGTAAAGTCAGCATAGGTTAAATGGGGTAAGCATTATAATTTAGGGATTATTTGGTGGGTGTAATCCTTCTTTTAGCCAAAGACTAGTGAGAGCTTGACACTGGAGAGCATAATCTTTGTCTCCATAGGATTCTTATCTGGTTTCTAATTCGAGATTTGGGTTCTATTCCACTTAGTGGATCTCTTAGGCAGTCAGAAAGCTATTGGATACCCACCAAGGCTGTGGGCCACTATTGCACTGTTGTGCACATCCTGTCAGGGTGCTTGCTTCTGAGTAGCTTAGACCTCTGTTTCTCAGATGGTTGTTCACCATTTTCCCTCAGTAGCTTGTGTAGCACTTTCCAGCACTAGACACAGCCCCACTTTTCAAAGGTTCCATTATCTCCTGGCAGTTCTTGGCCTTCAATGCAAGGAATTTGGGGAACATTTTAGGCTTGAATTTTAGCAGTCTTTGTGTCTGCTGAGATTTGAACTTAATCATTTGGAGTGGCCCAGGCATTTTCTACCTCTTTTGTGTCATCAATGTGGATATCTGCACACCAACTCTCGTTGCCAGAAATGGAGGAGTGGGGAAGCTGGGTTTGTCATACAGTGGGGACCCTGATGTCACCACCAGTGCTGGTAAATTCCTCACTCAGAATGAGGTTGGAAAGCTTCAGCATGGCAAATTCTGGATTGCTAGGGTTTAAGTAAGTGGTATGTAATGTATGTGTGTGCACATGGGAGGATGCATGTTGTAAGTGGTGTGTGTGGGTATGGTCTGTGTATTGCAGGGACAAATGGGAATTAAAGAAGAAAGGCTTAATTCCTCCTGCTGAAAAGAAGGGAAAAGATTTCCTTCCTCTCTCATTTTATTGCTCATTTGCTTTATAAAATTTGTAGATCTGAGTATTCTCTCTATCATTTTGGAAAACATCTTTTTCAAACAAAGTAAACATTTTGTCAGCTTTTTACATTCTTTCTCATGGACCTGGGAACCATTTCTCTGAAACTTAAATATCAATGGAAGTAGTGCCTTTGTCCCCTAATATTTTGGAAGGAAAAGTCTACAGAGCTTTACTCCAAGTTGTAAAATTACCTCCTGTGAAAAAGATGAGATTATATTCAACATTCACACCCTCCCAGAAACACTGTTAGCTGACACAGAGTATCACCGCAACCACCAAGTGAAGCCAAGGGGAGATAACTGTGCATGACAGGAGGCTATCAATTCTAATCTGAGAACTGGCCACCATTTATCTCAAAACATGTAGTAGTTTATATAAGGAAGGGAGAGTGTGATTTCTTTGAAGCCCCTTAGCAATTTGCCGGTGATGGACAATGCCTTCTATAGCATCTGTCTCTCAAACTAGAGACTGCATTGAAGGCAGGAGTATTTAGGTACTTCTTCCCCAATTTTATCTTGCTATAGGAGAGCTAGTACACATGTAATACTTATCCAACATACTGTGTTGGTGCTTTCTTTCTCCACTACTTATGTGGAAAAGAAGGAAAAGATAATTTTAGGTAGGGAAAATATTTTGTTTTTTTAAAGAAATAATTTTTTTCTGAGGGGTATAGCTCAGGGGTAGAGCATTTGACTGTAAAACATTAATTTTTCTGCATATATTTACATGGATATACATAAGTATGAATCTGTGTGTGTAAATATGCATGTATCTGTATGTGTGTGATGAGAATAGGGAGTGAGCTTAAGATTCATTTAAAAAAAAAGTGAAATTCTTTCATTTGAAACAGCATGGATGAAACTAGCGAGAATAGAATGCTAGCAGGTTATCACTGTAGAAGCAAAAATATTGATCTTAAAGGAGAGGAAAGTGGAATGTTAACCCCTAGAAGATCAAAAAGATAGGGAGCAGGCAAGAGAGAAATGTGGGATAATCTAAAATGTGGCTTTCAATCTAAAACCAAGGAATCATTTTTAAAAGTTCCCACTCCCCTTCTACTGTGTATTTTGGTTCTAATTCCGTAACTAACCACTTTTCATTTGAGGTTTATTTGAAAAATTTTGCTTTTTTTTTAAAAAAGAAAACATTTGAATACCAGTGAGCTTATTTTCTTGGGGCTCTCTATAGACCTAATAGTTTAGAAATTATAACTCTTTCTGGAGACCCTTCTGGGAAGTGCTGATATACAAGGGGATCATGTATATACACAGGTTGCAGGCAAAGATACTGGATCAGCACCCTTCCCCGCCCCCAAGGGGAGAGAAAATGCCTGGATCTGGTGGTGGATCTGTAGGGTGTGGGGTGGGGAGGTGACAATGGGCAATCACAAACAGGTAAGATGGAGGAGCTGAGAGGCAGAGGAAATGTGGAATGTGGAAAATTACCCAAATTATCTCTCTCAGTGTCTTAGGGATCCTGGGACACATGGGCCTAGCCTCATTTATACTAGCATCCAAATAGCCTCAGGCTAAACAGACTAGAACTATACTGAGCTGATGAGAAGACAAGACTATGATGACCTTTGAAGAACAACAGAGGCTCCCCACCTTCTTCTGGTAGTCCAGGCGAGGCACAGGGCAGTTCCTTGAGTCAATGAGCACTCTATTTTTGCTTCCTTTTTTACGTTCATTATAGCGACCATGGTTTCAGAGGCTCATGTGAGATCTTTGGTGGGGAAAGTGAACACCAGACCTCCCAGTTTCTCACTCCACCCTCCTCCCACCATTCCAACAAAAAGCCACATTGTGTTCACTGAACCCTGGCCTTGTGAATGCGGCCTTTATTCCACTCCTCTGTGCTCTGCAAGTTTCCTTAAGTGCAATGGTTTTGACGTCAACGTGCAAAAACACAAAGTACAGGAGCTAGAAGGAATTTCTGAAATGATCTGATCTAAATTCATTCTTTTTCTTCTCCACTTTTGTGACAGGAAGGAAAATAGCATCAGAAAATTCAAGGGACTTGTCCAAGATAAAGTGGATGATTGGCTACAGAACTGATCTTCCACTCCTGTATCTGGAGACCCTTGGCTATAGTCTCTGCCCATTATTTCTTCAACTTTGTCCTGAAAAACTTCTCATGGGAAATTTAATGGACCTAGAATCACATTAAATGGTAGTTCATTTTCTCCTGCTTACATGTCAGGAGAAGTTAGAGAACTCTTTTCCACTCCCTCTCTTCATCTATTCAAACCCTCATTCCATGGAAGGAATTAACTATACAGGGAAATGAGGGAACTTTTTGTTGTGATTCTAGCTGTTCTATATCTTGGTAGAGATAGTCACCAGATTGTATGTGTTTGTTAATACTCATAGAAGTGCATGACAAAGAGGTTGGAGTTTACTGTAACCAATATTTTAGCAAACATGACTACATAGAAATAAACCAGAAAGTAAAGGTATCAGGTTCTCAAAGAAATAAGGAGCTGGGAGGATGTGTCAGTAGCTAAAGATGCTTGTTTGAAAAGTATGACAGGCTGGGTTTGATTCCCAATTCATTCATAGAAACCAGATGCAAAAAGTCACATGAGCATCTGATGTCTATTTACAGAAGCAAGTGGCATGACTCCCCACACAAATAAATAATCAAAGAACAAATACTCCTACAACTAGAATTGCAAACTATTGTCTAGTAGTTATTCCAAAAGAAATGTAGGCATCTTCATTCTGGAAGCCCAGTTGTTGTCTTATAAACATTAAACTCCACTTGGCCCTTCAAAATCATTTGTGTTTTTTGAAAGTTAACATGGAGGTCACTATGAAATAAACATGAATATTCTCTCACTGTTAGGGTATTATTTCTATAGAGCAGTAGAGAAACTCAATTTTGCAACAATTTATGTTACAATTCAAAATACTTATAAGTGTTTGAAGGTTTCCAGCACCTGAAGAAAACGAATGTTAAAAGGTATAGAAATGCTAATTTGATCATTTATACATTTTACACATTGTTGGAGTATCATATCCTTTCTGTACATAACAAAATAAGCTTCAACAAATTAAAAACAAAGTTTTAAATGTTTCATTCATAGGAGCAAACATCAGCCTTGGTCACAAAGGGCACTTCCAGAAGCAGCCTCTCTCCTTTTGGGAGGATGACTCGACGTTCAATTTTACCACTGCAGACAGGTGTACTTAACACCAACCAGGTGGGCTCCGATGAGCTGTCCATGCTACTATGATTCTCCAGGTATTCTGTCTACAAAATATGGTGAAGGAACCTACCAAATGATGACAGTAAGACCCTACTATGGTTGTAAAGAGTGGGATGCCCCTCAGAATTCCATTCCCAGCAGACACAAAGACAGAGGTGATGATCATAGGAATTTGGTGGCACACTAGTCCCATAGTCGAAGTACAGTGACAGAGGCCACATAGGGGTAAACTCAGTAAGAACTTCTCACACCTTAGTTGTGACAAGTTGGTAGATAATATATTTCTGCCTACTTCAATCACACGGACTCAATAATTGGTCAGATCAGCTTGAAAGGCTGATAAAAGTAGTGTCCAGAGATCAGAGAAATGACCCACCAGAGACTTTCTGAACTAACTCAAGGACTGTTTTGAGGCATTGACTTGGGAGGCACTATTAAGTGTGAAACTTGGCTTCTTAAGAAATGTACCAGAAATTGACTCTTCAAAGTAGGCCCTTCCAGAATGCTTTACCACTAATGTGTAGCTGAAGAGCTGACAATGTGTTAATAAACCAGCTAAGCCAGGGAACTACACTAGCCCTATTAGTTATTATCCTCATTTGATGACTTACACTTACCCTGAATGAATGATGTTTCCAGTATTCAAATGTATTAGAATTCCCTTGTCTAATTACATAATTACTGGTCACACAAGGTCATGTAAATTGACTTTTGTGATATTAAAATTAAGAATTTGAAGTTTAGTACCTGACTTGTATTAGCCTCAAGTGTACACAAGCCAGATGAAGTGGCTACTGTTGTAGACGTTGGATATTGATAGGGTGCTATTGATAAGAGGAATGTTTTCTATCACTGCTAGAAAATCTCTTGCATGGTATCTCATGAGAGACTATTAGAAACCCTGTTGGGCATGTTCGCACACACCTAAAGTAGGAAGAACTCTATGGGTTTGAGGCCAGCCTGGGCTGCAGAGTGAGTTCCAGTCAGCCTGGGGCTATAGTGAGACTGTACCTCACAAAATAAAATAACCTAAAATGGTACCTACTTGTTAACAAATAATACCATCCCCAGATCTGAAATTCAACTCATACACTCACCTCTTGAAGCACAACTTTCTAAGCTCTCAGGGTGATTCTGTCATCTCTTGATAGAGATTTTGCTATCACTGAGTCTGGTTCTGAGTTTTTTCTGTTGTTGTTGTTATTGTTGTTTTTCTTTCTTTCTATTTTTTTTTTTTTTCTGGCTCATAGATAACCTTGTTTGGCTCTGTCTTACCATCTGCCCTCCTTTACCAGTGTAAGTGCTGAGGGGTGCTGGCAGTCGGTTCTTGGTGCCATGCCTTCAAATCTGGGGAACTGTAACTGAGTTCTCTCCCCTGACAACCTGGTCAGGCTGAAAAGGATGCCTGTAGTCTTATCATTTACTCTTATTGCTATTGTCTGCCTCAGGTTCCCTAGGGTGGCTCTGTCTCCCCTGCAGGCTTTTCCACAGCTGTGTCTGTGCCTGTGTTTACCCTGGACCTATAATTAAAGTCATTGTGCGTCTGTTATTTTGGTGGGGGGGGGTAAAAATATTCTTTAGTATTTGCTGATAATGTTTAACAACTATTTCTCTAGGGAGGAAAGGCTGTGCTTTGTAGTGTTAGCATACTCCCATCATGGCTGATTTCAAGTTTCCAACATGACAGGTGCCAATCTTGTTTCACTGTGCCTCTCTCCCTGGCAGTTCTTATAACAGAGAAACTTTAAAAAAAATATTTTTATTTATTTATTTGAGAGTGACAGACAGAGAGAAAGAGGCAGAGAGAGAGAGAGAGAGAGAGAGAGAGAGAGAGAGAGAGAGAGAGGGAGAGAGAGAGAGGGAGAGAATGGGCATGCCAGGGTCTCCAGCCAATGCAAACGAACTCCAGACGCATGTGCCCCCTTGTGCATCTGGCTAACGTGGGTCCTGGGTAATCGAGCCTTGAACCCGGGTCCTTAGGCTTCACAGTCAAGCGCTTAACCGCTAAGCCATCTCTCCAGCTCACAAAAGAGAAACTTTTGAAGCAAGTCTTAATCAGGACACTTATGTGATGTTACAGATAGTTTCTATTCTCCTTATTTGAGAACATATCAGCTCTGAGTAACAACAAATCATGTGGGCTCCCAGCTCTTTCTATATCTGTGTGCAGAATCAGCACCTGCCTGAGTAGGAATACAAAAAAAAATATATAGTGATCTTTAGAAAGACGACTGAATATCTGAAAATTCCGTTTGCACTTTTACTATTAAGATAATGAGAGAAGAGATTATTTTCCCATCGCTGCAGAAAGAGTCCATTTGATTTGCTAGGGAACTCAGTAAAGCAAGTTGTGCTTTTGAAACATTCAGTTTACTTAGCTGGTTAGCTATTAGCTGGCTTGAAGGTCAGGGAGGATGGACCCCTCCCTCATAATGGGCAGCTTTTAAATCCAAACACTGAAACTATACAACTGTGATTACTGGTCCAAAGAATTTTGTATGAGTCACAGCTTTGGCTCTGGGTGGAGACATGACATTCTGCACTGCCTGGAAGGTATGAATAGATAACCCTCTACACTTTAAAGACTACTAGCTGGCCAGAGGCTCTCTGGAAAAGCAAGGGCATACCATTCATTGTCCCTTCCTGGTAAGAGTTCATCCAAATGGGCCTGGGCAGGAAAACAGGCCTAAGGAAAAGCTATCCCAGAGACTTTAGAAATAGTATAAAGCCTGCCAAAATGTAGATAGACACAGTGGTTTTTTTGGCCATCATCCACTCTGTCCTCTACCTATCTTCTACCCTACAGTCTGTGTGCCTTTTAAAAATTCTTTTGATGGGAGTTACAAAGAAGGGGAGCCCAGAGAAATCAGAGAGAGATCCTGGTGACAATGGAATAGTGATAGTGAGACACAGGACAATTTAAAATCAATGCAGTCATTGTCAGAATAGTGGGACCCTTTTGTCCTTGTGACTGACTTGCCATGGAACATTGGGCCTCCATGTCATCCTCTATGAAGTGACATTGTAGATCCCTTCTCCATTCCAAAGATTTTGTTTTTTGAGGATAAAATGAGAAAATGTGTACAAGAGTTATGCCACAATTTCATATTGATAACTGTCTAGGCAGATATAGGCTGGGAGGTCACTGAATACCAGACCCAAATTCCTGTTTCCTTGGTAACATTTGAAAGGAAAATATCACAACTGCTTCTGAAAAGGATTTAAAATACCATATTAAGGGAAAAAGGATGGGAGTATCAGGGATTTTTTGTGAAGGAACGCTAATTTGAGTTTTAGCTCTCTGGTCCTGGGATGAGGACATAATTCTAAATAATCCCAAACATAAATTAATCCCCTAAGAATTAACACCCCTGAGCCTATGGACCACAAGGCAAGAGACCACCCCTCACCTACAGACATGCTAAGGAGGTGGGAGGAATATTTATTCCTTTCATGAAAAAAAATGCACTCAAGCCTGTAGAAGGCTGTCCCTCAGTGCAGCTGCTCTTAGACCATTACCACTTTGCCTGTCTGCTTTTCTGAGTTCATGTTCAGAGGAAAAGACTAACTTTTTTGTTTCTTGCCCTTTCTTTCTCTTTTTTGGGGGCCAGCTGAAATCCTAATAAGCATGATAGCATTTTCACTTTGGGGATTTTCCACCTTTTATCTTTATATACAAATCTCTTATGCCTCATTGTCTCTGGGCCTAATTGTTCCTGGTTATGAGACAAAGAAGTCAACAGTATGAAAATATTCAATAATATGGAAATGAAGTCAGTCTATCAAAAAATAAAAAGTGATCTGGGACAATGTGCCAGAATGTGTTGCTCTACCCTCCACCCTTGCTCTCTGTGAAAACAAAATAGTGTGAGCATCATAAGAGAATGCCTGAGGTTATGCTCCCTGTCCAGCACGGCCAATAAGGAAGGGCACTGGAGAGCCCAGTAGTCCATGACAGAGGCATCAGGCTTCTTTTGGAAATACAGAATGAAGTATCTAGGATTGGTTGTTGCTGAAGAGGCTCATCTAACAGAAGCCTTCAAAAACACTTGCTACTACCTAGCAAGGGAAAACCATCTTATATGAGAACAGATTAGCACTTGTACCTGGACAGGCTAACATTTGGCTTTCTGTTAATAATCAACTTGGGAAAAAGAACTATCATTATATAATGCTATGCTTTACCTACGTATCATCTGCTAGTGACAGCAATAGGCATCTATGACATTACAATTAGGTATTATGATGGACACGTGGTGGTTGTTGTACATGGGTCTTAGCTCATAACTCTTACCCCAAGGAAGAAAATTAGAAGCTAAACCGTGTTTTTCTGTCTTGGAGCTAGTCATAAGGAAATTATCTGACCCACCTTGTCTGCTGACAGATCACAAGATCTACAGTTTAGTAGGGGTTTTGCATTATAATCTGGAGGAAGGAATGCTGCACAGAAACTAAGAAGAATCTGAACACACAGGTATTGCTGGGTTTCTTCACTAACTCTATAAACATTGAATCACCACTTCTTTGTCCAGTTGTATTTCCATATAATTGTCATGCTTCCATCATGCCTAGTTAATGATGTTTTCATAAAAATACAAAAGGACAGGGTTATATATAACTGAACACATAGAGGCTCCAAAAGGACAGCGTACCTGCAGAACACTCAGCTTTCTCTACTCCTTCCCACATGCCTGGTCTTAAGTTTTCTTTTTGTTTTAAATTTATTTATTTATTTGAGAGAGATGCAGACAGAGAGAGAGAGAGAATGGGTGTACCGAGGCCTCTAGCCTCTACGAACAAACTCCAGATGCATGTACCACCTTGTACATACGACATATGTGCGTACTAGGGAATTAAAACTGGGTCCTTTAGGCTTCACAGGCAAGCACCTTAACCATTAAGCAATATCTCCAGTTCCTGGTCTTCACTTTTCTTCATCCTTCCTAATATCCTTTACAATAAGCTGATACTAATCCCAAGAAGATTCATGTAACCTAGTTAAATGCTGGGGCTCTGGACCAGCGTCTGATGTGAAATACCTCACTGAGTCCTCAATCTGAGTGACCTGTGGACTGAACTAACTGCTGTCTGCTGCAGAACTCATTATTCTCTTTGCTGTTCACAGAAAATTCCAATTCATTTTAGGGTCAGAGAAGTAATATGAGCTGCAAGTATACAATAGGAAAAAAAAAGTGTGATGTTTCTTTTTGTCCACTCAGCATCTATTTTTAGAGTTTCAAGGTCTCAGAGAGTAAGAAAGAATATGATTATAAAATGAATATTGTGAATTAGAGGAAAATATCCAAGGATACATTGTACCTAACAACTGACTCATACCATAGATCTCAAAACAGAGGAATATACAAAGAACAAATATGTGACACGAGCAACGTTTCTGGCTTTCCTACCCTTCCATACGTTTATCATTACTAGAGAGAAAAAAGTAGCACAACATGTAGACAGTAAACAATGTCATCTGGATACACTCTGTCAGTTATTACACATCAACCAACCCAAATCTGACGGAATAAAAAAGGTTGTCAGACTGTGCAAATCAAAAATAATTTACCTCATGCTGTTTTAAATTATCATACATAAAATGAGGTGACAATAAGGAATGGATAATAAAAGCTTTAATCAAAACTATAGCAGAAAATCAAGTCAACATGAAGGGAAGGTGAAATATTAGTGTTAAGCAAAATGAAGTACAAGGATAAAATACTCCAGTTGGGAAAAAAAAAAAAAAAGGTAAGTCTGGCTCAACAAACAGGTTGCAATAGTTGCAAAAATGTATGCATCAAAATCATATCTGTTATTTCACCTTCAACCAAGTTCACTTCCAATATTTATTTTGTTTGCATAAATTGTGTTAAAAAGTGGAGACCCTATTTATATTGGTTATTTATTTTTCTCATTGCGGTGACAAAATACCTGGCAAAAGATACCAAAGACAAAAATGGTTTATAAAACAAATTTGCAGAACCGATATAAAATAAAGCAAGTAGGGCTGGAGAGATGGCTTAGCGGTTAAGCGCTTGCCTGTGAAGCCTAAGGACCCCGGTTCGAGGCTCAGTTCCCCAGGTCCCACCTTAGCCAGATGCACAAGGGGGCACACGCGTCTGGAGTTCGTTTGCAGAGGCTGGAAGCCCTGGAGCGTCCATTCTCTCTCTCTCCCTCTATCTGTCTTTCTCTCTGTGTCTGTCGCTCTCAAATAAATAAATTAATTAATTAAAAAAAATAAAAAAAATTTAAAAAATAAAGCAAGTAAACTATAAATGCAAGGGAAAGACAATGAGGATATAGCTGGTGACAGCCTTTTAAGTTTCAAATGTGAAATAAACAAAAAATAAGAAACTACATTCAATATTGAGGAATATAACCAGTGAACACAACTTTGTATAGGCAAGTCATTACAGTGACAATGTTCCTTTCTTGCAAATTGCTCACAGGAAACAGACACTTGGCCTAATTGGATGGAATATCTACACATATTGACCATGTATTTAGATCCAAAGAAAATCTTAATAACATATCCTAAATAGAGATCTTCTATGCCATATGGTCTGATTAGACTCAGTTAAACAAAGAAGTAGCAATAAAATGCCAGAAATGGAAATTATAAATGGAATTGAAATTGTTCTTACAAATAATTATGGGATCAATAAAGAAATTAAACTGAAGCTGCATAATTTGTGAAGTATTCAGAAAATACTCATTAAAGGATCATTTGGCATAAAGACTAGGATATTATTAAAGTGATATATTTTAAAAATGGCTTTATTCTTTTCAATTAAAAAGAACTCTAAAGTCTAGCAAGGTAGTTCAATGGGAGGGCATTTTCCTGTAATGCATGAGGGCCTGGGTTCCATCTCCAGCACTGAAGTAAGTAAATATAAATAACTGTAAATGAATGACCTTCATTTTCACATTAAGCAATCAAGAGAACAAATGACGTTAACAAAAATTAATAAAACAAGAAAAATTATAATTTAAAATTATCAAAAACAGGGGCTGGAAGGATGACTTAGCAGTTAAGCCGCTTGCCTGCAAAAAGCCAAAGAACCCAGGTTCAATTACCCAGGACCCACATAAGCCAGATGCACAAGGTGGTATATGTGACTGGAGTTTGTTTGCACTGGCTGGAGGCACTGGCATGCTTATTCTCTTTCTCCCTCTCAAATTAATAAATAAAATAATTATTAAAAATTATCAAAAACTTGAAAGTTTAAAAATAAAATAAGAAAAAAATATCAAACAAAAACAATTTAATGGGAGAAATGTGTAAGAGACATTGACATGTATGACTCATTTTAAGGACATAAAAATTTTTTTATTCGAAAAACAGTGAGAGAAAGAGGGATACAGAGGAGAGAGAGAGAGAGAGAGAGAGAGAGAGAGAGAGAGATTGAGAATGGGTACACCAAGGCTTCTAGCCACTGAGCATGAACTCCAGACTCATGTGCTACCTTATGCATCTGGTTTTACATGGTACTGGGAAATAGAACTCACGTCCTTAGGTTTTGCAGGCAAGCACATAAAGCCAGCTACACAATGTGGCACATGTATCTGAAGTTCATTTGCAGTGGCTACAGATCATGGCATGCCCATTCTCTCTCTCATAAATAAAATAAAGTAACATAAAATAAAATAAAACTTTAAAAATAGTAAGTAAAATTTGCATAGAAGGAAAAAATAGCCATTAGAAATATTTACTTTGCAGAAAGTATGAGCATAGAAAAACTCTGAAATGAATTCTATTAAAACTAGGGATCATGCACAGTATTACTAAAGTCAAACAAAGTTCCACAAGTGCTAATTGTTGCAGTTAAGGTAGTAGATAAAATGATCAACATAAATAAAATGGAGCAACATATGCAGTTTGTCCTTTTGAAATTCCAGAGACTCCACAAAGACAACATGAAAATTATTATAAGATCATGGAAACTGGAGTTGAGAAGGATTGGAGAAATATGTAGACATAATTGTGTTCCTCTATAACTGAAATAGCAAGTTCTTTAGAAGAGGAAAGAAATAATTATTATTAGTGACAAAAACAATAAAATATTTAGGATTAGTAAAACAAGGATGCTAAGGTTCAGAAATTACTCATTAATCATTAATTAATTGAGAAGTTGGCTGTGTCCCCCATAGGCCCACGTGTTTTGCGTACCTATTTTCTAGCTGGTGGCAATTTGGGAAAGTTGTAGAGTCTTTTAGGAGGTGGAGCCTGGCTGGAAGAAGTGTGTCCCTGTGGGTGGATCTTGAGGTTTATTAGCCCATCTTACTGGGGAGTGTAGGGCTGTCTCACACTGACTTCTTCATTCACACTGACATCGGGATGTGACCCAGGCTTCCTGTTTAGGTTTGCCATATATTTCCAGTGGTGATGGAATGTCCCTTCAGAACTGTAAGCTGAAATAAACCATTAGTTCCCAGTAGGTGCTATAGGGCCAATCTTCCTCTCATAACTATTCACTCTCTTAAGAACTCAACAGGGTCCCACAAGATCTTGGTGTCTTACTATGTTGTCTCTTTACTTCAAGTGTGCGTGCTTCTACCATCATGGCACCAGTTGCTAGGAGGTTCTCACTGGTGCTTATCCAGTCCAAGTTCCATGCCCTTGAATCTCTATGAATTAAAGACACTTTTTCTATATTACCCAACACCATGCAGTTTATTTAGTAATGGAAAATGAACTAATATACATATAACTTCAAAATAAACCCTGAGAATGTATGCATCCATATTGTAGAATGGGGACACGTTAAATAAGGTCGCATTTGCAGTCCCACCTCTACCCCACATACCACTTGCTGACATGGCTAGTAGTTGTGATTCAATGAATCTGTTATATTTACCCTCTGCCACGATGATGGGAGTAAATATCCCCTTAAAATGAGTTTTCTAGCCTTATTGCCTAGACCCCAATACTGTTTTGTAAAAATATTTTTATCATTTATAAGCAGAGAAAGAGAGAAGGGGTACACCAGGGCCTCTTGTCACTGCAAACGAACTCCACATGTATGTGCCAATTTGTGCATTTGGCTTTACATGGGTACTGAGGAATTGAACCTGGGCCAAACTCAGGATGGCAGGCTTGGCAAGCAAGCACCTTTAACCACTTAGCCGTTTCCTATCCCTATAGTCTCAATTCTGTGTAAAGATTTAAACATTTCTCCCTCTCATTTTAAATTATTGAGTTCTGAATTTATTTTACTGAAAAAGGATGCGTTTTTCTGAATTCTACTAGCAAAGCTATTATGGGAATTCCGTCAAGGGTTAAGTGGTCTTTGAATAACAAAAAGTACAGTTTTGCTAACCAATACCTATCGTTTAGGACATAGCCAAGCCCAAGGAGATTATTATAGCCCTTACTTTTCCAATTCTCATTACTGACTTGAATAATAGATTAATATTACTCTTAGAATCCTCAGTTATTCCCCCTCATTTCAGAGAAAAAAGAAACCCAGGGCAAAGGAATAATTTATTGTACATATATCACATAGCTTTCCACTCTTGAGTGGGGACACCATGTGTCTTTAACTTTCTGTGCAGTTTGTTGACATGTTCATGCACCCACTTAGTATAAAGACTGAGAAAACACTCTACTCATGTATGCCTTAAATGCCCTACTGTCTCAATTTCTTGCACACTTGAATGGCTAATTTTCTTCTTTGAAGATCAGGAGAAAGTACTTTACCTACACTATCTAATCAAACACTTTGCTGTACATCTTTCCCAATGTCAGGCCTCACAGGCATCATAAAGAAATTCGACACTGACATATTCTCATGAAGTCTTTCTTACTGACAACACTAAAGGGTAAAGTAGTCATGTCTGCCTCACAGATTGGCTTACAATGGCTAGAAGGAGAACAGCCATGTTGAGGTTTGCCATTTAGAAAGTACTGTAAGTCTGATGGGGCAAGCAAGTGAGCTGGTGCAGGCATGTCATACGCTATTTTGAAATAGGGTCCACACCATGAGGGTTTAGTTTATACACATCACTGCTAAACTATTTTTATAATTTTTATCAGCTTGGTGTAGACAACCAGACACACCCTATCAAACTTTTGCAATTTAAATGTCAGGACAGACCTTTCCTTTTTTAAATTATTTTTTTATCTACTTATTTATTTGAGAGAGAGAGAGAAAGAGAGAGAGAAAAAGAGACAGATAGAAGAGAGAATGGACACACCACAGCCTCCACCCATGGCAAAGGAACTTCAGATACATGTGCTACCTTGTGCAGCTGGCTTACAAGGGTACTGGGGTATCAAACCTGGGTTCTTAGACTTTACAGGCAGGTGCCTTAACCACTAAGTCATCTCTCCAGCCCTTATCTTTCCCTTTTTATAGAAGTCTGCACTTCCTACAGGTCAGTGGACAAAACCGTACCCCCCTCACCTTTTTGAGTTAGGGTCTTGGTACTCTCTCCCCACCAATTATGGAGTTTTTAATCAAGATCTTGGTAGCTATCTAGGCTTGAGAATTTTTTTTTTTAATTCATGCATATGGGTACCTTACTTGGAGTTCTGATGGATACAAATACTGAGGATGGTATTGGGGTGTAAATCAGTTATGGAGGCTGTGATGGTAGCCAGCATCTTCTATGGAGTGAAGTGCCAAGACTGGGAAGGAAAGGAAGCTAGCAGCACAGTGTTTGTTAATTACAAGTTGTACCATCTGCAACCAGGGTTAACTGCCACTGGGAATCACTAGGGGGCAGGATAAAACATGTCTCAGAGTTGTCCTACCTATGTGGTTAGAAGCTAGGATATTCATCTATATAACTCTCACTCCTCTTTGGCTAAAGCCTACTTCTGGAAGCAAAAACTCCATAGCATTTCAGCCCTGCTGGACAGGAGCAGAGAGCAAGCCCTGAAGCAAAGAGCTGGCAGCTACTTGCAGCAGGTCACCATAACTTTGGCACCAACACCATCTGCTATAATGATCTTGTGGGAAAAATAGTTCATAGCTTTATTTTCAATAACTTTATTTTATAAATAGGTTAGGGCTTCTGACTTGACTCACAACAGTATTTTAGGCATATGCTCTTAAACAGAGTACAAAATGTAAATTCATTTATTAATTATATTTTAATACTAATAATAGTTTTAAGTAGGATTCTTCTTCTTTTTTCCTGTTACCTAAGAATACTGAGAGTGGTTGGGTTTTGAACCAGAAGTTAAAGACCCATAAAGTTCACTCCAATTATGGCACTTAAACCCACATTATCTTGTTGGCAGGAAATGAGGTTCCAATGAGCATTCACATCTCAAACTGACAAGTAATTAGGGCTGACAAAGAAATAAAAATGAAAATATTCGGTGCATGTGCACTGGGAATAAAAATCACCATAATTATCCCAATCACAAACTCTAGCCAGTGGTGGCAGATATGGCCCCTTATGTATTTCTCTGGATTTTCCTTTTTCTCTCAGAATTTCTTACATTTTCAGGGATAGAATCAAGGTCCAGTCATGGTTTACCTTGTGTGAGAATATTCCCTGGCATTGCTCATACTTTTGTTTTTAAAAATGCAATAGTTCTTTTTTTTTTTTTTTATAAATCCAGGCTTGTTCTTATATTGCTAAGGCTGGCAGTACTGCATGGCTGTTGTCTGGCCATCTGAGGCTCAACACTTGCAACTAGTTTCAAATCCTAATCTCTTTCTAAGGTATGAGGTCAGCAATGCTATTAGGTAAGTATAAAATCACCTTGTCCAATTTGATTTATAGGATAAACTTCAGTCAAGGTTTTGAGCTCATCCCAGTCAGATACCAATGCTGGCAGTATTCAGTGATTTATTGAGTACTACCAACTCCACCTCTTACATGTTTTCAAGTTTTGAGTGGGTGGATGTGGGGAGTATGCCAAAGATACTCGAGTGTGATGATGTTTGGTAGTTCCTGCAATTTGCCCATGGCCCTTATCTCAAGTAACTCTTAATATTCCAACTGGCCTTTGCTGCCAAATCGGCAGGAGATATTATATGCTGATTTCACTGGAAGTGACAATCAGAATGATAAGCATTACTTAACCATACAAAGAAAGTTTTTAAATGGCATGTATATGAAATAATTTGGAATGAGAAATGTGTTTTCCAGATGTGTCAACATTATATTCTCTGTTAGATCTTTGTTAAAAATGAGATGCAGTTTTCAGAGGGTGATGCATCCATGTAATACACTCCTACCAAGATATAGAACATTTTCATCACTATGGGAACTCCCTTCACAGTATTGCCAGCCAGCCCCTCGTACCTTCAGCCAATCATTCTTATGCTTCCTGTCGCTAGAGAACCATTTTCCTCATTCTTGAATACATAGACATAGCATCACATAAGATGTACTTTTCCCGTCTGTCTTCTTTCACCTAGCATTAGGTTTTATTTTGGATATTCAACTATCTAGTTGTGTATATCAAGTTTGTTTCTTCTTCTTGCCAAATATTATTGTATTGGATGAATATAGCACAATTCATTTCTCAAATCTCCTGTTGATGGATATTTGGGCTGTTTCCAATTCTTGGCTAGTATGAATAAAGCTGCTATAAATGTTCTTGTATGAGCTTTTTGTAGGCATATGTTTTCATTTCTTTTGGAATAAAAGCTAGTAGTGTAATTTCTGGGTTATGGAAAGGGTTATGTGTAAATTCACATTATTTTTATTGCTTAGAAACTTTTTATTTAAAGGTTATAATATTAAATATAACACATTTCCACACACTGCTCCTAAAATTCACAGAGTTTTAAAATACATATATGTATATATAGTTACTCCCACCCTTTCTAATTATGTGTAACATTTTGTTCAACAAAGTGTACATTATTTGTTGAGTTGGCATGTGAAAGTGATGTGAAGGCCATTTTAAAAGTATATTTGTTGGGCTGGGGAAGTAGCTCAGTGCTCACCTAACACATGAAACTCTGGATTCCACCCCCAGTACTCCATAAAACTAGGTATAATGCATGTCTGCAATCCCAACACTCAGCAGGTTGAAGCAGGAGGATAGGGAGTTCAAGGTCATCCTTAGCTATATAATGAGGTTGGAACCATCATGACCTACATGAGATCTCATCTCAAAAGAAAAGAGTGTATTCAGCCTGGATGTCTCTCACAGTAAACTCCCTTCTTGAGACAGAGAAAAGCTGGTGGCCTTGACGACCACTTGCTATGCTGTCCTGGAGCACACACAGGTCCTTACCTTAAAGAGGACACTCTAGAGACCAAGTCCAACATGAACTAAAATCAAGGATGCTGTCACAGACATGTGTGCAAAAGGGTATAGAGACCTCATAAATGACCCCCCCCAAAAAGCTTGAAGGAGAAAATAGAGCTATATTAAAGACAATGATAAGATTTTATGAGCTGTATCCATTTATTCCTTCATTTTCATTGTTTTTGTGTTGTTTCCATTACTATAAAAAATACCTGAATAATAAATGTATAAAGAAGAAAGGTTTCCATTTTGCTCATAGTTTTGAAGATTTCAGTGCATAACATTCAACTGGCCCTCATTGCATTGGTTCTGAGAAGAGGAAGCATATCATTCAGGGAGTGTGAAGTAGAACAACAACATTGCCTCAGGTCCAGGAAATGAAATATTTGGGTCTCACTATCCCTTTAAAGGCTTGTCCTCAGAGATTCCCAAAGGTTCTAGTAGGCCCCATTTTATAAGGGTTCTACAATCTCCCAGTACTACCACTCTGGGAACTAAGCATGGGACTATACATGGGACTTTTGCAGCCGTCTAAGACTCAAACAGAGGCAGCCATCTCTGTTTTCTTCAGTGAGCTGTAAGAATGTAATTAAGCAAGGCTCCCAGTGGACCAGTGGTGAGGATCTTCTAGGGGTGCTGTGCTCCACTCTGGAATTGGCACTAAAGTGAACCAGGCCTACACATGGCCCAATAGGACCTTAGAATTTAATCACCAGGCTCATGGTAACATGCTCTTTTTAGCTCCTGGAGGCTCATACTGGGAGTTCTGTTGGAAAATGTGCAGAGATTACTAGGAACTGGCCCACCCAGTCTGCATCTTTATATATTTTTTACTGTTGTATCATTGTGTGACCTTGACATGTTCGTATGACCTTAGGTTTGGCAGGTTCCCTTGGGAAGTTTTGCTTGGTGAAGGAAATGCTCAAGTTTTCTGTGTCATCCAAGCAACAGTGGCTTCCTAATTAAATGACTGTATTTCAATCAGGCCCTTCTTCAGTCTATGAATTTCCTACATGAAGATTTCCTAAGTTGAAGATGTGGAAATTTTCTTGCTTGGTCTGAGCTGCTGTTGGCAATACAATGTGATTAAAAGTCTGCAGTGACTCGTGGTCATCGGATCCTTGAATGGTAGTCTGTTCCTATGGTCTTCTCACTTGAACATTGTATCATTTATGAAATACTGATGGACTGAACCTTCAATCTCACTGGGAAAAATTGCAAAGATTAACTTATGTCTTGTGTATTTGGAAGCTACTGGGCTGTAACTCTCCACTTGTGGGAATACCAGATGGTAGCATTGGCTGATTTTAGATTACTCAAAGACCAGGTCTCCATGTTCTAAACCATATTAAGTACCAAGACTTCCTCTCCTCCATTTATGGTTTGTAAAATTCAATGTTTGATTCTAAGATTCTGCAACACTTTCTTCCTTTGTGAAAGCAGAAATCTAATCCAATATATTTGCTTCATCTTTTATCACCATATGTCCCCAGTTACCTGGTGAGAACAGAAGCAGCAGGCAATTTAATTTGCTCACAGTATAGCCTCAAGTCCCTTTGAATAAGAGCTTTTAGCAGCTCTGTTTCCTAATTGTGACGTTTACTACCCATTTCTAGTTCAAGTGTCCTGCTTGCCTCTACTTAAACTGGAGGTTTCTGCATTAACAGAAGTGTTTGAAGTACTCAGCAGGAGTGGAAGGGGTCCAGAAAAGGTGAGAACAGTGTTTATTGTACATGGTTCAGCTTTCCCTGTGCAAAGTAGAGGACACACATTCTCCCTCATGTACTTGTGTTGTTGCTTCATGAGGTTGAATAAGGCAAATGAGATTAAAAATAATAAAAACCACAGAAAATATTTAAGGAGAGACACGGAGAAGCCCATGAGGAAATGGAGGGGAAGAAAATCACAGAGTAGGGAAGAGCCAAGGACAAAATGGATTACCCATTTCTCTAAGTCCTTCTCTCTCACTTCTCTGTAACTGTAGTGAATTTAGTGGATTTCTTAATACAGTGACATTCACATGTATCATAGGCAGGTCTTTTTGCTGAAATATTTATTTGTCACGCATTGGGCTAAATGAAACATTAACCACAGATCTGGTAACTGGCATGCACTACATCTTCCTGCTTTGCTGGCAGTCTTTGGCAGAGAGAAGGACCTGAACTCCAGGCACTTCCCTGCCCTCCCATGAGCTGCTGCAGCAGTGCACCAGGTCTGGCAATCACAACTTCACACATTCCGTCAAGAACACTCACCCAGAAGGCTCTGGGATAGACACCAGGATCCAGCATTCTTCTCATGGTACTTGCTCATTTCATTTATTAACTAACTGTAAGACACAGGAAAGTCACATTTATAAGAATCCTGGTAAATGTAAAGTGGTGAAAAAAGTAAATAGATTTAGGAATATGGTTTCATTATAAGCTTCCCACGGAAGTTAGAAATCTTTACACATTCATGAACAATGGGGTACTCTAAAGATAATTAGCACTAGATATCATAGCACTGAGTGCAAGAAGTATGGTGCATAGCAAGGCTTCTGATGACCTGTGTTAGGGCCATAAAATGCTATAATGAGTAAAGATTTCAGCTTTCAAGGAGGTGGAAGGAAATGGCTAATCACACACACACACACACACACACACACACACACACACACACACACACTACCCTGTGATAGTGGTCAGTGAGAAGCTGCACATTTTCATAGTGAGGAGATTCAGAAAGCCAGGCAGGTACCTGCAACTCTGTGAATCTCTAATCAGCTTCTTGTTGGATGTGATTATTTATGAGGCTTTGGAGATTAAGGGCTTGTGGCATCTCTTCTCACAGCTTCCTGCACCCGTTACGGCGTGTAAAGAAAACCTCGTACTTTGCACAGAGAGCACTGTGCATCCACAGTAAAAAAGTTTCCTCACTCATGATTACATCTATGAAGAAGAGTATATTCTTTCTAAGATAAAGGAATTATCTTCATGCTATGAAAATTTAACTCATCACTAGTATGTGTCAGTCTTGAAAGTGAGGTAGACCAAATGAGAAAGTACATCCTTAAAATTTAGTGCTGTAATTATAAAATGCTTCAAAACACATTCCAGCCCCTCAGGATATGAGAAGTGTCCAGGAGATAAGACTTCACAGAACACTGTTGTGCAGCTAGGCATTTTAGTTACAAGTACTTTTTTGATGATATTATCCTATACATCTGGATCCATGCAGATTCATGACACTGTGAAAACTGAATATTTATAGTTCAAATTCTTAACAAGCAGACACTCTTTTCATTGCTCTTACTCATCTGCAAGTGAGGGCTAGCCCCAAGTTCTTCTTGCACCTTTGCCTCACCTCACCTACAAACAGAAATAATTATAAATTAGACTACAGGCTAGTCAATAAGAAGCCTTCCAAACCTTGGCTTTAATTCATCTTAGGTGATAGCTCATTTTGTACAACCCCAGCAGACAGGAATAACTTACTTTAATTGGCCATCATTTGTGGTCCAGAGCTTGGTCTGTTTTAGAAATGACACTGCCACTTTATTGTAATTGTAACTGTATTTCTCTGACTCATGATTCTCTTACTGAAGGGAGTATATCAGTTCTTTATAAATCATAAAGTTATGTAAAATAATAAAATGGATTTCAAGCTCTCCCACACAATGCCAATAAATAAAAGACTATTCAAATTGGTGACAATCAAATTATACTTGGAATTTCCCCCAAGGAAGATGACTTGAGGAGGTGACAGCCAGAGAGAAAAAGACACAGCCTGGAGTTAGGGACAAAGGACATTATGCAAAAATATTCCCCATATTTCTTTGGTCCTTTGTTAGCAGGAATGACAATACAGTCTCCTTCACTATCAATGAAAATGATTGCTTTGTCCCAACTGGTTATTTAATGGTCTCAAGATTCTCCAACCTCAGTGTAATAGCATTAAGAATCCTATATCTTTCAAAGGCCAGGGAGGTAGCAAAGTGTGTTGGTTGGACTCAGATGTCCCCCATAAATCCATGTGTCCTGGATGTATGGTCTCAGCTGATGGCAATTTGGGAGGTGAAGCCTTCTTGGAGGTATGTTCTCACAGGTAGACTTAGGGGACTTTAGCCAGTCTCCCTGCCAGAGCTTGGCTCACTTTTCTGCTGTTGTTTTCCATCTAATGTTGGAAAGAAGGTGATGTCTAGTCTCTGCTCATGCCATCTTTCCCCTGCCATTGTGGAGCTTCCTCTTGAGACTATAATCCAGAATAAAAACTTCCCTCCTATCAGCTGCATTTGGTTGGATTCTTTGTCCTAGTATCAAGAAGGTAACTGCAACACATAGATATGCCCAAGATGTGAGTTTTGAAAGATGGTAAGTTTCTTGGCCCCCACTGAGGCCTGTAACCTCTGTGATGTGAATAGAAGATGCTATCATTAGCCACAGTGGAATTTCCTTTCCTTTTACACCAAGGCCCTTTCTAGAGGATTTGGAAAGTAGAGGAAAGGAAACTCATTGTTATCCAGAATTGCTGTTTTAATATAGATAAGGTCACAGTGGCCAGATTGATCTAAACATGGGCAGAGGAACCATGTCACTCTCACCAAGAATCTCTAAGCTTCCCAATATCTCCCACACTATCCTTTCTTCTCAACCACCTGACATCTCAACTCAAATTCCTGTGCAGCCTCTACTTAGCAACTGTGGAAAATGGACAGGTTTTTTTTTGTTTGTTTGTTTGTTTGTTTGTTTTACATGATAGGGTTTCACTCTAGCTCAGGCTGACCTGGAATCCACTATGTAGTCTCAGAGTGACCTTGAACTCATGGTGATTTTCCTACCTCTGCCTCTCAACTGCTGGGATTAAGGCATATGCCACCATGCCTGGCTAGATGGACAGTTTTTGACAAAGATATGTGCATGTGTGTATAAAGCATGTATTGTATGGTAGGTGATGTGATGTATGTTTAGTGTATACTTGTGTGTGTGCAGATGCACGCGCCTGTGTTCATGTGTGGGAAAGCTAGAGGAGACCTTTGGGTGTTCATTCTTTCATCTACCTGTTTCCTTTAGATGAGATCTTTCAACCAAGCCAGAGCTGCCATTTTTACCTTCTTTTCTTTCTTTTTTCTTCCTTTCTTTCCTTCTTTCTTTCTTTCTTTCTTTCTTTCTTTCTTTCTTTCTTTCTTTCTTTCTTTCTTTCTTTCTTTCTTTCCTTTCTTTCTTTCTTTCTTTCTTTCTTTCTTTCTTTCTTTCTTTCTTTCTTTCTTTCATTCTTTCTTTCTTCTTTCTTTCCTCCTCTCTCTCTCTCTTTCTTTCCTTCTTTCCTTCTTTCTTTCTAAACTCAGCAATCTCAAGGGATTGTCTAATCACCACACCCTGCAGGATCAGGGTTACAAACATGAATGACATTGCTGCTTTTTATGGCAGTTCTAGGGGAATGAAAGTTGACCCATTTAAGGCCCTCCCAGGTCTTGATGCTTGTATATCATGTACAAATTGTCACTAAACCATCTTCCTAGCCCTTATTTTTTTATTATGTTATAGTAACTCACACATAAAACTTTGCCTGAGTCTCCAAAGAGACTACACTTCCACTTTTGAGCAGAGTTGGAACAGGTCAAGATTAGGGGGAACTTTTAAGTTGGAAGAATGCATTCAATGGCCTCAATCTTGTAGGGATAAGAGGTAGAAGGTTCACAGTCCACAGGGGCAGCAACCACAGAATTGCTAGAACTTGATCCAAAACTGTAGTTCCAGGTTGAGGGTGAGATCTTATCACAAGGGAATATGCAATTGAGTGATAGAGAAGGGCACCTAAAATTTTCCTCTGGTCACTGCATAAATCTTCAGCAGTACACATCTGTACACACACACACACACACCACAAATACCATATCACACATATTATATAGACACACACACACATACACACACACTCATAAAATGTTATATACTTCCAACATATAATAGCAGAGAGTGAAAATAGGAGAGAGTTGACATTCTTAATAAGAAAAGCTGTTTTCAAATCTTTCTTGACTGCATATTTACATTTATAGATGCGACTTTCCTTGCTAAGATGCACAGTTTTCATATCCTTTAGCTGCACTTGTTGCCTTTCACTGCAGGCCTGGATAAGAGCAGTGAGCATCTGCCATGCATGGCCTGAATGATGGGCTGCTCATCATTGAAATGTCTTCTGTTAAACAAACTAGTCATTGTTGTTAATTCATCCTTAGTCAGGTTCTCAGGACATGGGAAGAATACAGCTAGTTTCTTCACCAGCATATAACATGAATTACTTCTATCCTAGTTTCCAATAGAGTTCTTATTATCTTCTGAAACCCCATGAGTTGATCCTGTGCTGTCCACATTTCTCTTAGCTTTCGGGTCTTCCAAATTCCCACCAGATTTCCCCATTAAGCCCTGTCTAAAAAATTCTAGAATTTTACAAATCCAAAGTCACATACCTTTCAATATTCTCCCCACAAACCATTTACAAAGGCTTATGAACCACACAGTCAGGTTTATCAAGTATAACTCCATTTCTGAGTACCAAGTTTTTTTATTTGTTACTCTCGTCCTTGCTACGGCTATAAATAGAAGAACAGAAAGGAAAGTTTTACATGTTGGAACATAAAGAATATGTTTCATGAAAGCAATAGATGAAACAAAGGAAAACTGAGAAGAAATAAATCATGTCCAATATAAAAAATACAGTAAATACCCAACACTTTCAGGAGAGGAAGAAATAACTTCCAATTACCTAACTAACTAGAACAACAAACAATAAGATAATGAATGATATCAAACCATTCTCAATTATAACTTTGAATGCAAATTATCTTCACATATCAAAGAAACAGAACAGACTAAAGAACTTAATTAAACATAAGATTCAATTATCTCCTATTTCCAAGAAACTTACGTAGCTGGAGAAGACATCTATCCCTAAACAGTACTAAAAGGGAAGATTGTAGCTATACACATTACCCTTCTCTCCCTCTCTCTCTCTCTTTCTCTCTCTGTATGTGCCTCACTCTCTTAAAATTAATGTGGACTTAGTAGGAGGCTTAATCATAATACCTGAGGCTATGGGGAAGATTTTCATTCAAACTACCACACTGGCTATACTTCAAATGAAGATGGAGAACAGACAGCTCTTCTGACCTCCACATGTACACCAGGGCATGCATGTGTCCCCCCTTAAACAAAGCAGATCAATAATAATAGTAATTTTATTAGAGGAGAATGGGTGTGTCAAGGCCTCTTCTTGCCACTACAAATGAACTCCAGATACATGTGCCACTTTAAAATGCATCTGTCTTTACGTGAGTACCAAGGAATTGAACCCAAGCTGGAAAGCTTTGCAAGCAAGTGTTTTAACTGCTGAGCAATCTTCCCACCCCCACAAATATTGTAGAAATGATTATAGATCTGGAAGATGGCTCAGTAGTTAAGGCATTTGCCTACAAAGCTTAACGACCCGGGTTGAGTTCCCCAGTACTCATGCAAAGCCAGATGCACAAAGTGGTGCAAGCAGTTCATTTGCAATGACAAGAGGCCTTGGGGCACCCATTTCCCCCCCCCTCTCTCTTTTACTCTATGTGGGTCTGTTTCACTCCTTTCTGTCTCTCTGCTTGCAAATACAATGAAAAAAAAATAAAGTATTTTTAAAAATGATTATAAAAGTTGGATAAAAGTGTTGACTTTGCATTTCCAAAAAGAAATAAGCTTATATGACAACTGAACTATTCTCCACTTTCAAAATATCTTAGTAAAAATCATGTTGCTTCTTATTTTCTATCGAACCTCATAAATTATACTTGGAGTATTGAATCTTTCTTTTCAAGCTCCCAATGCCTCACTGTTTTCTTTTTTGAAGATTATTCAATAATTGATGATCCCGATAGTCTGCCTAAAAAATCCAAGGTTCTCCCTACCTCGTTTTTAAGTATAGTAACTTTTTACATGTTTATTCCATACATGCTCATATGTATATGTCATGGTGTATATGTGTGGACAGAATTAAACAGTGTTGTAATTGGCATTAAGATAGATATATTTCAGATACAGTGTACCTATCGTATGTAGCTGATTGAGAATCACCATCATTGCATTAAGTTGGCTTGCTTTACATGCATGTAATATGTGTGGTAAGGTGTTTATGGGTATTTGCATGATGTGTGTGATATATACCCATGTATGTATCGATCAATGTTGCATGTGCCTGCCTGTTTTTCCTTGAGACAGTCTCTGCACTGATTCTGGAGCTTTGGTGTTTTCGTGAGCCCCAGTGACTGTCTGGTGTTTGTTTCTCATGGGCCTGAGTTCAGATGTGCATGGCTATGCCTAGCTTTCACAGGGGTGCTGGGGATTTGTACTTGCACAGTACTAGGCCCTCACAGACACTCATGCCTGTGCAGAACGTGCTCTTTACTGATGAACTATCTCTCTGTACCCCCAAATTTGGAATATTTGGATTTAAAATGTTTGAATAGACAAAATTTTCTTAAGAAATATTGACTTGGAAGTACTTTAAATGATCCATTCAAGTCTTTTATTTCTCTTCCCCACTTTCTTCCTAATAAATGGTGCAGTTTCATAATGTGTAGCTGCTTCCTTGACATATACAGGAATGGGAGTGTGCTGCTTTTACTCTTTTTCTTTTCTTTTCTTTTCTTTTCTTTTCTTTTCTTTTCTTTTCTTTTCTTTTCTTTTCTTTTCTTTTCTTTTCTTTTCTTTTCTTTTCTTTTCTTTTCTTTTCCTTCCCTTCCCTTCCCTTCCCTTCCCTTCCCTTCCCTTCCCTTCCCTTCCCTTCCCTTCCCTTCCCTTCCCTTCCCTTCCCTTCCCTTCCCTTCCCTTCCCTTCCCTTCCCTTCCCTTCCCTTCCCTTCCCTTCCCTTCCCTTCCTTTCCTTTCCTTTCCTTTTCTTTTCTTTTCTTTTTTCCTGAGGCAGTTTGACAATGTAGCCCTGGCTGGTCTTGAACTCACAGGTCTCTTGTTTTAGCCTTCTAAATACTGGGGTTGCATGCAAGTGCCACCAAATAAAGCTTATATTCTTTGTTGTGTGTGTGTGTATTTTTAGTATGTGTTGCATGGTGAGTGTGTGTGGGGGTGGGGGTGGGGGTGGGTGTATTTGTGTTCTCATGTGTATGGTTGCACATGCACATGTATGTACATCTGGAGTCTAGAGGTTGATTCTGGGTATCTTTCTTGACCACTCTGCCATATTCACTGAGCAGAGTCTCTTTTTTGAACTCAGAACTTGCTTATTGGGCTAGCCTAGCTATCCAGCTTGCCTTGGGGATCCTATCTTTGCCTCCCAAGTACTGGAGTTACTGACAGGTTTCCATGCCCACTCAAGTGTTTGTGTGGGTGCTGGGGACCTAAACTCTGCTCCTCATGCTTCATAGCAAGCATTTATTCACTGAGCCATCTCTCCAGCCACCTCCCCCAGCCCCTGCTTATATTGTGAATTGTAATTGAATAAGAGTTGTTTTGACTGTTTGCTTGAGTCTTTTATTCTAGAACAGTAGTTCTAGAATGATATTTCTGGAATTCTGGAATCTTTTATTTGATGGGCTTCACTGTTGACATAGCACTTGTTATACCCTATAAATAAAGTGAGTTTGGGTCAACTTTTCTGTGTATAACTTCCCGTGTTTCAGCTTAGTTTTCAAATGCTCTCTAAGCATGTCATTAAAAACATAGATTGCTAAAACATAGACAAATGGGAAAGGTGCAATTATCCAGCCAAGGATGCTAAGAGACACCTCTGAGCAGTTATAGAGATGAAGATGTCTGGAAAGCTTATTGCCTTTAATTTGCACAGCATCCCTGCTCCCCCCTCCACCAACCTGTAGGTGTGAGCAGATCTTTAAGAGAGTTTGACATTTAGGTTTAGAATGAATATGCTGTTTTTGGCCCTTCTTAACAACCAGGCT
This sequence comes from Jaculus jaculus, assembly GCF_020740685.1. Lineage (NCBI taxonomy): Eukaryota > Metazoa > Chordata > Mammalia > Rodentia > Dipodidae > Jaculus > Jaculus jaculus. Next base: position 93,053,766 of record NC_059109.1, read on the forward strand.
AAGTTTTCATAGGTAATTTAGCAAATGTCAAACTTTTCTTCTAATGATACCTTTGATTTACACAGCCAAACTTTTCATCATCCAGATGCCTCAGATCTGAGCTTGCCTTTAGAGCATGCATGGCAGACCTACTACTACTCACATCCAAATGTCCTCTGTCCTCCCCCAGTCCCAACAGAAGGCCTGTGCCATGCAACCTTTCCTCTTAACATTCCCACAGCTAGCTCTCTCACCTACTCCCACTAGTCAGGATGCCAACTGGGACACATATGAAGTTTTTTTTTTTTTCCTCTCTTTCTGATTCCTCTTTAGCATGTAAACACAGATCACTTATCTTCATAATTATACATTTTTAATATTTCAATAATGAGAGCAAATGTAGCTCTTTGCCACCAAATGGGACACATTTGTTGGATGCCCACTGCATGCAAGACCCCTCTGTGTATAATATTATTTCCTTACCCTATATCAGCTTCTGTTTCTTCCTATAATAGCACCCAGTTTACCTTGATGGTCCTTTCTTTTTTTGTGGTGTATGCCATTTGGTTCCTTTTAAAGAAATATTCTTATCATGTGATCTACCATGACCAGTTGGATGCTAGTATCCAGTCTCTGGGCAGCTGTGATTAGTTAAGATAAGCATGCAGCCTAATGAGGACCAACCATAGCTGAGATAGACCATGAGCAAACACCCTATTGTCTCATTGGGCTTCAGGAAAAATATAGGTCCATAGCTATAGCCATTTGTGGGGTTTCCCTCTCTGAGAATGAAACCACCTTAGGCAAAACTAGAGGCAGTATATATGGGTATAGGTGCTACAAGACCATGCAGGCATCACACCTGGAGGCAGAATTTTTCCTTCATTTCTTTTTAAGCCAGTTTAAATTTCTTGTCATTTGAAACTATGTGCAATCCCTCTCTTCTGGGAGCTTGTGTAGTGGGACAGAAACTAGATTCTGGGTGGGCTTAGAACTCCTGAAACCAAGGGCTCTCAAGTTTTAAGTTCTTGTCTATAGTTAGCAAATATTTGAAAATGCAGACATGGAGAAAAATAAATTATGAAGGTTTGTTTTAAAAGAGTAAGGATAATAGAGAAGAAAACCTCCTAAGCCAAGAGAGGTTCCCTATTCCTGGCTGGGAAGGGCCTCAAGGGGGCAAGAGCTGGAAATCCACATGGCAAATGGGACAGGTCTATATCTAAATTAGTCCTCCAATTCGAATGAACCTCGTTGCCAAGTTCAAATGTACATGAAGGACCTTGGTGGTTTTATATGCCCAGGAGGAAAGCACAGTCTCAGTGAGGGCCTGCCCACGGATACCAAGCCCACAAAAATGAGGAAGCAATGAGAAGCTGTTTGTTATTGCCATTTTGTATGAGACTGAGTCAGACTGGACTTCTAGTCTCACCTGGACGGAGTGGCATCCATGTTCTTTTGAGCCCATGTTTCAGTTGACAGCTGCAAAAGAAAGTTACCTTGCTCTTGATACATGTCACTAGAGAGTAGAAAAGACACCCCTAGGACATTTTAACGGGTGGATTGATGGAATATCTTTCCATTCTGCTGGTCCATCTGGTACCTTTTCCTCAGGATTCCATCTTTGGGTGACTTCTGGTACTTCTCCTTACCTCTGTTTAATCCACAGGATGATTCTAAAATTTATTTTTCCTACCAACCCATTAGTTTGGAATCCTAGATATTTTCACCTGACAAAAATTTGTATCATTAGAGTTGTAGAGATGTAGAGACATTACAGATGTAGAGACAGTTAAGGTGCTTGCCTGAAAAGCCAAAGGACCAGAGTTCTAATCCCCAGTACCCACATAAAACCAGATGCACAAGGTGGCATGTCTGGAGTTTGATTGCAGTGGCTAGAGGATCTGGCATGCCCATTCTCTCTATCTGCCTCTTTCTGTCTCTCTCATTCTATCTTTAAAATAAATAAAATACTTTTAAAAAAATTGTACCATTAAGTCTGAGACCTCTCATATTTAATACACAAATCTAAAATTCATCACCGTTCTGATTTTTACCTCTTACTCCCCTTACAAATTTGAGGTCTAAGTTTGACTAATGATGCTATGGTACCACACTGCCCATTTCAAGGGATATATGTGAGAGACATCTTAATTTCTTTTCCCTATAAACTTAAAACCAAAACAGTTGGCTTAATCTACTATCTCAGTGACATATTCCTGCCTTTAGTCTTATCATTTTTTAAGATTTATTAATAGCTTTGCAATTTCATTAGGTGTCATTGGTTAGTTAGTGGTTTTATGTACTGAGTAACTGGGGTTATATTCAAAAGTCATTGCCTATACCAATATGTTGTAGGGTTTCCCCTGCATTTTTTCTCTAGCAATTTCAGAGTTTCAGGTATGATATTAGATATTTGATACATTTTGATTTGAATCTTGTGCATGGAGAGAGATAAGGATGTATTTCCATCCTTCTACATTTAGATATCCAGTTTTCCCAGCATCATTTGTTCAGAAGGCTGTCTTTTCTCCAGTGCATGTTTTTGGCATTTGTGTTAAAAATCAAATGGCTGTAGCAGCCTAAATTTACATCTGAGTCCTGTCTTTGTGCCAGTATGATGCTGTATTTTTAATATGGCTTTGTAATATAGCTTAAAATTGGGTATGATGATACTGCCAGCCTTATTTTTGTTGCTCAAAATTGTTTGGGATATTCAAGGTTTTTTGTGCTTCTAAATTAATTTTAGGATTTTTTTCTATGTCCATGAAGAATGCCATTAGAATTTTGATGGGGATTGCATTAAATGTGTAGATTGCTTTTGGTAAGATTGGCATTTGCACAATTTTTTATTCTTCCAATCTAAGAACATGGGCTGTCTTTCCATTTTCTAATGTTTTCTGCAATATCTTGCTTCAGTGACATAAAGTTCTCATTGTAGAGATCTTTCACTTCCTTGGTTAGCTTTATTCCAAAGTACTTTGTTATTTTTTGAGGCAATTGTGAATGGGAATGATTCCCAGATTTCATCCCCTACATGTTTGTTGTTAGTATGTAGAAAAGCTGCTGATTTCTGTGTATTTATTTTGTATCCTGCTACATTGTTAAAATTTTTATCATCTCTAACAGTTTGCTGGTAGAGTCTTTAGGTTCCTTTGTGAATAAAATCGTATCATCTACAAATAATGATAATTTAATCCCATCCTTTCCAATTTGTATCCATTTTATGAGTGTCTCTTTTGTTATTGTTATATCTAAGACTTCAAAGACTTCCAGTACTAAATTAAATAAGAGTCGAGACAGTGAACACCATTGTCTTCTTCCTGAATTTAGTGGGAGAGTTTTAATTTTTTTCCCCCATTTAGTACTATGTTGGTTGTAGGTTTTGTCATAAATAGCCTTTATTATGTTAAGATATGTTCCTTTTATTCCAAGTTCCTGTAGGACTTTTTCCATGAAGGGATGTTGGATTTTGTTGAATGCCTTTTCTGCATCCATTGAGATGATAATGTGATTTTTGTCCTTTAGCCCATTTATGCAGTGTGTTACATTTATTGATTTGTGTATGTTCAACCATCCCTGCATCTCTGAGATGAAGCCTATTTGGTCAAGGTGAATGTTCTTGATATATATATATATATATATATATATATATATATATATATATATATATATATATATATGTATGTATATATATGTATATATATATATATATATATATATATATTTTATTCTGTTTGCCAATATTTTGCTGAGAATATTTGCATGTATGTTTATGAGGGAGATTGGCCTGTACTTTTCTTTCTTTTTTCTTTTTTCTGTTTTTTGTTCTGTTTTAGTATCAGGGTGATACTTGCTTTATAGAAGGAGATCAGTAGAATTCCTTCATTTTGTATTTTATGGAAAAGTTTGAGAAGCATTGGCATTAGTTCTTCCATGAAGGTCTGGTAAAATTCACCAGTGAATCCATCTGGGCCTAGACTTTTTTAGTTGGGAGATTTTTTTTTTATAACTGCTTGAATCTCCGTATTTGTTATAGGAATATTTAAATGGTTTATCTCATCTTGATTTAAGTTTGGTAGGTAATATAAGTCAAATAAATCATCCATTTCTTTCAGATTTTCAAACTTAGAGGTGTATATATTCTTAAAGTATGTCCTAATGATTTTTTGAATTTCTTTGGTATCTGTTGTAATGGTGCGTTTTTCACCTTTAATTTTATTAAGTTTTGTCTCTTCTCTCTTTCTTCTGATTAGATTTGCTAAGAGTTTATAAATCTTGTTTATGCTTTCAATAAAACAAAATTTTGCTGATTCTTTGGATTGTTTTTGTTTTTTTGTTGGGGGGGGTACTGGGAAGGTTTCTGTTTAATGAATTTCTGCCCTAATCCTTATTATTTCTTTACATCTACTGAGTTTTGGTTTACCTTGCTCTTCTTTTTCCAAGGCCTTCAGGTGAAGCATTAAATTGTTTACTTTTGGACTCTCTAAATTCATAATATAGGTACTTAGAGCTACAGATTTCTCTCTAAGGACTGCCTTCATTTTGTCCCAAAGGTTTTGTCATGTTGAATTCTCATCATCATTTGATCCTATGAATTTATTGATTTCCTTTTTGATTTCTTCAAAGACCCATCCATTGTTCAAGAGTGTACTGTCTAGCTTCATGAATTTGTGTATACTCAGTAGTTTCTTTTGTTGCTGATTTGTAGTTTAATCCCGGTGTGTTCAGATAGAATACAAGGCATTATTTCATTTTTTTTCTGTATTTGTTAAGATTTGCTTTATGTCCTAATATATGATCTATTTTAGAGAGTGTTCCTTATACTGCTGAGAAAAAAAAAAAAAAAAAAGGTATGTTCTGCAGCCTTTGGATGGAAAGTTCTATAGATACCTGTTAGGTCCATTTGTTCTAAAATATCACTTAATCCAGATGTCTCTCTGTTTATTTTTTCCTGGTATGACCAGTCCATTGACGGAAGTGGGGTATTGATGTCACCCACTACAATTGAGTTTGGTGTTATCTGTGACCTTAAGTCTAATAGTGTTTGTTTGATGAAATTGGGGAACTTCATGCTACATATACATAAATTTATGATTGTAATGTACTCCTATTGGAGTGTTCCTTTAATCAGTATAAAGTAGCCTTCTTTATCTTTCCTCACTAATGTTGGTTTGAAGTCTATCCTGTCAGATATCAGGATAGCAGTGCCTGCTTGTTTCCTAGGCTCATTTGCTTGAAATACTGGTTTCCATTCTTTCATCCTATGACATTGTGTTTCTTTTATTGAGAAATGAGTTTTCTGGGGGCAACAAACAGCAGAATCCTGCTTTTTAATCCAGTCTGCAAGCCTATGTTTTTTGGTTGGGGCATTGAGGTAATTGATATTATAACTTATTATTGAAAGTTATGTGTTTATTCTTGCCATTCTTCTTGTTTTGTAGTGCTTCCCATTTCCCTTTACTCTCCTGTTTTAACTGTTATTTGAGTATGGCTTATTTTTTCCTGTTTTCTCAAGAGTGTGCTTTGCTTTTCCTTCAGCATGAAGGATTCCTTCAAATACTTTTTGTAGAGCTGGATTAGTTGTCATAAATTAATTTATCTTATTTTTGTTGTGGAATGTCCTTATTTCTCCATCAATTTGGATAGATGGCTTTGCAGGATAGAGTAATCTTGGTTGACAGTTGCTATCATTTAGAACTTGGAATACCTCATTCCAAGCCCTTCTGGCTCTTAAACTTTGTGTTAAGTAATCTGCTGTTATCCTTATGGGCTTGCCTTTACCTGTGACTTACTTTTACTCTCTAACTTCTTTCAATATATTTTCTTTGTTTTGCAGGTTTAGTAGTTTAATTATAACACGATGAGAAGAGGTTCTTTCTAGGTTTTATCTATTTTGTGTACTAAAAGCTTCCTATACTTGCATTGGCATTTCTTTCCCAATTTGGGAAAATTTTTTCTTTTATAATTTTGTTGAAAATGCCTACTATATCTTTGGAGTGAAATTTTTCTCCTTCTACTATACCCTGAATTCTTATATTTAATCTTTTCATAGTGCCTCAAAAATCTTGAAATTCACATTCATACCTTCCTATTAGCTTATGTTTCTCTTTGTTGGGCTGTGTTAGATATGACACCTAGTCTTCTAGTTTAGATATTCTGTTCTGTCCTTCATACATTCTGGTGGTGAGAGTTTCCACAGAGGTTTTTAATTTCAATTACTGTGTTTTTCACTGCTAGTATTTCTGCCTCATTTTTTTTTCATTATTGTTATTTCCTTACTCATGTCTTATAATGATCTCCTTATTTCATTAAGCTGGTTTCCTGTGTCCTCTCTCAGGAGTTTGTTTTCTCCTTTCATTCCTTTGTTTTCTTCTTTGATTCCTTTTATTTCTTTGAGTATAGATAAATTTTTTTTTTTTTAAATCATTGTCAGGCATTTCATCTAAAACAGTCCATTGGGGATCATTTCTGATGGATTTACAATTTTTGGCAGGATTGTATTGTCTAGATTATTGTGTTTCTTGTATTATAATGTGTAATTTTTGCAGCCTGAATTGATTTGATGCTTCATTTTCTACTTATCTGCAGTGTCCTTAGATGTGGAAATCCAACTTTATATACCTTTGGGGTAGGAGTTTAAGGTGCCACCTGTAGCTTCTATACTCCAATTCAGCTGCAGAAGTAATCCTAGGTGTTGACTTTGCCTGCTCTTCAAGTATTGTAGTGGGTTGGGTGGAACAATTTACTGGAAAATTCTAAAATTCAGCTGATCAATATGCATATTCAATAAAAGACAGCACAGAGTATGCAAATGTGAGGACTATAACAAACAGATAACTTTATAAAGCCAAAATCCTCAAGGATGTGTATTGCTCTGCACCCTTAATCCTGTCAGCTGGGAGGTTGAGATTTGTGTTCTGAAATGGGTTCTTGCTCAGCTTGGGTCTGAATCAGACCCTGCCTCCAATAATGACAGAAGAAAAAAACAAAGTCCCTGTAAATATGAAAGCATCAAAGGCAACAATGGTCAACTCCCCAATACATCTTAATTGAGAATAGTAAGGCCAACCAAGAATATGTAACCCATAACCTTCCCTGACATGGAAAGAGCGATTTGCACTTCCAGTACAGGCCTATGTACCTGCTTTTTGGTCATTTGGCCTTGTTATATTTTGGGGTGGCTTCTAATCTCACCAATGCTGAGTGCCCACCTTGATCTCTCTGTATTGTGCTGTGGATCTGGTGTTCTGATCATCTGGGCTGTTTACTCTGCCACAGAGTGCTGAATAAGTTCTCTGGAGGTTTGTGGTTCTGATGATTGGGGGATAGGTGAGTGTAGGAAGTTGTACTGGAATTGCTCAGCTGGTCCTGCCTATATTCTCTTCATCAGCTCCTCAGATGGTCTCTGGTATCTCCCCTTCAGGTTTCTTGACTTTGTGAGGAGGTTGATGTAATTGGAAAATCCCCTCATCTCTACTCCTTCAGCTTGGTACTGGGCTGGGTGGTTGCATGGATCCAGGCCACAAGTACCTCGGTGGGATTCTGGTAGGGGTTTTCCTCCTTTCTGGTATATCTTGGTCTCTCCTGCTTCTCTTCTGTGGCTGATAATAACCTATACACTCGGACTTTTTGGAAGAAGAGTGTAGTGTGCTGTAGTTTTGTGTAAATCCCTTTCTAGGCTGGTTTGGCATGACTCCTATGCTGCCATCTTACCCAGATTTCCAAGTTCTCCTGTAATTTAGATGTTAAAAATCAGCTCAGTTTGACCAGGGTACCTTCATGAATATTGGATTCAGAACTGTAAATGTCAGAAACAGCAGCTACATGGCAGTTTCAGGGGGAATAAATAGCAGAGTTGGAAGAAATGAAATGCTTTCAGGACCACAGAACACTATCCTGTCTGCATTGGGGGAAAGCAAAAGAGGAAGGGAGGGATGGAAGGAGAGAGGTGGGAGCCAGAGAACAACAGGGGAGAGGGAATAACAAAAAAGGTAGGGCTGGAGAAATGCCTTAGTGTTTAAGGTGCTTGCCTGCAAAGCTGAAGGACACAGATTCAATTTCCCAGGAACCACATAAGCCAGATGCACAAGGTGGCACATATATCTGGAGTTTGTTTGTAGTGGCTGGAGGCCCTGACTTGCCCATTCTCTCCCTCTCTTCTCTTTCTCTACCTCTTTCCTCTCTTGAATAAATAAATAAATAAATAAATAAATAAATAAATAAATAAATATAAAAATAAAGCATAATAAAAGGAAAGGAAAAGAAAAAAAGGAGTGTTTATGTATAGCAAATAAAAGCTTAATGGAAACTAATATTCTCATCCCTATTTTGCCTATCAAAAAAGTGTACCTTAACAAGAAGTATGAGAAAGTTACAAGAAGCTTGTGACATTATTTTTCAACTCTGTAAATTTTTTTGTAGTAATTCAAGTCAACAGGATGATTTAACAGCAGTATTTCTATCAGCACCATCATCATCATATTATCACCTAATCATTGTAAATCTAATATGATGTATAGGTCAATGCACCAGATAATAGAGTTTCAAGGAGGCATAAGGGCCTTGGGGATCTTATAATCTTGTAAGTTGACAAGTCAGAGAAACCACATTTATAAGGTAAATCACACTTCAGGACTGCATGTGCTTAGTGTTAAATGAGCAGTGGGCATAGCGTAGCGAATGGGCCTACCTGAGATAGATGTAATAGACTCTGAAAAAAGTGCAGGTATTTCCTACATCAGAGAGTCATAGGCTGGAAAAACAATAGAGGCCTTCAAGGCCTCATTTTTATGAGTATGGATCTCTTTCTAAACACCCCTTCTTCACCAGTTTGTGTGGGACCTTCTCTTTGAATTTGGATTAGTCCTATGACTTGCTTTTTATCCAGAGACTGTCGCAGGGGTGACATGATGCTAGTTACAAGACTAAACCCTAAAATGACCTGGCAGAATCTGTTCGGGTCTCTTAGATTTGATACTGTGGGGGAAACCTGCCATCAGGTAAGGGACGGCTTTGCTTCGAGGAAGTTCAATCCAACCATATGGTCAAAGAAATGTCTTACCAGCTGTTAGCCATTTTGGCTCAGACCCCTAGCATTGAGCAAAGTAGCCATGTCTGATGTTCAGCTGAGCTACTCCTTCCTGTGACTCCAGCCTCTACTTCCACCTGCCTTCATGCATGGCAAAGACCCCAAGCAAAAATTTCTCAATGGAGTTGAGCCACCTTATAGAACCAATGTTGCATAGAACTATTCCACTCTTACATTTGAGACCTATGTTACAGAGCATGAAATAATGAGAATAATGAAGAAATCTGAGATCATAGAGTCTAGGTGAACTTGCCAAAGGCAAACACCATTGATAACATTCTTCCATTATTACTCTGTGACCTTGAGGACAAACTTTCTTGAGCTTTAGTGGGCCCCAGAATGACCTGGGATGAATATTTGTTATAACTCAGATTTCTGACTCCCCACTCTACTCAGACATTCTTATTTGGCACATCTGAGGTGGGGTCTGTGAGTCAGTGCTTCAATCAAGCTTCTAGGTGATGGCATGTAGAAAGTGTTTTGACTATGCTTTGGAGTGCTTGCCTTAGCAACTGGCCCCAGCTCCTCTGTCTCAGCAAAGGATAGCAAACATCAGCATCTGTTCACTTACCATTGTGCTTCTTTCCATTTGCCTCTTCCCTGAATTTCCAGGTAAGCTGTTGAAAAACACATGACAGGTCTTGTTCAGAAAGTATGCAGTTGTAGCCAATCCTGATTTTTGCTTTTCCAGCTGTAAGCTGCTGGAACTTATATGGTCTGTGAGCTAGATACCCTTACCTGAGTCCTTTTTTCTCTAGGTATGACAGTGCTGTTTTCATAACCTTGTTACCAGAAGCAATTAGAGGCACCATCCAGATTTTCAGATCCATTTCCCATGGAGGCACACGTTAGGAATATCCCACAGTGAATTTAATTAGCAGAAAATGTGGCTAAGCCAGCAACTTGCTGTGCAGATAAGAGGTCATGACTGCCCAGTGACAGCAGCTCTCTTTCCTTAAAAAAAGAAAAATTACAAGCTTCCTAAAAGGTGGTGATGAGTCTCAGCTAGGCATCAAGTAGGACTTTCTCTGATTTCATGTAACCAGAGACTCACATATCTATTTAAAAAACCTACCTAAGAAGAGAAGCTTCTTTATTCAGATGGTGATGACCACTGTGATGACCCAAAAGGCAATGTACCTTATCAAGAAAGAATAATACCTGCAAATGACATCATTAGGTATTTACCAAATGTAGCTGGGCTTATGTTGGCCACTGGTGTATTTTTACACATGTTTTGGATATGATAAAGCCATCATCTTTACTCCTGCAATTGCTATTGAAGAGTAGCTTATGAATATGTATATCCTGCATTAGTGACAGGTATGATATAAATTTGCTTTAGGTTATCTGAATAAAAAGACATAGATTTATAGTCTTTTTTCATTGTGTGAGAGTTTGAAGATGACCTTGTTAAGTATCAATGAAAGTCAGAGGCAAACATTTGTCAAGAATCAGTGGGTAAATATACCTCTCCTATGCAGAGTATTCATGGTGCCTAGTACAATACCTATTAAGTGTAATGAGAGAAATTGATTGAATATGCCTCTTGTAATTTTATCCTACATGAGGATTAATGAATGTATTAAATACCATATGGTGAAATTTAATATTGACTAAAATTATTGGTAAACAGAGAGTTTTAAGTATCCCCTGACATTTCTGATTGATGTAATTAATTGATGTTCAAAATTTAGGCAGGACTTTTGCATTACAGTGGTACCATGGCTTTGGGTAGATGATCAGAGCCTTGTATATACTTTATTTTATTTTCAATTGCTGTACACACATTTAAAAAAAATATTGACAACTTCAATACTTACAGACAATAAATCATGATAATTCCGTCACATTCCCCACTTTCCCCTTCACAACTTCACTCTCCATCATAGACCCTTCCTCTCTTTGTTAGCCTCTCTATATCATCATCTTTTTCTCTTATTATGAGGCTCTTTTGAAGGTTTGGCTCAGCACTTTAAGGTCATGAATGTCAATGCCAATTTCTGTCTGGACAGTTGCATTGTAACGAGTGGTTCTTTCCGCCACCTCTTTGGCAATGGACCTTGAGGCTTGGATGGTGTAATAGAAATGTTTCAGTGCTGGACACTCCTCGGTCACTTCTCAGCACTACATTGCCTTTTGGGTCCTCACAGTGGTCATCACCATCTGAAAAGAGAAGCTTCTCTAGCCAGAAGTGAAATTAGCATTAACATATTATGTGAACATTAAGTGTAGTGCATTCATGACAGTTTGGAGAGAATAACATATGCATCTAGCTAGACACGAACAGGCTTTACATCCCCAAGGCTCAAGACCTCCCCTGCCCTAGGCTTCTTATTAGGTTTTCAGCACTAGGCATGTATTTCCTCTCATAGAGGGACCCTCCAGTCCAACTAGAGAGCAGTTGGTTTCCGCCAGCGCAGACATGCCATTAGTGCTCAGTTCAGTCATTTGGACTGTCTGGTCAAACTTGAGGCTTCCAGTGTCCATTGTTTTCACCACTGATGACTTCTGTTTCCCATATGGCTGCATATAGAGCAGTTTTTTTCCAGCTTTGAGTTGGCTGGTCCACAGGGAGAAGGTTTTCAGCTCAGCACCAGCTTGATTTCTCAGTGATCATGCCACCCAGGCATGTAAAGTCTTTAGCAATAAGATCTTACCATCTGTTACTCATGGGAAACCAAGGGCCTTGGCAATAGCCTGTAATGTTTTGGAGGCAACAGGGACCTCCATGGCCAACAACTCACAGGTAGGTATCCCATCCCTGGCACTAAGAAGTTGTCCAGTGGCAAGCTATGGCTTCTGGATGTGCCATTATCCAAAAAGGTAGGTTTTCATATCTCTTATTCAGAATATCTTGAATTTTTATTGCCCCCCCCACACACACTTCTTTTACTCAATCTCTTCTCTGTCCTAATTCAGGTTATTACACTCCCTGTAATCTATTTTACAACTTACATATATAAAATATATCTCTTAAAATCCTTCCCTCTCCTTCCTTCCTTATAGTCTTTTTCTAGCTTACTGGCCTCTGGTACCAATTTTTGGTTCCAGCTCACACACAAGTCTAAATATTTGTAGCTAGGATCCACATATGAGAGAGAAAATGTGGGATTTGGTTTTCTGGGCCTGGGTTACCTCACTTAGTATTATCCTTTTCAGGTCCATCTATTTCTCTGCAAATTTCATAATGCCATTTTTCTTTACCACTCAGTAGAACCTCATTCTGTAAATGTACCACATCTTTATTATCCTTTCACCTGTTGTGTGACATCTAATCTGGTTCCATTTCTTAGCTATTGTGAATAGAGCAGCAATACACATGGCTGTGAAAGTATCTCAAAGGTAGTGAGAAGTCATTAGGATATATGCCTAGGAGTGCTATAGCTAAATAATATGGTAAATCTATTTTTAGATGTCTCAGGAACCTCCACACTGATTTCTACAATGGCTGGACCATATTACATTACCACCAAGAGCGTAGAAGGGTTCCTCTTTTTCTGCATCCTTGCCAACATTTATTATCATTTGTTTCCTTGATGATAGCCATTCTGGCAGGAGTGAAATGGAATCTCCAGGCACTTTTAATTTGCATTTCCCTGATGGCTAAGGATGTAGAACAATTTTTTAGATGTTTATATGCCATATGCATTTCTTCCTTTGAGAACTCTCTGTTTACTTCCATAGCCCATTTTTAATTGGGTTGATTTCTTATTGTTTTGTTTTTGAGTTTTTTGTATATTCTGGATATTAATCCTCTGTTAGATGTATAGCTAGCAAAGATTTTCACTCATTCTTTAGGTTGTCTCTTTGCTCTATTCACAGCATCCTTTGCTTTCCAAAGGCTTTGTAATTTCATGAGATTCCTGTGGTTGATTAGTGGTTTTATTTCCTGAGCAATGGGGGTTATATTCAGAAAGTCATTGCCTATGAAAATATGTTGAAGGGTTTCCCCTACCTTTTCCTCTAGCAGTTTCAGGGTTTCAGGTTTGGTATTAAGGTCCCTCATCCATTTGGGCTTAATTCTTGTGCATGAAGAAAGACAAAGTTCTATTTCCACCCTCCTACATACAGATATCCAATTTTTCCCAGCATCACTTGTTGAAGAGGCTGTCTGTTTTCCAATGAATGTTTTTTGCATTCTTGTCAAAACTGAAATGGCTGTAGTGGCCTGAATTAATATCTGTGTCCTCTATTCTTTCCCATTTATCCACCTTTTTTTTTTTTTTTTGTGCCAGTACCATGCTGTTTTGTTACTATGGCTTTGTACTATAGGTTAAAATTGGGTATGGTGATACCACCAGCCTTATTTTTGTTGCTCAAATTGTTTTGGCTATTCAAGGTTTTTTGTGCTTCCAAGTGAATTTTAGGATTTTTTTTCTACTTTTGTGAAGAATGTCATTGGAATTTTGATGGGGATTGCATTAAATGTGTTGATTGCTTTTGGTAAGATTGATATTTTCCCAATATTGATTCTTCCAATCCAAGAACATGGGATATCTTTCCATTTCTTAGTGTCTTCTGCAATTTCTCACTTGAGTGTTTTAAAGTTTTCATTGTAGAGATTCTTTACTTACTTGGTTAGGTTTATTCAATGGTACTACATTTCATTTATTTATTTATTTATTTTGAGGCATTTGTGAATGGGAGAGATTCCCTGATTTCCTCTTCTGCAAGTCTGTTGTTGGTATATAGGAAAGCTACTGATTTTTATGTGTTTATTTTGCATCCTGTTATGTTGCTAAAAGTGTTTCTCATCTGTAACAGTTTGCTGGTAGAGTCTTTAGGGTCCCTCATGTACAGAATCATATCATCTTCAAATAAAGAAACTGGGAAGAGAGGGAACATATTTCAACATAATAAAGGCTATTTATGATAAACCTACAGTCAACATAATTCTAAAGGGGGAAAAATTGAAACTTTTCCACTAAATTCAGGAATAAGACAAGGGTGTCCAGTGTTCCCACTTTTCTTTACTATAATACTTGAAGGCTTACCAATAGCAATAGGCATGAGATACACCTAGGAAAGGAAGAGATCAAATTATCATTAGTTGTAGATGATACAATTCTATACTTAAAATATTCTGCCAGCAAAACTGTTAGAGATGGAAAACACTTTTAGCAATGTAGCAGGATATAAAATAAACATACAGAAAAAACTTTCTATATCCTAACAACAAAAATTCTGATAGTAGGCTGGAGAGATGGCTTAGCGGTTAAGCGCTTGCCTTCTGAAGCCTAAGGACCCCGGTTCGAGGCTTGGTTCCCCAGGTCCCACATTAGCCAGATGCACAAGGGGGCGCACGCATCTGGAGTTCGTTTGCAGAGGCTGGAAGCCCTGGCGCGCCCATTCTCTCTCAATCCCTCTACCTGTCTTTCTCTGTGTCTGTCACTCTCAAATAAATAAATAAAAAATTTTAATTAAAAAAAAATTCTGATAGTGAAATCAGGGAATTACTCCCATTCACAATTGCCTCAAAAATTATAAATAAATAAAGTAGCTTGAAATAAATCTAACCAAGGAAGTGAGGGATCTCTGTAACAAAAACTTTAAAACACTCAAGACAGAAAATGCAGAAGACACTAGGAAATGGAAACACATGCATGTTCTTGAATTGTATGAATCAATATTGTGAAAATGTCAATCTTACCAAACACAATCTACATATTTAATGCAAGCCCCATCAAAATTTCAATGGCATTCTTCACAGAAATAGAAAAATAAAGTCCTAAGATATATTTGGGATCACAAAAAACCTTGAATATCAAAACAATTTTGAGCAACAAAATAAAGCTAGTGGTATCACTATACCTGTTTTTAACCTATATTACAGAACCATACTAACAAAATCAGCAGTGTACTGGCACAAAAACAGATATGTAGATCAGTAGAACAGAATAGAGGACCCAGATGTAAGTCTGGGCAGCTACAGCCACCTGATCTTTGACACAAATGCCAAAAATACTTATCAGAGAACAGACAGCCTAAAACTGGTATCTATATAGAAGGATGGAAATAGATCCTTGCCCCTCTCCATGTACAATTAAATTCAAATGGATCAAAGACCTTAATATCAGACCTGAAACTCTGAAACTGTTAGAGGAAAAAGTAGGGAAAACCCTTCAACATATTGGCATAGGCAATGACTTTCTCAGTATAATCTCAGTTGCTCAGGAAATAAAACTATTAATCAACCACTGGGACCTCATGAAATTACAAAGCTTCTGTAAAGCAAAGAACAGTGGATAGAACAAAGAGGCAACCGATAGAATGAGAGAAAATCTTTACCAGCTCTACATCTAACAGAGAATTAATATCCGGAATATTCAAAGCACTCAAAAAACTAAATAACAAGAAATCAAACAACCTAATTAAAATGAGCTATGGAACTAAACAGAGAGTTCTCAAAAAGAATAAACACCTTAAAAAGCATTCTACCTCCTTACTCATCAGGAAAATGCAAATTAAAAGTACTTTGAGATTCCATCTCACTCCTGTCAGAATAGCTATTGTCAAGAAATCAAATGATCATAAATGCTGGCAAGGATGTGGGAAAGAGGAACCCTTCTACACTGTTGGTGGGAATGTAATCTGGTACAGTTATTGTGGAAATCAGTGTGGAGGTTCCTGAGACAGCTAAGAATAGATTTGTTATATGACCCAGATATACCACTCATATCCCAAGGACTCGTCACACTAGCTTAGAGATACTTGCACAGCCATGTTTATTGCTGCTCTATTTATAATAGCTAATAACTGGAACCAGCCTCAATGTCCCTCAATTGATGAGTAGATAATGAAGATGTGGAACATTTACACATTGGAGTTCTATTCAGCAGTAAAGAAAAATTAAATTTTCAGGGAAACAGAATGACCTGGAAAGGATATACTTAGTGTGGTAACCCAGGCCCAGAAAGTCAAGAACCACATGTTCTCTCTCATATTTGGATCCTAACTATAGATGTTTGGACTTATATATGAGTTAGAGTAAAACTTGGTAGCAGAGGCCAGTAAGCTAGAAAATGACTATAAGGGAGGGAGCAGAGGGGAGGCATTAAGGGGATGGTATGTATATATGTAAGTAGAAAAACAGATCACTTGAGATGGAAAGGCCTAAGTGAAGTCAGGGAAAGAGACTGAATAAAAGTAGGGCAGGTGTAAGTCAATAAAAATCTAAGTGGGTGTGAATAAGCACTGTGGAAACCTACTTTTTTTGGACAATGGTGCACCAATAAGCCATACATTGTTACTAGAAAATTTTCAGTGTCAAGGCTGGGATACCTTCCAGTGAGTTGTTGGCCGAAGAGGTCCCTGATGCCTCCAAATCATTATAGGCCATTGCCAAAGCTATTGGTTTCCCACCTGGAATAGATGGTAAGACTCTATTGCTGAAGACTCCACATACTTGGACTGCAAGGCCAGTGAATAATCTTTCTTGTGTTGAGCTGAAAATCCTCTTCCCTGTAGATCAGCTGACAGAAAGCTGGGAAAAGCTATACTGGATGCAGCTCCATGGGAGAGAGAGGTCATCAGTTGAAGTCAACAAAGGTAGGCACTGCAAGCCTTAAATTAGGCCAGCCAGACCAAATGAGTCAATGGGTACAATAATAGCATGTCTGTTATGGGAGAAACTGACCACTCTATTATTGGACTGGAGGCCTGCTCCTCTGTCTGATACTGAAAATAATAATGGGGTAAATCATGAGCTCTAAGGGTGTAATGCCTGCTGATGTCTGGCTAAATGCATGTATTATGCTCACCATACTACCTGGTATGCACTTTCTTTTGTTCATTTTTTTTTAATTTATTTATTTGAGAGCTACAGACACAGAGAGAAAGACACATAGAGGGAGAGAGAGAGAATGGGCGTGCCAGGGCTTCCAGCCACTGCAAACGAACTCCAGACGCGTGTGCCCCCTTGTGCATCTGGCTAACGTGGGACCTGGGGAACTGAGCCTCGAACTGGGGTCCTTAGGCTTCACAGGCAAGCGCTTAACCGCTAAGCCATCTCTCCATCCCAGTATGTACTTTCTTAATGTTCATACCCACATATTAATGCAACTTCATTTTTGGTTGGAAAAGTTCTCTTTTCAGATTGTGGTGATCTCTGTGATGACTCAAAAGACACCATGGTGCTGAGAGGAGGTGACTGATGAGTGCTCAGCACCTACCAAGGCTGGCTCAGGGTCCACTGTGGGAAGAATGAAAGAGCCAAAGGAAGTATAGGACACCTTACAATGCATTCTTCCAGACACAAAATGGCCTGGATATTCATGACCTCACGGTACCTGGCATTGCCTACACATGACCAGTATAATAGGAGGAAAAATGATATCAAAATAAAAGAGTGACTTATTGGGGTGGGGATATGATGAATAGTGGAGTTGTGAAAGCAAAAGTGGGGGGGTAGGGAATTACCATGGTTTATTGTATATAATTATGGAAGTTGTCAATAATAAAAAAAAATCAAACCCAGATGTTTTTGTTTTAAATATTTTAAAACACAAATTCAGGTGTTTATATTTGAACCCTGTTGAAAAAAATTTGTTGGTTTTATATATACTGGGCACTGACTTTTTTTTTTTTTTTTTTTTGGCCAATAAATTAGTGTTAATCCTCACACCCCATTTGGTACTTTTGTCCTTATTTTTCATTGATGGTAAGGCTCCATTGACAGAAGGAGCACTGAGCCTTGGCTTTGCACTCTGGTAGTAGCACCAGTATGAGTGTCAAGAAGGGAGGACAGCAAATGTGGGTTTCTGTGAGCCTCACCTACGTGCTGGCATGAGGTGATAAGTGAAAAATATTTTGTAAAGGGAGGATAGCAAACAGTTCTATATGGAAGGTGAAGTTTGGTAATGTATTGCTTTAATTTACATTCAATTTCTACTCTGTGCACATGAGAATTATTTAGAAGAGGTTTAATTTTACTAGCTGCTGAATACAGTAAGATTGGTAGCAGCCAAGCAGAAAGCTATGCTGCTTATAACTAACTGCACCTGGGCCATGCTTTTAAATGCCTTGGGTTAGTGGGACCATAGTTGCCAAACATGGGGCTCCCTGGGTTTGGATGTTACTTGTTCTGTTGAGCCATTAAATATTTCTTTTTTGTTAATATTTTCTAATGTTCTGTTTTTCCCTGTGTTTGGAAGGCTTGAAAACGCAGCTTGAAGGAGCCATAGAAGGAAACAGTACTGCCAATTACAACTTTGTGGACTAGCTTCACCGTTGGTTTCTGTGGATACCTGACAGGATAAACTTGCACATCTTTTGCTGTAACTGAGGTGAAAATGACCTTGAATATGGAGCCTCCTCAGATATGAGGGTTCTCACACATTCAGTAGCCCCCTGAAATTCCTAAAATGGCCAGAAAATTGAATATTTTAAATGAAACATCTGCTCTAATTTTGTAGCATACATTATGTTTGATTGGCATGAATTTCTGGTTATTTTAATCAAGGAAAAAACTGTATTGAGAATTTAGTTTGTTACTACTGGGGAATTTGATTTATCTGTTTTGCACAGCCATCTGGAGTAAGTTTATTCATATTACGTGTCAGGCATATATTTATTCTGTAAGATCAAAATCCCTAAATTGCATCCTTTTGAAATTTTATATATTATATAATGACAATTGCCAACACCACAATGAAGTGATTACATGACTTTCGAAACTGGAAAGACCATACAACAGAAAGATTACTATGTATAATGAATAAGTTCATTTTCTAGAATATAAATGGGTGGTGAATAATGAAATGCATACACGATGAGCTGAGATGAATCTTCTGTCATTATGAACACAATTATAGTATATTGAATTTCCCAAGTTCTAATGAAAGTAAATAGATATATTGTTTTCCAGATATAACCAGATCCAGTTCATTTCTGAAAGTTTTTCTTAATTATGCTGTACATGTATCAAGTAACACACATAGTTCATAAGAATGGTGTAAAAATATTGATGATAATGTGTGTGTGTGTGTGTGTGTGTGTGTGTGTGTGTGTGTGTTTATGTATGTTTTCCAGTCAAAGATGTGTTTCTTTTTGTCTGCTCCAGGTACCATTCAGTCTTTCTAGGTAGCTTTCAGAGTACATAGAGTCACCCTTCTTCACATTCTTCTTCTCTTCCTGAGGGCATCTTTGGGCTCACATTTCCCTTACCAACCTCAGTTCACAGGAAAGAATCTGAGGAGAACAGTCGAACAACAAGTTGGTCTAATGGAATGCTAACTTATCATGAATATATATAACATGTAAGATAAAGGTAAATATGAGATCAAATTTAAAAAAAAACACTTAAAATTAGGTAAATTACTAAGACTTTCAGAGTGTTCTGTTATAAGCTATAATATTCTTAACCTCCTCTAAGGCCTTGAAGAATATTCAAATGAGGGGATTGATGTGTTACTCTTAGCAGAGTGTGATGAGCATCATGAGTTGATAAGGTTAGCTCCTTTCTTCTGCTTTAATGGTAGTTCCTTTCTTTTGCTAGTTGTAATATGGTCTTCATGATCAAGGTCACTGTCTTTTAA
The DNA here is from genome assembly GCF_020740685.1 of Jaculus jaculus. Taxonomy (NCBI): domain Eukaryota; kingdom Metazoa; phylum Chordata; class Mammalia; order Rodentia; family Dipodidae; genus Jaculus; species Jaculus jaculus. The sequence continues at coordinate 93,073,371 of NC_059109.1, forward strand.
GGTCCTTTTTTACTTCCCTGTTGTATTTAGTAGGATGTTTCAGCTGCATGTAATAAAGCCCACCTAAAAGTAAATTAAACCATGGGAAATATGGGATCCAAAGATAGGTCAGTAGTTCATTGGTTTCATAAAGCATCCTTTCCTTGCTTCTCACTGTCACTATATTGGATTGGTCCTTTAGCTCTTTTGCTTCATGATTATAGGCTGACTATTGCAGTTTCAGCCATCCCATGCAGCCACAGCCAAATTCAGTTGAAAATGAATAATGACTCTTACTTGTATCTCTTTTGATATAGACAAAATTTTGCCTATTCCTTCCCTTTTCCACCAGACATAGTCGGTTCCCATTGGAACAAGTTCCCTCATCTTTTTTTTTTTTTTTTTCAAGAGAAGTTTTAGAAAGTAAATAGGTCTTCTCAACTTTTTTGGTTTTGAAATATAGCAATTATCATTGAGAAGACCCCCAAAGACATCCATTTACAAAGGATACTGTGGAGATGAAGTGGAATGTGTGCTGGCAAATAAGGGATCATTTAAAAACATTCCAAAGGAGTATTTCTCAGAGCAGGAACCTGAATGAATTCATTATGATCCAGAGGACAAAACTGATCTGAATGTGAAAATACCTAATGTTCTTCCATTTCAACAGGTAGGTAGGATTCATGTCACTCTGTCGGGCTCCTCCCCGGCAGGTAGGTAGTGCTGAGGAAGGACCAGGCCCGCTGGTTCCTCCCAAGGGGTTGAGGAGAAGGATGAGTGTCAGATGTCTCAGAACCTCTCCTAGTCATTGGAGAAAAACCACACTGAGTCAGGAGTTTTCTGGAAGCAGGAACTCACAGGAACTTGTTTTATTGTTAAAAGCAGTTACCTATATAATGTTGGGAATGAAGGCGGGGATTTTAGGATGGGGGAGAGGTAAGAGCCAATAGTAAACTGCGACTATTGAAATGACAATTCCAACTCCTGCGCAGAAGTAGCAGGCAAGAAGCCATTAGGCGTGTTGCTGAGTCCTAGCTAGCCAGAGACAGGTCGCCAAACTTTAGCTAGGCTCAGGAAGTTCCACTAGGCCTCACTCCCAGGCTTTTCAACATCACTCCATTCTTTGTAGGAGATTTTGGGGACTTATGCAAGAGCCCGAGATTTTGTCTTAACTTCAGTTATGAGCAAGAAATAACCAGGTGAGGGTCCAGACTAGTGGGATAGCTATTGATAATAAGCTACTGAGAGGATTGTGAGTATTAATGTACCATAAACCTACAACAAGATCTTTGGGATCTAGAGAAACAGCCAGCACATTCCAGAGAGCCAACTCAAATACACACATGTGTTATACCTGTTACACACGATCCATTGCAAACAGTGTGAAAAGTCATTGAATTTGGAGCTGGGGGTAGGGTGGAGTGATGAGGAAGTCCCTGACTTCAGGGAGTTTCTTCTCAACTAAATGAAGTAGTTACACATAGACACCTTTAAACTCAGTTTATTGGGCTATTTTCACTATATCGTTTTGAGCCTACAATATGTGATCTGTGTGTGTGGGAGGTGGATATGGGGGCTTGTCCAAATGTCTCAATGATGTTGTTTGTAGAAATTGTAAAGTTGATGAAGGAAAAGAGAGCTAAAGATCATTCCAACTCACAAACTCATAAGAAATCCCCCCACTGTGCATTGCGTGCTGTGTATTGCATATATTGTCTCCAATCTTTTCCATAGATCAGCAAGGAGGGGGACATCCCAAGCCCTTTCCCCAGTCTTAATGAAGAGTTATAGAAGATATGGGAGATTATTTTTGTTGTCCAAAGTCATGTAGCAGATGGACGAGCTGGTGTGGGAAGCCAGGCAGGTTTGGTATGGAGTTTCAGTCTTTTTGGCTAAACATCCTGTCTTCCTATGGCCTCAGAGAGTCACCTAGCTCTGAGAGTCAGAGTTCAAGGTGATGTGGAAGATACATCACTGGTTGCATAAAGAAGGACTTTGTCTTAGTATTCCATGTTCCTTCCACTGCCAGTTTCCTACATACATAGTAGTAGTTTACACACCCATCTCCAGCTCCCTGCTTTCAGAGTTAAGCCTAGCAGGACTGAAGAAAGAATGCCGATCTTGTAAATTTTCAAGAGTCTCACAAGCCATCTCTTTAGTCTAGAAATATTGTGAGTACTTGATTAAATAGCAAAGGTCAATCCAAATGTTGGAAACTTGGTATAGCTCACTGATGTCCCTCTGTAAACTTCTGTTGTTTTTTTTTTAAGTGTACCTTTAGTTTTTTTCATATAGCAAATAAAGGTACAGGTTTCTCATTGTGCACTTTTAAATCCTGGCTCATAACTTTCTATTTTTGTAATCCTGTCTAAATTAGTAAACTTCCCAAGCTTCAGTTTCTACTATCACTCAAAAGGTTTCTCTGGATTGAATATGTCCCCTAAAGTTCATGTGTTGAAGATTTGGCCCTCAGTTTCAGTAGGACTGGGAAGTATGGTCTTGAAGAGGCATTTAAGTCCTCCTGAAGGCTCTCCCATCAGGAATAGAAATAGCCTGTTATCTTGGTGATGGTTTTTATATAAAAGGGTATGTTCCAATCTCTTCCCTGTTTATCACCTACTCTTTCCATTCCACGCTCAGAGGACAAGGCAACCAGGCATTCTGAAGCACTGAGTAGCCCTCAGCAGACACTGAAATTGCTGACACCTTCCCCTTGGACTTCCCAGTCTCCAGGATTGTGAACCAAATAAACATCTGTTTATTATGTCACCCAGTCTGCCATATTCTGTTACAGTAGCACAAAGCAGATTACAAAAAAATGTCTATAGGTAGTAAATTCTCAGTGTTGTTTATGCAGTCAAATGAGGCGCATTTGTAAAGTATCAGGCACATCCATGTATCTCTCTTTTGCTGCGTACCTTCAAACCATGTCCAGATTTTCAGACAGGTGATTTGACATTTGCAGATTTGTTTATTTACCTAGAAACCCAAGATACACATAATAAACACCTGGGAAACTTTTTTCTTTTTTAAATTAAAGATTTCATGGACTTATTTCATAACAATGAAATACTAGTCTTTGGGCTAAATTAGTGCATTTGAATAGAGTCCCAGGTGACTCTTACTAGCATCCAAGGCTGAGAGCCATTAAGCAAGACTTTCATCATCAACTCTCCTGGGTTCCTTCTGAAAACTCAGATTTTGGCTCAATAGTTCTGGGATTAAGCCTGAGAATGCATCTTTAACAAGATTTCAGACGACATGGATGTCACTGGTCCATGGCCCTCAAATTGAGTGCTGAGGAGTGCACAAAAATACCAGTACTCTTCTGGTTAGGCATGTTATTTATTGCAAGCTAAGACATTAGATAATGTTCCCACATTCTGGAATGAAAATTTAGGTAAAAGTGCATTGTATTGAAGTGGCCAATATATTTTTCCCCTTCTGTTTCTTCATGTTACAAAGGAATAGCAGGAAAGTTTGGGATCACACAGAGAAAATTAGAGTTACAAGCATGGCAGGTTCTCAGTAATTGTTAAATGAAGTAAAGTTTTGTGGAATTATGGATGTGAGACTGAGGAGAAGCTGCAAGAGGCACAGGACCATGGAATACCAAAGCTTCAATCCTGAAGAAACTATTAACTTTTAATAGAGCTCAACAAAGAGAAACTTCTTGAAGGGGGTGTGAGGAGATGGATCAAGTGGTAAAATGTTTGGACAAAGTGACACATGTCTGTAACTACAGTGCTGGAGGGTTGGAAGAAGAAGATTCCTGGTTAATGGGTCCAGCCAAATTGGCAAGCTTCAAGTTCAAAAAGACCCATGTTCAAAAGGTAAGGCAGAGTGATTGAGGAATATATGCAATATCAACCTCTGGTTTCCATACACACAGAAATACACATGTACATATTCATCTGCCATTCATGTTCCAATATACACGCGTGCATGCACGCATGCACGAGTGCAAAATAAGGACTGTGTCTCTAAGAACAACACATGTCAAACTTAGCATGCATGTCCTGGGAGTGGTTGGGGTGGCATGACTTGTTCTAACAGAACACTAAGCTATTTTCTGATCAGTAGATATGACTTGGACTCCTTAAAATTTTTCATTCTAAACCCCGCCCCCCAGGGGATATTGCTGGTTTGGGTTGAACATTGAGCAGAACTGTTTTTAAGACAGCAAGGGAACATTTTACTGGGAACCTCAAAGGCTCATGGATGGTTCACTTCTGGACAAAGGCAACAGTGAGGACCAGCTTAGAGTGGAGAATAGTTTCTTTTCCTTTCAACCCCAGAGTTGAAATGGAAAACAGAGCTGAGGATGGCATGACAGGATATTGGGGTACAGATTATTAAGATGCAAGCATGAGGCATGAGAAAAGCTTCTTGAATACCTTCAGCCATTTAAAGGAGGATGGTGGGCAGCAGCATACCTGGATTCCAGGTTGTAAGGGTACTTCCTCACTTGTGCTGGAGGCCAGATGAGAAAATGCTTACATATACTGAGCCTTCCTGGCTGTACTAGATGAAAGCCTTTCTTTCTACAAACCTGGCCATATGATGGGCTACTGTTTCCCCAAACCTCCTAAAAGCTCCTGAAGCTGCTGTGATAGGCCACATTACCATGATGGCAAGCAGTACTACTTGAGCTTATCTGTAACTACAGTCAGCTTGCTCCCCAGCCCTGCCTTTAAGGCAGCTCTCTCCTAATTCAAAATATAACATCTGATGGGGCAAATAAGTGATTTTAAAATGGGTTAGGAGCAGAGATGCTGTTATACTAGCTAGGACCTGGCCCAAAGAAACATAGATGCCACTCTGCCATGATTGGACTAGAGCTGGGGTCTGATCCAATCCCATCCAACATGGCTGTAACAGCATTAACAACAGCTTCCACGTTCTTCTAGACTTACCAACCAATCAGGTTCCTCCCTCAAAGTCTGAGTCTGGTGATGATGCTCATTCTAGTTGGCTGCCTGATTCACATAAACAGACCTGAGCCACATGCATGAGCTCCTACCTAGAGGCTGCCTCCCTGGGCCAAGTCTTTTCCCTAGGAGAGGAAGATTTTTGTCTTCAACACTTTCTTGCTTTTCTTTCCTTTTACCTTGACTCTCCCTAAAATAAATCACATGATTTACATTTTTCTGCATCCATGTTTTTCAGTCCTTTGTTAATATGGACAAGAACCCAAGCCTTGAGAGTTACTGGTAAGGGAGTTCAAACTCCCCTCAGAGTTGTTTCCCATAGCAATTTGGGCTTCCAGGAAATCTTGAGTTCAATATCATTCCACTTTTCTCTAGGGTCTGCCCTCTTTGTGGTTCCTAGAAGGGCAACTAGCTTCAGAGGATGTGCATCTGGAATGAGAAGAAGGGATTTGGTGATGAGTGTTTTAGACCTCATTATCTTCCAAAGGATTTTAATATTACCTCCATGGATACCAACTTTGGTCACGGTATGTACTCTGGTAGCCAGTGCTCAGGTCAATAATCATGAATATGGCTTCCAGTTGTGATGTTTGCTCTCTTCCTTGCCTGGTGAGGGTGGTGTTGGCTGTTGATGCTGGGAATTGGGGTCTATTCTTTCAGAGCTTTGACAATCTTACTCTGTGTGAAGGACTCTGGGAAGGATGAAGTGGTAGTTCCTGATTCATTTACCTATAACTGCCTGTGTGTTCTCACTAACCCTACCTTATAGACTGTAGGGCAATCTAAGAGATAATCTTTCCAGAGTTTCAAACAGAAAGTTGGGTGTCTCCCTTGTTGACAGATTCTCCACGGTTGTTTCTCTAATTAGTTACAGTCCCCAAAAGTTCATCTTAGTCCCTATGGTTCAAGAAATGCCCTGGGAGTCACACCTTGTTAATTCCATATCTTTCATATTCACTGTCATTTCATTAGCAAAACAAATGAAACCAATAATACTTCTTTCTATCCCTTGAACCCTCCAAAGTTCTCTAAATAGCATTCCTGATTTAAAAGCCCTGGATTTCATACCTACACCTTTCTCTGGTTGAAATGGGCTTCCTGAGGCTACCCCTGGGAATAGGATCTGAGTCTGGCTCAAGTGAACCTCAAGTGATGGGTACCTGAGCTTCAGTGACAGGGAGTTGACGGGAGGAGACAATGAGAGCCTTCAGCAATGGAAGATCCATATCCTGGATAAAATCACCCATGAACACACACTGCTATTAAGGATCCTACACTGGTCTCCTTACCCTCGCCCCCCTCTCCTTTCCGTTACCCACCTTTTTTTCTTATCTCTCCTTTTTTGCTGTGGTTCTTGAGTTACTTTAAGTCTGGAAGCAGAGGAGATGGATTGAATAACAATAAAGTTAAAAACATATCCTCTTGGTTCTTTCTCATTTAGAGCATTAGCATCCCCAGAATCCAGTTTCTTTAAAAAAAAAAAAAATTAAAAGCTCAAGTCAAAGAAAAAATTTGAAGGTTTATATTTTCTAAAAAACACTTCTTTTATATATGGTTTTAGCTGCCAAACTTATGAGACGATTGCTGGGACCCTAATGGAGTCTGTTTATATTTAAAGATAGTGTAAGATAGGAGGAAAAATGTGCACACATTGACAATGACTCAGAACTGGTCATAGAAGTATGTTTAAGAGATAATGCTGCAGCAAGAAAGGCAGTTCTGTTTCAGCTTTCTGACTGCTATTTCCCAGTTTGTCAGTATTGAACTTTTTCCCCACCAGATATCAAAGGAAAAAAGTGCTGCATATTTGAGAAGCAAACTATAAAAACACAAGCACTTGGCTATAGCACAGTAGGGTTCAACACAGAGACCTCAGAAAGAACAGAAGCGATGGACATTTAAAGCAATGGAGCTTATTCTAAGTCTACCAGCTTGCCATACTATCTATAAACATTATCAGTGTTCAGTACTCAGCCCTTGGAAGTATTCCCCTGAATATGTTAACATAAATAAATTTTCTGATTTTCTACTCTTTCTCTGATGCCTGCTTTGTGTGACTCACACCTCCCATAAGAAATATACATTTAGTCCAACTTTAAAAGTCCCCATAGTTTTTATTGATACTAATATTGCTCAAATATATCCATAGTCCAAGGTCTTTTAACAGAGTCAGTAAAATCAAAAAACACATAATGGCACAGGATAAATATTCATACTGAAAAAGATGGCATTGGCATAACAATGAAAGATTGAACTAATGCAAGATCTAAAACAAATGGCAAACATCAAAATCTACAGTATCACGTCCATCTGGAACCCACAACAAAGTCTTAGAGGTCCTTATTACACTCCTCCATCTGGGCTATTTACAGACAAGGGAAGAATCCATCCTGAGCCAGAAGCTTTCCTTGGCAGTTGGCCCATGGTCCAAAATCCAAGGGTCTCCACTGTAACCCTTGTTTCATTCTTATGGTTCCATTTAAATCTTCATACAGAGACCCCAACATTGCCCAGTAGCCATTTCCAAAAACCTGTGTTGCAGATTCTATGACTCCTTCTTTCCTGCATTTGTTATATTCCCATAGTACTAGGTAAATCTTATCACCACATTGATAATCCAGTGGGGAACAAAACCACTTGAAGATGTGGAACATGCATTCAACATTCATTCTTCAGGTTCAGAAGGGTCTTCACACTTCCTGCTGTCCCAATGCAAAACAGGTGGCTCAATTCCAGTCTTGACAGTCTCTCAAACAATGGCAGCTGAAGCTGGCTGCTCATATTGGTTTCTGTGCCATATTGAAAGTGAGAGAGAGAGAGAGAGGGAGAAAAAGAGACAGATAGAGAGGGAATGGGAATGCCAGGGCTTCCAGCCACTGCAAACAAACTCCAGATGCATGCACCCCCTTGTTCATCTGGCTGACGTGGGTCCTGGGGAAACGAGCCGGGATCCTCAGGCTTCACAGGCAAGCGTTTAACCACTAAGCTATCTTTCCAGCCCTGCACTAGAATTTTTAAACAGATATTTTCTACACATATAAAACAGGATAGCATGGTCAATGATTGTGGGAGCTTCTGGCCAGGCTTTAGTTTTTTATTTGGATGTTTATTTCAGAGGATAGGTTTTGTGGAAGAAATAAATCATGTGGCATGCTCAATAGACTAGTATGTTTTTCTTATGAGAGAGAGAGAGAGAGAGAGAGAGAGAGGAGAGAAATTGGTGCACCAGGGCCCCCAGCCACTGTAATAGAACTCCAGATACATGTACCACCTAGTGCACATATGCAACTTTGTGTACTTGCATCACCTTTGTCTGGCTTATGTGGGAACTGGAGACTCAAACATGGATCCTTAAGCTTTGAAGGCAAACACCTTAGATGCTAAGCCATCTCTCCAGCCCTGTGAAAAAATGTTAGTGTAATTTTTGTTTGTATGTTGTACTTCAAAATAGATAAAACTTTAAAGATTCATCAGAAAGGAAATAAGGATCTATATTTCATTTATGTATAAGAATATTTTTATAATTAGATTCAAATGAAGGAAAGTCTCAGGATAGCTGATAAGGATATATATTACCTGTCATATTGAGATGAAAGAAATTTAACAATATTATAACCCATTTTCTTTGGCTTTGCTTTAGTAAGGAGAAAGAGAAGAACTAAGAGTCAAGCGACTGAAGAAATTGGGGCTTAGAAGTGGTAGAGGCAGTATTTGAGTACGGTTGCACTCAGGTTTTCAATGTTGGCAGAAATCACCCAACCAAGAGCAGATAGTGGGGAAAAAAAATGTTTACTTTGGCTTACAGACTTGAGGGGAGCCCCATTGTGGCAGGGAAAATAATGGCATCAGCAAATGAGCAGAGGGTGGATATCACCTCCTGTGCACCAGTAGATGGACAACAACAACAGGAGAATGTGCCAAACACTGGCAAAGGGAAACTGGCTATAATACCCATAAGCCTGCCCCTAACAATACATTGCCTCCAGGACGCATTAATTCCCAATCACCATCAGCTGGGAACCTACCTTTCAGAATACCTAAGTTTAACTGGGACACCTGAATCAAACCACCACAAATACAGACCCCATTTTCTACTTTTCTATTTCCGTACTATCATGAAAACATTAAACAACAACAAGAGTTATCATGTGGCTTAATGAAGAAGAAAGTAAACAACCAGGCTTATTTTGGAGTACATTAGAAAGTATACTCTTTTTCTCTTTAGGTTTTAAGTCAACATTCTATTACTTAAATGTCAAGTTCACAGAACCTTAGTATAAGTATGATATTTAGACAGTGAGCATAGAGGCTACAAAAAAGAATTTGTTCATCAAACAAAGACCTATTCAGCTCTTGACACGGAAGTTAACGATTTCTGTCATACAGTAAAACTACACTGGGAGTGATGTCCCTCCTGATAACAGGTCTGTAGCCCACATTGGTCTAGGGAAACAAATAGTCGCCTTCAAAGTTTCCAGCCACTGCCTTGCATGAAAGTCAGGCACTTCTCTCCGGAATTGTGAGTCTAGTTCAGTGTTCTGTGGAAAATGGCACTTTCCAGATGATTCTCCAATTGCTTTGATGATGGGGTATACATTAAAAGTTGTTATTACTTAACTATAATGACTGGAAGTAATTTTCTCTCAGCATCAGGGACCATAGAGCACTTGTTTTGTTCTTGTAATTAGTCTATATCAGAGAGAAATTCATTTGTGGGAGGAAAGTTATTAAAACAATCTAATTCAATATTTTTGTGAAAAATAATAAAATTGATAAATTACAGGTGACCAAGGTCAGTGAGCTCTTTTATGTTTTCCTTTGGGGCCCACTGAAGATTTCCAATGTTAATTATGTTGAAACATCTTACATGAATGATCCATCTATTAAACAACTATGTTCCTGGCAGAGAAGTCAAAATGCAGCTGAAAAATCTGCCACTTCTGGGACAGGTCCTTTCATAGAGACCTATTCACATTTGTGTTTTGTCCCCTACTGATCAGAGCTCTACTATATTGATGATTGTCTACATTTTTAATTCATCAAAAAGAAATAAGAGATGGTTCTTAGAGCTTCTGACTAACACATGATCACAAACTCATCTCTTCACACACAGTTTAGTCCTATCATAGAAAGCTGAAGATTAGTATAGAAAGGATTTTATCTTTCCTTGACTTTTCTTTTACAATAAAGTACACCATATTTTTCTCATTTTCTTTTGAGAATCTTTTATTATATTGCTTTATTTTCTGCCTTTCAGCCTCTAAGGGAATCCTTTAATGTGCCACCTCCTCCTTCGGGGCATCTTCTACATCAGTGATCTCATGAAGCACCTAGCCATTGGTTCCCAGACTTCAATGCATGTAGAACTTGTAGATCATTGAATTTGTGGTGGATATCACCTCAGAGTTGCTAGTTGTTACTCAAAGTGAAGCCCAATAGAGGGCATTTCCTCCACCATTCTTCCAGACAAGGTACAGGTTAATGGGCTGAACCTGAAATAGTACAATAGGAGTAATCAGATTATCGTATCTAGATATAGCACCAAGTTCTAGGTATTTCTTCAAACTCTGTTAGAGGGCTATAATGGCTGGCTTTCTGGGTTATCATCTGTTAAGATAGGCTTATCATTACCTTCCACTCTTCTTGCATTCCTGTCTCTAGTGTTCATGCCTCTTTTATTCTAAGTATTCAAGGTTGAGTCATTGAGGTTCATTTATCCAACTACCTCATCTTATAGCTTTTGTTCCACTGAATGCTAATTCCAGCAAGAGTCATCTTACCAATGACTCTCATAGCTCCCTGATGTCCAAACACTTCTATAGCTCTAGATGGTTTTTACCACCTGTATGACTGAGCTGTACTTATTCTAAATACTCCAGTGCTTTTGCATCTTTTAGTTGCAACAGTTTTAGGCTATAACACCTGAGTCCTTTTTCAGCTGCAACATGCTTAAAAACTCCTATATGTCATGGAGAAATAGAGAACAGGATTATATATATATGTGTGTGTGTGTGTGCGTGTGTGTGTGTGTGTGTGTGTGTGTGTGTGTGTGTATCTGATCGTTTAAATTTGTCAGGGTAGCCCAATATGATGTATTCAGATAGAAAATTTTGGGAATAATTTGGGATAAGGATACATATTTCCCTGTTTCTTCTTTTTTAAAGATAATTTTTAATTGGGAACTTTAATATAAGAACATACTGTAATTTCATCATGTTCCCATCACATTGTCTTCTTAGCTTAGTCATCTGTTTCTGAGACTCATTTGTGAACCACCTTAACCAAATGAAAATAAAATGACATATTGCTTATAGTAGTTTCTCCTATATTTTACATTTTCCCATACTATCTTTTCAGTGATGTTATCCTTAATGGTATAGAAATGACCTTTCTACAGGTTGAGTAAACTGCCTTAATAATTGGTTTTCATTTAATTGGAAAAAGAAGGAGGAAGATATTACAATACTGGAATACAACTATAGTATTAACTACCAATTTTTATTGCTGTTTGCTTTTTTTTTTTTATATTGACAAACTTAACTTGCTGAGGGCTAAAAATTGATTTGTCCTGCCTCGTTTCCATTACAGTTAAAGTCATTATGTGAAACTACTGCAGCTTTTATAAAGGGGGAAATTGTGTCTATCTTCACAATTAACTAGGCAACTGGCATTTAAGCACTTCAGTGTACTGTGTCTTTATTGTACAGAATATAATTGCTAAAGTTGTGATATTCCGAAATGGCAAGTCCCTACCACGGAGTTAACCTTTTCTTCGCTCTGACAGCAAGAGTGGAGTGTGAATCCATTGCCCTCTGAAACCCAAGTATAACTCTTGACTCTTGTTTTAGTACCCCAGTTAACACATCTATTTAACATGGTATTATGGAATTCAAGTTATAAGAAAGATGCAGTCCCTCGCCATGAAGCCTCACTATTTAAGTGGAGAGACAAGATATATGAATAAAACAAAAGGTAAAGGTGATTGTTATGCATAAAAATTGAACATAAGGATTCTCTGCACACAAGGCAGAGAGAGTGAATAAGTGGATAAGGAAGGGAAAATTCTGAGAGAAATGTGGGTTGGAGCAGGGGAGAAGTTTTCTCAGAGGGAATGTGGCTCTATTTTGACCTGTGTCTCTATGTGACCTCTATTTGAAGTGCTTTCCAGAAAGGATGGGAACAGGAAATTCCAGATGGTTCACGAAAGTCCTGAGTAATGGGGCTCTACGGGACGACATGAAATTAGAAGGGTTGGGTGCTGAGGAGCCTTACCTAGAGCCGCAGCAGTCTCTGGGGTTGGAGACAGAAGGCAGGACTCAGAGGGTGGATTACCGCCGAGAGGGAGGGCTGTGTCTTCCCTGGAGCCAGTGAGGAAAAAGGAGCCTTGCGACAGCTTCTGATGGATTACTAAGCATCTTTTCCGAGAGATTTTGTTAGGCTGTGTTTCCCAGAAACCTAGTATAACGCGGATCTTTGGAAGAAAGTTCTCTCTCAACAAGAGAGAGCTTCAGGAGAAAGGAAAGGAGGCAGTACAGGGCAAGGTTAAAGAAAAGTTTTTCGCTAGATGCGCATTCGACTCATAGGGGGCGCTCTAGAGTACGACAAGCACCAGAGAGTTGCCCTGGCTTGAGAAAAGGCCGATTTGGTACCCTGGTATCCATTAATTTTTTACCAGCTGCATGCTGCCTCCAGGTGGGGCACTGGGTACAAACTACTAGGTGTTGCCAGGCAAGTGGCATCTGTCTGTTGGGTGCAATTCCCTGGAAATAGGCAGGTGTAGGAAATTGGCACAGTCCTCCCAGCAGCTGGGGGAGGAGGGGACACTTGCCCAGTGGGCTGGGCATCAAAGGATCTGCTCTACAGAGCCTATTATTGTCAACCAAACGAACTTTTCAGTCTTCCTTTTATTTAAAATTAAATTTATTTGTTTGTTTGTTTGTTTGTTTGTTTGTTTGTTTAAGAGAGAGACAGAGAGAGAGAGAATGGGCACAGCAGGGCTTCCAGCAGGTGCAAACGAACTCCAGATGCATGCACCACCTTGTGCATCTGGCTTAGGAGGGTTCTGGGGCATTGAACCTGTGCCCTTGGCTTTGTAGGCAAGTGTCCCAACCAGGAAGCCATCTTTCCAGCCTTAGTAGTGTTCCTTCTTATTTGATCACATACTCTCCCAAACCAAATATTACATATACTTAATTATAAAGTAGTGTAATACTCTTAAAATCTTTCCTCTGCCTCCTCCTCCAAAGAGGTAATGTTCTCATAACCTTTCATGCCGAAGCCATAACTTAAACTAAATATTAAGCACCAACAGAAGTTATGTGTGTTAAAGACAGAATTAAAGTGAAGGCAGAGGGGTGCTTAGGGATTAAGCTCTCTAATCAAAGTCATGAGTCATAACCCTGCTCATTAGTACTTGGGGCAGAAATTATTGTCTTATTGCCTGGAAAGAAAATTAGATGTTTTGCATGTAGGAAGACAGGTTCTTGTTCCTCTCAGTGATATGTGTGCAAAAGCAAACATACCTTAGAATTACCTAGAAAAGATTGCAAATGCCCCATTCATCTAGAAGTTTCATATTCTGAAGAGTCAGGGAGGATTTCTAGTGTACGTGGTTTAAATTTTGGCTGCACTTCAGAATCACCTGGGCAACAGAAACAAACAAAACACGACCCAGGCAGTTAAACAAAATATTGGGTTTGGAGAGGGGGTTGGTACAGGAATTGGCATATTTTAAAGACCCTAGAATCTGGTGGTACACGTCTGTAACCCTAACACTAAGGAGGCTGAGGCAAGAATCTCAGGAGTACAAGACCAGCCTGGGAAACATACTGAGCCTCTACAAAGCAAAAACACACAGAGACTGTAATATATATATCTGAGATCTACCCTGTGTCAGTTAGCTGTTGTATAGAGTAAAACAAAACAAACAACATTTAAATCTTGGTGAATTAAGCATGAGCATTTATGATTCCTTATGGGCCAGAGGTTCTAGCTGGATGGTACACTTCTAGTCCAGGTTGCACTTGCTCATACATCTGAGGTCAGTTATAGGTAAGATAGACAGTTCTGTTAACCTTAGCAATGTCCTTACTGCTAGTTACTCAGTGATCTAAGATGAAACATCTAGATGGTACCCCACATGGTCACACAGACCCCATCTTAGCTGAATATTCTTTATGTGGTAGACTGGCAGGGCTCCAAGAGTTACTATAGAAACTGACTCGAATCGTAGGCTAAGAACTGGCAGGCCTTCACTTTTGTTCTGTTGTTCACATCAAGTCAAAAGGCTAGCCTGAGACAGAGCTGTATAATTACTTTTCTGCACACTGCTTTGGGTAACTGATCTGGGGTTCCATGCACATACCCATAGAAACAGAGAAATGACTCAAAGAAACATATTAGTACTTATATTTTTTGACCGTGTTGTCCTAAAAGCTTAGCATCCCTCTGATGAAACCATATGACTTGAGCTCTAGGGAAACACATCTGGGCCTTAAAAGCCAGCCATTATTCTCCAACTAATCCAGCAGAGCTTTCAGATCTATGATAGCCCTCCTTCATCTTAATGTGGCTGAGAAAAAGATTCTCAAGGTCAATCTGTAGGTCATTTACAAGAACTGTTTTCAACAAATTTCCACCTTGGTTTGTTAAAACCAAACAGTGAGAACAGAAGTGTTTATTTCTTCTTGGCTGGGTTTTATCAAAAGGATGTCTGTAAAATCCTCTTGTTAATCTACCTACTCAAATGTTTCATTTAATCCTGCCCAGGGACATCAAGGGACATGTGGAAATGTACTACTGCTAATAATTGCTTCAACCTCAACAACTGAGGAGTGCAAGGTCTGCTCTGTCTCCTGGAGGCATTCCCAGGGACAAGTCATGTTATCTTATCTCTTAGAGGATTCTCAGAAGCAAAGAAAAGAGCAATGGTGTGCTATCTTCTGGATTTACCTTAACTACTGCCATCACTGGGCTTCTTCTTGCCCCATGTTTGGAGGCTATTCCACCTTACAACCTTGCCAAAAGAGCAGTTTCACAGTCCAGCTCCATGTAGCCATGCACTGCACACTGCGATATTAACCTCCTTAAAATATTGGCAATGATAGATTCTTTTAATGTTTGTCTTTCTGGTCTCTCAGCATTGAAAAATGCTTTGTTTCTGGCACAGTGTGTGCCTGTCCTCCCACAGGATGAAGCAAGTGCCTCTATGACAGATGGCCATATTGCAGTCCCTAAACGTCAGCAAACTGGAGGTTTATTAAGCCAGTGGGAAAACAATGTCCAGAAGCTTCCATGGAAAGCACCCTTTCTCTTATGCCAAATGAGTATTTTGAGGTCTAAACTGACTGACATCTGTGCATGGACATGGGGAAACTTCCTGTAGCCTGAGGCAGTGGTTCCCTAACTTCCTCTTGGATCTTTACAGCTAATTTTTATCATGGAGGAAAATATTAAAATTTTGTGCAGGACATGGGCTTGTAAGAGCCATTCTTGACTTATTTGTTATCACAAGTGCAGAATATTGTCTATGAGAGGTCAAAGGGAAGCTACCACTGTTGGAAAAAATGTCTACCCCTAGGTATTTGAGGAGATGTTGACCATGAAGACTGATTTTAAAAATATTTTATTCATTTATTTCATTAGTGGATTTTGTATTTATTTATTTATTTTAGAGAGAGGGGGAAGATAGAGGATGGACATGCCAGAGCCTTTAGCCACTGCAAACAAACTCTAGACACCTTGTGCCACCATGTGCATCTGGGGTATCAAACCTGAGTCCTGAAGCATCTCAGGCAAGCACCTTAATTGCTAAGCCATCTCTCCAGCCTAAGAATTATTTCTTAATGACACCTTGGTCTAGAGAGTGGCCAGCATTTTACTGCAGTCCAGTGGCTTTCCCACTTATGTGAAAGCCAGTAAATCTCTGCAAAGGCCTCCAGGACCTGGTCCCATCCTCTCCTCCTACTGTCCAGTAAGGTAGCTCCTTCTGGCCACACATCTCTTCCCAGTTGCTTTGATCATTTAGCACTATGACCACCTCAAACATACTGGCCTAAAATCATGAGAATTTATTTTGCTCACAACCCTATAACTTGACCAGGGGTGCTCCTCATTGCTCATATGACATCAGATGAGAAGACTTAACTTGGGATGGATGATCTACTTCCAAGACCACTTACTCTTATGGCTGCTGGGAATAAGTCAAAGCTTATATCTCTTCCCCACATGAGCCTTCACATGGGCTGGACTTCCTCTTGATGTTGTGGCTGGTTCCAAAGAGAAGCATCCCATGAAGTAGAAGGAATCCTATCTTTTGTGACCTAACCTGGAAGTCGCATCATGTTACTGTTGGTATATTTGTTATTCTCTACAAGTTTATCATCATAAAGATCTTGAGTATTTCTTCATAGGAGATGGAGATGGGAGATGGTCACAAGAGGGAGGACTCTTTGTAGCATATAAAATCTGTGAATTTTTTACCCTCATTAAACTAGGTATGTTCCCTGTCGAGGTAGGCCTTTGCTTTATCATTGTTGCCATGCTCTTCCGTTAGCCATGCAATTTCTTCCTTCATCTTCTTTACAGCTCCACTCACATATTTTCTTCTCTGCATTTGTGTTTTGGAAATGGTATAGGAAAACTTAAAATCCATCCCACTTCTCAACTCATTTTCTGTTTTGTGTGTTGTAATTCCATAGAACTATATGCTATGTACTTATCTTGGTTTTTATTGTTCTCTACATCCAATTGTAAACTTTCATGAAAATAAGAGTTTTGCCTGTTTTATATATTGCTTCTTACCCAAACCTAGAGAAGTGTCTGTTGTGCAGTGGGACTTAGTAAATATATGTTTAAGTCAATTACTGAACATCTGTTCCCAAAGGAAATGGCAGTTACTACTGGTCTGCATTTATTTTGACTCTTAGGTGCTGAGCACAATGCCAGGCATGTAAACACTCTAAGATTATTTAAGTAGTGAGTATTAAATGTAGTGGCTAAAGTAACTATTGATTTGGAAAAAAAAGATTAGTAGTGAGCCAGCAGTATTTTACTCAGTCACTTATTCATATTGTAACACCTTCCCCATCAGTACTGACCAAGGTAGACCTTAAATTTACTCCAACAGTGCCTCTGATTAGACTCAATAAGTTATAAAAACAGAAAGATGAAAATTATAGGCAATGCCCAGGAGACAGGATGTGACTTGGGCATTGAACCAGTAGGTGTCTGCTTGCTATTCCTTCTATTGTCTGTCACCTGAGGAGGTTGGCCTGAAAGCCAATGGAAAGGTAGCTTTCCTCAAGTCAGTATCAATCCTTACAACTTAAATAACAGGTGCCTTCAAAATGGTAAGAAAGCAGGAAGACATTACCACAATTATTAATGTGTAGTTGATTGGGTAATTTTGCTATCCTCAGGGAATGACCTTTCTTATTTCAGCATCATTCTTTAAACAGATAGTCACTGCTTTCTGCTTGTTAGCACATTTTTTCAGAGGTGTCTGCAATAAAGCGGTGACATTTCAAAATGGATTAATCAACTATGTTTTAAATTGGATATGTTCTTGAATTTTGTTTAAATGTTACTTGCTAAAGAATACCAGATGTATGGGCTGGTTTGCCCTGAACTCATTGTAAGTGAATAGTTCTGGAAGTTCATGAAGAAGCTAATTGGAGATGGGCTTAAAGGAAATTTCTCTGTATGTAGCACTTAACAAAGTACCCCCAACTGAAGAAAGGGCAAAATGCATACCCAAAAACTGTTTGAACCCAATAGACAGAGTTATAATACTGACCTAGGTGTGCATCTGAATCAACTGAGCACTCCGTCACCATCTTGCCTTCATATCAGAGAGGAGTCTGGAGAACTGTAGAAGTGCAAGCAAGGTAAACTTGTTCTCTGTGTTTGGGGGAGAACAGGCAAATGGGATTCCGTGACCCTGCCATATTTGCTGCCTCCTGTTACCAGAACAACGGGACTTGACATGCTTTAAGCTCCTTCTGAGACTAGAAGAAGTGATGAATATAAACTATTAATGTAATTTATTGACAGAAGCACTTGGAATATAAATGAAGCAACCAATGGCCCTTTTGATTAGCATTTATATCTTCTTTTATAGAGATCACAAAGAGTGGTGTTGTAATTGTCGACAGTTTTGATTGTAAAATATATGGGACTTTATGCTCTCTGGAAGAAAGCAGAAATGATTAATATTAATAATGTACAACTAAGTACACAACAGATATGAATAATATGTTTTGTATTTATGTAGCTGTCATTTTACCTCATTGGAAAACATCATATACTTTGCTGTTAGGAATGCAATAATAATAAGATACTACATTAACCTAAACTACATGAAAGAAGTTAATCCCTAAATCCTATTAACTTCTTTACTCAAATTTACCAAAAAGAAGCAAACAGCCATTTGACATCACTATTAAAATTAATATTTTCAAAACACTGAACCTGTTTAAAGACCTAAATCAAAATTAAAAATAATTTTGCCTAAGTGCAATTGGTCCCAAACTTATTGGAAGTAACCTGAAAGACTGTGAAGATCTAAAATAAATAAATAAATAACTAGGTAAATCAAAGTATGTTTATATCAAGGATGTGAGTATGTTTCTTATTTTTTTTCTGTATGCAGAATGCTGAGCAAAGCAACTGTGGGGTCTGTCAGCAAAAATACAGTTCTAATAAAAGACTGTACTGTTATGGGAAAAGCCTTTTCAAGAGAAAATGTACATATCTTAGATTATCTCTAGCATTTGGAAAATTGCAAAATGTTTTACCACCTCTATTTTCTATACCTTCTCTCCCCATGACTCTCTCTAATCTTGTCCATGTAGAACAGGGTAAAAGGAGAAAAGAGAAAAAGGATGGGTATTGTTTTCTGCTGAACTGAAGGTTTACCTTTAAATCAAAACAAAGCAAATCAGTAAGTTCAGTAAATGGCATATGTAGTGGGTCTTCATTCCAAAGCTATTTGGAATGCTTTAAAGAAAGGCATAATAGGTAAGTGTTTGTTTGGTTTTTTTAAAAGCAAAATGGGCAAGTATTTGTATAGGAATGTGAAAAATAAGACAAAAAGTTGACATACTCATTGTATACCAAAAAATATTTTCATTGGTTAGAGATGGAATGCATTTAAATTGATTTCACTTTTAGACCAAAAAAGAGGAAAACATGAACAACTGCAATGTTGTTTATATAACCTAAATGACTTTTTTTAAAAAGATAAATATATCTGTTTTATTTTCTGATATTCAAGGAAGCTTTTAATTTAAACTTTATGTATTTGTTGTTTGCTTTGTCTTCCTTACTCTGTTGGCTTCTAAAATAGTATTCTGATGAGAGAGTGAAAGAGAGAGAGAAACTGATTCTCCCATTCTATACCTTTACAGTTTTCTGTGGCTTGGTAAGCCCATCTCATATGGGAAGCTGTTATTACTCTATTGAATCATGTCTCTGATTTTATATACCTCATCTTTGGGGATGCACCCATTAGATTTTTGTTTATAAAGAAGTTATCCAAAGCTGGGCATGGTGGTGCATGCCTTTAATCCCAGCACTCAGGAGGCAGAGGTAGTAGGAGGATTGCCGTGAATTCAAGGCCATCCTGAGACCTGGGCTAGAGCAAGAGCCTACCTCAAAAAATAAAATAAAATAAAATAAAATTAAATAAAATAAAATAAATAAATAAATAAAAAATAAATAAATAAACAAAACAAAACAAAACAAAAAAAGCTGGAGAGATGTCTTAGCAGTTAAGGCATTTGCCTGCAAAGCCAAAGAATCCTAGTTCGATTCTTCAGGACCCATATAAGCCAGATGCACAAGAGGACACAGTTCTAATAAAAGAATTTGTTTGCAGTGGCTAGAGGCCCTGGAGTACCCATTCTCTCTCACTCTCTCATTCTCTACCACTTTCCCTCTCAAATAAATAAAATATACTTACAAGAAGGAGGAGGAAGAGGAGAAGGAGGAGGAGGAGGAGGAGGAGGAGGAGGAGGAGGAGGAGGAGGAGGAGGAGGAGGAGGAGGAGGAGGAGGAGGAGGAGGAGGAGGAGGAGGAGGAGGAGGGGGAGGAGGAGGAGGGGGAGGAGGAGGAGGAGGAGGAGGAGGAGACATCCCTAAAGGTAATAGCATAAACCAACAATCGTCACTGGCTTGGAATTTTGTTGGTTGCCTGTTGGTGCTGGACTGTTCTCCAGCCAGTTTATTTTACTCTATCCTGTGGCTGCTGGCCCACAGCTCAGCTCAGGATGAGTGGGCTGAGTGGACCTCACTCACAGGTTCAGAGGTTAGCACACAAAAGGCTGCAGTGTCTTTGTTTCTCTGCACTTGCCCTCTCCAACAGGATAGCTGAACTCCTTTAAATATCCCCAGTTTCCAAGTATGCACAAAAATAGAAAGCTTGAAGAATTTTTGGAGGCAATTAAGAGGGTGTCTTCTCGCTTTTCCCAGAACCATTTTTGCTTATGTCCCATTGACAAAAGCAAAGAACACGTCCAAACTCAGATTCAAAAGCTGGAGGAAAAGATAACATTACAGACAGCTCACAAAGCAGTTACAGTATTTTCTTACCTTTTCTTTTCTTATTTTTCCCTTTCCTTTTTGCTTTTCTTATCTTTCTTTTCATTCTACTACAAATTCAACTTTACTCTGGAGGGAAGGGACCAGCTTTTCCTTGTGCACACAGTAACTAAAGGAACAGAACTGTAGCTGCTGCTTCTTGCAAAACACCCAGTGTCCTGTATGGAGGTCAACTATAGGGACTGTGAGATGCTCCTTCAGAAAAAGAGATCCATCTGTCTAGATGATGAGTCAGGAATGAGAAACTACATGACCTAGGAGGTGCAGAGAGAGTAGGAGAAGGTAAAAATGAGATGAGGCAGCTAGAAATTGCGTCTGTGAGTATGCGACTATGTATGCAATGGCAGAGGTGAATTAACTTGTATTGAAGAATATTATTGAATGATTATGAATAGACTTTCATAAATTGAATTATTTATTTATTCATGTGTTTTTCAATCACAAGACATTTTTACCTCTCTCAGAACCTATGAAGGTACTCTCTCTTATTACTGGCATTCCCCTGGCAGTATCACAAATGGTCTTCTGTTACAATCTTCTCAGCTATCATGTGGCATCTGCCATTTCACTTATTTCAGTTCTCTGCAGGGATGTCAGCTGCTGAGGTCACTCATGCTGGTAAATGCCCTTTGAAGATGCTGGGATACTAGGAGCTGATGCCGGCTTTGTCTCCCAGCAGAGTTGAAAGTGCTAGCTTCCACATTAATGGATATATAGGTCTGCACTGTGTTCTTTCTGCCTTACAAAAATTTTCTTATGATAGCCATCCACTAGTCTTATTGGCTCTTATATTTATTTTCTTGAACCAATTGTAGAGTTCTCTTGTAGCAGTTTGTGGTTATTTCACATCTAAATAAAGCCTAGAATGCCCTACTGTAATAGATCCTTCACACACAATTTATATTATTTCCTCATGTTCACAAAATGTTCTATAACAAAGAATTCCCAAGCTGAGTGGTTATGGCTCACATGTCTATCTGTGGTCAGCTATGGGTATTCAGGTGGTTTTCTTATTTGGCTGTGTTCTCTGAAATGTCTAGATGACATGGCTTGAGAGGTATGGCTCTTCTTCATGTCTCTTCCTCCAGTTAAATAGCTTGAGCTTTCTCATACTCATGCCATGGGGGGGGAGAGAGAGAGAGAGAGAGAGAGAGAGAGAGAATGTTTGAGGTCTCTTTAGACTTACGTTTGGAATCCCCACAATGTAAGTTCTACTGTTTGAAGAAAGTCACAAGGCTAGCCAGGTATCAAAAAATGGGGAAATAGACTTTGTCCATAAGGAAAACTGTAAAGTCATATCACACAGTACATGGATGTAGGTAAGGAGAGATGATTGAAGCTATATGCACAGTCAGTCTATAATACACCTGAACTCTTCTGGGACCAGTGGCAAGCACATTTTTGTAACCCAGGCAACTCTAAATGCATTGTGATTCTTCTAAAAAGGTGGAATATATATTGGCTAGGAGTTGAGATAGGGGAGGTTGGTGTAACCAGGGAGATGTTGTTTGTTTTAATGAATGTGATAAATCAAGAAGGCTTGGGACAGGGACAGCAAATAGGCTGCATAGCGTGTGACTGATTCATAGTAAATGCCCAGATTGAGGTGGTAAAGAAAGCTATGTGGCCTCTTTCCTGGATGAGCTGAGCACAGGGCCTAGATGGATTGGCCATGTCCACCACACTCACAGAAAGGATGAGTGATGGCACAGTGACCATCTTTGCCATCCCTGTATTGTCAAGGGTAGTAGCAGTGAGGTCAGGGAATATTGCGAGGTAATTAAGAGGTAGAATTAAGAAAAATACTAGAAATAAGGACATTCCACAACAAAAGCAGGCTAAAGGAATATTTGAAAATAAAACCAGCTCTACAGAAAATACTTGAAGGAATCCTCCATGCTGAAGAGAAAGAAAAGCACACATAAAAGGAACCTGGAAAAAAAACAAACAATACTCAAATACTAGTTAACACAAGAGAGCAAAGTAAAACTGGAAGAACTATAAAAAAATTGGCAAAAATAAATACACACTTTTCAATAATATCACTTAATATCAATGGCCTCAATGCTCCAACCAAAAGACATAGGTTTTCAAACTGGGTTAAAAAGCAGGATCCTTCAATTTGTTGCCTCCAAGAAACCTACCTTTCCACAAAGGATGGACAGTATCTTAGGATAAAAGGTTGGAAAATGGTGTTTCAAGCAAATGGACCTAGAAAACAAGAAGTGATTGCTATCCTAATATCTGACAAGGTAGACTTCAGTGCAACATTAGTTAAGAAAGATAAGGAATGTCACGTTATACTGGCTAAAGGCACACTCCAACGGGAGGACCTTACAATCCTAAACATATATGGACCTAACATGGGGCTCCCAAGTTCATCAAACAAACACTATTAGAACTAAGGTCAAAGATAACACCAAACACAGTGGTAGTGGGTGACTTCACCAACCCACTCTCATCAAGTGACAGGTCATACCAGGAAAAAAATGAACCAAGAGGCATCATAGAAGGAATGGACCTAACAGATATATATAGGACATTTCATCCAAATGCTGCAGAATATACATTATTTTCAGCAGCACATGGATCATTCTTTAAAATAGACCATATATTAGGACACAAAGCAAATATTAACAAACATAGGAAAATTGAAATAATTCTTTGCATTCTATCTAACCACAATGGAATCAAATTACAAATCAATAGCAAGAAAAGCTATAGAACATACACAAAATCATGGAAACTAAACAACACACTACTAAATGATGAATGGGTCAATGAAGAAATCAAGAGGGAAATCAAAATATTTATAGAAACAAATGATAATGAGAACACAACATACCA
The DNA here is from genome assembly GCF_020740685.1 of Jaculus jaculus. Classification (NCBI taxonomy): domain Eukaryota; kingdom Metazoa; phylum Chordata; class Mammalia; order Rodentia; family Dipodidae; genus Jaculus; species Jaculus jaculus. The sequence goes on from NC_059109.1 coordinate 93,096,727, forward strand.
AAATCTCTGGGACACAATGAAGGCAGTCCTAAGAGGTAAATTTATAGCTTTAAGTGCCTATATTAAGAAATTAGAAAGGTCACAAGTAAACGACCTTATCCTTCACCTTAAAGCCTTGGAAAAAGAAGAACAAGGCAAACCAAAAATCAGTAGATGAGAAGAAATAATAAATATTAGGGCAGAAATTAATGAAATACAAACAAACAAACAAAAAACAATCCAAAGAATCAATGAAACAGAGTTGGTTCTTTGAAAGGATAAACAAGATTGATAAACCCTTAACAAATCTGACCAGAAGAAAGAGAGAAGAGATACAAATTAATAAAATTAGAGATGAAAAAGGGAACATGACAACAGATACCACAGAAATTCAAAAATCATAGGGACATACTATAAAAGCATATATTCCACTAAGTAGGAAAATCTGAGAGAAATGGATGATTCCCTTGATTTATATGACCTACGTGAATTAAACCAAGATGAGAATAATCACTTGAATAGACCTATAACAAACATGGAGATACAAGCAGTTATAAAAAATCTCCCAAGTAAAAATGTCCAGGCCCAGATGGATTCATTGCTGAGTTTTACCAGACCATCAGGGAAGAATTAACAACATTGCTTCTTAAGCTTTTCCATAAAATAGAAAAAAAAAAAAAAAAAAGGAATCCTACCAAACTCTTTTTATGAAGCAAGCGTCATCCTGATACCAAAACCAGGAAAAGATAGAACAAAAAAAGGAAAATTACAGACCAATCTCCCTCAGGAGCATGCATGCAAAAATCCTCAACAAAATATTGGCAAACATAGTAGAAGAATATATCAGGAAGATCATTCACCCTAACCAAGTAGGCTTTATGCCAGAGATGCAGGGATGGTTCAACATATACAAATCGATAAATGTAAGACATTATATAAATAGACTGAAGGACAAAAATCACATGATCATCTCATTAGACACAGAGAAAGCATTGGACAATATCCAACACCCTTTCATGATAAAAGTCCTACAGAGACCAGGAATAGAAGGACCATATCTCAATATAATAAAGGCTATTTATGACAAGCCTACAGCCAACATATTACTAAATGGGGAAAAACTGGAAGCTTTTCCACTAAATTGAGGAACAAGACAAGGGTGTCCACTGTCCCCATTTTTATTTAATATAGTACTGGAAGTCATAGCCATGGCAATAAGGCATGACACACACATAAAAAGGAATACAAATTGGAAAGGAAGAGATCAAGTTGTCATTATTTGCAGATGGCATGATTCTATATATAAAGGACCCTAATGACTCTACCACCAAACTGTTAGAACTGGTAAACACCTACAGCCATGTAGCAGGATACAAAATAAATACACAGAAATCAGTAGCCTTCATATATGCTAACAACAAACACACAGAGGATGAAATCAGAGAATCACTCCCATTCACAATTGCATCAAAGAAAATAAAGTACCTTGGAATAAACCGAATTTAGGAAGTTAAGGATCTCTACAATGAAACCTATAAAACTCTCAAGTGAGAAATTACAGAAGACACTAGGAAATGGAAAAACATCCCTTGTTTCTGGATTGGAAGAATCAATATTGTGAAAATGGCAATCTTACCCAAAGCAATCTACACATTTAATGGAATCCTCATCAAAATTCCAATGGCATTCTTCACGGAAATAGAAAAAAAATCCAAAAATTCATTTGGAATCACAAAAAACCTCAAATATCTAAAATAATACTGAGCAACAAAAAGCAGGCTGGTGGTATCACAATACCTGTTTTTAACCTATACTACAGAACCATAGAAACAAAAACAGTGTGGTATTGACACAAAAACAGACATGTAGATCAATGGAACAGAATAGAGGACCCAGATGTAAGTCCAGGTAGCTAGTAGCTATAGCCACCTGATATTCGATAAAAATGCCAAAAATATTCAATGGAGAAAAGACAGCCTCTTCAGCAAATGGAGGTGGGAAAACTGAATATGTTGCTGTAGAAGGATGAAACTAGATTCTTCTCTCTCTTCATGCATAAGAATTAAGTCCAAATGGATTCAAGACCTTAACATCAGACCTGAAACTCTGAAACAGCTAGAAGAAAAAGTTGGGGAAACCCTTCAACATATTGGTCTTTGCAAAGACTTTCTGAATATGACCCCATTTGCTCAGGCAATAAAACCACAGATAAACCACTGGGACCTCATGAAATTACAAAGATTTTGTACTGCAAAGGACACTATGAATAAAGCAAAGAGGCAAGCTACAGAATGGGAATAAATCCTGGCTAGCTATATATATCATAGAGGATTAGTATCTAGGATATACAAAGAACTCAAAAAATTAAATAAGAAGAACTCAAACAAGCCAATTAAAAAAATGGGTTATTGAGCTAAGTTGAAAGTTCTCAAAAGAAGAAATATGGATGGCATATAAGCATCTAAAAAAAGTTCTACATCCCTAGTCATCAGGGAAATGCTGATTGAAACTACGTTGAGATTCCATTTCACTCCTGTCAGATTGGCCACCATCATGAAAACAAATGATCATAAATGCTGGAGGGGATGTGGAAAAGAGGAACCATTATACACTGTTGGGAATGTAATCTGGTCCAGCCATTGTGGAAATCAGTGTGGAAGTTCCTAAGGCAGATAAAAATTGATCTACCATATGACTGAGCTATAGCACTCATAGGCATATGTCCTAAGGACTCATTTTATTCCCTTAGAAATACTTGCGCAACCATGTTCATTGCCACTCAGTTCACAATAGCTGGGAAATGGAACCAACCTATATGTCTCTCAAATAATGAGTGGATAATGACCATATGGCACATTTATACAATGGATTTCTAACCAGTGATGAAGAAAAACTAAATTATGAAACTTGCAGAAAAATGGATGGATCTGGAAAGGATTATACTAAGTGAGGTAACCCATGCCCAGAAACCCCAGGGTCCCAGGTTCTCTATCATATATGGATCCTAGCTACAGATGATTGGGCTTCTGTGTGAGAAGGAAAAAAATCTCAGTAGCAGAGGCCAGTTAGCTAAAAATGAGATATAAAGGGAAGAGAAAGGAAGGGAGCAGAATACTTAATAGGATGGTATTATATATATGTAAGTAGAAGAATAGACTAACGGGGGTAAAAAGGCCTAAAGTGAGGTCACGGGAAGAGACTGAGTAAAGAAAAAGTGGAGGGAGGGCTAATCAAAATCTCAGAGGATATAAATAAATCATGTGGAATCCTCCATTTTTGGACAATGGAACACTCAGGAGATGGAGATTGTTGCTAGAAAATTTTCAGTGCTAGGGATGGTATACCTTCCAGTGAGTTGTTGGACAGGGAGGTGCCTGATGTCCCCCAAAACATTATAGGCCATTGCCGAGGCCCTTGGTTTCCCACCAGGAATAGATGATAAGACCCTATTGCTGAAGACTCCACATACTTGGGCTGCAAGGCCACTGAGAAGTCCTGCTGGAACTGAGCTGATAACCTCCTCCATGTAGACCAGCTGACATATACCTGGAAGAAGCCATTCTACAGGCAGTTCAATGGGAGAAAGAGATATCACCAGTGAAGATACTCAACAGTGGACACTGCAAGCCTTATATTTGGCTAGCTAGGCCAAATGAGCCAACAGGTGTAATAGTGGCACATCTATCATGGTGGAAACCAACTGCCCTCCAATTGGACTGGAGGCCTGCTCCAAGGTGGGGAATACATTCCTGATACTGAAAAGTTAAAACAGGGGAAGTCATGAGCCCTAGGGGTGTAATGTCGGCTGATATCTGGATATATGTATATACTATGCTTATCAAACTGCCCAATAAGCACTTCTCTTAATATTCATACCCTTATATTAATGCTACTCTCAGTTTGGGTAGAGAATCTTCTAATTTCAGATGACAGTGACCCTGGAATAACTCAGAAGGCATCATGGTGCTATAAAGAAGTGACTGGGGTATTGAGTAATATCTCTATCACACCTTCCAAGGCTCAGGGTCTAATGCGGAATAGGTGGCAGAAAGAATGCAAGAGCCAAAGGAAGGGTAGGACTCCTTACAACGTGCTCTCTCCAGGCATAAAATGGCCTGGATATTCATGACCTCACAGTGCCTGAAACTACTTACACAAGACCATCATAAGAAGAAAAGATCATGACATCAAAATAAAAGTGAAAATGATTGAGATGGGGAGGGGATATGATGGAGAATGGAATTTCAAAGGGAGAAGTGGAGAGAGGGAGGGTATTACCATGGTATATTTTTTATAATCATGGAAGATATTAATAAAAATTGAGAAAAAGTAAAATCTAATATAAAAAAATTACTAGTGGACAAATATAAATAAAGTCAAATTATGAAAGTAGGAGAATATTGAATTTTGTATTTGGGTATTAGGTAAACAATTATATTATTTCTTAGATCATATTATTTAAGGAATAAGTATGAATGTTATATAGAACTTTATTCTATCATATTTTATAAGGGGGGCTCATTTTTTCTATTATCCAGTGGTGTATAATAGACTATTACAAAGCTCAGAGGCTTTGAACAATTATCTCATGAGTTGATTTGATTGGGTCAAATGACCATATGCTTGGTGCAACATTATACTAGCCATCCTTTACTCATGGGCCTATGTACCAAGACCAGCTCCAAACTGAAGGTAGTGTAAATCCTATATATATATACTGATTATTACTAATACACATACACACACACACACATATGTGCACATATATATATATATGTATATATATATATATTAGGGATATATGGATAGATAGATAGATATGTAGATATACTTCTATCTGTGCTAAAGTTTATATACATATGTGTGTGTGTGTGTGTGTGTGTGTGTGTGTGTGTGTGTGTATTTGGAGAGAGAGAGAGAGAGAGATCTGTGGTAAAGTTTAACCTGCAAATTTTGCACACTAGTAGATGCGTTTTTCATAGACTGTTTAATCTTCTATAACTATCAGAAAATTTAATTTATTAAATTGAGTAACTTGTCTTTAAAATAAGTACTCTAAGACTTCTTGGATATCAGACTTTCCAGTATCACTGTTTTTGTGTCTTAGGGCAATTACTAAATAAAATAAAGGTTACTTCAATATCAATCATAATAATGCTCTGTGGTCAGTGGTCTGATAACCTACATGGCTATTAAATGATGAATAGATAGCAGAGAACACATCCTAGATATGTTGGGCAAATAAGAGTGATAGCAATATGAGGAATGGTATGAGATTTCATCATGCAACTAGAGTGGTGTGTCATTGAAAACTTTTAAATTATTTATTGAGTTTTCCATTTAGTATTTTGACTAGAGGTGGTAGCAGATAGGGGAACATTAATACATTGTGGATATTGTTATGAAGGTTTCCTTGATAAGGTTTGTATTTCATCTGGTAGATGAGTAATGCAGAGGGCACTGCTCAATGTGTGAGGGCCTCATCCAATCAGTGAAGGCCTACATAGAACAGAAAATGTCCACTGTCCAATGAGCAAGAGGGATGTTTCCTGGTAGATAGGCTTCAAGCTGGGATATTGGCTTTTTCTTATCTTTAATTTGAGTTTCCAACTTTATTCTTCCTTGGTTGCAGGCCTGCCAACTTTAGGCTATAACTTCCACTACCAGTTTTCCTGGTTCTTAGAACTCTGCACCATAACATCAATTCTGCTACTTCTGAGGCCATCACTCAGATTAGAACTATGCCATTGGCTCTCCTGGGTCTCCAGTTCTCAAACTCCTCCTACAGATCTTGGTAATTCCTAGTCCCTGTGAGCCAATTCCACATAATATTTTCCTTCTGCTATATACTTCCATGGATCCTATTCTCTGGAGAACGTTGACACAGAAGCTTAACTATCACTCTGCTTCTCAGAGTTCTGTAGAGCAGACATTAGGGCAGGATGGTGTAGGAGATTTTGGGTCATCTGAGGCCATAGGGTTTCCACAACCACATTATAGCTTCACTGCACAGAAACCTATTCTTTACAATTTGGTTGCTGTCCACAGGAATCAGCATTCCAAGAGTGAAATCACTTTTGATAATGTCTAAGTGCTAAAGCAAGCCTCATGGCCAAGGACAGAGTCATTGTGGAAGGATGTCACCCTCAAGCATGGATGAGTAGAAGCAGAGTGCATTTAGGCCACTCAAATGAAAATTGCCACTATGCAAATTTTAATAAGTTCCATTCTGGCCATATCAACTGGAATGTGCTGATGTGGGTGAAATTGGAAAAGGTAGATGACAACATGTTTCTGGAAGAATGTTTAAGCAGGTTAGATATTTACAAATTATGAATATAGAGGCAGATGATAATGGAAGCATTTAGGTAACAGAACCTGGTGGGAAGCAGTGACTATATCCCAGTTAGTAAGGAACACCACAGTGTTTTCACAGTGGGTCTGAGAATTAGCCTCTCCAGATAGGCAGTAGCCAAAGTTATGGGTAACATGGTTACTATTCAAGTAGAGAGTTGGGCTATATTGTATGATTATAACAGTATTTAACCACTTTTGGCCTTTGGAAAATGTAACTTTATGTACTTCAATCTAATCCATAGTGAAATTGGTCTAAGATGTACATCAAAATGTAGCTGACAAACAGAGGAATGAAAGGAGCCCCTAAAGGAAAATGCAAGGAGTAACTCAGTGTAACTTAAAGGAAGCCCCCAATCCCCTGCCTCCTAGACAGGGAGGAGTTGAGAGTATAAGGAAAGAACTGACTGTGCCTTTTATAGTTGGCATTGACACAGCTATTGGTGACCTTGATGAGTTAGATGGTGAGGGTTGAAGATGACTTTCAGATTCCTACAAGGTACCTGGGATATTTTTTTTAACCAAGAGAAAACTAAGTAAGATGAGCCCTCCAGCTTCACTTACTTTTACATCCTTGCTTTTAATTGATATTAAACAATGACCAATTTTGGAGCAATACATCATTAGTGTCCCACTAGCTTTGTTATAGATAGTATATCTGACATGACCATTATGCCATTAATGGCAGATTAGTTTACTTCTCAGGGAACTTGAGAGCCAATTTTGTCAAAGACACCTTCTCTTCACTTGGGTCCACTGTCTGATGGAAATCAGGTGGTGAAAATGCTTTACATCTCTACCTGTGTACTCCATTTCCTTTATCACCTTAATATTTGAGTCAGATTTTTAAAAATTCTGTACATACACATGCTCGTCATTTAGAGAATGCTTACCCAGAACTGTTAGTATAAAGCTGTTATATATTAAAAAATAAATATTTTCTAATTTGCCCATCTTTTTGTAAACTTATGATGCCAAGACAAGAGTTATTAATTATTTCTGTGATGAGCAGAAGCATAATGACTTTGTGATTATATGTATACCAATTACCAAACTTTATAATATCCTATCCCAAGCCACCAGAGTGATATCTATTAGCCTATAGTCATCCCTTCTTTACTAACCTAAGCACTCCTTCTCTCCCCCTTGTCTGAAGTTAAAGAGCACTTGAAAATTGTGCTAAGATGCTCTTTTGCATTTCAGTTTTTCTAGCTTACTAATTGTGATGGTTTATATTGATTGTCATCTTGAAAGGATTTTGATTCACCTAGAAAACTAGCCTCCAGGCATGACTGGGAGGGATAACTGAGATGGGAAGACTTACCGTTAGGTGGACAGTATCATTCATGGGCTGGAGTGTTCATATCTATAAAAAGAAGTGAGGGGTAAGTACCATCTCAGAGTCTTGATTGTAGACACAATGTGATCATATTCCTTCCCTGCCACAATGATTACAACTTTGAATTGTAAAACAAAATAGATCCTTCTCCCCTTAAGCTACTTTTGTGCCAGCAATAAGAAAGGTATCTAATGTACCAACTAAATATTTTTATTGTGCTGATAATTTGTCCTTTATTTAGTGGGCTCCTGCTGAGTTAACAGATTGGGTTTGCCCACAAAGTGAGAACTTGAAAGTGATGATTTGAGAATTATATTTTTTCAAGATTTGCTTGACATTTGTGGAAGAAAGAGGAGTTGATTGGTTAGTTTGGATAGGGGGACATTATACTTTTTAAGAGAAAAAAAGAATTCTCCAGTCTTTTGGGATAAATTAAAGTTAGTATTCAAAGAACCTTCAATTTGATATAAAATACTACGCTAAAAATGTGAAACTGGGTGATCAACAGAAAGTCTTAGGCCACAGATAAAACGCCACCCAACATGTACATATTACCCTCAGCACCAATGTCTCTGCTTGACCTCAGTTACTTCTAGAGACTTTCATCCAGGGCAGTGGTTCTCAACCATAGCTGCATATTTGATTTTCTTAGCTACTGAAAAAGTAGTGCTAGCTGTTCTGGGTTGGTGTTATGGTTCACTTATGTCTCTCCAATAGGACAGGCAGTTCTTAGAGAAGAAATACAAATTGTAAATAGACACTTGATAAAATGTTCATCATCCATAATCATCAGGGAAATTCAAATTAAAAGAACCATGAGATTCCACCTCACCCCAGTAAGGACTGCAAGCATTGAAACATCAAATGAAAACAAATGCTGGAGAGGATATGTAGAAATAGGAACCCACATTCACTGTTGATGGGAATGTAAGATGGTATAACCACTTTGGAAAGCAAGATGAAGACTCCTATAAAGGATGACTATAGAGTTACCAACAGACCCAGTTATTCCATTATTGAGCATTGATTCTAAAAGCTTCATGCCTCAGTTAAGAGAGATTTGCTCTTCCATGTTTATAGCTGCTCAATTTGTAATAGCTAAGAGTTAGAATCAACCCAGATGCCCATAATTAGATGAATGGATAACCAAGATGTGGTATATCTACATGATGGAATTCTACACAGCAGTAAGGAAAAATGACACAATGAAATTTGAAGAAAAATGGTTGAACCTGAAACAGATCATTCTTAGTGAACTCACCCAATCACAGAAAGATAATTGTCATACAGTCTCATCATCTATGGCTTCTCACCTGAATCTACTTGAGGTGGTAACATTCCTAATAAGCATCTTGAAGACCAGACAATAGGGTGGGTGGGCTGGGAGGGGAGCAAAGGGGTGGGGGACACAAAACTGGACCCAACTGGCAATGGTACCATAAAATTCTACATCCTAAAAGTCAGACTAAATAGTTGAACCTTCACCAGGCCCTTAGAGGGAACACCTGATTCATAAGGCCCTGGAGAGAGTATGAATAAATTCTAACTCCTTGTCCCTGTAACTGTGACCTTAATTTGAAATAACATCATTATCAGGGTTTTAAATTAACACAAGTTCATTTTACAGGCTCTAATCCAGTAAAACCAGTGCTCTTATGGGAGGCGATATTTGATCCCAGAGTCAGATAAGCCCAGAGGGACAACTGTGTGGGGAGACTGGGAAAACTTTACCCAGGTAATTTTGATATGTTACTGGCATTGATTTTCATTGAAGCCTTTACTATTAAGTGCAAGAGTCATACTGTTGCTATCACCTAAGTAGAACATAATGTTCGAATCAATGTAGATGTCAAGCAGAATTAATTCTCACAAGATAATATTTAAAATGTAAGACCCTGCTGAGTGATTTTTAATTCTTCGTTATATATTTCTCCCTAACTCAGGTATCTTCATCAGAGGGGAGATTCTGCTGCCTGGGTGTTCATTTTTAGCATGACTTCTCACCTTGAGGGATGAGATTCTGGGCTTCCATTTCATGTGTGCTCTTCATGCTGTATCCTCTCTTTCAGAGCCTAAAGGCACTATCATGCACCTCTCCCTGGTGCACTTTATCCTGTTCATTTATTATCTGGTGTTTCTCCAATTATCAAAGTTACTTACAATTCCCTTCCTATAGCCAAACATTGTAATTTATATTGCTCAAGGAGAGTCCTTGGGACAATTGAATTAAGAATTATATGAAGTCCGGGAGGAATCAATTTGGGGATGATCAGATAATGGAAGGTTTATTATATTATGTACTGCATTAAAGTGTAAAGATGCATAAAAGCTAGATAGACAAAGCATGAATTACTAAGAGTTTTTAAGTGAGACTGGAAATCAGTCCTTTCTTGGGCACAGTGTAAAATATATAATCTGGTCACTGTCAAGAACATATGATCCAAAAACCAGCAGCATATGCATATGCAATATGTCTGGTAGCTCAAATAAAATTCCCTGATTCACCCCATATCTACTATGATGGTTAATCCCTTGACAGAATCTAGCATCATTATGGAAATAAATCTCTGGTCATGTCTGTGAGGGACTTGATAGATTAAATTAGTTGAGGTGGGTAGACTCACCCTAACTGTGGGCAGGGTCCTGAACTGTATAGAAGTAAAATCAGGCTGTGGATATGGCTTTGGGGTTAAGGTGCTTGCCTGCAAATCCAGAGGACCTGATTTAATTTCCCAGTACCCATTTAAGCCAGATGCTGAAAGTGATGCTTGTGTCTAGAGTTCATATTTAGTGGCTGAAAGTCCCGGTGTGCCTATTCTCTTTCTCTCTTTTGCTCTCTCTAAAATAAATAAAAATTTGTGTGTGTGTGTGTGTGTGCGCGCGCGCGCGCGTGAAATCACTGTCTGAGCAGTAGCATTCAGAGGTTTCTGCTTTTTCCTTATGTTAAATGTGAGCAGTTTCCTCAGACTGTACCAGGCCTTCCTCACCAGGAACCTGGAATCAGTAACCTGGAATTGTAAATTACTATAAACTGTTCCTCTCAACAAATTAAACTGATTCACTTACTATTATGTATTAAATTCATGTTTTAAATGTACTTGAGAATGCAACAGTATTTAGATAAAGAATTTCAAGAGTAAATGAAGTCTTTAGGGGAGTTCTAATTCAAAATGCTGGTGTCCTTCTAAGAAGGGAAGATGTGGCCACAGGTAAGCACATAAGCACATAGGAAAGGCTACGTGAAGCCAGGAGAAGATGATGGTTTTCTAGGTCTGAGTTGAGGCAAAAAAAAAAAACAAAAAAAAAACCAGTAACAACATCTGTAATACCAATAACTTTCCAGGTGATGCTGCAGCTGCCCATTTCCAGATCACACCCAAGTCTTCCAGGTGACAGAGCATTAACCTCATCTGGTAATTATTAGAAAATGATAGTAAAGGCCCCACCCCAGGCTCCCTAAATTAGAGAATGGGGGTTGGGGTCAGCAAGGTGGTTCTGAAGCTTACTATGTAGGACTAGTTGCTAATGGCTCAACCTAACTGGACAATGAGACCATGAGTAGTTTGCATATCTTATGCTGATTATTACAATGTTTTCTCAAAAACACCTTCTCACCTCATGTACTGACATAGTTATTTGTAATTGGGAGATAGTGGTGGGAGGATCAGGAGCTTGAGGTCATCCTCATCTACATAGTAAGTTCAAGGTTAGCCTGAGCTATATGAGATCTTGTCATAGAAAATGAAAACCAGAAATCAGGAATGGAGAGATGACATGGTGGTTAAAGCACTTGCCTGCAAAATCTAATTACCCTGTGTTGGTTTCCCAGTGCCCACATGGAGTTGGATTCATGAGGTGGCACATGCATCTTGAATTCATCTGTAGTGCCTAGAAGCCCCCTGGCATACCCATTCTTTCCCTCCCGTTCTCTTTGCCTCTCTCTCTCCTTGCAAATAAAACAAAAAGCAAACCAAATACTTCCTATTAGGAAATATTTCCAGAGGGTAGGGATATAGTTTAGTGGCACAGCACTTGACTAGCTTGCACAAGGCCCTAGGTTTAATCCCCAGTAGAGGAGGAAGAGGAGGAGAGGAGCTGATACCAGGAAATTACTCTTGGGCGATACCTAAAGCAGTATTTTTGTTTGTTTGTTTGTTTTCAAGGTAGGATTTCTCAGTCTAGCCCAGGCTGACCTGGAATTCACTCTGTAGTCCCAGATGGGCCTCAAACTCATGGTGATGCTCCTACCTCTTCCTCCTGAATGCTGGAATTAAAGGTGTACACCTCCACCCCAGCAAAGACAGTACTTTTGAGATTTAGAGGTGCAACAGAATCATGTCATTCATGCACCTGACCCCAAATGTTGGTTCACTTGGTGTAAGGTAAGGTCTTAGAACTTTTATTTTTTGCCAAATTCCCAGGTGATACTTGGGCTGTTAGTTTAGAGACCATATTTTGCTAACCACTGAGCTAAGGGATTATAGAATATCATGGTGTAGATTGGACTTGTAGATTTCCTAGATCAGGCAAACACTACTGTTTGGCCAAAAAACCACCTGCTCATGCCTCATATTTCTCTTGTCTCCAATAGAAAATTACAGATGGTGAATGCTCACCTTTGCAGACTGTTCAATCCAGGAGCAAGAATGTGACAACATAGTATAATTTCAATCAGTGAGATGGAAACAGAAATCTGCAAAGAGCTGAGAGAAGGTTTTAGGATGGCTTGTTCTCTATTCAAACACTGTATTTTCCCCATCCCTGGAACAAAAGCACCCTCCTCAGGACCTTAGACATGGATACGTATAGTCAAGATATCAACAAAATTAAGATAGCAAGTAACAAGTTAGGAACAGTGAACCAATACCAAGTACCTTCTACTTTATGTGGGAAAGAAATCTTTCTTATTTGAGCCATAGTAACCTGGGTTTTCTGCCACTTACAGCTAAAATCATTCCTAACTGGTGGAGGTGGGGTGATGAGCTAGGGAGATGGCTCACTCAGTAAAGTGCATACCATGCAAGCACGCCGACTGAAGTTTAGTCATCAGGCTTGGCAGCATATACCTGTATATGCATATACTAGCACTGGGGAGGAGGAGACAGCTGGATTACAGGGGTTCACTGGCTAGCCAGACAAGCCAGACTAACCCACTTTATTACCCTCCAGGCCAATAAGACTCCTTGTCTCAATAAAGGTTTATAGTACCTGAAGGAATAACACTCAGAGTTCTTCTACGGCATCCACTCCACATGCAGACACATGTGGTCTCTCTCCTTCTCTCTCTCTGTCTCTCTCTCTCTCTCACACACACATTAAATAAAAGGAAGAAAGTTATGGTTATGAGAGTTTATTCCTTTATTTTAGAATACACAAATAAAATGAAACAAAGCCTCAATCTGAACAATAACCATAGCAACAACTATGAACTTTCATCTATCTTGATCATACAAAAAAAAAAAAGGAGGTAGAAGAAAATTATTACATCTAGCTTTTGTAAACATGTTTAGTCCTCATTTTGGTGAAGAGAAATGAAAACATGAGAGACATGCAGACATCTTTAACCATCTTTTTTTAACTGTTTGGACAGACTGCACATCTTATATTGTCCTCCTAATGAGCTAAAGCTAAGACAAATAAAGCTGTTATTGAATTGTTTCTCCTTAATTTGTGTCAGTAATCATTAGTAAATAAAGCTTACTTAGCATTCATTGCAGAAGTGTTTGAACTTGACTTTATCTTTCTGGCACTTATCAAGCTTCCAAGTTTAGTCAACACATTCTTATAGCAGTCCTTTCATCAGCCTGGAAATTATTCTTCCCTGCTGTTTTCTGATCTACGTCTACATAAACAGATATGTACATATGTATCCATGAGCAGTGAAACAAACAGAGGTAGGACCTCTACGACTTAGGAAGAAATGCATGAGGTACCTTAAAATATCCCTCAAAGCTGTGCTCACTGCTGTGAAACTGCTTTGCTCAAACTTGAATCCAGCCTGAATTTTTATGGTTACAGAATAATTAGTCTCTGAGTCAGCTTTTAATCTTATGCTAACGAGACCCCCTGTAGTCTTGGCTCATACCTTCAAATTAGAGATTGATCTATAATTAATAAGGCTCATAATGCAAGTACCTGAGACAAAGGCAACCCTGGGCAGCTGAGAAGTATAGGGATGAAGTTTACAGTTGCTTGCCTCTCACATACTAAGTGACAGTCCCTGACAATTGAGGGTTTCTTCAGGCAATAAATGAGCTGGCTCAATCATGTTGGACAGGAACAGTGACGTAACTGCTTCCCCCACCCCCAGTCTTAGAAGGGATACTGCAACTAGCTTCTCTCCTTAACAATAGCTTTCCTACACACAACAACCTTGTCTGTGCCTGCACATATTTCCACCATACCTTGAGAAACTTGTTTTTAACTAGTTGCCTTTAACTTTTTTTGGGGGGAACATCAAGTCCAAAACAATCTGTTTTTTTTTTTTTCCAGCTATTTTCACAGCCTTGCAACTTCTCTATTTGGTAGATTTATAGTCTCAAAATCCCCAGTGATTGGGAGAAAGGAACTCTTGCTGATTAATTAAAATCTAATTTTCTATTCTATCATAATTGCAGCAGCAGAAAGAGAAAAATGTATGACTTATTATTGTAAAAATGAAAATGATCCCTGGTCTGCCTGAGCTTATTATGAGCTCTATGTTACAATTTGTTTTAAATTGAATCAGTAGAACAAACATAGAAATGAGCTCTGTGAAATCATTTATTTTTAAAGGATCTCAGTGCAGGACTGTATCATTTGTGAAATGTTTTCTTGATTCTGCTTGGATAAACTTCTTGATAAAGATAAAAGAAGAGGGGCCATCAGGTGGTCTGGTACTGCTGGGGCCACCCTGTGTTTCTGCTGTGTGTGGTTTCAGGCTCATCATTTCTAACCCACTTTAGGATGCCATAGTGGACGCACTATGCAGGAGATGACTTGATATTATTTTTTAAATCTCACAATAGAATTAGTTTCAGTTTGTATTAAATTTTAGACCCTATGCAATCATGGAGGGTTGGAATAGCTGGACTGAAACATACATTCAAGTTGGATGGGATGGCCCTGATTGCTTTCTGAAAATGTGGGCTAGGGTATGAAGGATGCCAGCAGCAAGGTGGTAACCATGCACTTTAGGATTAGAGCTGACTGTTTCATTGTAATTACTTGGTTCACTGGTCCCAATGAGAAGGAAGAGTTGATTTTTACCTCTTCACTTTATGCTGAGCCTTCCTGTAATCTGCAAAGGTTTATAGCTGCTAGTAGTAGTGTATGTGGGAAAATGGGGGATGGTTACTGATGGTCACATGGAGTATTTTATATTTGCACTTTGTATTTAAATGTTCTAGTAAAGTACAACATAGTTCTAAGTGAGGAAAAGCTAGTCACAAAATTTTGTATTTTTATTTACAGAAAATATTTCTATATGTTTTACATGTATATCTGCCCATTTGTGCTGAGTTCCTGTATGTAATTCCTAGCATAGCAAAACAAATAAAAGGTTTCTTGAATATATGTACAAGTGATATATATCTGTAGTATTGTTGTGCATGCATGAATATTTATATTTATATATGTGTAAATAAGTGTATGTGTATATTTTATTCATAAAATCTTTCTCTCTCTCTCTTTCTAACTATCTTTATGTGTGTGTGGGGGGGGGTGGGGGCGAGCCCCCTGTCCTGCAGGAGAAGAACGACCACCAGACGAAGATCCTTCTTGATCACACTTTATTGGAGAGCCTCTTGGTTAACAGGAAAGCTGATGGCGAGGGGCGAGGGGTGCAGGAGTGTAGCTGCTTTTATAGGGCAGAATACTACGGGGCACCTGCTGATTGGCTGCCATAGGCTCACCCGCCCACAGGAGCCATGGATAGGCTCGGGACAAGGTGCGTCAAGCGCATGCGCAACCTCAAGCGAGGTTGGCGCCTTGCTGCCTAAATAAGGAATTGTTTACCTCAAGACTGGCAGGAAGCCAGCGCCATCTTGTAATGGCATCTGCATTAGCTCCCTACATGTGTGTGTGTGTATAATTTGTGTCTCTTAACTAAAGACTATATACCAAAATATCTAGTTTAGAGAAATAACGTATCTGACAAGTACATAATGATTATGCGCAATTTTATTTTCTAAATATTCTATGAAAGCATTATTTTCCCAATCATCAAAGGTTATTAGGACTGCAGAGATGGCTCAGTAGTTAAGAGTAATTTCCATGAAATATGAGGAACTGAGGAGGCTTTAGAGACCACTTGAGTTCTATTCCCAGGATGAACGTAAACAGCTGGGGATAGCCATACCCATTTGTAGCCCAGGAGGGCAGAAACTCACATTGAAACATAGTGTAAGGGGTTCTAGGAAGGTCCTTGAACCCCAAATCCTAGGTTCCAATTTGTATTTAACCAAAAAACTGGGCAAGTCAAACTGATAATTGTTAAATTATATTTATTGAGGTAGGTACAGAACCAAGGGAAGAAAAATGAATACACCAACATGGTTGGAGAGCCCAAGTAGTGGGCCTGGAAGGTAAAGGCGAGCTAGAGACAAAAGTAAAGAATGACAAAAGGCTCCTGCCATGTGGAGAGCAGGAGGGGATACAAAGCCCATTGTAAAATGTATTTCTAACCTTCTGGCTGAACCAGAGACAGCTGATTGGTCTGGGCTAGGTGCTGTCTCAGCAAGGAAGAGGTTTACCACGATGTTAAGTTGGGGGGCTTATACATGACCAACCTAGGAAAGAAGACTTCCCTCCCAGGAAAGCCCCAGGTATTTTGTATAAAAACAGATCTAGGGAAGAGATAAGAAGTCAGATCATCCTTTGATCTCTAGCAAGTGGCGATTGCAGAGGGCAGACATTTCTGCCTTTACTTTCAGGGACCCAGTCACCCTAACTGCCTAACAAAGCTACCTGATTCCCTTTAAGAGAAACCCTGGAGCCTGTGGAAAAAACTCCAAGCTCTGGGATCTGTAAGAGACTCCAGCTCAAATAAAAATGGGCTGAGGAGTGATGGAGCTGGACACATGACATCCCACTATGGCCACATAGGGCCTCAGGCAAGTACGTGGGTACCACGTGGGCACATACACATGCAATACACATGCATATACACCACAGACAAGTATGCATGTATGTATGTACACACACACACACACACACACACACACACACACACACACACACACATGCATGTGCCCCAGAAATAAAAGGTTATTAATCAGGAAAGGAGAAGGAAACCTTCCTGCCTATCATGCAAATTTTCAGGACAATTTTCTCCCTCCTCTGATGAGCAATGTTTCCTGGTTCTCCTGATCTTATCTGTCTTCTTATCAGTTGTGGTCAGCACACCCTTCAGGATTGTCCCATTCTTGGATTGGGTCCTTTCTTCTTGCCCATCTGTCAAGCATAAATTCACCTAGCTCAGAAGATCACAAGAATCCTTTGGTTCCTCAGTTGTTCCACCTCTTTGTGTTTGTTCACTAGTGCTAATAGGACTTTAGTGTGTATATCTATCTCTTCCTTCCTTCCATCTTTCCCACAGATATGGAAAAACCCAGCTGCAGCCTTGGTTACACATAAGTTGTAGACCTGCATTTTCATGCAGTCAAGAACAGGGCAAGAGTGGTTGATCAAAATAGATTGCTGGGTCCAAACCCCTAAGGTTCTAATGCAGTAGGCCAAGGGAATGCATTTCTAACCAACACCTACATAGTGATGGTGCTGTTGGTCTCTGGGCCATGTTGAGGAACCAGGTCTGATACTTATCAGAGTGAGAACTTCACATCAGCAACATGAATGTGTTTTCTGGAGTCACAAAATTTCAGATTCAGAGTGGAGGCATTTTAACCACACATCAAATCAGCTTCTGTAGAGACAACTATCTGCATTTAACAAGGTTATAAAGATAATCAAATACTCATGAAAAATAGAGAAGTGGTGGGTAGGCGCCAAGACGTCAGGGTGACAGGGTATACCTAAAAGCTACTAGAGGGCACATTTACCTCCCTTCCATAATACTTGGCCACAATCCTGAGCCTTTTATGAAATCAGCCAGGAATCTACACCACACCAGGAAGAAGGACAGATTTCTCATGGGCAGAGAAACAAGCTTCTAAGACTGAAGCATGAAATCTGATTGCCAGTATATGGATTTATAGTGAAAATAAAGCAGGTGAGAAGCAGAGAACAGCTGCGCTAGCCTCCCCAGAAGGCAGGCAACAGGAAAATCCAATGAGCTCAGCAGGTGACTAGCTGAGCAGGAAGCAGCTCCATCAGGAGTTAGGGACAAGGGTCTGGGGCCTCAGAACTCCAGCAGTGAGAGCTTTGCATCAAGGAAAGCTCAGGGTGTTTCCTTCCTCAAGCCCTGTGGAAATAGAAATGGCAGTCTTCTCAGTGTGTCTTTGTTACTCTTGCCTCTACCACTTCCTGTCAAGATGTTCTGTGAAGAGAATGCTTCCATTAGATAGCACATTATTTCTTATTTTAAGGGGTTTTCTATATTTCTGTTCTAACTCTATAAATCTCAAAGTTTGACTTTGTTTTTGCAAGTGCCTTTGTGTTGTGTGCATGTTCAGAAGTGTGTGTGTGTGTGTGTGTGTGTGTGTGTGTGTGTGTGTGCACATAAAGGACAAATATTGGCATTAGGTGTCTTCTTCAGTCTCTCTTCTTTTGAGAGAGTGGCCCTCTCTCAACATAGAGTACACTGATTCTCCTTTGGCCAGAAAGCCCTAGGGGACTTCCTGTCTTTACCTGCCCCAGCACTAGAATTACAGACATGTGCCACTACAGTAGACATTTTATGTGGGAGCTGGGAGTCTGAACTCATCATGCTTCTGCAGCAAGCACTTTACCTAATGTGTCACCTCCTCAGTTCCTTAAGGTCTGATCTTGAATGAACAATCCAATTCACAACATCCTCAAAGATTGCTTAGTCATGTTTGTGCAATTCAGGTATTTCTCCTCCACTAAAATTTATAACATATACATGATTTTAAAAAAATGCTCATTTTTATTTATTTGAGAGCAACAGAGAAATAAAGAGCAGAGAGAGAAAGAGAGAGAGAGAGAGAGAGAGAGAGTGAATGGGTGTGCCAGGGCCTTCAGCCACTGCAAATGAACTCCAGATGCGTGCACCCCTTTGTGCATCTGGCTTACATGGGTCCTGGGGAATCGAGCCTTGAACCGGGGTCCTCAGGCTTTGCAGGCAAGCACTTAAGCACTAAGCCATCTCTCCGGCCCTATACATAATTATTTTAATTTTTCAAATGAAAACCAAGACCACAGAGGTTCTCCTGGGTTGAATTGTTTCCTGTAAGTTGATTTGTTGAATGGTGTATATACAAATGTCTGTTCCTTGTGGAATGTATGGAAACGGCTTTTAAAGAAATAAACCAAGTTAAGATGAAGTTGATCATGTAGGTGGCCATAGTCCATTATGTCTGTATTGTTATTTAAAGAGGAAAATTATATGTGAAGACAGAGACATGGAGAGGGAAAATATAATGTAATGAGAAGGACAGAAGCCTGGGTGGTTGATCTGCAAGCCAAGGACTAATAACCACCATCAGAAGCTGGGGAGGGCCAAGGAAAGGGTGCTGCCGAGTTGCAAAGGTACCTACATTTATTTTGGACTTTTCTCCTCCAACACTGTGAGAAAAGCAAATTTCTATCATTGAAACCTGCCCAGACTGTAGCACTTTGTTACGGCAGCCCTAAGAAATTAATAGACTATTTATTTTTCTTATTGTGTCCAAGGTTATTGAATTTGTTGGTGTGCCAGACATCGTTGGTCCCTCCTACTCTCCCTGGGTTATTACTATGTCAACAGATACTTAAAGGAGTCAGTCTATAGACACTTGTCCTTGTCCACATGATGGCTTCTTTTAGCTCATGAAGAGGAGAGGTTGGAAGTGCAAAGATAAAATCTTTCAGGAGAACTTTCAGTGGGTGACAGATAGAAAATGGAGAGAAAATGTACCAATTTGAGTCTTATAGTGTAATAGGAGAAGAGAGACCAGATATCAATTTTTATTTTATTTATTTTTAGTTTTATTTATATATTTTTTGTAAATCAACTATATGGTTTTAGATCTTGAACCAAAGGCTGGACATTCCCACAATATAGGGCCACATAAGAAGCCTTTAAGTCATTAGGTGTATATTCTTGAAGACTGGGACCTTGGCCTCTTTCTCTGCCTGTTTTCATTCCCGGCTCCTGATGAAGCCCATGGGTATACACACACACAACACACACACACACACACGCACACACGCACACACACACCCACACACACATTAATTTTTGTTTATTTTCATTTATTTGAGAACAGCAGACGGAGAGAGAAAGAGACAGATAGAGAGAGGGAGAGAGAGAGAGAGAGAGAGAGAGAGAGAGAGAGAGAGAGAGAATGAGAATGCCAGGGTCTTCAGGCACTGCAAATAAACTCCAGATGTGTGTGCCTCTTTGTGCATCTGGGTAATGTGGGTCCTGGGGAATCGAGCCTCGAACCGGAGTCCTTAGGCTTCACAGGCAAGCGCTTAACCACTAAGCCATCTCTCCAGCCCCACCCATGGATTTGTTTTGTCATGTTTTCCTACCATGATGCCTGCTGCTCTTTACAGTGTACATTGCATAGGCAGCTCTTCTGGTTGGACAGTCCCCAACACACTGAATTACTTATAGCAGGCTGGATAGAGCAGCTTATATAATGTCCTCCCAAGCAGTTATTTAACCCTTATATTACTTTAAGGTGGGCTCTCACAATCTTTCTCCCAGACTTGTTCACCTCTCTTCAGGAGAAAATGTCTCCATTCATAAGAACTTGCTGTACATCCCTGGCCCGAGTCTGCTCCTTAATACTTGTTTACTACTCCTGTAACCTTGGAGAATGGTGTTATGACCTTTTAAGCTTTAGTTTTTTGAAACTTGCTGATGTTTTGGCTCATTAATCCCTTCAGGAAGGAGTATTACAATCTGGGGCATTTGCTATACAATAATCGCA
Organism: Jaculus jaculus; assembly: GCF_020740685.1. Classification (NCBI taxonomy): domain Eukaryota; kingdom Metazoa; phylum Chordata; class Mammalia; order Rodentia; family Dipodidae; genus Jaculus; species Jaculus jaculus. The sequence goes on from NC_059109.1 coordinate 93,117,436, forward strand.
AGACACGTTCTGCTATCTTCAGCATGTCGGTGGCCACTACTGAGGCTTGTCTTAGAATCTGGGTGAGGAAGGGCCTTGGAGCCCCAGATTCATAAACTTCATGAGCATCCATCTCTGTGGGTTCCACATGAAGACTTGTCAGTGTGCAGAAATCACTGACATTAGCCTTGTATATTGGAACATACCCTTAAGGGTATGGCTGTGACAGGAGAATCATGAATTCTAGGCCAGTCTGGGTTCTACAGTAAGTCCTGGGTGACCTTGGGCTACAAACCAAGACTCTGTCAAGAAAAACAAAACAAAAATAGTGACAAATAATAATTAATAAATTACCTGCTGAAATCTTATAAGTAGTTAAAAAGGGGGATAGTTACCATTGCTGTTTCATCATCATAGTGACTGGAACTGTACATTTAAGTCTGTATGCTTTGGATATTTAAGTTAACATTGTCCTCTATAAAGCTCTCCATCACCTAAGAACTAGTGGGCAAGGGGAACCATGGGATGGACCTGCTGTGAAAAAACTCACTTTTGGAGTTTCAGGGCAACAAGCTTTCATATCTACAATGCTCTTTATGTACCCAAGAATCTGAAAATTCTTTAAAAGTGTCCTGAGTTCTTGGCTGACCTTGGAGCCATCTCTTTGAGGTTGTGTAGACCCAGGTACCCAAAGGGTGGCTGAACATGGCCATTGAAAGTATAGAAGAATATGAGTGTAATTTGAGTGTGCAGGCTAATGCATCTGAATATATTTTCTCAAGATCTCAGGAGGGGAGAGCCAGAACATGAGAGGAGTGCTGAGTTGCAGGTTTGGACCTGAGGAAGGTAAGTTGTATACAGCCCCTGTGTTCCACCATCCGTCTATAAGTGAAGCCTGAGCATCCCAAAATTGCAATTTTGCCTCAAGTCATTATGATACATTATGGGGTGTCTTCAAGCTTGAGGACAACACTTGCTTTCTTTCCTTCTGTTTTGTTTTGCTTTGCTTTTCAAGGTAGGGTCTCACTCTAAACCAGGCTGACCTGGAATTCACTATGTAGTCTCAGACTGGCCTCAAACTCACAGTGATGCTCCTATCTTGGCTTCTCGACTACTGGTATTAGAGGTGAGCACCACCACACCAGGCTGCTTTCTTTATTAATTTATAGCTTAATTTATAACTATCTCTTGTACAAGTGTGACAACGTCTCACTTTGTAGGTTAGGCTGACCTCAAACTTAAGATCTTCCTTTCTCAGCCTCCAAAATACTAGAATTACAGTCGTCGGCCACAAGGTCTAATTCAATTTATGACTTCTATTTGCTTGTTATATGGTGTTGGGCTCCTCATTTCTTTCTTTGTTTTAAATTTATTTATTTATGTTTTATTTTTTGAGGTAGGGTCTCACTCTAGCTCAGGTTGACCTGGAATTCATTGTGTAATCTCAGGGTAACCTTGAACTCATGGTGATCCTCCTATCTCTGCCTCCCGAGTGCTGGAATTAAAGGCGTGTGCCACCACGCCTGGCTTCATTTCTTTTCTATTGCTTATCAACTTATTGCAGTGCTGGTGATTTGTGGAAGTTTTAGATGGCCCCCGATATATTCAGTGTTTTATTAGTTTGTAGCAGTGACCTGGCTAGAGACAGTCTGACTGGGTGGATCTTAAGGTGTGGTGGTGGGTTTGAGATTTCAATGTAAAGATAGGCAGGCAATGTATGCCTAGTGTTCCTGAAGTGTGCTGTGCTGTGTGGCTTTTGGCTTTTAGGGTTGGGCTTCTCTCTGTTTGTTTAGTTCTGTGAAAGCAGGCCAGCTTCTTCTCCTATTAGGGAACTTCCACTGGATCTGTAAACTTAAATATATTTCCCTCCCTCCATAACTGTGCTTGGTCTGGAAGTTCATCTCAGTGAACCTGAATCTGTCTACAACAGGATCAAACTCAGAACTTTTCTTTTTCTTTTTTCTTTTATTTATTTATTTATTATTAAGAATACACTTTGTGGGCTGGAGAGATAGCTCAGCTGTTAAGGTGCTTGCCTGCAATGCCTGAAGACTGGGGTTCAATCCCACAGTACCCATGTAAAGCCAGATGCATAAAGTGACACATGCATCTGGAGTTAATTTGCAGAGGCTGGAAGACCTGGTGTGCCCATTCTTTCTGTCTCTCATGTCTTGATCTCTCCCTGCTTGAAACTAATTGAATAAAAATATGTAACATATAGTACTTTGTATGAACATATCATGTGTTGGTACCATCATTTCCTTCCTACCTGGCCCCATTCTGCTGAGGACTCTCCTCAGTGTGGTTGGTGGTATTCACCATGGGGTTGTGGGTTATGCCCTGCGAGAGCAGTAGTCAGTCATTGTGGTGGTGGTGGTGGGGGGGATGCCTCTGGATATACCCTCTCAACCTGTAGCTCTTACAATCTTTCTAGCCATCTTCTGCAAAATTCCCAGGCATTCCTCATTTCTAACCTGCCCTAGATCATTTCTGTTATGTATCATTTTGATCTCAGTTTCACGAAACCCTTCAATTTCTAAATACAAACTTCTTCATCCAAATACCTGCATGAACATAGACAGTCCCCATAAAAAGAGTTCTTACTTCATCAGAAATCTGTCTTCAGGCAGTGCCACTGTTAGCTGGACAATTCTAGGCAGCATGAAAAGCTCAGAATTTGACTTATTTCTCAGCTTAATCTTCAGGAAAGGCCTGTTCTCATGCTCGCATTGTGGCTGCTTTAGTTCTAAAGATCATATTATTATATCTTAGTACCTTGAGCAAGAAGCAAAAGGGTACCAAAAGAGGATTCTTTTCTTAGTATTTGATTTTTTGTAGGGTTAAAAATTACTCAACCAAATGCCCCAGTAGACTTCTCCTTCCATTTTATTGGTGACATATACCTAGTTACATTAGGCAATTCTACACAAAGCTCAGGTAAAGAGGAATGAGCTTTGTAGTGGGCTCAGAATATTTGTCCTTTGGGGGTTGCCCACATTGATAACTAAATAACCAAAAAACAATATCTGCAAAGTCTGGGTTACTCACAGCAAGAAAGCAGGATGAAATTGTTTTATGCTGAAGCTATAGTAAACAAGATTGAGAGAAATAGTTACTTTCCTTGGAATTGTAAAGATGGATTAGTGATTACTAAGTAGAGGAATGGGATTTGTTAGAGGAGAGAAAAGGCAGCCACAACTAAGTTTGCAGTAAACATATTGCAAGGAAAAAAATGTTCCCTTGAAGTTCTATGGGCTTTCGTTATAAGTGGTGAGTGATTAATGATATTGCATTTCATTAAATTTATGAGTTTTGCTTGTTACACAACACATCACTAATAAATAATGGCTGATGGATTAATATTGCTGCTCTCCATCAATATTTTCATGATGTCTTTTCACCAGAATTAACTGTTGCCAGGAGAAAAATCATCTGAAACCCTTCAATGCTTGTGAAACAAAATGAATTAATCAGCTCATCCTAGAAATGAGAAGGAATCTGAGAGGCCATGTTAAACCCTGACCAACATTCATCTTCTGACATTGAAAATATGCTCACATGTTAGATGCTTGGTTCCCCTATGTAGCAGTGTTGGGAGATGACTGGATTGAGGGCTTTATTTATTTATTATTTTTAAATTTTTTGACTTAGTTTTTTTATTGACAACTTTCATAATTATAAACAATATCCCATGGTAATTCCTCCCCTCCCCAATTCCCCTTTGAAACTAGACTCTCCATCATATAACCTACCCCTCTCAATCAGTCTGTCTTTGACTTTGATGTCATCATCTTGTCCTCCTATTATGATGTTCTTGTGTAAGTAGTGTCAGGTACTGTGAGGTCATAGATATCCAGGCCATTTTGTTTCTGGAGGAGCACATTGTTTTTTTTTTTTTTTAATTTTTTATTTATTTATTTGAGAGCGACAGGCACAGAGAGAAAGACAGATAGAGGGAGAGAGAGAGAATGGGCGCGCCAGGGCTTCCAGCCTCTGCAAACGAACTCCAGACGCGTGCGCCCCCTTGTGCATCTGGCTAACGTGGGACCTGGGGAACCGAGCCTCGAACTGGGGTCCTTAGGCTTCACAGGCAAGCACTTAACCACTAAGCCATCTCTCCAGCCCTGGAGGAGCACATTGTAAGGAGTCCTACCCTTTCTTTGGTTCTTACATTCTTTCTGTCATCTTTTCCTCAATTGACCCTGAGCCTGAGAAGGAGTGATAGAGATATTTTAGTGCTGAGCCCTTTTCTGTTAGTTCTTCTCAGCACCATTGTGCCTTTTGAGTCATCTGCCATCTGAAAAGAGAAGGCTCTCTAACCAAAAGTTAGAGTAGCATTAATATATGAGTATAAACATTAAGAGAAGTGCTTACTGGGCAGTTTGGTGAGCATAGTATATACATAGCCAGACGTTACACCCCTAAGGGCTCATGACTACCCCTGTTGTAGGTTCTCAGTTTCAGGGATGGATAACCTCCCAGGGAGCGAGCCTCCAGTCAAATTAGAGGGCACTTGGTTTCCTCCCTATCAGATGTGCCACTGTTGTACCCATTGTCTCATTTGGCCTAGCTGGCCAAATATCAAGCTTGCAGTGTCCACAGTTGAATATCTTCACTGGTGAATCCTCTCTCTCCCATTGAACTATGTGTAGCATTACTTTTTCCAACTTTCTGACAACTTCTCTAGATGGAGGAGGTTTTCAGCTCAGTTCCAGCAGGATTTTTCAGTGACCTTGCAGCCCAAGTATGTGGAGTCTTTAGCAATAGGATCTTACCATCTATTCCTGGTGGGAAAGCAAGGGCCTTGGCAATGGCCTGTAATGTTTTGGGGGCATCAAAGAAGGACCTCCCTGGCCAACAACTCACTGGAAAGGCATCTCTGGCACTGAAAATTTTCTACTAACAATCTATGGCTCCTGAGTATTCCATTGTCTAAAACAGTAGGTTTCCATATGACTTAGTTATATCCTTTTAGATTTTGGTTAGCCTTACTTCCACCTTTCCTTTACCCAATCTCTTCCGCTGACCTCATTTAGGCCTTTTCACCCTCATTAATCTATCTATCAGTTTTTTTTTTAAATTAAAACAAATTTGTATTATTTATTTATTTGAGAGAAAGGGGGAGAGAAAGAGAGGGGGGGAGGGAGAGAATGGGTGTTCCAGGGCCCCTAGCCCCTGCAAACAAACTCCAGATGCATATGCCCCCTTGTGCATCAGACTTACAGGGGGAACTGGAGAATCCAACCTGGGTTCTTAGGTTTCACAGGCAAGTGTCTTAACCACTGGGCAATCTCTCCAGCCCATACTTATAGGTTTTTTTGAAGTAGAGTCTCACTCTAGCCCAGACTGACCTATAATTCACTATGTAGTCTCAGAATGGCCTTGAACTCAATGATCCTCCCATCCCAGCCTCCTGAGTGCTTGGATTAAAGGTGTGCATCACTACGCCAGTCAATTTATTTATTTGAGAGAGAGAGAATGAGCAAGAATGGGCACACCAGAGCCTCTTGCCACTGCAAACAAACTCCAGATGCATGCTCCATTCTGTGTATCTAGCTTTATGTGGGTACTAGGGAACTGAACCCAGGCATTCAGGCTTGCAAATAAGTGCCTCTAGCTGATAAGCCATCTTTCTAGCCCATGAAGGTTTCAACCTAAACCATTGATAGATGCATACTTTGATGACATTTTTGTGAGGTGGTGAAAATTGTAGGAGGTTGGACCTAGTTGGAGGAAGTAGGTTACCAGGTCATTGGGGGTATGCCCATAAAAGGCATATGTTTGTTTTAAAAAATATATTTTATTTATTTATTTAGTTGCAAGCAGAGACTAATAGGAGAGAGAGAGAAAGAGGGAGGGGGAGAGGATATGAACAGGCATGCCATGGCCTCCAGCCACTGCAAACACACTTAGGCTTTGAAGGCAAGAGCTTTAACCACAGAACCATCTCTCCAGCCCAAAAAGGCACATCTTGTCTTCACCATCCCCCCTCTCACTTCCTCTGTTTCCTTTGTAGCTGTCACGATGCAGGAAGCTTTGGTTTGCCATGATCTACCTTATTGCTGATGCTGGAGCAAGAAACCCACTGAGAATGAGCTGGAACTGCTGAAGCAGTGAGGGAAATGAACTCTTTCCCTCTTTAACTTGATTTCTTTTGGGTATTTTATCATAGCATCCGGAAGCTAAATAGTATAGTGCCCTTTCCTTAAGCAAAGAAGAATGCATTTATATTGACCTATAGTCCCACATGTATAGAATACATCCTAAAGGCCAGGTTCAGGTTGCAGAAGTTTCTGTGAAGTCCTGATAAGAGACATTTCCTGATGTTGGGACTTTTGATCTTTGGTACTGACACATGGTAGGATGTCAACCCATGGGGTTGGCATATGTGAGGTACCATCTTCTCTGTGATCTGCTTGGACTCTCATAGTACAGCTGCCCAGATCCTAGTCATCTTCCTAGAGATACAAAATAGAAGCTTCTAGTTCCCTAAGGCCTGAGCCTGGGGTTGGCACAGCAACACATCTGCTTTCTCTGTTGAGCAGCCATAGAGCCCAGGGCCATGCCTCCGTATAGGAAGAGTTGCAAAACATTTGACAGCTCATTCTTGGAATCTACATCATCAGCATGCATGTTATATCCTTAGAGAGGCCTTGCAGGACCACCTGCTTTTAAGTACCATGTCCACCCTCTGCATTAATTCTCTGTTACTATATATGTTCCTTTGAGGTTTTTCAAAGCACCATCATCTGAACACACTTTTTAAATATACTTGTATGATTGCCTAATTTCAGACATCATTATCTATTCAGGATATAACTACTCCAAGAGCAGGAACAGGTAGCAGCTTGAGCATAGCTATGCCACACATACAAAGTTCTCAACAAAGCAGTTGGAGAAACATTGGGCGGACAAGCGGGCAAACTGTTTTATCACATAACACCTCCAACAGGTCCAAAAGAGGAGCATGAGGCTGGGCGTGGTGGTGCATACCTTTAATCCCTGCACTCCAGAAGTAGAGTTAGGAGGATCACTGTGAGTTGGAGGCCAATCTGAGACTACATAGTGAATTCCAGGTCAGCCTGGGCTAAAGTGAGACCCTACCTCAGGAAGAAAAAAGAGGAGAAAGAAAGAGAGAGAAACATAAGCTATTCACCATTAATACCCATCTCTGACACTTTTTATAACTGGGGCTCACTTCTAGATAGTACCATCCCCCACCTGAAAATACAGCTGCTTTGAAGCAGACTTAGCATATTAAGTTAGAAGTTACAGCTACCTAGAAAGAAGGCAATTGTGGCTGAGCCCTGCCTTATGGAAATTTACCCATATCCTGTCACACACATTCCTAAGTCTGACATGAAAAAATTGGATTAGGAAATAGAAAAGGAAGAGCTATTCATGAAGGTGTAGCTTTCTGTGTGCAGAGGAGAAAATGCTTGCGTGTATTTGTTACTGTCCATGGTTATAGAGTTATTGGGAAGCAAACAGCAACAGTGCAGCAGTAATTCTGAGAAAATGGGCTGAGTGACTTATTGCCTGTTGGTTCAGAGCCTGCAAATCTGTTTTCCAAAGTGCAGCTGGGATAAAGCTACAGAATAATGTGCTGCTTTTTACCTGCTCCAAAGTCCTTTATTGGGTCCCAGGAGGGAACCTCAGCAAGAAGAGGAATTAAAAAAAGCCTCACAAGCTTGGCCCTATATGCTGCAGGCTGGGTAGCAGCAAGATAGATGTTTACCAGGCTTAAATTTTCATCTGGAATTAGTGACGCATCTCTCATCAGTAAGGGCAGATCTCACTATGACTGTGCATCTCTATTTCGTTTTGGAAGCAAATAAAGTCTATTAAAATCATTGCATTTCTGATGGAAAACAATTCACACAGTCTTTTATTAGCAGCACAATGGTGTTGTTTTCTTTTGTTTCCAAGACAGTAATTAACAGGCTACTAATGGCACAAAGGTGGATGACAAGCAAAACAGGCTATTAGGGAGGTGGCTGTGTTCAGACCTCTTCACAGAGAAGCATGCTTCCAAGACTCGAAAACAAAATACAGTATCTTCTCTATGCTGTTGATATCTTTACGTGAGCTTGCAGACTTGCTTCCGGTCACTGTTCTCATGCTGTCTTGTGGAAACGTTCAATGAATGTAATTTTCCCCACTGTATCTCAAGTATTAAACTAACATACAGCAGATATTGAAGCTATTTCTGCAGAAGAGGAGTGATGTTAGAAGTTCTGACAGATGCACCATTCCAGTTGGTAGTCTGAGTGATTATTTTTTATGTGCTGTATATCTTAATATATATTTATTTTATTTCTGATTGCCTTTTATGTACGATTATACTTTCTATTTTATTTGCAAAAGCAATGAATTTGGCTTCCCAAAATGCTTTGTTTTGGGGATTTGGTGGCATTTTTCTTAAGAAGTTACTGGAAGACTAAAAAACAAAAAGTAGAAATCAAAGAAGTTATGTGTGGCTAACATCAACAAGAAAAGTAGAAGAGGACTCAGGTCTTCAAATATGCTCAGGATAGAAACATGATCTGCCAAAGCCACACTCTGCATCTGCTTCTCATCCCAGAATTGTGTCCCTCACACCTCTCTCCAAGTGTTGCGGCAGTCATGCTTTGCCAGGCTGTAATGCTCTACCACCAAGCCCTTTTCTTCTCGTCTTTACCTAACATCAGACCCTTAGATGTAACATTTACTTCTACTTCATTGTTTTCCAAATAGCTAACAGTATATTGTGTTTTTAAAATGTTTTTCTTTCTAATTTAAAACATTTTATTTATTTATGTGACTGACAGGAGGGTGGGGTGGTGAAAGAGAAAGAATAGGCCTGACAGGGCCTCTAGCCCATACAAATGAACTCCAGACACATGTGTCACCATGCACAGCTGGCTTACTTAGGTGCTGGGGAAACAAACCTGGGTCCTTAGGCTTTACAGGCAAGTGCCTTAACTGCTAAGCCATCTGTACAGTCCTAAAATAATTTTTTATCTTAGTTCTGGAAACATTGAGTTTGTCTAAGAAAACTAAGATGAAGTTTTTGTTAATGGGATCTAAATGTGATGTTTCAGAAGAGACCTTAGGAGTATAAAAAAAATCCAGATAAACACTACTACAGATAAAGAAAGATAGGTGGTTTTCGAGACAGTTTAAGAATCCAGTCATGAGGAAATTGGGAACAGGGTAAAGAGCCAAAGGGGACACACTCAGAAAGGGAGGATAAGTATGTGTTGCATACAGCACACTGGAGAAAGAGGATAGAGTACTGAGGGTCTGTCAAGGCTTCACTGTCACTTTTTGTATTTGGTGGGCACAAACTTGTTATACAGCCCGGGGTCACCCCGAGCTGCTGAGATTATAAACATGCGCCACCATAACTGGTTTATGTGGTGCAGGAGATGAAACCTAGGACTTCCTGCAGGCTAGGCAAGCACTCTAGCAACAAGACTCAGCCCCGAGTATTCACTGTTACATCTTTGAAGTTCAAGGAGGACAGGAGGTGAGAACAGGTGGTTGACCTTGACTTCTAGGAGGGCTGTTGCAGATTTATTCAGGCAAGACCCCAAACCAAATGGATTAGCAAGGAATGACTTGTAGTACAGAAGTTTAAAGGGAAGTAAACATATCAATGGGCCTAGCGACTTCTTTTCTGATTATTATCACCTTTGCTTTGGGTCTTGGTTTCTTCTTGTACTCTTTGTAAACAGAAACCATCAAGTGAGATTTAAGGTACATAGTTTACTGTGAGAAGTGATCCCAAGGAATGAAACTGGGGTTTGGGGAAGGAAAAAACAGGGAAGGTGAGACATCAATGTGAAGACATATTCTAAAGCCAGTGAAACTGAAGCTGTCTATATGTTAGGACTGAAACGTTGGTGCTAGCCTGGCTCTCCCTTTCTCTTGCCATTCTCCCCAAAACTTTTTTTTTTTTTTTTTAAACTTTTGCTACAATATTGTTGGGAGAAAATATCTAGCTAGGATACTGTGTGCTCAACTCCATAACCTTTTAGGTCACTTACCCTTAATCTAAGACTTTGCTCAGACTCTTCTGTATTCATTTGACTTTTCTCCCTTTCCAAAGCTTATGGAATATGGTTTACTTACTTTATCTGGAGGAACCTCCCTGCTTCATCATATTACCCTTCTCTTGTCTTGTACTCCCTAAACACCAATAGATTTAGGTCTTTAGGTCTTTGCAGTTAAGAGTCACATCTGTAATTTTTAAAAAAAATATTTTATTCATGTATTTGTTAGAGAGAGAAAGCAAGAGAGAGAGAGAGAGAGAGAGAATGGGCATGCCAGATCCTCTACTGACTGCAAACAAAGTCCAGATGCATGTGCCACATCAGTTTGTACATTTGGCATTACATGGGCTTTGGGGGACTCTAACTCAGTTCCTTAAGTTTTGCAAGCAAGCCTCTTAACTGCTAAGCCATCTCTCCAATCCACATCTCTAAATTTTTCACTTAAGATAGCACCTCACTGAAATATATTCACATGCATGTACACACATGCACACACACACACACACACACACACACACACACACACACACACACTCACCTAGGAGACATATATACTCCTTGGAGTAGTTTGAATGTAAAGTGTTTCCAATAGCCTCATGTGTTTGTAATTAAGCCTCATCAATCCCCAGCTGGTAGAGCCTTTTGGAGGTGGAGCCTTGATGGAAGAGGTGTGCCACTGGGAAGTGACTTTGGGTTTATTAGTCCAGCACTACTGGCTGCTTACAAACTAGCTCACTCCTCTTGTTCTTGCCCTGCTGCTGTTATGTGATGGTAACCTGCTTGTCCTTGCTGTAATCCTGAAATTAACTCTTTCCTCCAACAGCTGCTTTTGGTCAGGTGTTTTGTCCCAGCAATGAGAAAGTCACTGCCATATTCCTTTCCCTGTCTCTAGAGGAGATCAAATTGGTAACAAGCACTTGTACTGACCTTTCATCTCTAGTAAACCCTGGGAATACTTGACTGGGAATTGGAAAAGGGGAAGCTAGAGAGGAGAAAATGAAATGAATGTTTTTTTTTTTTTTTTTAAATCTACTTATTTATTTGTAAGCAAAGAGTGACAAACAGAGAGAGGGAGGGAAGAGAGAAACAGACAGACATTTAAAAGTGGCATGACAGGGGCTCCTGCCACTGCAAAAGAATTCCAGATACATGCACTATACTCTGCATTTGGTTACATGGGTACTGGGGAATTGAACCTGGGCCTTTAGGCATTGCAAACAGGTGCCTAAACTGTGGAGTCATCTCTTCAGCCCTAAAATGAATATTTATAAGTATGTCTAATCAATGTTCAAATGAATACTTGAATGGAAGAGGGAAAAAGTTAAAAAAGCCAAAGGAAACTATAAGTTAATATTTCTAAATATCACTCAGCTACAGTTTAATTTTCCTTCTTAGCTTGACTATAACACATTCATTTTGATTAGAGTCTGACTACACCTACTATCATATATGTACATGTATATGTGCATGTACCTATTTTTCAGTGCCTGTTTTATCTGCCAAAATTTAGGACTACTTTGCAATCTTGTCAGGTATTCTAAGTCGTATTGTTGCTCACCATTTAATCGGTTTGTGTGACACAGACATTCCTGTTACATTATAACTGGACCATACTGAGTATCCTTGATTATTTTCACTTTGCCTCTATTTCTAGAGATTAGTGCCATTCCAGTGGACATTGAGCAGTGACCCAGTCCAACCACGATTTTCTATCGAAACAGTAAGTGAAGAATCAAAGTTTCCAGTAGGAAGAAGCTATCGCTCTGATTTTATGTTGTAGTTCTCCAACTTTATTTTATTTTTGTTAACTTCATGCATATGTATAATGTATTTTGATCATATTTAACCTCCACTGTTCTTTCTTATCCCTCCCCCACTCTCATTAAGCCCTTTTCTTTCCAATTATTCTCTTACCTACTTTCATATCATTTTCCATTTTGCAAACACTCCCAACTAATTTAAAATTGGAACAAATATTGACATAGGATTTTGTTTTTATTTTTGTTTTTCAAGGTAGGGTCTCACTCTAGCCCAGGCTGACCTGGAATTCACTATGGATTCTCAGGGTGGCCTCAAACTCATGTCCTCTTACCTCTGCCTCCCAAGTGCTAGGATTAAAGGTGTGTGCCACCATGCGTAGCTGATATAGGATTTTTATCTTACATACTCAAAATAAATTTATTGTTTATTTATATTTTTTTGTTTTGAGACAGAGTATTGCCATGAAGCTCAGACTAGCCTCCAGCTCAATCCTACTGCCTTTGTTCCCTCCCCATGTGCTGATATTGCAGGTGAGTGTCACTATATCTAGCCATATCCATTTAAAAATAGTTACTTATTTGTGTGTGAATCTCTCTCTTTCTCTCTGACTGTGTGTGTATATTTGTTGCTGCAAAGAAAGATCAGATGCTTGTGCCACTTTTTGAATCCAGTTTTATGTGGCTTGCTTGGGAATTGAAGCCTGGTTGACAAACTTTGCAAGCAAACACCTTTAACTGCTAAGACATCCTTCTAACTCCCCATACTGATTTTTCTTTTTTGATCGAACAAATAGCTTCTGATAAAGGTTGTACTCTACAGACAGTCCTGAAAAACAGAATCAGGGAGAAGAGAAGGTAGTCCACTTTCCTGTGGTTCTGAAGGTACAGGCAAGACTTGGAGACAGCTGGGCACTCTACTTCCAGAAAGGGCACCTGTATTTTCCATGTGTCATTTTGACTGGTGATGCTAATGGAAAACAAACATAGTTATAGTGATATCTTCTTGTTTTGGTCTCTAACAAACACCCCAATAAAGCCTTTTGTTCAACTTTGGTCACTGGCAAGGGAGTGACACTTACAGCATGGCTTACAGGTATCTTACTGTAAAACAGTTTTTAGGAAGATGGCACTCAACCTCATAATTTATAGGAAAGTAATACTCAGAAAGCCTGCTTAGCAGTAAATGGCAGGTTATTCCATTTGGATGACTGGAATAATCATGGCTAAAATCTCTTTTTGCTAATATTCTCGAATGTTTCCAAAGAGTAACCTTACATAACATATATGACATGTCTAGTTCCTATCTAACCATGAGAATGGCTCCCATCACCCAAAGTAAACCTTAATAAGCCATGATTGGGGGTTGGCCATGCCTTTCCTTCTCAGAGTCATAGGAGTGGGCTGGTTCTTATGTTAGGAGGCATAAGGAATTGCTATTGTGTTCCACCAAAGCCACCAAGCTAGAATCTATCCTAAATGTTCCATAATAAATGATATCAACAGATTCTAGAATATGTGGAGAAAAAATTAAAAATGTATTTTTTTTTTATTTTGAAGAGTATTACCTGAGGTTACCCAGAAAATATCTCTAGAATGATAAACAAAATGCAAATAAAGAAGAAATTATAGAGAAGGTGGGTTCTACTAACTATAAACTTCTTACATTAGTGATTTTTTTTTTTTTTTTGGATGAAAGTGGTAGGAACTAAACTGAAAATTGGCATTTATTAGTTCACTCAATTGGAAATTCAAAATATAGACAGGCCTTAAGAACTCCTGGATGAGTGAATAGGCACTCTCAAATGTTTCTGGAATAAATGCAAAATGGTAGAATTGCTTTGGAAAACAGCTAGGGGTTTCTTATGAAGTTATGTAGAAATCTCTCTCATGGGTACCCAAGTGAGACAAAACTCTCTGAGTACACATTGTTATTGGAGCTTTATTGATTATTACCCCAAACTTGAAATAAACCAAGTTCCTCTCCATAAGGGAATGGGCTTGCATGCTGTAGAATGTCTTTGTGATGGATGGACTACTACTCACCAATAGGAAGGAATGAACCAGTGCTCAACACAAATGTATGAAAAAATCTTAAATCACTGTGCATCTCAGGAAAGGTCCATGCATCTACACTCCCAGTGCTCCAAAATTAGCTTACATTATGAGCTCTAGAGAGCTACTCAACAGAGCTGCAGATTCCAACCCAAGGCTTTTCAATTAGTAAGGTTGGAATCAGAATTCACAACACATTGGTAAATTTCTAGGTGATATGACATTGTTGGTGCAGAGCTTCAAGTTTGAAAAATCACTGCTTTAAACCAGAATTAGTAATTTCATTACTAGCTGTGCTAGATCACCCATTCCACTTGACTCAGCTATGGACGAGTCTAAATGAGCTTATTGTTGCTTCAGGAGTGCTGATGCTTACCTTAGGGCTACTATTGTAGACAAATAACCAAAGTAAGTAGCTATTGATGCATTAATTCAGATCTTACAACTTGAGTTATTTTAAAAAATAGATAATTTCTTGCATGAAATTGAAAGATATAGTCACTTGTCCCTTAAAATCATACTTAGAAATAACAACATTTGTCATAAACAGCCTGCTTTTCTAAATTGTTCACATGTTTATATTTTACTATTTAGAATAAAAACAACAAATATTTGTATACTTTTGTGTTTTTATAAATATAGAGCGAGATTATATAAATAATTTCTGTTTAATATATTACGTGTATTTGTTCATGAATTCTACTATAAAATTCTGTTCAAATCTCTTGTGCAGGAATGAAGGAGAGAGGATAGAACCAAGTAAGAACTAAGGCTATGCCAAAGTGGCCACAGAATCCCAGCATGCCCTCTGTAGTCCTCTGGACCTGGAGTGAGGGCAGGGCCTTGGTGAGGGCATTTCTCAGAGGAGGGTACAGCTCAGCACCAGCAGTGCTACTGGGCCCTAGAGCTAGGAAAATGAAAGCTTTTTGCTTGAGAGAGTTAAGTGATACACTCCTGCATTCCCTAGAACCAGTGTTGTTGCAGCCACAGAGCTCCATTCTTCCACCAGTTTATGTAAGAAAATATGTCCAAAGTATTTAATGAGCACAATTTAAGCACGTTTGGGTTTTATGGGGAATGGTCCTGCCAGAATATCCCTGGACCAGAACTTTCTTATTTGTTTCCCTAAATCTGTTCTCATCCTCTCAGAATTGTCCCTTTTCATGACCCTTCTATGATACAAAGCAATATATGGCATTTTCTCTGAGAAGTTAAACACTGAGACTGGAAATGTGACCGTCATGAGGGTTAGTCTTTTAGTAACACAGTATTTCACCCAATCCCTCTGGCTTGGTGCATGGAATGACCCTTCCATTTAGTGTGGCAAAATATTATTTTTTTCTATTACACGTGGTAGTACCTACTTCTTTTAGACCCAGGCCTGCAGGCCCTTGCACTCTTCTCACACACATGTACCCACAGATCAGCTCACTTCTGTCCACATCTTCTCTACTCAGATCCTCTCACTCACCTTGAGACCAAGTAAGCAGCCATCCAGGTATATTCATCCATTTCTCTCTCTCTCTCTTTTTTCCAAAGTAAGGTCAGCTCAGGCTGACCTGGATTTTACCATGTAGTCTCAGGGTGGCCTCAAACTCAGGGTGCTCCTTCTACCTCTGCCTCCTGAGTGCTGGGATTAAAGGCATGTGCCACCACGCCTTGCTGTATTCATTCACTCCTTATTGCTGTTACAACAGATTTCCACAGTATTTGTGGCTTAAAAGAGTACCAATTTATTTTCATATAGCTCTAGGACTCAGAGGTCCTAACTGGTTCTCAGTGAAATGAAAATAAGCACTGGCAGGTGTATGTTTTTTCCTGAATGCCCTACAAGAAAGAATTTACTTCTGCCTTTTCCAGCCTCTAGAGGCTGCCTTTATTCCTCATAGACCCCCAGATAGTGAAGCCAGCAGTGGCTTGTGCATACTTTCTTCCATCATAGAACTCTTCCGTTTAACATTTAAACACCCTTAGGATGACATTGGCCCACCTAAGAAGTCTACGCTAGTCTTATTGTAAAGTGAGGCCATCAGCAACCTTAATTCCAACTGCAATCTCAGCTGGCCTCTCCTGTGTGTAGACAAAAACATAGCTTACCCTCAATGCTCTGTAGGTCTACCAAAACTAGTTAGTGTACAAGTATGGGAGCCATATGAAATATGAAAATAAAGGATGTATCAGAGGATTGAAGCTGAGATAATTACTTCATAGGAAAGAAGAAAATGAGGTGGGTGCAGGCAATTTTGAGAAGATATGTGTTTTGAACTTTGAATGAGTCCAAAACCAGATAATCACATGGAAGTTTCTCTCAGCCCTCTTCAGTTCTCCAGAAGCTCAGAGAGCATGGAGGATGGAACTTCACTGGGAGCTAAAGTGGAGTTACTTATTCAGGTGAAGTCTTGCAGAAAGTTCCAAGCTCTAGGGAAGAAAAGTCTCCGTGGATTTTCTGTCTTCTCTGATCATTTCATGAGACTCTTAGGGAGGGCACTGAAGACAATTGCATTCATTTTGGAGGAAGTTTCATCAGTGAGGTAAGTAGTTGGTGGAAGAGCAAAGGGAGGTTATAGAAAGACCTCGGTTCTCCGGCAGTTTTGAAATACTTCCAACTGTGGGTAATTCTGAGCACTTCAGCATTTTGAAGTATCTATTTTTGGGGTATCATTTTCTGAGTCCTAACAGGCCAGGCTGTGATCTACTCTAAAATTTGCAGACTGTGCAGAGCAGTAGCTTTAAGGCTGTGTTTTGCCCTCAGTGACTCTGTTTTACAAAACAGCAGTTGGCACCATTTTGAGTATACATGTCAAGGTAGAATATTACCACATTTTGTGTATGCAGGTAAACACATACACTCCATAGAACACAAACAATGAGACTTAGATTGACAAAAAAACTTATTTATGCAAATATACTATAAGCACTATTATAGTTACCTTTTCATTGCTGGGACAAAACACCTGATCAAATGCAGCCTATGGAAAGAAAGGGTTTATTTTGGCTGACAGTTTTGAGGGGATGTTTCTTTATGGCAGGATAAGCACTGCACAAGCAGGAAACTGGCTCACATTTTCACTGCCACATGGGAGGTAGCAGCAAGATTGAACTTGCTCTGAACACTCGTGGGCTAGACAAATAAACCTCCAGGTTTGCAAACTGTCCACCCTCCCCATGATGCATCTCCTGTAGCAAGACTACACCTTCCCATGCCTCTACCAGCTAGTGATTACAAGGATTAATCAGAAATAAATGAGGCTATGGGGGAACATTTCACATGCAAACCACCACAGCATCTATGAACTTTTCAATTAAATCAGAAACACAGGTCACATGGGCATACCAAAAATATGAGGTCAGTAAATGGTGTGGCCTTCTGAACCTGGATCATATTCAAAGAGGATACCACATGTTAGAGCAGGGTGGAACCCATTATGATATATCAGATCATTAGGTATATATAACAAGATAAAAAATGACTAATTCTCAGGAAAACAGCACCCTTGCTTGTTTTACCAATTTTCTTTAGTTTCAGCCATCATACTTTTGAGATATGATGGGGTGGCTTTCTCCTTAGGATCTGCATCTATCTGAAAAAGAGAAGCAGATTCTCCAAAGGAGAGTAAGTTAGCTCCAGGACAAATGAAATAACCCTTACTTTTTTTTTTAGAGGGAGTTTAATAGGTATAGGTATATACCTATATAATATATAATAGGTATATTTTTTAGAGGAGTTTAATAGGCCTTCTTGTAGCCCATGATTGATGGTAGCTTGATATTGGAGAGAGGGTTTATGTTTGGATATGATTCTGACTTGTTTCCCAGCTCCAGCTATGGGTCCCATACCACTGAGGGAATCAGTTAGCCAAATCAAGAGCAGTTGGTTCCCCACCATGGCTGTGTGCCACTATTGCACTTGTGTGGGCATCACAACAGGTTATTTGCTGCTAAGTAGGTTAGACCATGAGTTGCTTGGACAGATATTGGTCATTTTCCCCCAGTTGCCCATGTAGCACCTTCTGGCACTAGACACGCTAACTGTCTGGGGACTGACTCTTTTCTAGCTTCCAGCCATGCCATTCCACTTTACCTGTCAACTGCATATGGTGTCTTCAGCAGTAGGGTCTTACTACTAACCTTTGGTGGGTCATCAAGTACTCTGACAGAAATCTGTCTGTCTTTTAGGAAGCCTTGTAGGTCTCTTTGATCAAAAGCTCATTGTGTATGATAGCTCCATACTAGTACTGGGAGTTACAGGTCAGTGCCCACTAAGAAAATGAGGAAAAAGATAACTAATATACAAGAATTAGAGAGAAGAGAAAGAGGGAGAGAGAGAGAGAGAGAGAGAGAGAGAGAGAGGGAGAGAGAGAGAGAGAGGGAGAGAGGGAGGGAGGGAAGATGTAGAAGATTAGGTTAGCCTTGATCCTACCCTCTCCAGTGTCTTGTGATTCAGGTATTCCCTGTAAAGGCCTGGTGAAGTTTCAGCCATTTGGTCTGCCCTTTAGGAAGTAGAATTTTATGGTACCATTGCCATTTGGGTCTATATTTGTGTTTCCACCCCTTCGATGTCCCCCCTCCTCCATCCACGGGGGAAGGAGACCAACACAGAGAAAAATCAACTCCTACCAAATCAGAGAGCAAGACCCTCAGAGGCCCCCAACACCTCATCACTGAAGCCGACCAAAAATGAACCCAACATGGCTCAGGGAAATTTTGTGGAAGAGGGGGTGGAAAGAATGTCAGAGCCACATGTTGGGTCATGATATGCAGAGACATTTATCTTGCCCATAAATGTGGGCTAACTCCACAATGCACAACCCATATACCTCAACAAGGAGGGGCCAATGGGGAGAGGGTAGGTCATGGTACCAAACTGACTGTAATTGCTGAATGCAAAACTAATTAATAAAAAAATTAAAAAGTTAAAAAAAGATCAGCCTATAAATTTTATCTGAAATGTGATATTATTGGCATAATATTCCAAAGCCATACACATTACAAATTTAAAGTAAAAATACAAAACTGGTGGCTCAAATTGGTAAATAACTTTTATTGGTCAATAAACCAGTAGTAGCAATTTATTAACACCAATCATATAAATGGGAAATTATAAAATTAACTTAATTGTTTTAAATATCAAGAAAATCACTGTAATGCCTTATGAAATTACAAGAGGAAAATATTGCCTGTTGTTATGGAATATATGGAATATTTGCATTTATTTTCTAAATATTAGAAAGGAAAGAGCATTCATTTTCTCTAATATATTTTATGGGTTTTGTAAATGTGGCATCTAACCGAGTATTAATTGCATTTGTTTCATTATATTTATTCCATCAAGTATCCCCGATATCTTATTTGAATAGATGTTTTCATTAACATCCTTCTTTGTACTAAAGATATTCATGCATTAGATAATTCACATTCCTCAAAGAATCTGTCAGGTTAAACAGTGATAATGACTGTAATGTCTTTTGACAATGAAATGTCATACCTTAAATGTGTCACTTAGAATTCTGCATTGAATAAGGTCATCTTTGCGAGAGCAAAAAAAAAAAAAAAAAAAAAAAGACATATTCTCAACTATGACCCTTGAGCCTCAGCTCAGCATAAAACCTGCTTGAATTTGACATGGCCTCCTGAGATGCTTTTGTCCAAACCTATGGCTACACCTTGAACAAGCTGTGTACTTGGAGTCAGTTCTGTGTCTGGAACCAAGTGCATGACTGGGTTTATTCATATTTTATTTAACCACCCTCAGTGATTTGTTGCAGCTGTATTTTCTTCACTTGCTTTCAGTAAGGCCTTGAAACATGATAGGAGCTAGGCAACGTCCTTGGCTAAGAAAGCAGGGAAAAAGGGCCCTTGATGGATGACTGTATTCTAGAGTGCCCAAAAATGACAACCTAAAATGAAGATCTAAGAGAGAGAAGAGGGTGATTTACTTCCTACTTCTTCCTTGCGTAAGTATATGTCCCTCCAGTCCCTTCCTTGGCAGGCTTTCTGAGATGGGTGCAGTACTGCATGTATCATAGTGAACCAATGCCTTATCTTTGTTCAAGCTGACCAATCATGGACTTCGGACTGGCAGGCTTTCCTCATTCAATAAAAGTCTGGCTCCCACTAGAGTGGCAGATCTTTCAGATCTGAAATCCCATCCTTTATAAGGAATTTGTGTTCTCTCTGCTTTTTTTACCTTTTACATTCAAATAAACTTCATTCATTTAAACACTATTCTGTCCTTTAATTCCTTAATTAGCAGAGTGAACAAATGAACTATTAGATGGCAGCAGCATGTTTGAAATTTGTAGCCATTCGGTAATACATATATTTTTGTGAAGTATAACATGCAACCCGACAGTTAATACTAATAATTAAAATTGCAATCAGAATAAAAAAGCCTGTGATTGTCAGTGGTCAGATTTCCTAGGGAAATCCATAGTAGTTGGTAAATTAAAACCAACATGATGGACATAACTTGTGAATGTATTGATATTCATCAAATTCTGTCACTGTGGACATAGATGGACATATACATCTGTATTTGTAATTTAGTGCACTCACAATACGCAGATCACTATCTATCATACTTCCAGGACTCCTGTGTTCTCTAATTAGACCCAAGCCCAACTGGTTCACCCTCTGGGTGTAAACCCACCACTGCTAGTAAAAGCATCCTAGAGCCAAATGACAGGAAAGGGCCACTGCGGGAGGAAGGTGGGGGAAGCATTGGGTCATGCAGACTGGGAGGTCTAGGCATGTGAGGCCTCCTACATTGCTGTGAGACCAAAGCAGGACTCAAAGAGAGAAGGCTGCCAGTTTGTCTTAGAGAGCTTCTCTATGTCCGTTTGCCCTGGGCTCATTAGGCACAGGTTTACACCATTAAAAACAAAAAAGGCAACATTGTGCTTCAACTTGATGTTTAAAAGAGGCTAATTGGGCTGGAGAGATGGCCTAGCGGTTAAGCGCTTGCCTGTGAAGCCTAAGGACCCCGGTTCGAGGCTCGGTTCCCCAGGGCCCACGTTAGCCAGATGCACAAGGGGGCACACGCGTCTGGAGTTCGTTTGCAGTGGCTAGAAGCCCTGGCGTGCCCATTCTCTCTCTCTCCCTCTCTCCCTCTCTCTCTCTCTGTGTCACTCTCAATAAATAAAAATGAACAACAATAAAAGAGGCTAATTGATACTTAAACTTAAATCCTATAAGTTTTTTGATTATTTCTTAGAAATTAAGATCACAGATGGATTTTCTTCCTTTACTAAATTTTATGTCACTTTATAGGCTGGCTTTAATTATTTCTGGAATAACATGAAGAATAAGTCAAAGAAACGTTTCAACTTTACTGGAATTTTTTTTTTTTTTAAATGCACACAAGCTCAGAAGAACAACACTGTTAACTTGTGTTTTCACTTAACCACCTAATGGATGACACACAGTAATGGAGAAAGAGGCCAAACTGTGGTTACCTTGTTGCTTTGAAATTTTATGGCAGCATAAAAACCAAAATCTTTTAGGCTGACTTTGGTATTCTAGACTATGTCCAGACTAGTAAGAACATGTTAGGGTGAGCCAGTAGTATTCTGAGCTGCAAGCCTGGTATCCAGCCCCAGTTGTTCTAAGTCCTGTTAACCTAAAGTACAATATAATGAATTTCTCTAAGGTGACAATACGTGTCCAGGAATCCAAAGTATAAAATGAGTTAACTTTTATGTTAAATGATAAGAAGATAGAATTGCCAGTAATCTCTAGAGCTTAGTCATCTGCAATCTTATGCCTCTAAGAATATGGCAGGTTTATCCTGAAAGTCAGATGAAAGTTTTTGAGTTCTCTCGTACTCTGGAAGTGGTGTTGCTGGGTTTGGAAGTGTGAGGTGTGGTGCTTAACCAGGCTCCAACTTGGCTATTTACCTTCCTAAATCTTCTTTGGATTTTTTTGTTAGCTGTTCCTCTCATTGGTTGTTCTGTATGATCAGGCTAAACAGTTGTCAGCATGAAACCTTAACTTTTGACCCTTAATTTGTTTCTACAGTGCCAAAGAAGTTTTTAGTCCTTGTACTTCAATTTTCCTGGAAATATTAAATAAAACACTCCTACACTATCATCTCAGCCTCTTTCAGGGAGTACAACTGAAGGAAGTCTCATACAACACACAGGCTAGCTGTTGGCTGATTAATTGAAAAAAAATTAAAGCAAGGGTCATATAAATGATTCATACTTGCCTTGAACACCTTTATTTAACTTAAAACATATAAATTGGCATTCATTTGCCAATCTTTGATGTAAAGCAAGGTCTTTTCTGTGACTCTGTGTCTGTTAATTGGCCTGAAGTATTGTCTCTCTTAATAAATCACACTCATAATGCATCCTCTATGACTCCCAGCTTCAGATTCTTGATATTGAAATGAAAATTAAAGTGGCTGTTGAAGAAGCAATGTTTGAATAAGGTTCTATAGTTGTTACCATTTCTCTACCATTTAACACAGTTTTCTCAGCCACACCTAACTCAAAATCCCATTTCTGTTGACTTGGTTTCATCAAAACACTGAAAACATTTGAGTTATTTTGCATTTTTCTTCACATATCGTATATTTAGTTGATTTGAACACATCTAATTTAAATAGCATTTATTTACTTACATACTTATAATAATAGTTAAAACTCTACTACATTTGGTTATCAAAGCAGCTGATTCTTGGTAAGAATCAGCATGGGTGCTCTGGGGCAGAAGAGAAGCCTGTTAGATTACTAGAGAGAAACTTTAGATTGAGAAGTGGGGCATGGAGCTACTGTAGCAGGTGTTGACCCTGCGCCAGCTCATTCTTTGGCACACTGTGCACTTCACCTGGGGCTTAGGTGTCTTCTTCCCTCAAGTATTCATGTATCCGCAAAAGCACTGTGGAGTTTAGCACACCCCACAACCACCCCCAGGGAATGAGATTCATGCAGGTGATTGTGACAGATAAAACTCTTGTTATCTCCTCAGAAACCATCTGCCAGGTTCCTTCATTTTCCCATTGTTACCTGCCAAGGAACAGAACCTTTATCTCCACCTTTTCCTCTGGCTCGCCATGTCTTACAGGATTGCCTTTTCATTACAAAGTTGTTCTTTGATCCTTGATCCTAGATCTTTTGAGAAAATCTATAGTAAGATAACATCCATAACTAGGCTGTACAGAGATGATGTGTCGGGTGAATTAAGTGGAAGGTTCTGAGAACATGTTACCATTTGGGAGCATCTGATATGTCTCTCCCTTCAGATGGTTGAGCAGTTTCTACCCTTACATTTACATGATCCTTCTTCAGAACCCACATTGGCTTTCTTCATTGATAGCCCTTAGATAGCACGCCCTGGGAATATGTTATATGCTCTGGCTGGTATCTTGCCTTCATCTTCCTGTTTTATTCTCCTTAAATTTCTGTTTCCTTCAATTTACAAACTGCCCATGCTGGGGAATTTGGGCCATCTTTGTCTAAATCTCTGTTTCTTGTCATTTTTTCTTTTTTAATTTCTGACTCGACTGATTCACTTTAACTTTCAAATTATTTATTATTTTCAAATTATTTGGTTTTGGTCCCCTGTTGCTGCGACTCATGTCTTAGACTTAAGGTCTGAAACTTTCGGTCACACTCCCACTCCCACTTTCTCTCTTTTCTGCCCCATTTTTTTTCCTTTCAATTATGTTGTGTCATGGTTCTTAGGTTCATGTCTCAGTTTCCTACATGCGGGCTTCAGAGGGCATTTTAGATGCTTGGTGTTATGAATATTTTCCTTATCAATCTTACCTTCCTACCACTTAGAGCCAACTAAATGTTTTCCTTCAAAGATGCGCAATATTGAATTAATGCCTTTCAGAAACAGAGCAGAACTATTGTACTGTCTCCCCCATTCTTAAGAACAAGTATTTAGATTGTAAAGTGATTGAACCACACTCCATTCTCTATTATTAATGGAAAATTGGCCATAAATTGCCGAGGCGTGACTAGCTCATTTCCCAACACAGCTGCAAATGTTTTATGCTGGGATCACTTTAGATATCTCAGAATAAAAGAAACAAAAACTGTACAGAGCTGACATCTCTCTAAACAGAACTGTGTGTCACTCTCATCAGAGAACCACTGTTCTGAAGAGACAACTAATTGAAAATAGTGCCACCTTCAGCTAACGCTTTTCCCTTGGAGTGTATGTACTTGTCTTTCATCTGGCTTGACAGATTTGACTGCAAGCTTTTAGAAAATAATTATTAAATATTTTCTGTTTTGGGGCATTTTTAAAAGTAATCTAAAGTGTGTATATGCTTGACAAGTATTCTTTAGTTACTACAAATATAACAACATCTATCTATACTTTTGAAAGCACATTGCATTTTACAAAGCATCTTTACCCAAATATTATCTAATTTAATCTTAATTAGTATTCACTCTTTATAGGTAAAGATACTGAGATGTTCAGGGAGATTTATTGATGTGATCAAGAATATAATGCATTGAACCAACAATTAAGCTTGGGCCTTCAGTAGATATTTATCTCTTGCTTCTCTTCACATCTTTTCTTCTGGGACCATTCCATTCTCAGGAAATCATTTCTCCTCTCCTGGACACTATATGAAAGTCACAGAGTGGTTCCTTATGCATTGTGCCCTATTGGTGTTTCTGTTATAGGATATGTGATTCATATGTTAAAAAGTGACCCAGCCAAGCATAGTAGCACACACCTTTAATTCCAGCACTTGGGAGACAGAGGTAGGAGGATTGGCATGAGTTTGAGGCCACCCTGAGACTACATAGTGAATTCCAGGTCAGCCTGGGCTAGAGCAAGACCCTATCTTGAAAAACCAAAAGAAAAATAAGTGTCCCAGTTAGCAACTAAAAAAAATATATATATTTATTTTTTAGAGAGAGATGGGGGATTAGGGAAGAGACAGAGAGAGAGAGAGAGAGAGAGAGAGAGAGAGAGAGAGAGAGAGAGAGGGAGGGAGGGAGAATGGGTGTGCCAGGGCCTTCCTGTGCATCAAGCTCACATGGGTTCTGGGAAATCATACCTGGTTCCTTTGGCTTTGCAGGCAAGTGCCTTAGCCACTAAGCCATTTCTCCAGCCCACATTTTTTTTTTTTTCTAGTATGGACCAAGGTGATAAATTTTTTTCCTAGTATGGACCAGGTGATAAACTTCACCCTTCTCCTTCTCTTTCTTTCCTGGAACAAGGTCTTACTAGGCAGCATCAGCTGGCCTGGAACTTATCACATAGACCAATGTGGCCTCAAATTCGCAACAATCTTCCTGCCTCTACCTCCCCAGTGCTGGAAGTAAAGGACTTGTCCTTCCTTATCCTCCTATGCCAACTATGTGCTACATGAGGAAAAATAGCAGGCTGGTGGTTTTAAGGTTTCATGTCAAACCTACATACTGAAAATTGCTTTCTCAACTGGACAAGCCCGTAGTCTGAAGAGGGAGGGATGTCCTACTTTCCTTATCATAGTATCATGGTAGCTGTGTTAATTTTAGAATTAAGGCCATGAAATGCCTGTGAATTTAAAGGTTTTATTATTTTTTTCACTTTTCAAGATCAACTTATGTGGAAATGCTTGTAAGAAGCACAGGACACGTGAATTATGTCATGATTTTCACCTAAACTGGGTTACATGCAGGATCTGGGGAATAGCACTTAGATACCTCTCTCCAATATTAATATTCCTGGCTAATTGAGTCCCTCAGACTACAAAGGGGCAGAGGGTAGGAGTCTCATATGTATATCCACAAGTGCTAAATTCTCAATGAATGCCAGAATATGCTCTGAATGATAGTAAAGAATAGAGTGGAAAGAGCATGTTGAAATCTCTGGTTTATCTAGAAGGTGAATCATCAGGTGAGTAATGTGGATATAAAATAGGCAAAAGGAGGATAGAGAAGGAGCTTAGAAATGCCAGATGTGGTACTTACTGACATCCTTTTTGTTTAAGAAAAAGCCTGGTGAATAAACATGGAACCAGAGCTCACCATCATCATCACTGTCTCTTCCCACAGTTCCGCTAATACCCTAAAACCTGAGGACAACATGCAGCACAAAGCTTGATGTCAGTTCCACCATCTGTGCTGGCATGGAGGATATCTGAAATAGTTCTCACCATGAGGATTTGACCAAAGGTAATTTACTCAAACTATGTTCCCAGGAGAAACCTGTGAAGGCATAAAAAGCTAGCAAGGAAAAGGAAAAGAAGGAGCCACCCAGGGATATCATTTCAGGCATGGCTTAATCCTCAGCATGAGTTTATACTTACGTAGGACAGGATCTCAGGTATGCAAAGTGACACTGTGGAGCTTTCCTCATGGGAGTTAAGAATGTCTGTCATACATGTGTGTCAGTCAATCACCGGCCTTCATTCACCTTAAGAGATATGGACATACTGCTTTCTACTCAAAGTGGCTCTAATACCACATCCCTAAGAGAAGAACTTTGGAGAAAGCTGCATGAACCATATATTATAAATTCAGAAAGCTGAAGTATGGGTATGCATACCCAGACCCACTAGAGGCCCTGGATAGACCCAACCGTTCACACCACCTAGTATAGGGTCTGGGTAACAACATAGCTTTTCAAACCTTTGGCAGTGACCGACATCTTCTGTGGCCTCATGCCAGGTACTTCTTCCCCAAATCTCCATCTTCTATATCCTGGTATTTCTTCACAAGAGTCTTTGAAAGTCCCCTATATAATATAGGGTTCCATCTTCCCATATTACTCTATTTTATTTCCCTACTTTATTTTCTTTGATGCACATATGATTTTTAGATTTATTGTTTTAAAAGTTTAATATATCTATTCCCAATGTAAACTCAATAAAGACTAATATACCATCTTTCTTTTCATTATTTTATCTTTAATGATATAATGTATGACACATAGTAGGTATTTTATATATATTTATTGCATAGTAATGGATACAAAAGTAATTATGAAGAGAAATATAGAATTGCAAGGAAGTGACAGTATTTGGTATTACACACAGATTTTCTTGTGATTTTCCCTCATTATCAAAGGACATATATGTAAAAAAAAAATACACTCAAGCTCAATCTATACGCTTTAAAATTCTTATAGATAGTATTAGTCTTCATGGGTATAATTTACAGTAGCATAATGTTCCAGAATATTTTTAAAGAAAATTATGGTATTATAGAGTGCTCTTGAGTTCTTTGATACATTATGTCTCTCAATGAAATGTAATAGCTTCTCCTTTTCTCCAGAAGATGCGTGCATTTCATTATGTCATTATCCCATATGTGTTTTGTTTTTTGAGTAGGACATATATTCTAGAAAATTTCCATGAGTTGGTATCATATTGTGCTCTACAATGTATCTCATTTGGTTTAGCCATAACTTTTTTCTTTTCTGCCAAGGTATGGGGAAATATGCTGATTAATTTTATAATTTATATTCTATTCCTCAGGTCAGAAATTGGTCTAGGAACTCAGAATGGCACAAATCTTTCCCTCTGCACCAATATTTTTCCATCAGCCAAATACCATTTCCCTGAGCAGTGATTTAGTCATTACCCCATAATATAAAAGAAATGTGAAATCTGTCACAAGGAAGATGATGTTGTGACACAGAAAGAGATCCTCTGGGAGTTTTAACCAGGTTGTCAACGAGATTGAAATGAATGTGACATTATGCTCATATTCATAATTAAATTTATTCTTTTTAATGTGTGTGCACTAGTGTGTGTGTGTGTGTGTGCACATGCTCTTTATTATGGAGAGAATAAGAAAATGTGGTCTGGCTTTTGACTAAGGACACACAAACCGATATTAACCTTAAACATACCAGCTTATAAATATGATTCATCTATAATTTGTTCCAAGTACTTCATGTAAAGCATGAGTGTATAGCTGCAACATTTGACATGGGCTAATAACAGGTGGCTAATTAAATCCCCAGGAGAACTGCAATTACCTTCAAATGGCATTATTCTATACTGGGCCTGAGAAAGTCTGCTATGCCAGGCCTCTCACTTCAGTATTTCCAGGTTGTAGATAATTTTGGCAGAAGTAGGCACATAAGAAATATGTATTGAAATTGGAAAGGAAAATAGATGTGATTGAGAGGTGGAAAGTATAGGATGGAAAGAGGAAGAGGAGAAAGCCAAGTAAGAGAGAAAAAAAAAGAGTGGTTAGGAGGGAAATGCAAGACAGAAGAGGGAGGCAAGAAGAGAGAACTTCAGAAACAAGGATATCACAGGAACAGTATGAGGAAGAAAATCCTATACCCAGTCATAGGGCAGGTGCTCCAAAACATTATCCCCAAACAAACAACTTAAGCAACTTGGAAAAGTAACTTTTCAGCTTTTTCAATCAGGAAGAATGCATACAAGAAAATTGCAATAGTCAAATCCATCCTTTATCCTACAAAAGTTATCTCTGTGCTTTATTGAAAGTTACCACATTTCTGTCTTTTACCTAGAGCATGCAAGAAAGTAGTATAATTATTTTCTGGTTATTAATATCATTTGAGATTTTATAGCATAAAAATAATAATGAATCTTCCTACCATTTCTTTTTCTTTTTCTTTTTCTTTTTTTTTTTTTTTAGGTATGGTCTTGCTCTAGCCCAGGCTGACCTGGAATTCTCTAGGTATCACAGGGTGGCCTTGAACTCATGGCAGTCCTCCTACCTCTGCCTCTCAGGTACTAGGACTAAAGGCGTGTGCCACCACACCTGGTCTTCCTACCATTTCTTTTCTTGAAGTCTACAGAATAGTCTGTTTTCCTATAATATGATCTCACAATTTTTGTTCCACTAATAAAAACCAGCAGGAAAAGTTGGTGGAGGATAAAAACCAGCAGGAAAAGTTGGTGGAGGACATGTAGGTAGAGCAAGTTGAGGGATCCACTAAGAGCAAGGAATATCCATCCTTGTTGAGAACATATCCGAAATTTTTTTAAAGGACTATTTACTTCATCTTTTGAGAACTCAGATATAGCAATCTTCAGAAAATTTGTTGACATAGGACTTAGGGCTTGAGAAAGGCCAATGTGTCTGTCTGAGAGCCATTTGCAGAGTGCTTATAAGGTAATGGGCCTTTTGCTACTTTTGATACAGACATAGAGGGAACCAAAAGTGAGAAATAGACAATCTAGGGATCAGGAGTCTCAAGTGATAATTAATCCACATCCATAAGTAATTTTGATTGCTCAATCTCACAGAAACTCATACAAGGAATATTCTGCTGGCCAAATGGTACCTTCTGTTCTCCATGTCACCTTCCTAGGTCCCCAGAACAAACCCATAGGCAGGTATCTTGGAGATATTTTGGATGAAAGAATATCTCCGTCTGAAGGGTCAGAAAGCACTAAGAATATAGAATCAGAATCAGTGACTGGTGCCCACAGGAGCCCTGTTGTCAACTTGTAATATTGTCCAGGGATAAAGCAAGCAGAGAGCAACATGCCAGGAAATCCTAAAACCCATACATGGCCATTTAGGAAAAGCCAAGGCAGATGTTTTCTCTGAAAGACAAGGCTCACATGAAGACAGACTTAGACTTTAGTGTGTGCTCTGCCTAGTGACAAAGTTCACCCAAACTGCACCTAAGAACTGAAGGATATTGAAAAAATTGAGAACAGAACTCTAATGCATGAGACCATTCATTCCCTGGATACAACTTGACCAAGGTCAAGGGCTAAAACTGCTTATATTTCAATTCTGAGCATAAAAAACTTTAATATTTCTGCTTGTTCTTTATCACCTTAATTATCTCCCTGAAAACATGCCTTGGCTAGCCTGTGGAAGGACAAAACACATATAGCTGTGCCATGTCACCTTAGTAGCCTCTGATGGCAATTAGTCAATGACAGATGTGAGAAATCACAGCCCAGATCAGTAAAGTCAGCTAGGTGACACCTGTGTGATCACTGATAAGATAGCAGTGAACAGGTTGTTAAATTACACTAAAGTTTTATGCTTGTTTGCATGGTAGTATTGTTATTATGGGAACAAATAACTAATCATATGGCCCTGTTGAGGGTTTAAAAGCTAAGTAGAAAATTACTATTCTACAGAAAGTGCTGTCAACATCAGCTAGAACATGTGTGTTTACATACATACATCAGACTCTTCAGATATAAAAATGACAAAGAATAGTGGAGGGAAAGGATACAGATGAAGAAAAGGAAGTATGAGGGCTTTCTTCTAGTTGAGGGCAGTATAAGTTTATTTTCCCAGAACTCTTCTATGTATAGTGTGTAAACGTGCATATTTTAGCTATAAGTATGCCACTAAATGATACTAGTTCAATGTAGGATGTTAGAGGCCAGAACATAAGTGATTCCCAATGCAGCACAGGAGGAAATTTCCTTCACAAATCTGAAGTCCTTAGATATCATCAGGCCCGGAGTTCTAGTATGATGAAGAACTAGTTCTGTACATGAGGAAGAAAGAATTTTAGGTAGAAAAATTCCACTTAACAAATTAGAAAGAATACTTCTTAAAGGGGATGCAATAATATCTAATATCATACTGTTTGAGTTCAAGGAAAAAAAAATCCCAATTTAAAGTAGGAATGGAGATATAATACAAACACTACCACTATTAGGAGTGGAAAGTAAAAAGTAGTCCCTCTCACCTCCTTTACATCTCAACCAGTTTGTTAATTCACAATAAAGAGAGATGACAGAAAAACTTATGTGAATCTAGGGCTCATTTCAATCTTGCTTGTTTTTCATTCACTCATTCACTCAAGAATAGACATGTGCTTGATAACCATCTATGGGCTTCATGCTTAGTAGGGGTAAGGATATGTCAATAACTAAACTTGGATGCTGGCCTCTAGGGCTCAGCAATAGGAAGAAAGACAAAAAATCAATAAAATTTTTGATCAAGGGGCTAGAGCGATTGCTCAGCAGTTAACGTTCTGGCCTGTAAATCTTAATGACATGGATTCAGTTCCTCAGGACTTACATAAAGCTAGATGCACAAGGTAGCACATGCATCTGGTGTTCATTTTCAGTGGCTGTAGGCCTGGTGTGCCCATTCTTTCTCTCTCTGCTTTCAAGCAAATAAATAAAAATATTTTAAAAATGAATTATTGATCAACATGTCATGTATCATAACAGAGGATTTAACCAGGTACTCTCTGATGGAAAGGAGGGATGGTCAATTTAGATTTGGTGGAAGAAGAGCTTATTGTATGCTTTATGAAACAGGTTATTAATTAAGATCTTTAGAAGTGAGTTGGAGGTCATCAGATAAGCCAAAAAATCAGCAATTATTTCCTCTACTGGACCTAGCTTAAACTTTTATAGACTTAAAACATACCTTATCATTTGGCTACATGTTCTCACTGATGACTTCTACATTTTCTTATAGTTTTATTAATTCAGCTAATCTTATAGGGGCATATTCTGCTACTATTATTACTGCTATATGGTTGTTATAACTTTACTTTGGCTGAATTTGATGATCTTGATATTGGATGTTAAGTTGTTCACTAATTTCTTGGAGCACATGTTATAAATGGAAGAACTCATCTCAAAGCCTAAGAGAGAACAGGTGAATGTTTTAAGCCAAAAGTAATGGATATAGAGGTAAGAGGATGACAGAGTGTAGATACCATGGAAGTAAGAGGTAGAGCTGGAAAAAGTAATGCTGGGGGTAAGATAAGGTCACTCTTGGCTCCGAGTTTGGAAAGGCAGAGTGCAGATGGGATTCTTGTAAAAATTACTAATTGAAGAAGTTCCATTATGAGGAAAGGGAGAGAAGCAAGAAGGAACAGAAGTAGGAGCCACTCCAAAATATAGTTTCAGCTGGCGTTCACCCTCAGCCAATAAATAGTACCAGGTTATCTTTTGACTACAGGCCTTATGCTCCCATAGTAGTTAATCATTAGCTATAGGTTGCTCCTTTCCTGAATGAAGTAGGAGGAAACTAGAGACCACTTCAGTGCTCCCACCCAAAGTGGTTGCCATTGGCCAGGGACCCATCTATAAGACAATGACATCTGGATACATTTAGAAGCCAGCACTCACAGCAGTGGAGGATAAGTGCACTAATCAGGCAACAATAGCATCAGTGTCAAGGCCTTACACAAGGAAAGCACACTAAGATGCAGTCATAGAAAATAATGTGCTGGAATTTTACCCCTATATGTCAATTCCATTACTTTTTGCTTTATATAGCTGACAAGGCAATTATGGTATATATTGTGTTTATTTATTTTAGTGAGGATAAAGTAAGATGTTTCATGCAAAATCTCTTAGAAAAATGGCCACCACACATAGATGTTTAGAAAGACTCATTAGTGGTTTTGAATGTCTTATCATATGTTATAGATTCTAATAGTTCCTAGTTTCTTGGCTTCTACCACAGAATATTTTCCTTATTTCATCATATACTCTCTCCTGTCACCTGCACAGAAGGCTTCCCACAGACTGTTAACAGAATCAGACATTTCAAAGATTTACAACAATAAATCTAAGTCATAAAACACAGGCACACTGTTTTCCCAGTGTCCTTTCCTGGACAGTAGTGAAAGATAAAAGGAGATACAAACATTGGTACAGAGGAAAATCATTATAATAATGAAGTTACAAGTTATTTCTTTCCTTCCTTTCTTTTCCTTTCCATTGTTTTCCTTCCTGCTGCCATTATTTCTGATATATTCATACTTTTATTGCCATTTAAAAATATCCCATAAATGTCAAGCAGTGATGTGTGTTGTAGAAAAACAATAAATGAAAACTATTTGATGTTTTGTTGAAGAACACATTGCTCATATACTTTCAGAGCCAGTAGATTTTCAGTACATGAAGGGTATTCTCCAAGTTCAATGAAGAGACAATTTGTCTTCAATTTAGAAAAAAAAAATCTTCTGTTAACTAGCTGGGCACGTTACTTTAGTTCTTAAAATTACAAACTAAGAATGTCATAATAAACAGGATTAGTCTGTTGTTGCCTGCCTGAGGTAAACTCAATGCTGTTATTGGTTTTGTTTTATGATGAATCAAGCATTACTTCACATTTATATTGAACACCAATTCAAGATATCTATCTTATATGAAAATGCAACCTTATTACTGTGACTCAGAATAATTAAAGGCAATCTAATGGTCTTACTTTGAAAGAATGAATCCCAATGATTATGTTTGCATACTTTTATTGTAAAATAATTTTAAAAGCATCTTGGAGTAGCTTCAACTCATTACTAAGTGCTGATGCAAAGAAAAATGCAAGATTGAAAGTATAGACCACCAAAAGCTTATAAAAATATGCTATTAACTATAGAGATAAAATTAAAGCCATAGAAGGTATAGTTTCACAACCAATTTGCTGGCAAAGATATTTAAGTTTGATGATACCTAGTGTTAGAGCAATATGAAAAACCACTGCTGGTAGGGGTATAATTTGGATCTATTGATGTCAGGAAATATTTAGCAATACTAATGTGTTATGTAGAATTTGTATATAGTGATAATCATAATACATAACAAACAACTGTAAATTTCAATGTTCTAAAGCAAAAATCATTTATTAGAGCTGACAAATCCACTCAAGCATCTATAGTCTGACAAACAGGTTTAGCAAGTCCAAATAAGTCATCTGGTTGGTTTTGTAGTGGATGAACACCCAGGATGGTTATCCAGATGCTTAGAGCTTTGCTTTCTGTCTCTCATATGTGTCTATTAAACCTTTCCAGCAGGCTATAAACATTCTGTAATCAGGTTCAGAGATGCAAGGATGAGGATGATTATTCACACAAGAAAGTAGAAATATGTAATCAATTTGATGCCATATAACTGGCCAGAGTGGGTGGTATGGATAAATAAGAGTGTCAAATCATAGAATCACAGTGTGTTTATATGTTTGTGGTTGGGGTTAAACTGTTGAAGGGAAAGATGTATGTAAAGGGGTTAGACAAATGAAGACAAATGGAAGACTCAACAATTCCTTTCAAAAATTATATGATCCATAGGTATAAAGAGACCTATATAGGCTTATTTACTGTGGTATTATTTTTTTTTACTTATTTTTATTAGACATGGACATATTTAGTATGTAATCAACACATGGTACCATCATTTCCCTGCTCCCTACCCCTTTTCTGAAGAGGCAATTCTTGCTGGTGATGCAGATCAACCCCATGAGTATTGTGGGTCATGAATTATTGGGGCAATGTCTCTGTGCAAAATGTCCCAATTTCCCACCTCCTCTTCCAGAAAATTCCTTAAGCCATGTTGGAAGCATTTTAAGTCTACTTCAGTAATGGGCACTTAGGAGCCTCTAAATCTTTGGTTTGGTAGGTATTCAGTACCCTCAGTGTCTATCTCCTTGCCCTTGTGCTGATATCAGATTCACTAACAATGCAGAACTCTTGCTCATTTCTCCAATTTCTCTGTGGTTTAGCTTGGGCTAGGGTGGAATACACTACATCATTTATCTCCTCAGGTCCAGCTCCCATCTGAAAAAGAGAAGCAGATTCTTCAATGAACAATGAAGTCAGCACCAGTTAAATGGGATAAACATTATTGATTTAGAGAGAATTTGAAGGATGTAGACCCTTTTATAGCTCAAGATTAATGGGAGTTTGACAATTGAAATCAGAATCATTATCTGGATATGATTCTGATTTGTTTCCCAGTTCCAGATACATTTTCCTTTCTACTGAGTGGAACTGTTAGTCAATCCAAGAGCAGTTGGTTACCCACCATGGCTGTGTGCCACTGTTACACTTGTGTGAGCATCACATCAGTTTGTTTGCTTCTGAGTTGAATAGATTTTGAGTTGCTTGAACAGCTGTTGTCCACTTTCCCCCAGTAGTTCATGTAGCACCTTCCAGCACTAGATGGGCTAATTGTCTGGGGACTGGTTCTCTTCTGGATTCCAGCCAGGTTTCTCCAGGGTCTGTGCAAACAATGTATGGTATCTTCAGCAGTATGGTCTTACCACTAACCCTCCCTATTGTCCAAGCCTCGAGATGCCTTTCAGGTATGTCAGCAACTTGGGCTGATCCAGGTTAGGATCTGCAGATGAGTGAGACCATGTAATGATTGTCTTGCTGTGATTGTGTGAGTTTGTGTAGAATGATCTCTTACAAGTTCAACCATTTCTCAACAAATCTTATTGTGTTTTTATCTCATGGCTGAGTAGAATTCCATTGTGTAGATATAGCACATCTTGGTTATCCATTCATTCAATGATGAACACCTGGGTTGATTCCATTTCTTAGCTGTTATGAATTGAGCAGCTATAAACATATTTGAACAACTGTCTCTGAACTGAGAGGTAGAGCTTTTAGCATAAATGCCCATTAAGGGAATGACAGGGCCTGTTGGTAGCTTTATATTCATCCTTTTCAGGAGTCTCCATTTTTATTTCAATAGTGGTTGTAGCAGTTTACATTCCCAACAACAGTGAATGAATGTTCCTATTTCTCCACATCCCCACCATTTATTTTCATTTGATTTTTTATGTTTGCTATCCTTAGTGGGGTAACATGGAATCTCATAGTTGTTTTAATTTGCATTTCCCTAATGGTTATGGATGATGAACATTTTCTTAAGTGAGTGCTAGCCATTTGTAATTCGTCCTCTGATAACTCCCTATTCAGTTCACTGCTGTGCTTTTGGAGTGGGTTGACTTTTTTTTTTTTTTTTTTTTTTTTAGTTTTTTGTACATTATAGATAGGCTTCTGTCAGTGGTATATCTGGCTAAGATTTTCTCCCATTAAGTGGGCAATCTATTGGCTCTGCTTATGGTATGTTGTCTGTGCAAAAGTTTTTTAGCTTCATGAGATCCCATTGGTTGAGTGCTTATTTAATTTCCTGGGCTACTGGGGCTTTTGTCAGAAAGTCTTTTCCCAGTCCTATATCATGGAGAGTGCCTCCTATTTTTTCTTCCAGTAGTTGAAGACTTTCAGGTCTTATATTGAGGTCTTTAATCCATGTGGACTTGATTTTTGTGTATTGTGAAATGAGTGACTCTAATTTCATTTTTCTACATATGTTTATCCAATTTGTCCAATACCATCTGTTGAAGATGCTGTCTTTTCTCCAGTCCACATTATGGGCATGTTTTTCAAAGATCAAGTAGCTGTAGTTACTTGACCTAAGGTTAGTAATATAGCATTAGATTGGGTATGGCGAAACTGCCATTTTTTTTTTTTTTTTTTTTTTTTTTTTTTTTGCTGAGGATATGTTTGGATGTCTGCAGCTTTTTGCCATTCCATATGAATTTGAGATCATTTCCTCAATCTCTGTGAGGAATGATGCTGGTATTTTCATTGGTATTGTTTTAATCTGTCTGCTGCTTTTGGTAGAGTTGCCATTTTCACAATATTAATTCTGCCTATCCAGGAGCATAATGTTTTTGATGTGTTGTTGAACTTGGTTTGTAAGGATTTTGTCCGGGATCTTTGCATGTAAGTTCATTAGGGATATAGGCCTATAATTTTCTTTCCTTATTGCATCTCTGTTTGGTTTAGGTATTAGGGTGATGCTAACTTTATCAAAGGAGTCATGGAGGATTCTTTGGTCTTCAACTGTGCAGATCAGTTTGAGAAAAGTTGGTTTCAGTTCTTCAATGAAGATTTGATAGAATTCAGATGAGAAACTATCAGATACTGGACCTTTCTTTTTGGAAGGTTTTTTGATTACCTTTGTAATCTTTATGGATGTGATAGGTGTGCTTAGCAATAATCTACTCTGAGTTTAGTTTTGGTTTTGGTATGTGTGTATGTATTTATAGCTTTCTTCCAGATTATCCAATTTTGTGGAGAACATCATTCTTCCAAATTCGCTGATTTCTATTGTGATTTCTCCTTCATCATTTCTGATCTTGTAACTTGAGACTTCTCTCATTCTCTCTCTCTTTTTTTTTTTTTTTGCCTGATCAAATTGACCAGGGTTTTGCCAATGTTGTTTATTTTTTCCAAGAACCAGATCTTCACTTCATCAATTTTTAAAATTGTTTATTAGTCTCCAATTCATTTATTTATGCTCTAATCGTGATTATGTCTTTCCATCTGGAGCTCTTTGGGTTGCATTCTTCTTGTTTCCCAGTGCCTTTAGGAGGACAGTCAGGTTATTAATTTGGAATCTCTCTGGCTTTGTAATGAAGACATTTAGGGCTGTGGAATTTTCCCTTAGGACTACCTTCATTGTGTCCCATAGTTTTGATAGATTGTGTTTCCATTTTTATTCAATTCTAGGAATTTTACAATTTCTTTTTTTACTTCATCCACTACCCATTCATTATTTAAATGCATGTTGTTTATTCCCCAGGAGCTGGGGAGTTCTTAAAATATTTCTTCTTGCTAATTTCTAGCTTTAAAGCATTGTGATCTTACATATTTCAGGGAGTTACTACAATCTTCCTGACTTTATAGAAGTAAGTTTTATGGCCTAATATGTGGTCAATTTTGGAGAAGTTTCCATGCCTGGGCTGCTGAGAAGAATATGTATTCTGTAGAGTTGGGGTGGAGAGTTCTGTAAATATCCTTTAGGTCTAGTTGATTTATGAT
This sequence comes from Jaculus jaculus, assembly GCF_020740685.1. Taxonomy (NCBI): domain Eukaryota; kingdom Metazoa; phylum Chordata; class Mammalia; order Rodentia; family Dipodidae; genus Jaculus; species Jaculus jaculus. The sequence continues at coordinate 93,154,760 of NC_059109.1, forward strand.
GTTGGTGAGCTGTATTATTTCTCTGTTAATTTTCTGTTTGGATGATCTGTCTATTGATGATAGTGGAGTATTGAAGTTTCTGACTATGATGGTGTTGGCATTTGTTTCTGTTTTATCCTCTAGTAGATTTTGTTTTGTAAACTGTGGTACATCTGGGTTTGGTGCATATATATTTATGATTATGGTGTGTTCATGTTGGATCATTTCCTTTGTGAGTAACAAGTGGCATTCTTTGTCCTTTTTGATTACTTTTTTGTTTGAAGTCTATTTCATCAGATATTAATATAGGATCCCCTGCTTGTTTTTATGCCCATTTGCTTGGAATATCATTTTCCAACCTTTCACCCTGAGGAAGTGTCTATCTTTAGTGGTGAGGTGGGTTTCTTGAAGACAGCAAATAGAAGGGTCAAGGTTTTTGATCTACCCTGATAACCTGTGTCTTTTGATGGGTGAGTTAAGACCATTAATATTTAAGGTTATGACTTAGAGGTTTGAATAATCCCTGCCATGATGAGATGTTTATGGGGTTTGGTGTTTTCTTATGTTTTGTATTATTTTGAGCCTGGTCTATTTTGGTTCTTGTGATCTTTTTGGCTCCTGAGACTGGTTGTTTGACTGTTCTGTGTGAAATATTCTCTCAAGTATTTTCTGTAGGTTTGGCTTTGTTTTCATATAATCATAGAGTTGATTTTTTTATGGAAAGTTTTTTCTTTCATCATCTATTTTGAGGGATGCTTTTGCTGGTTAGAGTAGCGTGGGTTGGAAGCCATAGTTTCTTCAAATTTCAAGTGTTTCATTACAGGATCATCTGGCTTTCATGGTTTCCATTGAGATTTTTGATATAATTCTGATTGGATTGCATTTGTAAATTGTGAGTTGTTTCTCTCTTGCTAATTTTAACACTCTCTCTTTGTTGTTGTTGTTCATAGTTTTATATATGTTGTGATTTAGAGAATTTCTTCTTTGGTCCTGTCTGTTTGATGTTCTGTGGGCTTCTTTTATCTGGATGGACCTTTTGTTTTTTTTTTTTTTTTTTTGAGAGATTTGAAAAATTTTCTTCAATAATTTCATTGACTATGTTCTCTATGTCTCTGGCCTGGATTTCCTCTCCTTTTGGTATGCTCATGATCCAAATTTTTGGCCATTTTAGGGTTTATCACAGTTTCCTTATATTCTGTTCCCTTGATTCTTTTTGAACTTAGCAAAGTTTTTCGCCTCCCAATCAATTTCTTCTGTCTTGTCTTCCAGGTCAGAGGTACTGTCTTCCACATGAGTAACTGTGTTTGTGAGTGGCTTGAGAGAGATTTTTACAATTTATATTTGATTATTGTTTGCTGCTGTGTTATTTATAACATGTATATCTCTTTTTTAAGGTAGGATTTAAGTTCAAATTCTGATTTTCTAGATGCTGCCTAGTATTCTTTCTTGCATTTGTTCAAGTCATTAACCTTAATCAATCAGTTGTTGAGATCTTCCATTTATTGCCTCACCTTGAATTTATTCATGTCTCCTTGAAGGGTTCTAATATTTTCTTCCATCAAGTTAAGCCTACTGTTAAAAGCTGAATGCTCTAGGAGATTATTCTGTTCAATTTAATTTTTATAGTTGTTGGCTCTTTGATGGTTTGCTTCTAGTTCAGTCATTTTTTTTTTGGATCAGAGTCTCATTGGTTGTTGTTTTTATTTTGGGAATGAATTTCTCTTGACTTCTCTATGATTTCATTGGAGGTTCCTATTGTAGAACTAGGCATCTTTGGTGGAATCCCTCATTTTTTTGACTTTTGTTGGCTTTTTTGCATTGTTGTATACCTATTTTAAGGAAACTTAATGTTGTTTTTGCTTTTTAAAAAATGCCTTTATTTAGTTTAAAACATGTTTTATATATTTATTTATTTACTTGAATAGGAGAAAGAGACAGAAAGAGAAAGAGAGGGACAGAATGGGCATGCCAGGGCCTCCAGATACTTCAAATGAACTCCAGATGCATGCACCACTTTGTGCATGTGGCTTACATGGGTCTTGGAGAATTGGTCTGGGATCTTTTGGCTTTTCAGGCAAATGCCTAACTACTAAACCATCCCTCTAGCCCATTTTAGTTATTTATTTGGGAAACTTTTATTGTTGTTGAGGAAGCAAGCTTTTGTCCTTTGGCCTGTGCACCCTCTGCCTCAGGTGAACAGGAATGCTGTTACCCAGTAGCCAGTTAGTATATTAGAGCAAAAGGCATGATTTTACAGGCTTCCCAAGCAAGGTGTAATGGGACCTGCCAGGACCAGGGCACTGGGAGAAGCTAGGAGGAGCTGGGAGACAGGGGTCTGGCCTACTCATTCCACACTGCTGTGCCCACCAGCACCAGTGGTATTGTTTATAATTATTGCCAATGTGAGATGACAAACAAAATAGGAAACCAAGGTTGAAGAGAAGGAAACGGAAGAGGCCACATTCAGGTTTTTTTTTTTTTTTTAAGTATGTTTTTAACTAATTTGGAGTAGGAATCTATGTACTGGAATGCTTTTCTCAATTTTGTGACAATAAGATTATTTATTTACTTTTTTATTTGTTGAATATTTTAATCTAAAGTGAATCTACTTGGACCTTGAATGTTTATGCATCTGCTCTGTGCTATGTGTTTTCACTATAGGGTTTAATTCCCTATAAATAAAGTAGTCATTACTAGGCTAGAAAAAGATGTCTTGTGCAACTAGTAACTGAAAGAAAACATTAATGACTCTAAATGCATTAGACAAAATAGACTTTAAGTCAATAACTGTCAAAAGAGACAAAAATGATATTTTATAATAATAATATGGTCAATTCAGCAATACATATTTAAGAATTATAAATATACTTACAACCAATATCATAGTACTATAATATTTAAAGCTATAAATTTTGACAGAACTTAAGGGAGAAAGAAATAAATAATATAAGTCCATTAAGACTTCAATAGCTCTATTTCTTATTGAAAATCACAAAATTGTTTGTCTGTAACCAAAAATCACTAAGAAAAAAAGACAGTAAAGTTGAATAACACTTTGGACCAAATGGATATGACAGATATGTTCTGAACACTCCAGTCAGCAGTGGCAGACACATTCTTTTTAAGAACAGACAGAACAGTCTATAGAATAGACCTGAGATTATGTCATAACTGATTTATAAAGACTGAAAATATAACAAGTATATTTTCTGAACACAGTGAACTGAAAGAAGAAATCAAAATCATGGTCAAGTTAATATTTGGATGGGAGAATGAAACCTACCCTAACATTTACCAAAACAATTGAAGAGTATGCTTCCAAACTTATTTTAAGAGGCCAGTAGTACACTGATACCAAGAAACTATAAGAAAATGAAGATCAAATCCCTAATGAGCATAGATATAAGAACTCTAAATGAAATATTAGGAAACCACATTCAAAATGTATTAAAATAATCATATATATTGTTAAACTAGGATTTATATCTTGATGCAACATGTTAAAAACATGCTGGCTATACTAAATGAAGATATAAAAGATGTAAGAAAGAACTCCAAGAAACATCAAGAAAATCAGAAAATGATGTGAAAAAGAAACTTGACAGAGGGATGAAAACCATACATAGGAAAGTAGTAGAAAATGCAAACCTAATTAACAAGCCCAAAACTTCTTGGAGGCTCTCAAGAACAGAATCAGCCATGTGGAAGACAGAAACTCAGATCTGGAAGACAAAACAGAAGAAACAGTTTGAGAGTGCAAATGTTTTAGTAAGTTCAAAATTTGCTGTGAATAGAACATGAGGGAACTGTGGGATACCCTCAAACTTGCCAACATTCAGATCATGGGAATACCAGAAGGGGAAGAAATTCAGACCAAAGGCATGGAGAACTTATTCAATAAAATAATCAAAAAAACAAACAAACAAAAAAAAAAAACTGTCCTGCTCTCTCAAAAGAAAGGTCCATCAAGATACAAGAAGCTAACAGAACTCCAAACAGATTGGACCAAAAGAGAAACTCTCCAAGACATATTGTCAATAAGACTCTAAATGTTGATATCAAAGAGAAAGTCCTAAAAGCAGCTAAGGCAAAACAGCACATCACATTTAAACATAACTATCAGAATCACTTCAGAGTTCTCCATGGAAACCCTGAAATCCAGAAGGGCATGGATTGGAGCACTGCAAACTCTAAGAACCTATGGCTTCCAACCCAAACTACTCTACCCAGCCAAAGTTTCCCACCTAACAGATGGTGAAAGAAAAACCTTCCATGACAAAACTCAACTTTACAATGATATGAACACAAAACCAGAACTACAAAGAGTATTTCAGGAAATTCTCCATACAGAAGGATCAAATAATCAATCTCAAGCATCTACAAAAAGCAGATCACATTAACCTAACTCAGAGAAGGCACAAAAACCTTCAAAGTCCATGAAAGCACCAAACCACATAAACCAACATAATATGGCAAGGATCAAATCAAACCTCACAGTCATTACCCTAAATATCAATGGCTTTAATTCACCCATCAAGAGACACAAGCTAAAAGGATGGATCAGAAAATTAGGCCCCCCAATCTGTTGTCTACAACAGGTTATGCCTTACCACTAGAGACAGACACCTCCTCAGGGTAAAAGGATGGAAAACGATATTCCAAGCACATGGGAATAAGAAGCAAGCAGGAATAGCCATATTAATATCAGATGAAATATATTTCAAACCAAAAATAATCAAAAAAGACAAAGAAGACCACTTCTTACTGATCAAGGGAACAATCCTGCAAGTGGATATTACAATCATCAATCTTTATAAAACAAACACAGGTGCACCACAATTCATAAAACAAAACCTACTCAACAATAAAACAGAAATAGCCACCAATACCATCATAGTTGGGGACTTCAATACATCATTAACAACAGTAGATAGATCATCCAAACAGAAACTCAACAGGGAAGTGAGATAGCTCAACAAAACCATAGAACATTTAGACCTCATGGATGTTTATAGAACATTTCACCCCAAATCCATGGACTACATATTCTTCTCAGCAGCACATAGAACCTTCTCTAAAATAGATTATATACTGGGTAACAAAGTCTGCTTCAATATATTTAGTAAGATTGACATAATCCCCTGCATGATATCAGATCACAATGCTATATTTCTAGAATTAACAACAAAACACCCACCAAAAATCCCACTGGCTCCTGGAAACTGAACAGCACACTTTTAACCAATAAATGGGTAGTGGGTGAAATAAAAAATGAAATAGAGAAATTTCTAGAAATGAATGACTATGGGAACACATTGTACCAAAACTTATGGGACACAATGAAGGCGGTTCTCAGGGGAAAATCAATAGCACTAAATGCCTTCATATGAAAGACAGAGAAATCCCAAATCAATAACCTAACCATCCACCTAAAGGCACTGGAAAATCAAGAACAATACAACCCCAAAAGCTCCAGACAGAAAGAGATAATTAAGATAAGAGCAGAAATTAATGAAATGGAATCTAAGAAAACAAGAAAATTGATGAAACAAAAAGTTGGTTCAGGAGCTGGAGAGATGGCTTAGTGGATAAGCATTTGCCTGTGAAGCCTAAGGACACTGGTTCAAGGCTCTATTCTCCAGGACCCACATTAGCCAGATGCACAAGGAAGCACACATGTCTGGAGTTTGTTTGCAGTGGCTGGAAGACCTGACATGCTCTCTCTCTCTCTTTCTCTCTCCCATTCTTTCTCTGTCACTTTCAAATAAATAAATAAATAAAAATAAACAAAAAAAATTAAGAAGCTGGTTCCTGAAAAAATAAATAAGATTGAAAAATCCCTGGCCAATTTGATCAAGCAAAAATTGAGGTGCTTCAAATTAACAAAATTATAAAGGAAAAAGGAGAGACTACAACAGACATAAATGAAATTGGGAGAATCATCAGGTCTTACTTCAGAAACCTCTACTCTACAAAATTGGAAAATATAGAGGAAATGGATAAATTCCTAGACACATGCCATCTACCAAAGCTAAACTCAGAGCATATTAAAACAAACCTATCACACCCAACAAAATTGAAATGGTGATTAAAAAAAAAAAAACTCCCCAATAAGAAGAGTCCAGGACCAGATGTCTTCTCAGACAAATTCTATCAAACCTTCAATGAAGAACTGAAACCAGTCTTTCTCAAACTACGTCATACAATTGGAGATCAAGGAAAGTTTCCCAACTCCCTCTCTGAATCTACTATCACCCTCATACCAAGACCAGGCAGAGATGCCCCAAGAAAGAAAACTACAGGTCTATTTCCTCAATGAACTTAGATGCTAAGATTCTGAACAAAATCCTTGCAAACTGAATTCAATAACACATCAAATCCATTAGCCAGCTTGATCAATGGGCTTCATCCCAGGAATGCAGGGGTGGTTCAACATAAGGAAATCTGTCAATGTAATACACCACATAAACAAAGCTAAACTCAAAAACCACATGATCTTTTCAATAGATGTATAAAAGATGTATAATTGGCATGGTTGGTTTATATTGTAACACAATAAAGGTTATATATAGAAAGCTCCTGTTGCAGTCCGGTTCGCATTGCTGTTAGAAATCACCCAACCAAGAGCAGCTTCTGGGAAAAAGAGACTTATTTTGGCTTACAGGCTCAAGGGGAAGCTCCACGATGGCAGGGGAAAACGATGGCATGAGCAGAAGGTGGACATCACCCCCTGGCCAACATAAGATGGACCACAGCAACAGGAGGGTGTGCCAAACACTGGCATGGGGAAAGTGGCTATAAAGCTCATAAGCCCGCTCCCAACAATACATTCCTTCCAGGAGGCATTAATTCCCAAATATCCATCAGCTGGGAACCTAGCATTCAGAACACCTAAGTTTATGGGGGACACCTGTATCAAACCACCACATTCTGCCCCTGGCCCCCATAAACTGATATCCATACATGATGTAAAATACAATGCATTCAGTCTGACTTTAAAAGTCCCCATAATTTTTATCAATCACAATGATGTTCATATAGCCCCATAGTCCAAGATCTTTTAACTGAGCCATAATACCAAAACAATCTCAAAAAACCCATAATGGCACAGAATATTCACACTGCAACAGATGGCATTGGGCATAGCAAAGAAACATTCAACCAATACAAGATTTAAACAACTGGGAAAACATCAAACTCTGTAGCTTCAAGCCCAGCACCTCTAGCTAGTGACAAATCTTCAAGTCTGATAATTCTAACCAGCAACAAGTCTCTGGCATTCCAATTCTGCCCCTCCAGCTAGGCTACTCACTATCCTGGAAAACTTCATCGGGGCTGGCAGCTCCTCGGCAGCCATCTCATGGTCCCGGCATCTCCACTGGGTCTCCACTGAAAGCCATGGTTATCCTCATGGCCCCATGGGGTCTCTATGCAGGTCATCAAGTGGAAGTGGTATATACATGATCGGGCTCGAGCAGGCCCTGAAGGTACGAGTAAGTTACATGAGGAAGTTGCCCAAATGCCTATGGTTGATTACTCCTGTTGCAATACTTTCTGTCCCCAAGCATGCACCTATGGCATCATGGGGTGTGCCCTATGATCAACTGACTGAGGAGGAGAGATCTAGGGCATGGTTTACAGATGGTTCAGCATGTTATGCTGGCACTGCCCAGAAGTGGACAGCTCCAGCATTACAGCCCCTTTCTGGGACAACTTTGAAGGACTGTGGTGAAGGGAAGTCTTCACAATGGGCAGAACTTCGGGCAGTGCATATGGTTGTGCATTTTGCTTGGAAGAAAAAATGGCCAGATATGCAGTTATACACCGACTCATGGGCTGTGGCCAATGGTTTGGCTGGATGGTCTGGGACTTGGAAGGAGCACAATTGGAAAATTGGTGAAAAGGACATTTGGGGAAGGTGTATGTGGATAGACCTCTCTGAATGGGCAAAGGATATAAGGATACTTGTGTCCCATGTCAGTGCTCATCAGAAGGTGACCTCACTGGAGGATGACTTTAATAATCAAGTAGATAAGCTGACCCGTTCTGTGGATAGTGGTCAACCTCCTTCCTCAGCCACCCCTGTCATTGCCCAATGGGCCCATGAAAAAAGTGGCCATGGTGGCAGAGATGCAGGCTATGCATGGGCCCAACAACATGGACTTCCACTAACTAAGGCTGACCTGGCTACGGCTACTGCTGAGTGCCAAATTTGCCAATAGCAGAGGCCAACACTGAGCCCCTGATATGGTAGTATTCCTCGGGGTGACCAGCCAGCAACCTGGTGGCAGGTTGACTACATTGGACCTCTTCCATCTTGGAAAGGGCAGCGTTTTGTCCTTACTGGAATAGACACTTATTCTGGGTATGCATTTGCCTTTCCTGCATGTAGCGCTTCTGCCAAAACTACCATCCGTGGGCTTACAGAATGCCTTATCCACCATCATGGCATTCCACACAGCATTGCTTTTGACCAAGGAACTCACTTCACCGCCAAGGAAGTACGGCAGTGGGCTCATGATCATGGAATTCACTGGTCTTACCATGTGCCCCACCATCCTGAAGGAGCTGGTTTGATAGAACGGTGGAATGGCCTTTTGAAGAAACAGCTACAGCGCCAACTAGGTGGCAACAGCTTGGAGAGCTGGGGGAGTGTCCTCCAGCAGGCTGTATATGCTCTGAATCAGTGTCCTATATATGGTACTGTTTCTCCTATAGCCCGGATTCACGGGTCCAGGAATCAAGGGGTGGAAATGGGAATGGTCCCACTTGCCATCACCCCAAGAGACCCGTTAGCTAGATTTTTGCTTCCTGTTCCTGCAACCTTACGCTCTGCTGGACTACAAGTCTTGGTCCCAGAGGGGGGAGTGCTTTTGCCAGGAGACACAAAGAACATTCTATTGAACTGGAAGCTAAGACTTCCCCCTGGTCACTTTGGGCTCCTAATGCCCTTGAGTGAACAGGCTGAGAAAGGAGTTACAGTGATTGCAGGGGTGATTGATCCAGATTACCAGGGAGAAATTGGGCTGCTCCTCCACAATGGCGGTAAGGAAGAGTATGCCTGGAGTGCAGGAGATCCTTTAGGGCGTCTGTTAGTGTTACCATGTCCTGTTGTCAAAGTCAATGGACGACTGCAGCAACCCAATGGAAGTAGTGTGATAAATGGCCCAGATCCTTCAGGAATGAAGGTATGGGTTACCCCTCCAGGTAAAGAACCAAGACCTGCCGAGGTGCTTACTGAAGGTGGAGGGAATACAGAATGGGTAGTAGAAGAAGGCAGTTACAAATATCAGCTAAGGCCACGTGATCAGTTACAGAAACGAGGACTGTGATTGCAATGTTTCTGTCCTGCCTTGATAACAGTGTTTGTATCTACACCAATATTAAGATTGTATCATTAGCTAAACTGTTGAATTTATATTAGACCCATTGTATTAGAGACTAAGCTTGTGTTGGGGGGAAGATTTTGCGGTTCCGGTTGTATGTGGGATAGTTATGCGATGTTAGGCGGAATTATGTGGGATAGTTATGCGATGTTAGGCGGAATTATGAGCTTGTTACTGTTTTCATTTGGAAATTAAGTATGATGTAAGGAGACATGATTTGATGCCAAGTTGACAAGGGGTGGACTTGTGATAGTTAAGGTGTTGTCAATTTGATCTGTTTAGTAATCCACAGGCTGCTTCTAGGAAGGATCAACTAAAGGAGGAGGTCTTTCTCCCAGGGTGAGCCCTTCCCCCACAGTGGGCGGCCCCACTCAGAGAGGGACTTGATATAAGGAAGCTCTGGGTAGAAGAGTTCCCTTTTTTCCTTCCTTCCTTCCTCTTGGCTGCCGGAGCTGCTCCCTACATTCTAGCATGGATTGAAGACCAGTACAGACTAAAGACCAACATCAACTGAAGACCCACATGGATCGAGACCCAGCAGCTCCTCAGGAAGCCTCCAGGCTTTCCGGCACCATCTGCAGGGCCGCTGAGGCATCTGGCCACGTGGACTGAGCAGCTACCAGGTTCGGTGATTCTTGGGCCTACAACTGCTATTGGACTACTGTAAGCTAATCCAATAAATTCCCTTTATAAAATAATTCATTCTAGTAATTCTGTTCCTCTAGAGAACTCTGACTAATATAGCTCCTAAGCCCAAATAATGCATAAAGGAGTGAGACTAAAGGAATTACCATTGAGATTGGGAACGAGACAAGGGTGTACACTCTCACCTCTGCTCTTTAATATAGTTCTGGAAGTCCTAGCTCAAGCAATAAGACAGGAGAAAGAAATAAAGGGGATACAATTTGGAAAGGAAGTAGACAAGTTAGTGCTATTCGCAGACAACATAATAGTATATGTAAGAGACCCAAGACCCTTCATTCCAAAACTCTTAAAGGTGATAAACTCCTTTAGCAAAGTAGCAGGATACAAAATCGATGCACAAAATCTAGTAGCCTTCCTATGTGCATATGAAAAAGATACAGAGAAATAAATAAGTAATATTATCCTATTTTTCAATAGCAACAAAAACAGTAAAATATCTTATTTATTTATTTTATTTATTTTTTATCTTTTTATTTTTTTATTTTTATTAACATTTTCCATGATTATAAAATATATCCCATGGTAATTCCCTCCTTCCCCACCCCCACACTTTCCCATTTGAAATTCCATTCTCCATCATATTACCTCCCCATTACAATCATTGTACTGACATATATACAATATCAACCTATTAAGTACCCTCCTCCCTTCCTTTCTCTTCCCTTTAATATCTTGGAATAACATTAACCAAGGAAGTGAAAGATCTATACAATGAAAACAAAATAAAACAAAAAAACAGTAAGAACAGGAATTGAGGAGGACTTAAAATAAAAAGACCTCCCATGCTCATGGATAGGCAGAATTAACATTGTGAAGATGGCAATCCTACCAAAGGCAATCTACAGATTTAATGCAATTCTCATAAAAATCACAACACTGTTCTTCACAGAGATAGAAAAATTAATCTCAAAATTAATATGGAAAAGCAAAAGGCCTTGGATATTCAAGCATATCCTCAGAAAAAGAAACACCTCTGGAGGCATCACCATACCTGATCTACTACAAAGCCATAGGAATAAAAACAGCATGGTATTGGCATAAAAACTTAACCAATGGAGTAGAATTGAGGACCTGGACTTTGGGTCAAGCAACTATACGTACTTGATATTCAACAAAAGCCCTAACGATATAGGTTGGCAAAAAGACAGCATCTTCAACAAATGGTGCTGGACAAGCTTGATAACCATATACAAGAACTTAAAACTTGATCCACAGATCTCGCCATGCACAACAATCAAGTCCAAGTGGATCATAGATCTCAACATAACACCAGAAATTCAGCTACTACTGGAAAAAAATTTATGAGGAACATTCCATGATCTAGGAATGGGAAAAGATTTCCTGAACAAATCCCCAGTAGCACAGTATCTTAAACACTCACTCAACCAACAGGATCTTATGAATATTAAAAGTTTCTTCACAGACAAACAATATGCAGAGCCAATAGATTACCCATGGAATGGGAGGAAATATTTGCTGAATATCCAACTGACAAAGGCCTAATTTCTAGAATCTACAATGTACTCCAAAACCTAAACAATAAAAAAAAAAAAAAATCAAACAACCCACTCACAAAATGGGGCCAGGAACTGGACAGGCAGTTCACAGAGGAAGAAATACAAATGGCAAGCACACACATAATCATCCTTAATCATCAGGAAAATGCAAATTAAAACAACTATGAGATCCAACCATACCCCAATAAGGATAGAAAACATCAAAAAATCCAAACAAAATAAATGTTGGTGAGTATGTGGAGAAATAGTAACCCTCATCCACTGTTGTTGGGAATATAAGATGGTACAACCACTTTGAAAAGCAATATGGAGGCTCCTGAAAAAAACAAAACAAAACTGGCTATAGAGTTACCAAAAACCCAGTTATTCCCTTACTGAGCATATACCCTAAAAGCTCCACGCTTCAGCTCAGCAAGATTTTTCTCAGCCAAGTTTATAGCTGCTCAATTCATAATAGCCAAAAGCTGGAATCAACCCAGATATCCATCACTAGATGAATGGATAACTAAGATGTGGTATATCCACACAATGAAATTCTACACAGCAGTAAGGAGAAATGGCACAATGAAATTTGAAGAAAAATGGTCGAACCTGGAACAGTTTATTCTCAGTGAACTCATCCAATCACAGAAAGATAATCGCCACATAGTTTCACTCATCTACAGCTCCTAACCTGAATCTACCTAAGTTGCTGACATACCTACCATGCATCTGGAGGACCAGACAATAGGGAGGGTGGGGAGAGAGGGGAGGGTAAGGAAGGAAGAGGGGTACACAAAACTGGATCCAAAAGGCAATGGTACCATAAAACTCTACATCCTAAAAGACAGACCAAATGGATGAACCTCCACCAGGCCCTTAGAGGAAATACCAGATTCACAAGGCCCTGGATAGGATATGAAAAAAAAACTGTTTATTATCTTCTCCTATTTCTGCTTCTCTCTCTCTCACCCTCCCTTCCTCTTCTCTCTCATCCCTCTATCTCTTTTATATCACTTATTTGTTTCTTCCTTCTCTTCTTGCCCACTTACCTATAACTCCTGGTACCAGCAGGTAGTAATCATTCACAATGACTTTTGATCACAGAGACCTACAGGTTTCCAAAAAGAAGTCAGATTTATATCAGAGTGCTTGAGAACCTACCATAGGTTAGTGGTAAGACCCTACTGCTGAAGACACCATACACTGTTGGTATGGCTGGAAGCTGGAAGGGAGTCAATCCCCAGACAGCACATCTAGTGCCAAAAGTTGCTACATAAGCGACTGGGAGACAAAGACCAATATCTGTCCAAGCAACACATGGTCTATCTTACTTAACAGCAAAAAACCTGACTTGATGTTCATACAAGTGAAATAGTGTGTATAGCCATGGTGGCAAACCAACTGCTCTCAATTTGGCTAACTGGTCTGCTCAGTGGAACAGTACCCATAGCTGGAGCTGGGAAACAAGTCAGACCATATCCAAAAATGAACCTGCTCTCCACTAAACTATCTCTAAAAAAGAATGTTTAACATATCTACTTGGTGCTAACTTTACTCTCTATTGGAGAATCTGCTTCTCTTTTTCAGATAGACACAGATCCTAAGGAGAGAACCACCCCATCAACCTCAAAAGAGCCCCAGAACAACAGTGAAGGAGAAAGACACAGAGAATAATCAACCCCTACCAAAGCAGATATCCAGAGACACAGAGGCACCCAAGACCTCAACACAGAAGCAGACCCAACATGAATCCAACATGGCTCAGGGAAATTTGCAAAAGAGAGGCAGAAAGAACATCAGAGCCACACGATGGGTCATGACACACAGAGACATTCCCTCCTACCTGAAACTAAAGGCTAACTCCATGCACAACCCACATACCCCAACAAGGAGGGTCTTGGTGAAGGGGGGAGGACAGGGAGAAGGCTAGCAATGGCACCAACTTGAATGTAGTCACTAACTTCAAAAATAAGAAAAAATCAATTAATATGATCTATAACTATCTTGCTTTGGTTATTGTACTTCATGGAGTGGTTCTCAAATGAATCAGACCAGAGGAAGGCAAAGGTTCTATCAGAGTTTAAGTGACCACTGTCACTCCACAAATTGTTTAGAAACAATAATCCTTGATTGTAATCTCCTAAGAACATGCAAGAAATGGAAATTTTCCAGATCTGTCCCAGATCTTCTTAGACAACATACCTGGGAATGGAGCCTATCTGCGTTTCAACAAGCTTTCCAGTTGATCCTTGTGTGTACTAAGTTTCAAAAGCACCTATCACTCCTCTCCAGATACTGAACATTCATTGGATGTAAGCAATGAATGTACCTGAAGGGACACAGTGACACAAGGACAACTCACACTCATGCACACGTATCCATGTGATTGGCAATGAGAAGTTTGGCACCCAAAGCAAGGGTTCCAGCCTTTACTATACTAAAATATGTTATGTTAGAAATCTCAGTCCATATAAACACAATTGGAAACTGAAGAAATAAAAATGGAACAAAAATTATATTCATATGCATTTGTTATTTATTATGCATATGCTTGCACACTGCTTTATAAGAAAAAACATCATATAGCTCTTTTTTGTCATGTCTCATATATATAACTATTTATTTGACAGATTTCTAGCAGCAGAGTAAGAGACAATTCAGCTTAAAATCATGATTTTATTTGCCTTAATGAAATAAAATGCCTGTGGAACTTAATGGAATGTGCTTCATAAAAACTTTTATTCTAGGACCCACATCTATCAAAGATCCAGTTTCAATGAAAGTTGAAATTCTGTAAAATTTAATTACTAACTATCTAGAAAATACTTTACTATGAAGTGTATTACAACTTTCCATTTTGTGTCCATTTGTAGCTGATTTTACATGCTTTGTGTAATGCCTAAAAACTTTGAATTATTCCAAAGAGCATGTGCTTTGTTAGAACACATTCTTGGAGGCTGGAGGGATGGCTCAGCAGTTAAAGGTGCTTCCTTGTAAGGCCTGTAGGCCCAGGTCTGGTTCCCCAGTATCCATATAAATCCAGATGCACAAAGTGGTTTATGTGTCTAGACTTTATTTTCAGTGACAAGTGGCTCTAATGTGTCCATACACATGTGGATTCTCTCTTGTAAATAAAAATGATATCTAGAACAAAGCCAACAAGACACATCTTGTTGTCCTCTATTACTATGGGCATTTAAATATGAGTTTAGCAAGCATTTAAGGAGCACTAATTTTGTGCCAGGCATCATTGCTGATGAGAAGGACAAATTAGCCACTGACTCAGACACAGCTTATGTTTACAAGCTGGAGACACATCATACCATGTTGAAGACTCAAGAAATAAACATACAATTTTCTAAAACTGAAGCAAGGAAAGTATATAGAGAATTATGATAATGCTGCAAAGTGGGTGGCCAAGAAGTCTCTCTGATTAGATGACTGAGGAACCTGAGGAAGTGAATCAACAATGGGGAAAGAGAGAAGTTGGTCTGAGAGAAGAAAGCAACTGGAGTGCAGCGGCTTCCCAGAGAAGCATACCAGGGAGTCAGGAAAACAGGACCTGGGCCTCTCTGAATGAAGCTGAGGAAGAGGGGACTGTCTCTGAGGTCACAGCATAAATGTAATTTAGTAATTTGTGATAAATATGATGGGATTTTTGTCAAAAATTCAAATAAATCAAATTAATTTCAGCCAATGCCAGAATACTATTAGGAAGGCCACTGCATTCCTGTCAGACTTAGTGAGCCCTCATGGATGTCTGGAAGACAATGTTGACTGCACAGGTGGTTGGGCCAAGAGAAATGCCTGCACTGCTGATCCTGTTTACTTACTCTTTTAGGAGAGTATCCTGGTTCTATTTCTGCCTTAAGTTAGAATTAGAAATGTTTCTCTCCAGGACAAGGCTCAAAGCAGGGTGGAGATGACAGTTAAGAAATATGAGTTATAAATCCCTTTTTTTTAAACCTTGGATGAGTCTATGAATGTTGGTGAAGTCTCCTCAAGTTCATAAATTTAACTTTTCATGGTTAACTTTCAACATGGAGTAAAATATTTCACAATACTTTGCGTAGTAGCAAGCAGGGGATGTAAGTACCATGTGATAATTATAGGAAGTCCTGGGAGGGTCATGTCTTGCCTCACCCTTGCCTTCCAATGCCAACTAGAATGTACCAAGTACCTTCCTTCCAAAAGCTTTACTACATACTGTTTTTAGTTAAGGTATTTATTCAGATAAAATGGGGGTGCATAAACCCATTCCAAACATATTAAATTGGGATTTCCAAGTTGATGTGAAGGCTTCAGCACTTTGTGAAAACTTCCAGCGTATCTAACTTGTGGCCAAGCCTGAGAACCATGAGGCATCTTGTCTGCTAGCCCACCTCCCCATTATAGTTTGCACTGCTTAAAAATGCTTCCTTAGACACTCCTTTAATGGCCCAACTCAAAGTTGAATGCCTCTGCTGACCATGTGCCTCGCTTTGGGATTTCTCATCACTGTATTCATTTTACATTTCCTTGGGCCAATATTTGCTTAATATATGTCTACTTCAAACTCTTTCCAAAGTGATCTTTTAAAAGTTTGTTTACTGTGACATCCAAACACTGGCAATCCTGGTGTCTTGCTACCAAGAATAATGACTAAACCCCAGTTAAATTATTTCTCTACTTTGTTTCTTGAATTAATCCAGTGACCTTTGCACATATACCAATAAAGCACTGATTGAGGTCACATCAGGCAAATTTATCTTCTGTAAATAGGGTTTTGTACAAACTAAAGTAATTGAGAGGATACCCCATCATAAGAGACATGTTGTGAGAATCTGCATATAAAACAAGTCTCTATTTTTCCACCAGGTGAATTTATTTCTGTGACCATGAGCCTTGCTTAATGTGCAGTAAAGTATATGGAACTTTAAAAAGTGTGTTATCCCCTTCACAAAACTACAAGCCACATGAGGGAAACCACTGTGCCATGATCTTCTTTCATTACATAAATCCTATGGCGTAGCACTTGGTGTCCAGTAAATATTCAATAGCTATATGTTGGATGGATGAACTAGAAAGCACACCACTACTCTAGGGGCTTATTTGTTTTTCTAGATGTTTCTTACATAGGAAAAGAGGAAAGGTATTGTTCTCATTTGAATCTGAAATTTCCCCAAAGGGACTTATGGTGAAGGCTTGTTCCCCAGCTAATGGTGGTGTTGAGGAGAGATGGAAGCTTTGGAAGGTGGGAGGAAATTAGGTCACTGAGGGAGAGACTTTGAAGGAGATATTGGGGCCCTGGTCCCCAACCTCCTCAGCTGTCATGACGCAACACCCCTGTTGTCACTCATGTAACACACTGTACCACCACAGGCCCAAAGCAACCAGGCCACATGACCATGGGACGTAACCCTGAAAGCGTAAGACAAAATAAATCTTTCTTTAATGTGACTTTCTGAAATATTTTGTCAGTGATGCTAACTCTGACAAACCCAAAAAACCAGAACGCTGAAGTTTAGAACATAGGTTTTCTCATTGGTACATGTAGTTTTCTATTACTCTTTAATTCATTACAAAGTTAAAGCACCACACATGTGATTACCCTACAGTCTGTGAAGGTCAGAAAGTCATTCACAAAGTAGCTAGATTCAATGTTTGGGATCTCCTCAGATTGAAATCAATGTGTTGTTCAATGCTGCAATCTTCTCCAATGTTCTTGACTCTCTTCTAAGCTCACAGGTGGTTGGTAGTACATTTGCTTATAGTTTTAGGGCTGAAGTCCCTTCCCTGTTTATCTAGCCATTGGTCAAAATCCATTCTCTATTTCAGTGGAGCACACTGAGTCCCTTAGTATGTGGTCTCTTCATCTCTTCTTGGTCAACTTTCCTCATTCTTCTTGCTTTAAATCTTTCCTACTTCTCTCCATTTAGTCAATGTTCTTTGCTTTTAAAGGGCTTGAGTGTTAGGTAAGACTTATCCAGATACTTTCCTTTTCTTCACAAATGCCCCATGTGATGTGTGCACACAGGACTAGAATTTCAGTTCTAGGGATAATGCTGGAGTGCAAACCAGGGATGTGTATGCAGGACATTTCAGGGCAATGTCAGAAAAACAAGTCTCCAACATAGAGTAAGCTCCACTGGACTATACACATCAACACAAATCACAGCAAATATTGCTTGAACTTTAAATATATATATATATATTTCATTTATTTATTTATTTATTTTTAGGTAGGGACTTGCTCTAGCCCAGGCTGACCTGGAATTCACTATGTATTCTCAAGCTGGCCTCAAACTCACATAGATCCTCCTACCTCTGCTTCAAAAGTGCTGGGATTAAAGATGTATGCCAACATGCCCAGCTTTAATGAACTATATATTTTCATTACCCCAAAATTTTAGCACTCAAAGGCATTAGCAGAATTTCTACTTATGAGATAGCAGAGATTTACTTAAGATAAATTTTGGTAGAAATATCAATTGATACAAGCACAAGGTATGAAAATTAAATTAAACCATATCTGAAGTCTTTCAGCCCACCCAGAGCATTCAGCTAAAGACACAGTGGTCCAAAGATGAATTAAAGATGTAGACAGGGCTCAGCAAAGAAACAAAGGGATAAGAAGCAGGGACATGAGCAGGAGTGGATATTTTACTTCCTATGGGGAGGGTATAGGGTCTGTGGGGCTCCTGCAGAGCTGGAAGTGTGAGGAACACTGTAGGTGCATGGAACCGTACTATTGTTGGAGACTAGGGAGGGAAGCACACAAAGATCAGGGAGACATTCCCTCCTATCTTCTGATTCCTGTTAGATCACCTAGGGGCCCAACCAAACCAGAAGCAATGATTGTCTAGAGGGAAGTGATCTCTTGGGGTGCAAGAAGAAAAGCAAGAGAAATGATGGAAGCAAACTGAAAGCATATAGTATATTTTGTTATTGTTGGTGTTGTTTGGTTTAATTTTTGGTTTTTGATACAGGGTCTCATTTAGCACAAGCTGGATTTGAACTCACTGTGCAGCCAAGGCTTGCATTTCACTCCTGGTCCTCCTGACTCTACTCTCAAATATTGAAATTACATACATTCTCCATCACATATGAATATCACATATTGAAGACCATTTTCTTCACTCAAAAAAGATGGACCTTAATTAAAAAGTGATAAAATAGGAATGTAAAGTCACTTGCCTCAAGTATGAAGGACTGATAGGGCTTGATTTTGCCTGAGTTCAATTCTCAGGATCAATGTAATAATACACTATTGAATTTGGAGCCTTACCTCAAATTTACACAAAAGCTCAATCCAAAATGGATTGTAGACCCAAATGAGAAAGCCAAAACGTCATTTTGACCAACAGAGAAGAAGAATATATTCAAAAAAACATCTTTATGATCATGGATGAAATGAAATGGGCATAGATATAATACCAAAAACATTAGTGTCAAGTAGAGACATCGTAGAATTCACTAAAATTAAGCACATTATGTAAACTTTAAAGGATTCCATCAAGAAAATGAGAAGAAAACTTTCAGAATAGGATAATTTGTTTTGCAAATCACATATCTATATATAAACAATTCTTATGATGCAAAAATAAAAGGACAACTCAGTAAATATAGGCAAAGCATCTCATAGATGACTTTAATTGGCCAATAAACATGAAAAGGTGTTAAACTTCTTTAGCTAACAAAGAAATTCAAATCCAAATCCATGAAGTAAACAATTCATTCACACTAGGATGGCTATGAAGAAAATATATTTACTGAGATCTGGAGAGATGGTTCAGCAGCTAAAAGCACTTCTTTTGCAATCATGAGGGCCTGTGGAAGCCTGAGAGACCATTAGTGTTGGATCCCGTTCCATAAGTACCTAGGAATGGTCTCTCTCTCTCTCTCTCTCTCTCTCTCTCTCTCTCTCTCACACACACACACACACACACACACACACACACAGGCCAGGAAGCTCTGGGATCAGCAAAGGAGTCCTGCTCAAATTAAGAACATTAAGAACATGCACAAGAGCTATGGAACAGGACACCTGCCACTCTAGGGCTAGTGAACCCCTACTGTAGACCAGCACAGGAGGGATTGCATGGACATGTACACATGCACACACCACATAC
This sequence comes from Jaculus jaculus, assembly GCF_020740685.1. Lineage (NCBI taxonomy): Eukaryota > Metazoa > Chordata > Mammalia > Rodentia > Dipodidae > Jaculus > Jaculus jaculus. The sequence continues at coordinate 93,174,440 of NC_059109.1, forward strand.
ATATAAGCATACTGCATTATGCACATGCCTGAAAAATATTACTGTTATGAAACAACATACATGAACTCTGAAAGAATGCTAGGTGTGAAATGTCCATATATTGTATGATTTTATTTAAATATCTAGAAGAGGCAAATCCATATGGACAGATTAGCAGTTCTAGGGTTTGCTGAGAGAAAAAAATGAGGAGGAAGTGTTAATGGGTGGGGAATTTCTTTGCGGGATGATGAAAATACTTTAAATGAGATTGTGGGAGGCTTGCAGAGTCATATATTTGAAATGAGTGAATAATGTGGGGCACAAATTCCAATAAATGCAATACATCTTAAAGTGCTTATCAGGTGAATTATTTGGTTTTACCAAATTAAAATGGGTTTCTGGACTTTATATATTTAAGAGACAGTCAAAGAATCTTTCATTTTGAATGTATGATTTTTGAAGCTAACCATATTAAACTCAAATATGCCAATTCAGGACAATAATCCTAAACACTAAGAACATGATTCCTTGGTTAAAAATTTATTATGCAGTACTAGGTATTACTTACTATATAGGCTACAGCATGGATGATCAAACAGTTGTTTTGGCAAGGTATCCAAATAAGTTATGAGCAGCCTGGCATGGTGGGGCACACCTTTAATCCCAGCACTCAGGAGTCAGAGGTAGCAGGATCACCATGTGTTCAAGGCCACCCTGAGGCTACATAGTGAATTCCATGTCAGCCTGAGATAGAATAAGACCTACCTCGAAAAAACAAAACAAACAAAATTATGAGCACTTTTAAATATCAAATATGTTAAATCAAAATAAAATTCTATTTTTAGCAGTTTTGTTTTTACCAACATCTTCATGTGAAAAACACATGGTAATATTTCATTGTTGCTGTTTACTTTCTTACCCAACTTGCCAAAGAAACAGGAAAGGTGTGATCTTTTAATCATCCATGTTGCTTGAATATTCTAGTAACATAATTTTTTTTTGCTCTAAGTTCTGCACAAAGTCATTTCACAAACAGCTTTCTTGAATACTTTTATCTTTGTTTTTATGTAAAACAGATGAGTTAGAAAATACTTATTAAAAATAGTTTGGGGCTGGAGAGATGGCTTAGTGGTTAAGCGCTTGCCTGAGAAGCCTAAGGACCCCGGTTTGAGGCTCAATTCCCCAGGACCCACATTAGCCAGATGCATAAGTGGGCGCATGTGTCTGGAGTTCGTTTGCAGTGGCTGGAGGTCCTGGTGCGCCCATTCTCTCTCTCTCTCTCTCTCTCTCTATCTGCGTCTTTCTCTCTCTGTCACTCTCAAATAAATAAAAAAATAAAATAAAGATATAAAAAATATAAAAATAGTTTGTATGAAGGAAGTAGGGAATAAGTTGGAAAGAGAGAGCACTAGAATCTTACTGCTTATCATTTTTACAGCAAAATAAGATTGATTTTAAAGGTAGAGTTAGTTTATTTTTATTTATTTATTTGAGAGTGACAGAGAGAGGAAGAGGCAGATATAATGGGCACCCCAGGGCCTTCAGCTGCTGCAAAAAAACTCTAGATGCATGTGATAATCTGTGCATCTGGCTTATGTGGGACCTGGTGAATCGAGACTTAAACCAGGATCCTTAGGCTTCACAGGCAAATACTTAACCTCTGAGCCATATCTCCAGCCCCAATGTCTTATGTTGTCTTTCATATGTGGATCATAGCTACAAATGATTGGACTTTTATGAGAGTAGGAATAAAACTCAGTAGCTAAGGCTAGTAAGCTAGAGAGGAGATATACAGGGAATATAAAGGGAGGGAGGGAGGGAGGGACTTAATAGAATGGTATTGTATATTTGTAAGTAGAAGTACAGATTATTGGGGATGAAATAACTTAAATGAGGTCAGAGGAAGAGATTGAGTAAAGGAAAGGTAGGGGAGGATTAAAAAAAGTCTAAGAGTATATAAATAATTCCTATGGAAACCTACTATTCTGGACAATAGAACACTCAGGAGCTATAAATTGTAAGTAGAAAATTTTCAGTGCCAGGGATGGGATACCTTCCAGTGATTTGTTGGCCTGGGAGGTCTCTGATGCCCCTAAAACATTACGTGCCATTGCCAAGACCCTTGGTTTCCCACCAGGAATATATGGTAAGACCTATTGCTGAAGATTCCACTTACTTTGGCTGCAAGGTCACTAAGAAATCCTGCTGCTGCTGAGCTGAAGACCTTCTCCATGTAGACCACCTGACAAAAAGCTGGAAAAAGCCATGCTGCATGCAGTTTAATGGGAGAGAGAGAAATCCCTAGTGAAGATACTCAACTGTGGACACTGCAAGTCTTAAATTTGGCCAGCCAGGCCAAATAAGCCAACAGGTGCAATAGTGGCATGTATGTTATGGGGGAAACCAACTGATCTCTCATTGGACTGGAGGCCCACTCCATGGGAGGGCCTCCCTGATACTGAACACCTATAAAAAGAGTAGTCATGAGCCCTAGGGGTGTAATGTCTGCTGGTGTCTGGATAAATATATACACTATGCTCACTAAAATGCCCAGTAAGCACTTCTGTTAATCACCATACCCATATATTAATGCTACTCACTTTTGATTAGAGAAGCTTCTCTTTTCAGATGGCCATTATCTTGGGATGACTCAGAAGGAACCATGGTGCTATGAAGAAGTGACAGAGGAGTGCTCAGCGTTTAAATATCTCTATCATACTTTCCAAGGCGGCTCAGAGTCCATTGCAGAAGAGATGGTGGAAAGAATGTAAGAGCCAAAGGAAGGGTAGGACTCCTTACAATGTGTTACAGTGTTCCTCCAGACACCAAATGGCCTGGATATCCATGACCTTGCAGTGCCTGAAACTACATACACAAAACCATTATTATAGGAAGAAAAGATCATGACATCGAAATAAAGGAGAGACTGATTTAAGGGGGTATATGATGGAGCGTGGAGTTTCAAATGGGAAAGTAAAGGAAGGGAGGGAATTACCAGGGGATATTGTTTATAATTATGGATGTTGTCAATAAACATACATAATTTTTTAAAAAGATAGAATTAGTAACTTAACTGGGCTCAAATTATTCTTTTTGAGTTAGGTTAGCTCTTAATTTGTATATGTAAGTCCCTCCCCCTCCTACATTGTAAACTTCTTTTTTTTTAAATATTTTGTTCATTTTTTATTTATTTATTTTTTAATATTTTATTTATTTATTTGAGAGTGACAGAGACAGAGAGAAAGACAGATAGAGGGAGAGAGAGAATGGGTGCACCAGGGCTTCCAGCCTCTGCAAACGAACTCCAGACGTGTGCGCCCCCTTGTGCATCTGGCTAACGTGGGACCTGGGGAACCGAGCCTCGAACCGGGGTCCTTAGGCCTCACAGGCTAGCGCTTAACCGCTAAGCCATCTCTCCAGCCCATTTTTTATTTATTTTGAGATTGACAGACAGAGAGAAAGACAGATAGAGGGAGAGAGAGAGAATGGGCGAGCCAGGGCTTCCAGCCTCTGCAAACGAACTCCAGACGTGTGCGCCCCCTTGTGCATCTGGCTACGTGGGACCTGGGGAACTGAGCCTTGAACCGGGGTCCTTAGGCTTCATAGGCAAGCGCTTAACCGTTAAGCCATCTCTCCAGCCCCATTGTAAACTTCTTAAAACCAAATAAAGAGTAACAGGTACCCAGACACAGTAAAATGACAAGAGTTTTGTTCTGATGCCCAACAGCACAGGTGGTGACTATTTTTTTTTTTAATAACCTATTACTTTATGAGGATTTAAAAGAGGAGATCATAGGCTCCAAATACAAGGAGAAAGATCAGAAAATGTTAATTAAACTTATTTGGTCATTGCATACTATACGCATATGATTAAATCACACCTATGAACATGCACAACCATTATATGTTAATAAAAAGGTAAAATAGGTGCTTGAAACATAACCCAGTAGGTAAGAGCACTTGAGGGACTGAGAGGACCTGTGTCAGAGTTCCATCGCCCACATAAAAGTCTGGCCAAGGCAAATAAGGAGCAGAAAATGAGTGGTTAATAATGCAGTCATTTGATTTATGCATGTGCTGAAAATCATGATCTCACAGGATTGCCAGGATAGGATTGTATTATTATTTCATGTCACAGATGAGGAAATGGAGCATGTGACGGTTGATCTTTATTAACAGCTAGCTTGATTTGATTGGGAATTGTGAGAAAGGCCTCTCTCTGGATGGGTCTGTGAGGGAATTTCTTGGAAGGCTGAACTGAAGGGAGACCTCCAGAGTGGGCCCACCTTTGAGTATCACCCTAGGTATCACCCTAAGAAGCGTGAGGTAAAAGCAGCACTCTTGCTTATTGCTGGTGTGTATCTAGCCTGCTATTGCTACTGCCCTTACTGCTACGAGCAGCCTTCACTAACATTAACACTCAATGTTTGTAGCTTTCTAAGGTGAATTGAAGACCACTGGCGTTCTAAGAATCTTCTAGGCTTTTGGGACAAGAGTGTAACTGTTGAAGCAAACAGCTTTCTAGATTGAGCAGCTACCAGGTTCTCAACCTGTCCAGTGTAAAATCATTATGACACTGTCCAACCCATATTGTATAAGCCAATCTAATAAATCCCTTTACATCATATATGTTCATTCTATCCCCTCTTTTTCTTTAGAGAATTCTGGCAAATATAGGGCCTCATATATACCAAATAATTAAGTAAATTATTGCTAAAAGATTGATTATGTATGACTTTGATCATCATCAATGGGATCATTACATAGCATGCCTGTTGCAACAGTTACCTTGTCATTACTGGGACAAACTGTCCAACCAGAATCAGCTTATACAAGAGAATGGTTTGTTCCTAGCTTACAGTAAAGACCCCAAGGTCACTCCTGTGAAAAACTTCCTCCAGCAAAGATCTACTTCCCAAAGCCTCCACAATCATCCTGGAAAGCACCGTCAGGTGGGGTGTGAACACTCAAACATATAGGGCTAGGGGGACCTTTTCCATTCAAACTGCCACCACACCCAGGCTATTGATGTACCTGTGCTAGTGACTGGCCTACATATAATAGCTGACATATGCCACAGATACACAATCCATGGAGTTTGATGTATGGCAGATAAATATAAGTGTTCTAGGGGTCACAGAATGTCCCAGGTACATCCTAAATTTATTCAGTCATGTTTACATGTGCCATCTGCCACCCTCTTCATGACCACAGAACTTTGTATAACTCATCATGGTGCTTAATATTTTCTTATACATTTTTCTCCCACATTCTGTTAGAGCCATATTTTCTAGTTATTGTCAGCCTGTCCCACTTTGTTGTTGCTACGGAAAATACATTCTTCTTTATGAACCAAACATCTATCACTTATTTCCTTTCTTTATTCCTGTGCACGACCCTGACAGATGCATCAAATATGCTTTCTTCGTCTTGAGAAAATATTGAATGTTTGAGATAGCTAAGCTCGTTAGTATGCTCTTCAGGGGTTTTCAGCAGAGAATGTAATAAATTAGCATTGTCCATCCACATTGTTAAACAATACTCCTCCATGATGAGACAAATATTGGGATAATCATCCTTCTTCCCATTTCAATCTGCATGGCTTAGATTGGGTTGAATTCATCACCAGATCTGGTTTCCTCAGCCTTCACAAAGTGTGAATTCCTTCCTCCAACTACCAGGTCGGAATTGCAGTCTAAGCCAGACCAACACAAAGCAAATTTTAGGAGTTCTATTGAATAATTTAAAATATGTTTATGTATGATTATTGGTATTTTTGAGTTCAATGTGTGAGGTCTGAGCCCCTAGGAACTGTCACCTGCCAAGACCCTGTCCAACTGCCCAGAGATGCACAACTAAGAACTGCAGTTGAGAACATTGCTTTTCTTATACCTCATCCAATAAGTCTCATATTTTGGTATAAGACCCTTGGCTTAATATCTTGTGAATCACCTCAAAAATAATATATTCTAAAATATAAAACTTATAGATCCTTCATCATTTTGGTGGATGTTATGCACATCCTTGATTAGCTTAATGTGAATGGAATGGAATCCTACTAAAGTCTACATACGCAGTAATATGTGAATAGAAGATGGGCATTTAAATGAAGGTGGGATTGGTAATGTGATCTGAAGATAGTCTTCAAAGTCCTTGAGGGTCAAGCTAAAAATTTTAGACTTTATTTTATATAAAGAGGAAAATCCTAGTTTTTTGAAAAGGAGAACAATATGATGCAAATTCTATTTGTGCTGAAAATAAAAGTACCTAGTGTCTGAGAGAGTCCTGTGAAAGGCAAGATGCTTAGAGTCAGAAAGGAGTCATCTGTGATGAGCAGAATAGGGGGAAAGGTGGGACTGGTAAGCAGTGGTTCAAAGGAAGAAATAATGGAGGTGCTGTTAAAAGGTGTAGAAGGTCATGATGACTGGTCAAGGGAATAGTCAAGTAAAATGTGTAGTTCTGAGCCAGAATCTTTTAAAAATCTCGTTTGTATGATATTTCTCTACACAGCAGTTGGGGCTACATAAAGCTTCAACTTACTTGTAGTTAAGGAAACTGTTGAGACTATTCTCATATTCTCTGCTAAATTACTTTTCAAGGCACTATTGCTAAAAGATATTTAAATTTTGCTTTATATCCATACTTTAATTTCTAGTTAATTTAATGGTTGAAATGAAAAAAAAATCACAGGTCTTTGATTTTATTGTACTATACTATAGTTTCATTTTTCATCTTGTGGTGGTTTTGAATGTAAAATGTTCCCATAGCCTCAGGCTTTTAAAATTAAGTTTTCTGGGCTGGTGAGATGGCTTAGTGGTTAAGCGCTTGCCTGTGAAGCCTAAGGACCCCAGTTCAAGGCTCGGTTCCCCAGGTCCCACGTTAGCCAGATGCACAAGGGGGCGCACGCATCTGGAGTTCGTTTGCAGAGCTGGAAACCCTGGCGTGCCCATTCTCTCTCTCTCCCTCTATCTGTCTTTCTCTCTGTGTCTGTCACTCTCAAATAAATAAATAAATAAAATTAAGTTTTCTACTTAGTCTCCACCTAGTAGAGCATTTTGGAGTTAGAACCCTGCTGGAGGAAATGTGTCATGGGGGCAAAACTTAGGGTTGAATCTAGCCCTGTGTGTTGAAAGTCAGCTTCTCTGTACTGTGGACATATGAAGAAGTGAGTCAGATTCCTCTACCATGATGAAGCTTCTCCTCAAAACTGTAAGCCTGAAATGAATCCTTTTCTCCCATCAGTTGCTTCAGGTCTAGTGTTTTGTCCTAGCAGTGGAAAGGTAACTGCAATACATCTGATATTAAGATTTTCTTCCTTAAGGAACTAATGCTAGAAAACACTCCCAAAAAGAGGTCATCAAAAATTGCTGATTTATGAATCCAGAATCACTAGGTAACAAAAATGAATTGTCTATGTTTTGTGATGTCTGAGGCTTCAAGTGAAAGACTCGCTAGAATGATTTCAATGTCTGATGTTATTTAGGATTTCTGAAATTTAGGCAGAGATGAGTTGAAGTTTAGTCTATCGAATAACATTCTTAGCTTTTGGACTTGAGGAAGCTAGGGTTGTGTTCATCCATTCCCAAGGGATTTTATCTGACAGCCACAAGAATGTTAGGTCAAACACAGAGTTGGGCAATAAATGGCTTTTGAAGGGGCTAATAGCTACATGATCAGAGAAGTCATAATAGGTCAATCAGACTTATAGATGTGTAATATAGTCATGCTTTTTTTTGAGTACTTCAGTTTACAATCATATCTGTTTGTTTTAAATAAAGAAATCATATAGCTACCCAGACTCAAGTTGACTGGACATAGATAATATAAGGAGGATCAAGGAATGTGCATTCATTTAAAAAATGTAGATAAGACATTTATAGGCATTTCTTGAGCACTGGAAAATAAATTATTTCTTTGTGAGTGTCATTTGCAAAACTCAGCACATCTTTAACCTCTATCATAAATCTCCATGCATTGACACACTTTGTATTATCATCTGTCAAATGGATAATGGAAAAATGAAAATCTATTATTAGAGTCATGATTTAAAAACTTTTATTTCAAGAAGTTCTTATTGTAATTTGTTGCTAGTATCCTTAAAAATATTCATTTATAAATATTAACTCTGTCTTTATATTCATTTATTCAAGGAACACATACTTTATAGTTAATGCATACCAAGCATTCTTCAAGTGTGAGGGCCCACAGTCTATGACAAGAAATCTGGCTTTTGACAGTTTCTATACAGCTGGTGAGCTAAGAATTGTTTGTAATACTTTGAAAATTAACTCAAAAGAAGAATAACATCCATGACAATTGAAACTTAAATAAAATTTTAATTTTAGTGCCCATAGAACATAGCAACCATAATTGACTCATTTATGAGTGGTCCATGACTATTTCACACCCTAAAGGTAGAGTTTGCTATTTGAAGTAGAGAGCATATGGCTCTTAGAGACTAAAATGTTAAATGTTGGAGATATTTACTGCAGAGCCTTTTTACCAACCCCTGGCATAAGGTGCAACAATGTGTATAAATTAGATATAAATTCTCAGATTTTGAAATATATATATTTGGTTTTTCGAGGTAGGGTGTCACTCTAGCTCAGGCTGACCTTGCATTCACTATGTAGTATCAGGGTGGCCTCAAAATCAGGGAGATACTCCTACCTCTGCCTCCCAAGTGCTGGGATTAAAGGCATGCGCCATCACTCCTGGCTTGGAGTTTATATTTTGATGAGGAAGTTAACTTATCTGAATGACATCATATTTAAGTATACGACATGTAAATTAGTACTAACCAAGGAGAAGAAGGAGAAAGATAACTTTTTATAGGTGGTCAGCCAGGGACAGAGGTCCAGAGAACACAGATGCCCTGGCAGGACTAGAATCCTCATCTGATCCATTCCTACTCAGGATGGCTACTAACAATTCGTCAGCAACAGGGCTTTCTGCTTCCTCCTCAACTCAGCGCACCTGTGTGGGCAGCCCATCCTCTGTCAGCCTCTGGAGTCCATCAACCAATTAGGTCTCTCTTTTACATACTGACTCTGATGATGCGGCTTATCCTAATTGGATATCTGACCCATATAAATGGGCCTGGAACTTGAATAATCTCCATTTTCATGTTGGCCTTCTTCACCCTGTGCTTTTGAACACCAGTGTGTGCAAGCCCCCCCCATCTCTCCCCCCCCCACACCCCTGCCATCTCAGCCTTGCCAGGAAGGTAGGTGAGTGCTTCCTTCTGCCTGAATATTACTTGTTCGTTTCCTGCATGTATTTGGTTTCCAGATGCTTTCTCACATTGACTGCATGTATGATCTCTAAGCTCTGAGTATCCTAACTCAACCTTTTCTGACCCCCATGTGAAATAAAGGGCCTTGCTTCCCATGTTTTGCCTCCTGTGTATATATGTATATATATATATGTGCCCTCTCCATAGGCTTCTCTCCTGAAGACTACACTATCTCTCCTTCCTCTCTTCTTTCCAGTGGCAAGAAAAAAATCCCCTCTGCCTTGAGTCAGCTAGCCTTTTATTCCTGGCTCTTACACCCCTATTCAATAAACCTCATATTTCATAACTTACCCTTATCAGAGTCTGTAATTTTTTAATTCTCTGTTAAATCAGATAAGGTCACAAAAATTGAGGTTCACAGGCCTGGGATCTCCTGTGTATTCCCTTTCTAAGCCCCCAAATCCTCTATCATTATGGAGAAAAGGAGTCACTTAACAGTATTATTTATATCCTGTGTGATCTAGTGTGATCTCATAACCTGTTCATATTAAACAGCAAAATTCCAAATAAGGTCACATGTACATGTGCTGATAGAATTTGAATTATTTTCTTTTAAAGACACGATCTTGCTAAATTGTACAAGCTGGCCTTGAACTTCTTTAAATCTTCCTGTCTCTGCCTGTGAAGGGCTGGGATTACAGGTGTGTTCCACCATGCCAAGAAGGATTTTTATTTCATTGTTTTACTTTCCTTCCAATATTTGATTAGTATTTATTAATTATACAAAACAATGGATGTGGTTTGAATGAAATGTTCTCCATAGACTCCTGTGTTTGACTATTTGGTCCCTAGCTTGATGTTTGTCACTGGGGTCAGGCTTGGGGATTTTTATTTTTTACTTATTTATTACTTTTTAAAACTTTTATTATTATTAGTAGTATTGTTATTTACTTATTTATCTGAGAGAGAAAGAGAAAGAATGAGAATACACCAGACACCTATTCACTGCAAGTGAACTCCAGATGCATATGGCATCAATGTGCACCTGGCTTATGTGGGTTCTGGGAAGTCAAATCTGAGTCCTTAGGCTTGGCAGACAAGTGCCTTAACTGCTAAGCCACCTCTCCAGCCTAAGCCTTGGGATTTTATAATCCAAACACCCTTGCCAGTTTCAGGAGCTCATCCTTGCTGCTACATCCCTGTTGATTTGTGATGATGTGAGCCAGCTTCCTGCTTTTTCCATGCTTACTCTGCAATAGGGAAGCTTCCCCTCAAGACTGTAAGTTAAAATAAACCCTTTCTTCCTGTAAGCTACAGATGATCTTGTGTTCTTTCTCAACAAATAGAAGGAAACTGCTATAATACTTCCATTCTTACATATTCATACATGCAAATAACATATTTTGGCCCATATGTTCATAGTGGGTTCAGTTCAGGACAAACAACCAAACTGACAGAGAGAGGAAAAGGAAAGGGAGAGGGAGAAGAAGAGAAGGACAAGGAGAAGAAGAAAAGAAATATTCAACCAATACAAGGTTTAACCAGGGCAAATATCAAACTCTGTAATTCCAAGTCCAACAACTTTAGCCAGTGACAAATCTCTAGTAATTCAAACCAGTAACAAGTCTCTGGAGTTCCAATTCCACCCCTACAGCTAGGCTACTCACAGTTCTAGAGAACTTCATCTGGGGGAAGCAGCTCTCCTTGGCAGCCATCTCATGGTCCCAGCATCTCCAGTGGGTCCCCACTGTTCATCCTCATGACACCATGGAGCCTCCAGGCAGGTATCCAGCAAATCTGCTACACACTGCCCATGGCCACTTCTAAAACATAAGACTGTGTTGTAAACTCAGTTACCCTCTCTTTTCTGCAAATTTTTATATTCCACAATACCAGACAGGGTGCCAATTTGTTAATCTAGGGGGGATAAAGCAGACTTGGAAGAACAGGAAACTCCTTGATCTCACAGATCTCTTCAAAAAAGTCTACATTCTTCCTGTTGCCCCAGTGCAGGTCAGCTGGCCCAATCTCAAGGGTTGTAATCTCTTAATTGCTGCTGAATGGGCAGCAGTCTACCCAGAGATCTTTTTTTTTTTTTTTTCTGTGCCATATCCCGCTGCTCACACAAGTTCATTTCTATGGAAAGCAACACTGCACAACTTCTCAGGAAGTGAGCATAACAGCAAGCTTCTCACACAAACTGCTAGCCCAGTCCAAGCAAAGCTCTTTCTCACCCTCATAAGCCAAATCTCACAGTCCATAGTTCTTGCTGCATTCAGGCATTTCAACTCTGACCAAAATATTCCATGAGGCTGTACTTACAACACTGCAAGATGTCTCTTAGGCCAAGGTTTCAAATCCTTCCACATTACTCTTGAAAATCAGCTCCAAGAGGCCAAGGCCACACATTCAGGTGTCTAGTAGCAATCCTACTCTTTGGTACCACTTTACTGTTGGACTCAGGTTCACACTGCTGGCAAAAATCACCCAACCAAGAATGATTTATAGTTTAAAAAAAAAGAGCTTTATTTTGGCTTACAGGCTTGAAGGGGCAGCTCCATGATGGTAGTGAAAACTATGGCATCAACTGAGGGTGGACATCAACCCCTGGCCATCATAAGGTGGAAAATAGCAACAGGAGAGTGCGCCAAACATTGGCATGGGGCAACAGGCTGTAATACCCATAAGCTCACCTCCAACAATGTACTCCCTCCAGGAGGCATTAATTCCCAAATCTCCATCAGCTGGGATCCTATCAGAACACCTAAGTTTATGGGGGACACCTGAATCAAACCAGCACTCTCCCCTTGAGTGGACACTTACTGGTGTATGTCTTGTGCTTTCCCTCCATTCTTTCTTTGACAAGACCACAATGGTGCTCTTGGATATGATTTCATTCTCTTCATAAGTACACTTTTCAATGTTAAATAAAACCCAATTCAGGATATAGACATGTACTCAAATTCCCTTTTACCTTGTAGCCAAGAGTCCAGTTTTATCTGAGTCATGGTGCCTCAAAATTAGGGGAAGGCCTTAGGCTGTTGTGGGTGACAGCAGAAAGCTGTGCTTCCATCATTGCCACCAGTGTAGCTCTGAATTTTTCTCAGGTCTTGGTATGTAGAAGAAAAATAACAATGATGATAATGGTTTCTTACAATACTTTATTTCCACAATATTAATAGCTTATTCTACAGTAGCAAATAACCCCTGCCTTATTACAAAAATGAGGTGCCAAAATGACTTGATAAATGAAGAAAATAGGTTATTTGTTTCAAAATGGAAAGAAGGAGAGACAAGGGAGTATTTTGATATAATTTAATATTTCATTTGTAACTTCTTAAAGTTAAAAGCAAAACTAAAAAATTTAAAAAAAAAACTTTCTCACCATGTGTGGTGGTTTGAATATAAATGTTCCCCTCAAGTGTTTGTGATTAAACTTCCCATTTAGTTATCCCAGCTGGTGGAGCACTTGGAAGCTGGAGCCTTGCTAAAGGTGGTGTGTGTCTGGGGGTGGGCCTTGGGGCCTTGTTTAGAGCTACCTAGCCCTTGCTGTTCTTTTTCTGCTGCACATAGGAGATAGTGTGAGTTGTTTGCTTTTCTTATCCATGATGAAGCTTTCCCTGGAATCTGCAATACTGAAATAAACCCCTGTCCTCCCATAAGCTGATTCTGGTTGTGTGCTTTGTCCCAGCAATGAAGTGTAATTGCTACATCATGTGTCCCACTGTTATCTAATGTTATCTAAAGTTTACTTGTATCACACTTGTATCTGTTCTCTGAAAATCTCTGAACTAAGGAAAGAAAAGTAAATGTCAATGTAATTCTTCCACCCACCTTACTTTCCTGAAAGGGAAAGGAATTAAAAGGGAATAATAAGGGGCTGGAGTGGTGGCTTAGCGGTTAAGGCACATGCCTGCGAAGCCTAAGAACCCAGGTTCAATTCTCCAGGTCCCACATAAGCCAGATGCACATCCATCTGGAGTTTGTTTGCAGTGGCTAGAGGTCCTGGTGAACCCATTCTCTCTCTCTCTCTCTCTCTCTCTCTCTCTCTAATAAATAAAAGTACAATCTTAAAAAAAGGGAATAATAATATAATAAAAGAAGGAAAGAAAATAAACAAGAAAAACAGAGATAGATAAGGAAGTCTAGATAAGAAGTAGGAGTGATGGCATAAGAAAAGGGTGACTTTTTTCAAGTATCTTGTGAAATAAGGAAGCACTAACTAAATTTGAAAAGGCTGTTATACACCAGATATCAAGGAGCTTCATTAATCTTTGCTGAGTGAATTAAAAAAATTTCCAAAGACTTTAGCTCACAAATGCTATCAGTTCTCCAATTTCATTGATTTTTCTATGAGCACAGTAGATGAAAGAAAATCCTATATTTCTGAGGCAAATATCCATGAGCCTTTTGAAAGTTTTATTCCTACTTTGTGTCTATTTTCACTTGTGTCCCTATGACACCAATGCTGCTTCACAAATGTGACTTTTGAAAGGAATACAACACCAGACTGTGCTATAGAGTAGGAGCAAGTGTTTGCTTAGGTGGCTTGGGTAGGACTATCTGGTCCTTATGTCCTTGTTCTATTTCATGTTCCTTCCTTCTCTCAGACACCTACAGTGAACCAGGGGGCCTGCCTGGAAACATTCTTTCTTGTTTCTCTCTTCTGTACAGCTGCACCATTTTGAATGCATTATTTCCACGAACAACATATTTCCATGGTGGAGATAGACATACATTTAGCACCACTGACTAATAGCAACTAGTTAAACAGGGTTTAACTTCCCTCCTGTAAAAACCAAGTAGTCAGGGGGGCTAAAGAGATGGCACAGTTGGTGAAGTGCTTGTCATGCGTTGCAGTTGCTAGGACAAACACCCAACCAGAAGCAGCTTAAGGGAAGAAATGGGTTATTTCAAGGCATACAGATTCATGGCAGAAGGTGGCTTACTTCATCATACTTACATAGCAGAGAGACAACTGCCAGTACTAGCAAGCATAAGCTAACTAAAAACACATGCCTTAGGGCTGGACTCAAGATTTGACCACAGTGACACACCTCTTCCAAGTGACTCTGCCGGCTGGAGACTTAAGTAGGAAGCTAAATCTTAATTAAAAATACCTAAAGAGGGCTGGGGAGATGGGTTAGCAGTTAAGGCGCTTGCCTACAAAGCCAAAGGACACTGGTTCAAATTCCCAGCACCCACATATGCCAGGTGCACAAGGTGGCACATGCATCTGGAGTTCATTTGCAATGGCTGGAGGCCCTAGTGCTGCCATTATTTCTCTCTATCTGCCTCTCTCTCAAATAAATAAATAAAAAATGTTTTTGTTTTAATACCCAAGACAATTAGGGTATGTGAATTCAAACCACCACAGCATGCAGGCATAGGACTCATATTTTGTCCTTAGCAGCCATATAAAAGTCATGCATGGTACATGTGCCTGTAAACTCAGCACTGGGGAGTATTGACAGGAAGATCCCTATGGCTTACTGTCTAACTAGTCTAGCTGAACTTATGAACCTCATGTGCCATGATTCTGAATGAACAAAGAAGGTGGAAAGTGATTGAAGAAGACACCTGATGCCATCTGGCCTGCACATGCATCTGCATACACATGTGCCCTTCCATATATGAACACACACACACCACACACATACTCACAGAATGAAATTTAAAAATGGTCAGGAAGTAGGCTCTGTCTCCTTTTTTGTTCCATTCAGCTTTCCTAGGTTGTGGCTTTAATGTTGGCCCTTGTTGCCTCATGGTTTTAAGACGGAGGCCTGATTGCGTGCAGGCACATTGCTTCCACACTTTTCTGCAAGAAAGTGGACAAGTCATGGTAAAACATGAAAGTCCACCACATTTCTCCTTTGTGTTGCTTTCTCAGATATCCCTGTCTCTGAATGTCATTTTCCTCCCTTGATCAGACTTGATTGGACATGGGAATTTTAGAGTGTTTTATTTTACTAAGTAGAAACATAAGCAAATAATGTTTTGGTACCATTCCCCTTCTCTCTGCCACAATTCAACTGAGGGACCTTCTGATTGGGTTTGTTGATATTCACCATGGGGTTATGGGTTATGAGTTGTGAAAGCAGCAGTCAGTCATTGGGGGTAGGCAGTACCTCTGGATATCCCCTCCTACTCTGTGGCTATCACAAGTTTTCGCCCCCTCTTCTGCAATGTTCCTGAGCCTTAGCTGGTGTGTTATAAATCTACTTTAATGTTGAGCTCTCAGCAACTTCTGGATTTCTGCTTTGGTACATTTTGAGTGTTCTCAGTGTCTATCACCATCACTATGGCTCAGGTTGTCAGCCTTGCAGTGGGAGCAACACACTTGCTTAATTTGCCAGTTCCTCTGTGATTTCACATGGACCCTAGCTGATGTGCGAGAAGTGGCTCAATGTGACAAGAAAAGATAGGTGGCTCTCTATCATGAGATAGGGTGTCTTATGAAAGCAGCAGAGCTTCATTGTTCTAACAGTTTAACTTTTATTTATTTGTTTGTTTATTTGTTTGTTTGTTTTGAAAGTGAAAGAGAGGGCTGGAAAGATGGCTTAGTGGTTAAGTGCTTGTCTGTGGAGCCTAAGGACCCCGAGTCAAGGCTCGATTTCCCAAGACCTATGTTAGCCAGATGCACAAGGGGGCGCATGCATCTGGAGTTCATTTGCAGTGGTTGGAAGCCCTGTGCCCATTCTCTCTCTGCCTCTTTCTCTGTCTGTTACTCTCAAATAAATAAATAATAAACAAAAAAAAAAAAAAAAGAAAGTGAAAGAGAGAGAGAGGAAATTGGGCATGCCAGGACCTCTAGCTACTGCAAACAAATTCCAGACACATGCACCACCATGTGAATCTGACTTACATGGGGACTGGGGAATAGAACCTAGGCCCTTAGGCTTTGCAGGCAAATGCTTTAACTGCTAAGACATATCTCTAAGCTTTATCTTGGCTCTTGAGTGGGAGCTGAAATGCCAGTTACATAGAGCTAACACTTAGCTGAGGCCTTTTGGGTCCTTGTTTTATAAATTCAAAGAATTGAAATCCATAGATCTGAGGGAAAAGTTGGAAGGTTTCATTAGATATTGAATTTAAGAGAAAGAAGGAAGAAAGGAGGGAGGGAGGGAAGGAAGGAAGGAAGGAAGGAAGGAAGGAAGGAAGGAAGGAAGGAAGGAAGGAAGGAAGGAAGGAAGGGAAATGCTCTTGCCCAAGGTGGCAAGCTGGGTTTTCTGGACATGGAAAAGCCCCACCCTGATATGTTCAGGAGCATGTTTTATGTGAACCATGGATCCATGGATGGGTTTCTCATCTAGCCAATCCAGGTCTGACATCTGTGATCATGATTTCTTAAAAAGGGTAATGTTCCCAGAAATCTTGACTTTCTAGGAAGGGGGCAAGTTTAATCCACTAGGCATATTTACTGGACAGTATAACTTTCCCAGAAAGAAAGAAATAAGAGAAAAAGACCAGGTTCTCCTTGTGGGCTCAGTGTCACTGCCTGCATTTAGTCAAGGAGAAAGCTATTCTCTTTGTAGTCCTCTTAAATTCAGCTGCCTAGATAATTTGTATATCCCATTTTCACTATGACTATAACCTGTATCCCCTTCAGTGATGGGGAGGCTGGGAAATGTGTTTCTGTTCTTCTGTTTTCCCTTAATCTAGACAAGCATACTGTTTTAGTTTCTAAGATAAGAATATGAGGTACAATATGATAAGTTGTAATGTCAATAGAAGGGGCAAAAATGACTTGGAAATGTGATGCTGACATTCACAGAAGAGAAGGTCACTGTGTGCCATGCAAGAATCCAGGGAGAGCACCAGTGTGGTCAGCAGAGATTCTGAAAGCAGGGAAGTCTAGGCCAGAGCTTCTGTGCTATTTCCATGGCAAAGATGAGGCAGAATAAAGATTGACGAATTTGTGTATTATCAGTGGGTCCCCGACACAAGGTTACTTGGTCTGTAACTGAATGCTGTCTGGCTCCGGTGGTGTCTGCTTGGCATATGCAAGTTAGATTAAGGAGCATTTAGGGTTATAGAGAGTAGGTTGGTTAATATGTAAACAATGGGCTCCTTGGCACATAGACTGTTGTCTGTAAGTAGTAGGAAAAGGAGCAGATGTTCCCCAGGCATCCAGCTTTTGTCCTAAGACATACTAAACTATAGAAAAAAAAAAAAGAAAAAAAGAAAAAGATGATAATGCTATGGTAAGTTACTTGTAAAAATGTTAGCAAAGATTTTTTTTTTTCCTAATTTCCTCCAAAGTGACATTGAACCTTTATCTAAGAGGTTTTTCTCCCTGCTGCAACAAAGTACCTGGCAAAAGCATCCTCAGGAAGGAAGGGCGTATTTTGTTTCACACTTTGAGGTTACAGTCCCTGATGATGGCAGGAGCATATAACAGCTGGTCACAGCACATCTGCAGCAAGGAAACAGAGAACATTAACTCTGTTGCTCAGCTTTCTCTTGGTATTTTTATTCATGGAATGGTGCCACCCACACTTAGAGTGGGTCTTCCCAAATCAATTAACCTTATCCGGAAACCCCCTCACAGATACATACAGAGGTTTGTTTCCATGGTGTGATGGTTTGAATGTGAATGTATGTCCCTCATACACTTAGGTGTTTTATTATGCTTGTGACTTGGATCTCCAGTGGCCTGCTTGGAGAAGGTATCATTGGGGGTGGATCATGGGGCACAGCCCAAAGGTGTGCTTGGAGGTGGATCTAACTAGAGCCCAAAGGTGGAGAATGAAGTCTAGCTCTGGTGGTGTGCTTGATGCTTTTGGTGTTTTGGGGGTGTTTGGTGGTTTCTTTCTGCTTGGATCTGTGAAAGGGAGCCAGCTTCTTCCACCACTGATGGAACTTCCACTGCATCGACAAATATGAAATAAATCCTTTCTTCCCATAAACTGTGTCTAGTTGGATATTTGTCCCAGCATTTTTTTTTTTTTTTTTTTTTGGTTTGTCAAGGTAGGGTTTCACTCTAGCCCAGCCTGACCTGGAATTCACTATGGAGTCTCAGGATGGCCTCGAACTCATGGTGACCCTCCTACCTCCGTCTTCTGAGTGCTAAGATTAAAGGTGTGTGCCACGACACCCAGCATTTTTGAACTATCTATGACACATGGTGATTCTAAACACTATCAAGTTGAGAAACAACAGCATACATCCCAATCTCACTCTTTGTCAATTTAGCATTCAAGCACATTCTTTTTAATCCACAATACACTTAGTCCACCTTCAAAAAGCCCTATAGCATTTAGCAGTTACAAAATAGTTTAAATGTCTAAAGTCTCTTCTGAAATTTAAGGCAATTCAGTTGTTAACTATGAGTCCCTAAATAATAATAAAAGAATGGTATACTTCCAACATGCAGTGACACAGAGTAAGCATTCTTATTTGAAAGAATGGGAGTGGGGCATAGAAAGAAAAGTACAGTCTAAAGCAAAATGGAAAGCCAGGAGGGCAAACATCAAATCCTGAAGCTCTATTAAGAACATATGAGGACTGTGTGAGAGTAATCTGGAATCCAAAGGGCTTAGGTAGCTCTATCCCTACAGCTCTGATGCCTGTAGCACACATAACCTCTCTGTTGGGCCAGCTTCCCTTCAACCTTTCAGCTTTCCTCAGGAGATGCCCCATAGTTCGTGTAATGTCCAATATTCTGGGGTCTCTACTTCAACTCAGGCTCATTTTCATTGCTTTTCACAAGGACCCTAACCCTAGTACACAGTTCCTGGCCTCAATAGCTCTCTAAAACTGAGAGCCAAGATACCATGGCCCCTTCAATCTTGGATCTCTCACACCTCCATATCAGTATCATGTGGATGACACTACAAAGTTGTTCCGCATTGGGATGGAGCCTTTGACCACAGTTCATTTAGCCTCTGTGTGCTGAACCTAGGGAGACACTTCTTAAAATAGTTTTAAAACAGTAGGGAACCTCTTCAGTGGCTTTTTAGTTAGCATTTCTTTTCAAATGAATTTGCAATTTTATTAGGTAGCCTTTAACAAGTATAGTTTTCAGGGCACCTTTCCACAGTGGAAGTGATGTGCTAATTCCTAACCTAATACTCCAAATCCTGATTGTTGCTGTGATAGCATACCAAAGATTGCAATTTATAAAGAGCAGGAATTTATCTGGTTTATGTTCTGAATACTGAGAAGTCCAAAAGCATTGTGTTGAAGGTTTTCAGTCTGCATCATAAAAGGGTAGACATTACACAGTGATAGTGTGTGAGACAGGAAAACAGGGCCAGACTACTCCCTTATAATCAACTAATTTTTACTGTAACTTACTCACTTCTGTTACAATGGCATGAATCCATTCTCCAGGGTGGAGTTCTCATAAAGCACATCCCATTAAGCCAGACCCATTACTACTGTTGCTATAGCAATCGAATCTCAATGTGAATTTTGAAAGGGATGGATTTATAACTCACTATAACCACCACAATGATACACTCACGTGTCCCCTCAGAAGAACAAGCCTGGACATCTTGCTACAGGGAGAGAGACACAGTTCCTACCACCTCCACTGTTACCTACCCAGCAGCATACCCATCTCCACATGGAGCACTTCCTGGCTGAAAAACAGATGTGTCAGACATAAGGTGGCAACTAGCCAAAAAGCCACAGAACCACACAGCTGACCCAGGACACAGTTCTGATACACAGAATTAGAAATTGTTATTGTTTTTAGCTAATAACTTTTGGGGTGGTCTATGATGCATCAAAAGTGAGCTGATCCAGCAGTTTGATAAACTTGTGATTCTCTTAATAAAGGAGAAGGTAAGAAAGGACATTGTTTAGGTAGCTAGATATGCCTGTCATGGGATTTGCTGATATTTTCCAAATCTATGGTATTCTGAGGGCCCAGTAAAACTATGTTTAAAAAATTTTATTTAGTAAAATTTTAATAATTTAAGTACCCTTTTAGAAATGAAGATGAGAAAGTCAAGGTACATATCAGGTCACAAACACTTTTTTTTAAATTATCTCCATTGATAACTGCAGTGAATATATATATACATATATATATATAGATAGATAGATATAGATATATGTATCTATCTATATATATATATCAGATCCATTTATGATATATTTCTGATCATTAAAATGAATTAATAAGTCACATATTAAAGATATTAAATATAGCTTTATATGTGATACATTAGCACTAAGTACTTTAACAGAAATATGTTCACCTGAATGTAAATGTTCATGTGTTGTTTTCTTTCCTCTACATTCAGTCTTGAGGTCTCTCTGGACAGTCACTATGAATCACAGCTTTGCCCTGATGGAAGCCTGAGGGATTTGATTTTGTGAGTTTATAATGTACCTTTCCTGAGACATTTCTGTATCCTGGCAGGTTCCCAGTGTCTGATGGTCTGGTCTATGTCCAGTATCCCTCTCACAGAAAATATATTCATACTGGTAGATGCCCCAGGATTCTCCACTGGCCTGTATCCAATTTGTTTCTATCTTGAACAGAAAACAAGTTATGTTTGGTTGTTAATCATGGCAGTCATAGGACAGGCAGCATGAGCAAACCAAAACCATCAGAAGCATTGTGTTGCTATAGATCCACAATGGAGGAAAACAAAAACTAATGGGGAAGCAACACATCCAGCAGATAAGAAGCAAGAGAGAATACCCATTGGCCAAAGCCCTTACTGGGATCCAGGGCATAACCCAAACAGTTATATTTAGAGGGTAATTATGATGTGTTTTGAGAAGCTATGCATAAGTTCCAAAGGCCCATCATAGGCTGAGAACATAGCTCAGTGGTAAGGCCCCGGCTTGCACATGTGAGACCTTGGATTCTGTCTTTAGCACCATAGAGGGAAAAAGTGATCACCATAGCACACCTGCACAGTCTTTGAATAGTGTAGCAGTTTAGGGAGTGAGTTCAGTAAGATGTGTCAAAGTTTCCCTAAAGAGGCAATAATGAGAAGTTGGTATCCAGATTAACACTCAAGAGGAGAGAGTAGGATACAAAACACCTTGGGCCAAGGAGACAAAGCCCTGATTTTTGTATATAATGGCTCTTACTCAAGTTTCATGCAGTATTTTGTATAATTCTGAGACTATAGAACTACAAATATTTGTTACAATATATACATGTATTTATACCTAGTTAAAAGGAAAAAATTCCTTAGACCAATTATATCAAGCAGAATGTATTTGAGCAAAGAAAAACAAGAAAACAATTCCAGGATCAGACAAGTTCCAGAACTAGAGCAAGTTCTTAGAACTCTTTCAAGCAAAAAGGGCAATCAGATAGCATTTATAGCAACATGGAAATGAGGCATAGAAAGCAACTTAATTGGCCATAGTTTAGTCAACCAGCCAGTGAGTTGCTAAGACAGATCTTAATTATTTAATTAGTTACTGGGTATACTGTAGCCAACCTAAGCTCAGTGATTAAACCTTGTATTGGTCTGTTGGACTCCATGCACAGCCCAGGAGAAATACAGGGCTGGAGAGATGGCTGAGCAGTTAAGGTGCTTGCTTGCAAAACCAAAAGACCCTGGATCAACTCCCTAGGACCCACACAAGTGTGATACACCAGGTGGCACATGTGTCTGGAGCTCATTTGCAGCAGATGGAGACCTTGGCATGTCTATTTTATTTTGATCTGCCCCCCCCCTCTCTCTCTCTCTCTCTCTAATAAATAAATAAAACATAAAAATTTTCCAAATACACACACAATAGATGATAAATAGATAAATAGATAGATAGATGAGTTAACTTGAATTTTACTTAAGTGCCATTTCTTTACCATAAAAACCTATTCTATAGGTAACAGGGTATTGTAGATGGAAGAGGAATAACATAGCTAATGAAGGAACCCTGCATGATGGGCAGTTGTGCTACAGGTCTAGGATTGCCACATATTTTCTCAGAGATTCTTATTCATTCTCAAGCTTCATGATACACCAGCTCATTCTCATTAACAAAGGACAGATAACCAACTTGCCAACTAAACTACTACTTGGTCCGAACTGGCTGCTCCTTTCCAGGTTATGGGTCTTCTGTTTGGGAATTTTACTGGTTCTCCATGTTTCCATAATAATTTTGTCTTCAATTTCATATTCTTTTCTGAGCAGTCCTTTCATGTGGTTGACTCCTTGGGAATTGTGCATAAAACGAATTTGTTAAGAATTATTCTTATTAAAATTTATTTCCAATAAGACAACATCTGATAATCTTGGATCATCTAAAGTGCTGATGTGTGATGTGTTCAGAGGTTAAATAGGGCAAAAAGTAATGAAGTCCATCTACTTGATGTTTACCAAGAGGTGATGGAAATCTGGAGTTAAATCCTCTTTGAAGTTCCCAGACAAAGGGCCATTTTGATGAATTAATACAAAACAATGAAGCTTGTGCCAATGTGGTCACATCTTTGTATAAGGAACTCCACATGCTGCATAACCTAGTGCTGAATTAATCTCCCATCCTAATTCTCCATGGACCTGCTCTCTGAACATCCCCAGCTGTAGAGGGTTTTGGTTTCTTTTGTCAGCATGAGGCTATAGAGGAACAAGAACACATATGGTCTCCACAACTTCTCATAATTCCATGAAGAATAATTACTGAGAGGCCAACACTGGGGCCTGTTTTTAACTCACTTGGCCAAAGTGTTATTTTCTGGATACACAGCTGAGATGCTCCAGGTTACAATAAATGTACCTTCATCATGCTTCTCCTCTACGCTTGTGACTGCCAGGAACAATTACAGGTGACATTCTTCCTGGTGAAGCCAGTCTTTCCCATGAAAAACAACTTTACATTCTTATGTTATTATTTCTGAATTTTAGTTTATTATATCTGTTGAGGGGCAACACTATGTTGTATTCTCCATTCAGATCACACATCTATATGTGGAATACACATATTTATCTATATCAGGAAGTTATACAAATTTATTGATTGTACCCATAAAGGACTAAGTCAACATGTCCATAGTTACTTGGAAAAAATCCATGAAGAACTCAGGAAATTAGAATAGAGGTCTAGGCAGATATATGATAAGAGGATTTTAGGTAAGGTTACATTAGAAACAGAAGATTTGGGGCAAGGTGAAAGGATATCATCATGTGAGAACAGATGGGCTGGAAACTGAGCAGAAGAACAGAGACACATCTAACCAGATGGTCTATGAGACCTGAGACACTTACATTACAAGAGCATTTTAGGAATGTCATATAATGTAATCCATACAGAGCACACAATACCTAATGCAAAGCAGGAACTTGGGAACTATGTATTTGAGGACCCCTATGTGGCAAGAACTCAGCTATAGCTTTTTTATTAAACTCATTAATTTCGGAACAACTCCACAAAAGAGATACTACCATCATCACCATATTACAGATGAGGCAACTGAGGACAAACAGGATCAGTTACTTGCCTCACACAACCAGTCACTGAAAATTCAATTGACTGATAGATGATTCTACCGCTTCTTTAACCATTAGTGTTAATGCTAATTTTCTTTTTGTTTATTTTTTCGAGGTAGGGTCTCACTCTGGCTCAGGCTGACCTGGAATTAACTATGTAGTCTCAGGGTGGCCTCAAACTCATGGCAATCCTCCTAAGTCTGCCTCCCAAGTACTGGGATTAAAGGCATGCGCCACCATGCCCAGCAATTGTTTTTATCAGATGTCATTACTTTTATTTACAAATAATCACCCTCAGTAAAATTTTGTACCATCAAAATGCTTACTGCTGGTATTAGGTATACAATTTATTTCTAGTGGTCTCAGATTTGGAATGCAGGACACAAGAGTTAATATTTGCTTCTTTCATTTTCTTTTTATGTAAACCAGTTGATAAGTATTTCTCAATTAATACTTTCATCTGAAAAATGAATATGTATTTTCTCATTATCAAAAGTATTGTACTACAATTGTTGCCACTGACACATTGGCTGAATATGTTTGTAATCCTCTTTTCTGCCAAAAGAATAAAGCTCCAATGTTTAAAGATTACATGTAGCTATATGTTTCACATATGGTCAATGAAACATAAGTTGAAGTGATTGGTGTGACTTCCCATAACATGTTTTTTAAAATATTTTAATTTTATTTATTTATTTGAAAGAGAAAGAAAAAAAAAAGAATGGGAGTGCCAGTGCCTCCAGCCACTGCAAATGAACTCCAGACATATGCACCACCTACTGCATCTGACTTAAATGGGTCCTGGGGAATTGAACCTGCATCCTTTGGCTTTTAAGGCAAGTTCCTTAACCACTAAGCCCCCTAAAATATGTTTTAAGGGCCATATGAAACATGGCGTGTCTTTGCATTGACAATCACAATGGAATTCTGAGTCCCAGAGTAGCTGTCGTGGGCAGTCTTCAGGCAGTCCATTGTACATATAGCATGAGTAACGAATCTAAATTTAAGCACTGCTTGTTTATTTTTTCTTTTCTTGGTTTTTCAAGGTAGGGTCTTGCTTTAACTCATGTGAACATGGAATTCACTATGTAGTCTCAGGGTGGCCTTGAACTCACAGTGATCCTCCTACCTTGGCCTCCTGAATGCTGGGGTTAAATGCATGCACCATGAGCCCTGGCAGCACTTCAGATTTGTGCAGAGGCTGGGAAGTTGGGTCAGTGATTAAAGGCACTTGCTTACAGATTTTGTGCAGTATAACCTCACCCATTCTGACTGGGTTACATAGAAACTCAATAAGTCAGGACTACTTATGCTATAAAAACAAACAACTGCATAATGATATTTTATAGCTTATGCTCTATGTGTACAACATAGGCTAACTGGGTGCCTTTCTCCATTTTTATCCTCACTCAGGAACCTGAAGTGTTAGAGGTACTTGAAACTTTCTGGTTGCAGAGAACACATCAAACCAAGTGTGACCTCATTAGGATTCTGTTGGCAAGTCATGCACACCTCTGTTGCTCACATCTTGAGAATTTACTTAGACACAAGAGTGCAAAGAACTGTAGCTCTTTCTCCATTTTAGGGAGGTATAATAACTCAGTGATCAGGACTGACTTTACAAATCTCCCAACTTCTCTCCATATCTACATCATCCACAATTCATATTATCTATAATGTCAACTTCAAATTTTATGTTTATATGTAAATATACTGTGTATAGAAAGTAATCTGTCAGCAATTAATGTCTTAGTTCCAGTGTTCTATACATATGCATGTGTATATATTAATATTGTATATTACATAAAATATACTCAGATGAAATTTTCCTTTGGGACATAAACAATATCACTTAAAACTTGTATAGAAAGTGTGTTTTTAAAATGAAAAGAAGAATACTGAGTAGTCAGTCCTTTCAGAAAACATTAAGGCCTGGGTGATCGTTAAAATGGGGTACTTAATAGGATGGTATTGTATATATGTTAGTAGAAGAATAGATAAATGGGGAAAAAGGCCCCAAGTGAGGCCAAGGGAAGAAATTGAGTAAAGGAAAGGTGGAGGGAGGGCTAATCAAAATCTAAGAACATATAAATAAATCATATGGAAACCTACATTTTTGGACAATGGAACACTCAGGTACCATAGATTATTGCTATAAAATTTTCAGTGAGAGGGGTGGGATACCTTACAGTGAGTTGTTGGCAAGGGATGCCCCCAAAACATTATAGGCCATTGCCGAGGCCCTTGTTTCCCACCAGGAATAGATGGTAAGACACTATTGCTGAAGACTCCACATACTGGGCTGCAAGAACACTGAGAAATCCTGCTGGAACTGAGCTGATAACTTCCTCCATGGAGACAAGCTGACAGAAATCTGGAAGAAGTCATTCTGCATGCAGTTCAATGGGAGAAAGAGAAATCACCAGTGAAGATACTCAACAGTAGACACTGCAAGCCTTATATTTGGCAAGCCAGGCCAAATGAGCCAAGGGATGTAATAGTGGCATGTCTGTCATGGTGGAAACCAACTGTCCTCTAATTGGATTGGAGGCCCTCTCCAAGGGAGGGAATACATCCCTGATACTGAAAACTTAAAACAGGGGTAGTCATGAGCCCTAGGGGTGTAATGTCTGCTGCTGTCTGGCTAAATGTATATACTATGCTTATCAAACTGCCCAGTAAGCACTTCTCTTAATATTCATACCCTTATATTAATGCTACTCTCACTTTTGGTAGAGAATCTTCTCTTTTCAGATGGCAGTGACCTTAGGACAACTCAGAAGGCATCATGGTGCTGGAAAGAAGTAACAGGAGTGCTTAGTACTGCAATATCTCTATCATACCTTCCAAGGTTCAGGGTCTGTTGTAGAAGAGGTGGCAGAAAGAATTTAAGAGCCAAAGGAAGGGTAGGACTCCTTACAATGTGCTCCCCTCAGACACAAAATGGCCTAGATATCCATGATCTCACAGTGCCTGACACTACCCACACAAGACCAAAATAAAAGAGAGACTGATTAAGATAGGGAGGGGATATGATAGAGAATGGACTTCAAAGGGGAAAGTGTGGGGAGGGAGGGTATTACCATGGGATATTTTTTATAATCATGGAAGTTGTTTATAAAAAGAATTGAAAAGAGGGCTGGAGAGATGGCTTAGTGGTTAAGCGCTTGCCTGTGAAGCCTAAGGACCCCTGTTCAAGGCTCGATTCCCCAGGACCCACATTAGCCAGATGCACAAGGGGAAACACATGTCCGGAGTACATTTGCAGTGGCTGGAGGCCCTGGCATGCCCATTATCTCTCTGTCTGCCTCTTTCTCTGTCTGTCTGTTGCTCTCAAATAAATAAATAAATAAACAATTGAAAATAAAATAAAATACCTAAAGGGCATTTAAAGGGCTATCAAAACAACTTTTTTATTTTTTCCCATTTCATTTTTCTTTATTCTTATTTGTCAAAAAAGTACTCATAATCACTTAGTAACAGTGCAAGCCACAACCATTTTATGTATTGTCTACCATGGGTACCTCACTACTAGCTTGCAAAGAAATTACTGTATATACAGTTTCTTAAACATACAAGATTAATTGATTGAATTTTGTCTTGATTTCAAATGTCTTTTCCCTGTGTTCAAACTTAAATTGGTTATGCATGTTACATGACTACTGCTCCTTGATTTAAAAAAATAGACCTAGAAAACTAGGAGCACTGAATCTAATGCAATAAACGTAATTTTTCATTTTGATAATGAATTTCTGCAGTGTCAGAATGAGTACCCATATGTTACCATTCATCTGGAACTTTCAATAATGTCACTATGATGACTACATACAGAACTCCAAACCAGCTGAAGGCCAACAGCTTGCCTTCATAGAAAATTGGATTCTACTTCCTAGAAAACACCAATAACAAGCAGAATGTGAAGATCAATGTAAATTAATGGCATATTGCTTGACACAGATTAAAATGGACAGAAAAAAATGCAGTCTGCTGGGTTTAATCACTCTTAGCAAGGACCACACTTTTGGTTCTTTAATACAAACCCAGGCCTTGTGATACAGAAACTTCATGGGAAGACTGGCTGTACACAGGGAAAAATGTCCATTTATAATGAGTTTTGTGGCCTTGGAATTAATAAGAGAGTATAGAAAAGCTTTCACACTAGCATCTATGTATGTATGTATATATGTATGTATGTATGTATGTATATATGTATGTATGTATGTATCTATCTATCTATCTATCTATCTATCTATCTATCTATCTATCTATCATCTATCTATCTATGTGTGTGTATATTTATGCCATGATGTGCATGTGGAAGTCAGAGGACCACTGTGAGGTATCTGTGCTCCACCTTCTTTGAGATAGGGTCTCTTATCACTGCACATGAACTACCAAACTGCAAGAAGGTCAGACTAAGTGGCTCATGAGTTTCGGATGCTCTTGGCTCCAGCTCTCTTTGTTGTACACATGGTGAGATCACACATGCATATGCCCTTATGCATCTGAATTTAAGTCAGTGCTGGAGGATTAAACCAGAGTCAGTAAATCTTTCAAGCAAGTACCTTCAGCCACAGAGATATCTCCTTAGCCCTCATCTAGTGTTTGCCAAGGTTCCTCAAATTTCAGTCATTAAAACTTGTATAAGTGTCTATCATCTATTTTGTGATTCAAGTTCACCAGTGGGCTCATGTGTATAGTCGCTGAATTTTTCCATGTTGACCTCACAGCTATGAAGTTCAGGGTTGAATCTGTGTCATAGGTTCAATATTTCTACAGAACTTAGAACATGGTGGGAACTGCTAAGCTTCTACTTTGCTTTCTCTAACCTCCTGCACTGTTGCTTATTATTTGTGCTTGTAATAGAAGCAGCCAGGAATACATAATTTCATTCATTCTTATGGCTGAATATCAATCAGTAAAATGACAGTGATGAGACAAAGTCTTACCAAGTATGAAAGCCTGTTATTAGGCCAAAATAAGTTTAAGGATGTATAAACCTGCAGGGATAGATGAGGTTATTGAAATGGAATCTACTTGGACTGACTGGTGGACAATCTTAGAGCTATTTTGAGCAAGAAATGCATTTGTTTCTCAAGGAAATACTAGGAAATATAATCAATCCCTGGATAACAAAGAAAGGCCAACTGATTTTGATTAAAAGAAATCCAAAATAAAATAGAGTTGAAATATAAGTTTTTTTTTTTAAATTAGTTTTGTACTCAGTGAATACAGTCAAGTTGGTACAATTGTTAGCTTCCCTGTCCTCCCCCTTCTGCAGGGACCCTCGTTGTTGAGGAAAATGAGTTCTGCATTGTGGGGCTAAGCATCAGTTATATGTAGCAGATTTATTTTTTGAGCACTAACTTTAAAAATGGAAGTCAGTGGTTTCTTTATTTTGTGAAGCAATGGAGAGTTGCTCATGAACTTACTGAAGCTGTGATTAGCTGCACAAGATTTTGCTTATCAATGTTCCATTGTGGATGAGAGATGGGCTCATGAGACATCTTCTTCATCTTCAGGAGCCAGAAGCAAATGGCAGCTAATGGTCACTAGGAGATAAGGAATAATTTTTCTCAGTGGTTTAGCTAGTCATAATTTGCCCATCCACTAGTAAATAACTCAATAACCCCCAATACATGCTCATACAAGCAACATACATTACAATCTGTGGGTCATACACATCAAAGTCATGAAAGTAGGAGGAGGGGAAATTGGGAAGAAGAAAGAGTTCAGTGGGAATGGCAAGAAGATAAGAGGTTAATTAGGGGCTAGTTAATATGACCAAATACATTATATACATACATGAAATTATCAAAAATAAATTAAAACTGGGCATGGTGGTGCACACCTTTAATCCCAGCACTTGGGAGGCAGAGGTAGGAGGATCACCCTGAGTTCTAGGCCACCCTGAGACTCATAGTGAATTCCAGGTCAGCCTGGGCTAGAGTGAGACCCTATCTTGAAAAATCTAAATAAATAAATAAAGAAAGAATTAAATAAATAAGTAAAAATAAATTAATTAAAATATTTTTAAAAGAAAGAAATTTAGAGTTGTTATCAGGATAAGTAAACTCTGTGTTTCTTGGGTAGCCCACAGTGCTGGGATTTAGGTTCAGCCTGACTAACATGTTCAGGGAATGAATAGGCTGGGGTGGGAGGCAAAGACTACATGCCATTGAGTGCACATTCTACCATAGTAGGACAGGAATATAAACACTAAGTGTCTGCAGCTGATCAGGCACACAGAATTAAGTCTCTGGGGCTGTCATTCCATCTACCTGGTTCTAGTGTAGATTAGAGAAGAATTAATGAAGGAACCAAAAGGCATGTGGACAGTGATGTTCAGAAATGGGAAATGGGGCCAAGGCTCTGAAGAGGGACCAATAGCTGAGAGGTATGTAGAGGAAATGTCTTGAATTATCAAGTAGCCACAGCTGGATTCAGATATTTGGTGTGTGTGTGTCTGCATTAGCTGTGATTAGAGAAAATAAGTGGGGTTGTTCTAGAGTCTTGTGACAATATCCATACATGTGTAGGGTTTAGGAGATGGTAAAGCAGCTCTTGGTATAGATACTTCTTGAAAATTTCTACATATGTTAACTTTTTTTTTTAAGCTTTGCTATGTCAGAACTATTGCTGTGCTCACTTGGTAGAAGAATTTGTGACCAAACACATGTGGAATGATTTTACCATAGACATTTACTTTTCATATTTATATACCAAACCATGCTATTCTGAGCCTTGTCTAGAATGGTCTAGAATGGTCACAGCACAGCATTTATGCTATCTGGATGGAACAGGAGTAGAGGGGTGAGCAACCACAGGCTGTGCTCAGCTGTCCATCTTACACCATCATTTAACACCTACACTAGTTGTTTGTTTGCCTTTGTTTTTTCAAGGTAGGTCTCACTCTAGCTCAGGCTGATCTCAAATTCACTATGTAATCTCAGGGTGGCCTCAAACTCACTGTGATCCTCCTACTTCTGCCTCCCCCAGTGCTAGGATCAAGGCATGCACCACTGTACCCAACTACAGAAACTGGGCATGCCAGAGCCTCTAGCTGTTGCAAATTCCAGATGCCATGTGCCACTTTTTATGCATCTGGATTTATGTGGATACTGAGGAATCAAACTCAGATGCTTAGGCTTTGCAGGCAATTGGCTTAACTGCTAAGCCATCTCTCTAGCCCCACCTACCCTACTTTTTTTTTTTTTTTTTTTTTTTTTTTTTTTAGTTTGAAGCTCAAATACAAGATGCATCTGTTTTTCTCAAATGCAGTCTTATTAAGAGACACACTCTGCCTTTGTCTTCTAACCACATGGCTTCTGGGAAGCAGCTCTCCAACTTGTGGAGCACAGTTTCACTCTCAATCATTCCATTTGTTCGAGCTGACCATTTCCTTTACCATGAGCATCTTGGCAGTAGGTGTGGCCTTGTTTGTCAAGATTCCAAAACATAGTCATTCTTTTCTCAGAAGATGGGTCTTTAAAATAGTGAATGCAGGGAATTGCTCAAGTGGTTCTATTCCACAGGAAGTTTGGCTCTCTTGGTTAAAACAAGAATCAAGGGCTGGAGAGATGGCTTAGCGGTTAAGCGCCTGCCTGTGAAGCCTAAGGACCCCGGTTCGATTCTTGGTTCCCCAGGTCCCACGTTAGCCAGATGCACAAGGGGGCGCATGCGTCTGGAGTTCGTTTGCAGAGGCTGGAAGCCCTGGCGCACCTATTCTCTCTGTCTCCCTCTGTCTGTCTTTCTCTCTGTGTCTGTCGCTCTCAAATAAATAAATAAATAATTTTTTAAAAAAAGGTGTGCGCCACCGCATCCAGATTTAAAACAAGAATCAAGGAAACACTCACAGTACCACCTCATAGTTAAGCTCTCAGAAACTGGACTCATTAGAGGCTCTAAGTACTGGCACAATCACCAACAACCTCACAAGTCATGGTGCTGCTTTCATCACAGGAGAGCATGATGGGACAACTGCATGCTTTTCAGGAAGCATCCCTTAGTAATAATTTGTAAGGACCATTTGTGGTGACACTCTTGCCTCTGATCTTCACTGTGCTCATTACAACTGACAAGCAATCAGAAGATAATCTGCTGGCAGGCAGGAATACTAGATGCTTTGCCTGAATGTTTGAAAAAGACAGAGGATAGGGAATTCTTATTTTGCCCAATAAAGCATCTTCAGGGCTATATGCATGGCTCAGTGTTTAAGGCGGTTCTTTGCATAAAAAGTGGCACATACATCTGAAGTTTGTTTGTACTGGCAAAAGGCCCAGATGTGCCCATATTTTTGTGCTTTCTCTCTCTCTCTCCTTGCAAATAAACAAGTAAAAATATTTTTTAAATCCTCAAATAAACAATGGAAGGCAAGAGTGAAATGAAAATTAAAAATAAGCCTGGCGTGGTGGCGCACTCCTTTAATCCCAGCACTTGGGAGGCAGAGGTAGGAGGATTGCCCTGAGTTTGAGGCCACTCTGAGACTCCATAGTGAATTCCAGGTCAGCCTGGGCAAGAGTGAGACCCTACCTCAAAGAAACAGAAAAAAAAAGAAAATTAAAAAATGATAGTGCTGTCCTACATTGCTTTGTACATTTTCTCTACCTCTGATGCCTATTTTCTAAAACATTTTGTTTATTTATGAGAGAAATGCAGATAGATACAAGGTTACAAGGGACACAGCAGGTCCTCTAGCCACTGCAAATGAATCCAGACACATATGTTCTCTATTGCATCTGGCTTTTACTGTGGAGTAAAACCTGAGTCCTTAGGCTTTGAGGGCCTTAACCACTAAGCAATCTCTCCAGCCCTGATTGTCTATGCTTTTAAAATATTTTTGATTTTGTTTATTTATTAGAGAGAGAGAGAGAGAGAGAGAGAGAGATAAAGACAGGAGAGAATGGGTGCACCAGAGCCTCCAGCTACTGCAAGTGAACTCCATATACATGTGCCATTTTGTGCATGTGGCTTGTGTGGGTCCTGGGGACTCGAACCTGAGTCCTTTGGCTTTGCAAGCAAGTGCCTTAAGGGCAAAGTCAGCTTTTTAGCCCTCTTTGTCTATTAGAAATATTTTATTTACTTATTTATTTGAGGTAGAGAAAAAAATGGGTACAATAGGGCCTCTAGCCACCACAAACTCCAGACACATGCACTACCTTGTGCATCTGGCTTTACTGGCTATTGAGGAATTGAACCCAGGTCCTTTGGTTTTGTAGGTAAGTGTTTTAACTGCTCAGCCATATTTCCAGCAGTGTTTATCCATTTTTAGTAAAAAAACTAATATGGATCTATCTATCACGATGTTTGCTTTAAATTGTGTTTCTTTTGCCAGAACTTAGTATTATAATTAAAAGAAGTACAGAACATTTAAGTGACCCCAATTACCTAATAATTCTAATAGCAGTTAAGACATTATCAGAAAAACATTAAGTTCCAGTAGAAAGAAAACAAAAATGAAAAAAACAATATCATTAAAAAATATGCAGTGGCATTTTAGTTTTGGAGACAAAAGTGGGCATACAACTCATGGGTAATGCCTTGTGCACCGAGAGACCTTTTAAAATAAATGTCACATAGGACACAGAGGACCCAAGAGCTTTGTGCCAACCAGGTGCTTTGCAGCTGGCCAGGCTACAGCTCCAAAGAGAATGAAGATTTACATAGGGCCCTTTCTGAGAGGGCTATATTAGTCAGGGTTAGCCTGAAAAATGGAGCTGCACTGAGTAATATTAAATGAAAGCTTCATGGTGGGATCAGATTCCAGGCAAACGTGGTCAGAACTGTAAGCTGCAGATCTGGAGCAGGAGCTAAAAAACCAGAGAATCATTTGATGCCTATTCTCAGCACAGCACTGCTGTGGGTGAGAACTGGCAGGAACATTCTCTACCCAGGGCATCATGCCATCAAAGTGGAATCACTAGAGGAGCCGCTGAGGGAGGAGCATCGCTTGTGCGTAGATCCACAACCAAAGGTCTGGTGGTGAACTTGTGGACACTATTTGTCAGGAGAAGCTGTAATGGGAAGAAGAACAGGGACCAAAGCAGAGGGGACGGGGGCAAGCCAAGCTTGCCAGGCAAATCTCTGCTGCAGAAACTCAGCCCCAGGACCTTGGAAAAGTACTGGCTTCTGTGTCACATCTTCCTTCTAAATCCCATGCACACCTTTCCATTGTCTAACTGGGACATGGATAAATTCCACTCCTGGGGTAATTCAAGTTGGCATAGCATAATGAAGCACACTGCCTATACTATAGTTTCTTTACCTCAAGGTTTGTTTCCATTTATCCATTCAACAAATACTTATTAAGTAATTATATGTTCCATCAGTCCAGCTGCTGGACATTGACCCAAGAGATATTGTCCACACCGACACATATAGTGCAGCCTTGTAAATAACAGTCCCAAACTGGAAACAATCCAGTTATAACCACTTTCACTTATTTATAAGACTAAATACTATGCAAAATCAAAAGAAAAAATACTCATGTATGTAATAATAAAATATATGCACCTCAAAGATTATACCAAGTTATAAATCCCAGAAATCCCACAAGATTATCACTAGTCTGAGATGGGGATGAAGCATAGATTGGCTGCAAATAGGAAATAGGGCACTTCAAAAGCGACAGAAGTATTTTGTACAATTGTACAAGTTTAATAAACTCACCAAGCTGTATATGTACAATGTTGGATAACTTATGTTTCCTTTGCATTGTTAAAACCAATGTTGTGTTGTTACTAAACAAGGCATCTATCCAAGGTGATAAATAGCATCCCAAACACATTTCCATCTATGTGAATTTTACCAGTGTACATTTGCTAGTTGGACAAAATAGCCTAGTGTGTCAACTTAATCCTAGTAGCCAGGACACATACAATAAAAAAAATAATAGAATGGCTTAAAATAATACAATTTATCTCTTGTTGGTACTGTTTCATGATGACACCTTCCATTGGCAGGTAGATCTTCAAGTCCCTCTGTAGGGAGCCAGGCTCCTGCTAGTAGACTCTAAGAAGGTATTGTTTCTGACCTTTAATCTAGGGGAAGATGAAGGGAGCATGAAGATCCATGCGTGGTGTGGCATTAAAGGTCACATCTGTGGCAGCATGCCTGATTTCTACTCTCCCTGATGGCTATACCTAAAGGCAAGGGAGGCTAGGAATGTAGTGTGCTGGTACACCTGGGCAGAGGACACAGAACTGATGAAATGCTCACTAGATTCAAGCACATCAGCTCTATTCCCATGTTCACCCCTTTTTCCATGTTCATTTGGGGTTTGCAATTGATTCAACAAAATAGACCAGGTGCATGAGGATGCTTCTCTAACAATTGACCTATTCAAAGGAGGGAGTCCTTTGGAACGGAAGTGCTCATCAGACAACACTGTTTGTTGCACTGTGATCTAGGATGGGAAACAGAGCTCAGAGCAAGTTTGAAAGGCTATGTGAACTGCTCCCAGTTATAAACCACAGTGCGTCATATACTTCTGAAAGCCACCAGCATGATCTCTCTAGGACACTTCTCTTTACCGGCTTGGGAGTTGGTATGTTAGGACTACTGCTATTATTTCATGATTGGGGAAATGAATGACATGAGTCTTAGAGGATTCTGCTCGTAGTGATGGGACAGGCTTCATATGGTAGAATGTAGCCTGTTACCTGCAATGACTTCTGTGATTTAGCAGTCTGAGCCATCTCCATCTGAGCAAAGGGATGGCCAATTTCTGGGCAGCAGATTGATGCAGTCACATATGATACCAATATTGTGGCTAATTAGAGCTTTTCATCTAGGGACATTGGTAGAAGTCATAAAGACAATGGTGGCCCATTTGTTGACAGATCCTAACCTATTTCACACTTAGCTTTTCTGATTCTCTGCCTCATAAAGAAATTATCTAAGGGGGTTCATTAGAGCTTTTAGCATCCCCATAAAACAGTCCTAGTGTGACTAGAAGAGGATATTGATGGACTGTCCATTACCAGCTGTGTATAGGAGCTCAGGAAAGCAGAATGCTTGTTGCAAATCATGATGAAAAAGCAGAGGTACTTAATTACACTGGGGCACTATTATCCCAGCAGCTTTTCTCTCATGCCTATAAACACTTGAAATCTTTAGGATGAACTGATCTGACTCAATAGTGGTAATTGACTGGAAAGAACACTTAAAAATCTCTGCTTTACATATGCTGTTGTCTTTGGGTCTGAAGTGTTCCTCCATAACAGAGCATCCAACCTTGGCCTATGCACCCAGCCACATGTATTCCTTTACTTGTCATATCCTTGGCATTCTATACTTCCTGTGTTTCCCACACAAACCAATGGAATAACACCCTAACTCAGGGTGTTATTTGTTTCTTTCTGAACTTGTAGTCACTTTTTCCAGCTTTTTACAAGGTTGGCTATTTTACAACTCTTAGGTTTCAATTGAAATATAACTGCCTAAAATAATCGCAGACTTTACTTTCTTTTTGATTTATTTAAGTTAGAAATTTATACTTCTTTTGCACAAAATCTAAGTTACCAACAAACATTTTTGCAGTCTATAGGTAGGGTCATGTGAAGAAGAGAGACACTTTAATGGGAAACAAGGAAGGCTTCCAGTATTCCCCTGGTTGGAGGCTATTGGCATGGAGAACTTTGAGCTAGTGGGCTGATTAGAACGGGCATCCAAAAGAATTATGTCAGGGGCATATTTGACTTTATTTATTTGTATGTTGGGAGAAACAACAAACATGAGAAGAGCCATCAGTTATTGATCTCGTCCTATCCCTTTGGGGCATTTATTGTGGAAGTATAGTTTGGCTGCCTGACTGGTTGTTTTAGGCTATAAGCCACTACTCAAATTTTATATATGGTGGTATCATTGTTGGTTTATATATTCAATTTCCCAGAATCAACCAAGACAAATTTGATAAATTGTGGTCTTTCCCTGCCTTGATTTTGCATCTGGCTTTCATTTTCTCCGTACCTTCCTTTCTTCCTCCCTCCCTCCCTCCCTCCCTCCCTCCCTCCCTCCCTCCCTCCCTCCCTCTCTCTTTCTCTCTCTTTCTTTCTTTCTTTCTTTCTTTCTTTCTTTCTTTCTTTCTTTCTTTCTTTCTTTTATTGAAGCTCTTTCTTTGGGAGCTCCTTTCTATTTTTCTTTACACTATCATTTACATAAAATCTCTTGTTATATAATATATTAGGCTCCCATGAAGATCATGTTTACAGTCCCTGTCATATTAGTCCATTATTCAAGTGGGATGCATATACAGATAGGGCCTGTCTCTGCACTCAATTTTCCTCCTCCTTCCTTATTACAAACCCAGCTACCCTTTCAACATCTGTCATGTTCTTCTTTAATGATATTTCACCACATATGACATGATTGTAGTTCTTTATAAAGTATAATATCATACATGTATAACTTTCTTCCTTTTTTATAAACATTTTAGTCTCATCCCCAACCCTATCCTCCCCCTCTCAAATCAATCCTCCAACAAATCCCCTCCCCCTTCAAATTAGTCTCTCTTTTTTTCTTCCTATCTTGAAGGTCTTGTTTAGGTGGTGTCAAGTACTGCAAAATCATGAATATACAAGCCATTCTGTGTCTAGAAGATGGCATTGTAAGTAATCCAACCTTTCCTTTGGCTCTTACATTCTTTCGCCACTCTTCCACAATGGATCCTGAGCCTTGGAGGGCATGTTAGAGATGTCTCA
The DNA here is from genome assembly GCF_020740685.1 of Jaculus jaculus. Taxonomy (NCBI): domain Eukaryota; kingdom Metazoa; phylum Chordata; class Mammalia; order Rodentia; family Dipodidae; genus Jaculus; species Jaculus jaculus. The sequence goes on from NC_059109.1 coordinate 93,211,762, forward strand.
GTGCTGAATACTCCACTGTCACTTTTGAGTCACCATAATGGTTACCACCATGTGAAAATGGAAGCTTCACTAACAAATAGTGTGAATAGCATTAATATATGGCTATAAACACTAAAAAAAAGTGCTTAGAAGGCAGTTTCGTGGGTATAATATATGGTTTTAGCTAGATAATAGCAGATGTTATTCTCCTAGGGCTCATGACCTTCTCAGCCATAAGCCTTTGATTAGGTTTTTAGTACAAAGCATGCACACCTCCCATGGAGTGGGACTCCAGTCCATTTAGAGAGCATTCCCTATAACAGACATGTTGTTATTGTACCAGTTGGCACATTTGGCTTGGCTGGCCAATCTTAAGGCTTGAAAGGTCCACTGTTATTTAACACAGTTGATGATGAGTTCTCTTTCCCAAAGGGCTGCATGCAGTGTACCTCTTTCCAGCTTTCTGACAACCAGATAACAAGGAAGAAGTTCAGCTCAGCTCCAGCTTAACTTCTCAGTGACCTGCAGACAAAGCATGTAGAGTCTTCAGCATTACGGCCTTATCATTTAGCTTTTTTGGGAGACTAGGAGCCTTAGTAATTACCTGTAATGTTTTGGAGGCATCTAAGGTCCTCCCTGGCCAACAACTCACTGAAAGGTATCTGTATCAGACAGCTTCAGGTACACTGAGATATACTTTTAGACCAGGCACAGATATTTATTGAATCTTATAGATCCAGGGGAAGTTCCAATGGCAGAAGAAGCTGCCTGCTTTCATAGGACCAAACACGAAGAGAGAAGCACAGCCTAAAGCCAAAAACCACACAGCACAGCACACTTCAGGAACTCCAGCTAGGCACACTTTGCATATCTTTAGATTGAAATTTGAAACCCACCACCACACCTTAAGATCTGCCCAGGGACACTGCCTCCAGCCAGGTGGCTGAAGATAGAAACTACAAACTAATAGAACACTATTATTTGAATATATTGGGGACCATCTATTCAAACCACCATAATATCCCATCCCAGACACTGAATTTTTTCTAGTAACAAATCTATGGCTTCTGGGTACATCATTATCCAAAAAAGTACATTTTCATATGGGTTATTTATTATATCTTAAATTTTGATTTATATTCTCACCATTCCTTCACTCGAGCCCATCCCCTTATCCTACTTAGACCATTCCACTCCCAGTAATCCGTCCCTCTACTTACATATCTACAATAACCTTCCCTTACATTCTCCCCTTTCCTCCCTCCCTAATAACCCATTTCTAGCTTCTTGGCCTCTACTACTGAATTTTACTCCAACTCATGTAAAAATCTAAACATTTGCACCAGGATCTACATATGAGAATGAACATGGCAACATTTGTCTTTTTGGGCCTGGGCCACCTCACCTAATAACATCATTTCCAGATCCATCCACTTCCCTGAAAATTTTATAATTTCATTTTTCTTTACTGTTGAAAGCTTGCTTTCTTTGCTGGGACCATATTCAGCCTTGGATCTTTTCTGTATGTTTAGTCCACACTATTGCATTTGGCTTCTTCCCCTCTCCTCTTCCCCCATTCTCTATTTCTGTATGTTCATTATACAAAGCAATGGGCTTTCTAATGACTATTTTGTTCAAGTATACCATGTAATTTGTTCATATCTATTCCTCAGTACTCTGTCTTGCCTCCCTCTCCTCCTTGCTGGTTTTCTCCTTTCGCTTTCCAGATAGATATCCCTGGTTCTTTTTCAGGTTTCAGAGTGGGTGTGGAGGGCCATTAGACACTCATAGAAGATTCCAGATAGATACTCTCTCCTGTACATCTCTCCAAGCCATGCATGGTTCTGACCTAGCTCATGTGGTCTCAGGAACTTGTAGACTAGAATATATAGGAGGAGGACTGTTGAATTAAGGGGAAAATCTATCTATGCAGCTTTGGACAGGTTATCTATGCTGTAGTAGGTGAGACTTTACTGTGATGCTGCTGTTTTGGGGTCAGTCAGCAACTGAAAACTGCATAAACTCATCAAGTTGGACTTACATGGAACTGTTTCTTTTTCTTTTTAAATATTTCTATTTCTTTGAAATGAGAGAAAGAGAGAGAGAAAGATAACAGGCATGCCAGGCCCCCCTGCCTCCATATATGAACTATGGATGTCATATGGGCCATTCTGCATCTAGCTCTACATAGACAATGCGGAGCCAAACCTGGCCTGGCGGGCCCTGCAAGAAAGCATCTACAACTGCTGATCCATTTCCCCATCTCTGAAAAAGTTTCTTTAGTTTATAATTGGTGCTTTATCTTGGATGAACAGATGATCATTTCTCTGCAGGAAAAGTAACACAGCAGTATTCCAAGCTATCTTGAACTCACATCCTATTGCCTCATCTTCCAGGGTTTTGGGCTTCCGTATGCATGCACTATCATACCCACCTTTTTCATTTCATCTATGTCAAAATCTTTACTTCATCTCTTGCTTTTCTCTCAGCAACTAATAAAAATTTTGTAGATTAGGTACAATTTCCCAAACCATCATGCTTTCTTCCTCATTCTCTTAACAACAAAAATAAGGAGTACAAAAGGAAGTTATATTTTGGTCCGCCAAATTCTTTTAAATTCCTGAGAATCTAAGAGATTTTCCATTAGACATTAACAGAGCACAAAATCGTTTTACTCACCAAAGATGTGCTTACTTCAGATATTCCCTTTTTAATATGATTTGAAGAACTGGGGAAAAGAATGTACACTATGAGAAAGTAAAAGCTTTAAAAAGATGAAAATAAGCTATTAATGTAGTGTTTGGACTCATCCCTGTTTCAGGATCTCCTAGGCTTCAGTGGCTTATTATCATGCTGAGTCAAATTAGCTCATTATTACTTATAATAGTTTTAATGAATATAGTATATATGTTCTCCTTTCCTTCCAGTTAGAGTACGAGAAGTAGGAAGGCAGGAAGCAAGTATGACATCGTTTATTTATAGAACGAAATCAGGACCAGCTCACCACGAGGGCTGTAAATGCTATTGATAAATAATGCATACAATGAAGCTCTCGTTTGGAATTGAATTAAAGCTTGAGTTCAAACGTGTCCTCACTCTGGTTATATCTGCCTCATATCCCAGCAATATGCATCAGGGATGTTCAATGTCAGTGGCTTAGAGAAGTGAAAAACAAGCCTAGAGAAATGAAGTTTGTGCGTTCTGGGCTATTGAGATTCTTTGCCCTAGAAACAAAGTTTCAGCTTGACACAAGGCTTTTGTGGCAGGCCCATTTGCCTTCTTGCTGCTGATTGAGAATGCTAAAATGGCCTCACATAAGTAGCTGATTATTGCCTTCTGAGCACCATGTGTGCAAGATGAAGGACGATGTAGTAATCTCTACCCTCAGTGAACTACAGTTTATTAGAAGTGATGAGAAGTAGACACATACTGTAATGAAAGATCATGAGAGAAAGGAAACTGTCAGATACAGAACAAGCTGGTATTACAGATGTGGGACACAAATCCACTTGAGATGCATGAGCTTTATGGAAGAGTATTTGTTAAAAATACTGTAGTGAAAAGACAGCTGTAGCATTTTCTTTTTTACAATTATAATACAAATGTTGACTTTTACTTAATGAAAACGTGATGAAATTACCTTCAGAGGACTAAAACTCTGTGGAATGTGAGGGGTAAATAAAGATAATATGGGCTCGTGGACCAAACACTTCAGTATCACCTGAGAGTTCACAGAAGCAACAATTTTCAGCACCAGTCTTGAACTTCTAAATCAGAATCTCTGGGTTGGGGGCTATTAGTCAGTATTTTAGTAAGTCCTACCGGTTATTCTGATGCATTCTAAACTTTGAGACCATCTATTGTAGAATAGATAAACAATAGAACAGAGCTATGCCTTCAGGATGAGGTATAAGGCTGCCATCCTCCCACTTCCTTTTAAAGTGCTTAATCATCATGCTTCTGTCTGGTGTTCAATTTTCCCATCTTATTAGATCCCACATAAGTCCATTGTCACTAATCAAAAACTATGAATTCCAAAATGTTCAAAATTCGGAGTATTTGGGACATTGACATGATATAACAAGTAGACAACTCTGAATCTGATCTCATGTGAAAGGCAGCCATAAAGACAGTAGAGAGAGGCAATTAAAAAAAAAATCAAATGGAAGAAAGATAAGTTCGAAAGAAGGCGTTCAGGCCAGAAGAGATGGCTCAGCAGTTAAATGTGCTTCCTGTGTAAGGATAAGGGCCCCAGGAGGCCTGGAACTGTGTGAGTTTGAATCTCCAGAACACAGGTAAATACCTGTTCATGGCACTGCATGACTGTAATTCCAGAAGGAGTAGAAAACTGGGCATGGTGGCACACACCTTTAATCCCAGCACTTGGGAGGCAGAGGTCGGAGGATCACCATGAGTTCAAGGCCACCCTGAGACTTCATCATGAATTCCAGGTCAGCCTGGGCTACAGTGAGACCCTACCTTGAAAAAACAAACAAACAAACAAACAAAGAAATCAAAAGGAATAGAATTCCAGGTTATTTCCAGGACTCATGAAAAACAGCAAATTCCAGTATCAGCAAGAGACTCCAACTCGGGAGGCAGAGGGAGGAGAATTGCTGTGAGTTCAAGGCCACTCTGAGACTCCATAGTGAATTCCAGGTCAGCCTGGGCAAGAGTGAGACCCTACCTCAAACAAACAAACAAACAAACAAACAAAAAACCAAACAGGCAGAAGAATGATGGAGTCACACACTGAACATTCTTCTCTGGCTACTGCAAGCAGCCCTGCAGCATGTGAGGGCATGGAGCCCTGCAAAGGAACACACACTTCCATAACATACTGATGCAATACACGTACACACCAAGCAAAAATAATAAAAGTAAGAAGGGGTTCAGTGGAAGGGAGATGGGGGAATGGTAAATAAAAGGAGAGGATTGTGATCAAAATGCATTATGAAAATGAGTAGAAAATGTCAATAAAATGTTAAAACACACAAATATTTAAAATATATGTTCAAACTATATTTACAAGGCCTATTGAAAAATAAATGAATTTTGCTGGGTGTGGTCACACATGCCTTTAGTTCCAGGAAGGGAGACAGATCACCATGAGTTCAAGTGCAGCCTGTGACCACATAGTGAATTCTAGGTCAGCCTGGGCTAGAGAGAGACCCTACTTCAAAACACAAAAAAGAAAAAAAAAAAAAAAAAGAAAGAAAAGAAAAGAAAAGAGAGAGAGAGAGGAAAGAAAGAAAGAAGAAAGAAAGAAAGAAAGAAAGAAAACAAAAATAAATGACTATTATATTGGGTCGGGTCATATCCTTAAACATGCCACATTATACACATGTAAACATTTTTAAATCCCCAAATTTGAAATACTTCTTGTCCCAAACATATGAGATAAGGGACAATGAGTGCATATTATAGTATTAAAAGTAGACAAAGTCCCTGAAATTTTAATAAAAATCATTTTTGATGCTTTGTTTCCTTTCAGTCCTTCCACTTAAACTCCTTTTTCTTCATCTGCTAAGTCTAGCCACTCAAATTGGATTTTGTTCTGCACAAAATCATCTTTGCTAAAGTCTCTGAACATCTGAAACAAAGAAGGTTCAGCCTTCACTTATTTTCTGGGTCTGACTTTGGCTTCCCTGGAGTATGAGATCCCAAGGCTGAAAACCTGGGTTTAAGCAAATTTTTTGCCCCCCATATCTGGTGAATTACTTGTAATCATGAAGGGTAGGGAGTATTTGATAAATGATTAGATTCCTTGTTCTGCAAGAGGCCACATACTCTCACAACCCCACAGATTTTTTTATCTTATGTTAAGATTGTCTGAAATCAAACTATACTCACTGTCAATTTCTTTGATATTTGAGAGTTATTATTCATTGATGCCTTTTGGACAGACCACCAAAATTTTGCAATTTTGACACTTTTGCAGGCTAATAGTGTTTGAGTGGTAAAAGATGGGAAAACTACAATTGGTATTATCAGTTAGAAGTGATAAAAGTTTTGTTTTGTAATTCAAACTCAGAGTCTGTGCATGCCAGATGAGTGCTGTAACACTAAGCCACATTCATTCTGATGATAAGATTTTGTAATTATAAAAATAAGCACAGGGTATGTTATATACATATGTCATATCTTATACCTGTAGTGAATAATGAAAAAGTAGTAGACTAATATAAATTATATTTTATGTTTATTGGTCATATTTTTGTTCATTTTCCTATATGTGAATTACTTTATCCATTCAAAAACTTATTTTTGCTTTTCATATTAATATGAAATACTATATTAAAGATACATTTCACTTACACCCTAGGTTATTTGTCACTTATTTTTTAAATTTTTTTGTTTATTTTTATTTATTTATTTGAGAGCAACAAACTGACAGAAAGAGAATGAGGTAGGTCGATAGAGAGGATGGGTGCTCCAGGGCCTCCAGCCACTGTAAATGAAGTCCAGATGCATGTGCCAACTTGTGCATCTGGTTTATGTGGGTCCTGGGGAATAGAACCTGGACCAGGGGTCCTTAGGCTTCAAAGGCAAGTGCTTAACTGCTAAGCCATCTCTCAGCCCCTATTTGTCATTTATTTTGATGTATGATTACTTCAATATAATCCTATTAGATCCACTTACCCTGTTGTCCATCTTTTATGAGATTGTGAAATTAATAACTTCCACAGTGCCTCATGATCTGAGTTAAGGAACACAGTCCACTGAGGAAATGGAAAACTTACAAGGTAAGAATTGTAAGAGAGGAATTGGCTTGTGAGAAATCCATGATTATTGGTTGTAAGATAAACTCTCCCAAAAATGGGAAAATATTTTTCTCAAAAATATCTGCCCCCAGACAGTCAGTGTGTCTAGTGCCAGAAGGTGCTACATAGGCGACTTGGGGAAATGACCAAGATCTGTCCAAGCAACGCATTGTTTAACCTAATTAGCAACAAATAACCTGATGTGATGCCCACACAAGTGCAATAGTGGTACACAGCCATGGTGAGGAACCAATTGCTCTTGATTTGGCTAACTGATCCACTCAGTGGTACTAGACCCATAGCTGGAGCTGGGAAACAAGTCAGAACCATACACAAACACAAGCCCACTCTACAATATCAAGCTACCATCAATCACGGGGTATAAGAGGGCCTACACCTATCATACTGTCTATCAAAAAAGTAAGTGTTATCTCAATTACTCTCCGTTGGAGAATCTGCTTCTCTTTTCCAGATAGATGCAGATCCTAAGAAGAGAGCTCCCCAACATACCTCAAAAGGGGCCCAACTGAAACTAAGGACAACAGGCGAAACAAGCAAGGGTGATGTTTTCCTGTGAACCGGATACCAGCACAAAGGGGAAGGAGACCAACGCAGAGAAAAATCAACTCCTACCAAATCAGAGAGCCAGAGCCTCAGAGGCCCCCAACACCTCAGCACTGAAGCAGACCAAAAATGAACCCAACATGGCTCAGGGAAATTTTGTGGAAGAGGGGGAGGAAAGAATGTCAGAGTCATGTGTTGGGTCATGATTTGCAGACATTTATCATACCAATAACTGGGGTCTAACTCCACAATGCACGACCCATTTTCATCAACAAGAAGGGTCCAATGGGAGGGGGTAGATCACAGATGAGCCTAAATAATGGTACCAAACTGTCTGTATTTACTGAAAAGAAAACTAATAAATTAAATTAAAGAAAATAAAAATAAAGTTACCATTACAATGAAAACAAATATCTGTGTGACGTTTTAGCATTTATGCCAACAAAATTTACACAAAGAAATATTTATCTGTTTCTTGAAAGAGTTTATATGTAGGACAAGATTTTTCTTCAATTTTTAATTAATTCACCTGTTAAAAATTGTTCTTTTTAATTGAAATTATCTTTAATATCATATAGAATATACAATGCCATCATGTAGGTTTTCTAATGTATAATTTTTATTCACCACATCTTACTTATAGATAATAAACCATTATAATTCCCTCTCCTCCCTCCACTTTTCCCTTCACAACTCCTCTCTTGATCATATGCCCTCCCTCTCTCCAACAGTCTCTCTCTTATTTTGATGTCATCATCTTTTCCTCATATTATGATGGTCTTGTGAAGGTATTGCTAGGCACTGCAAGGTTGTGGATATCAAGGTCAATTTTTGTCTGGACAATTGCATTGTAAGCAGTCCTACCCTTCCTTTGTCTCTTACATTGTTTTCACCACCTCTTCTGCAATGGACCCTGATATTTGGAGGGTGTGATAGAGATGTTTCAGTGCTGAGCACTCCCCCATCACTTCTCAGCACTGTGTTGCCTTATGGTTCATCCCAGTGGTTACCACCATGTAAAAATAGAAGCTTCCCTAACCAAGAGTGAAAGTAGCATGAATATATGACTATGAACATAAGTATAGTGCTTACTGGGCTGTTTAGTGAGCATAGTATAAGCATTTAGCCAGACAAGAGCAGGCTTGACACCCCTAAGTCTCATGACCTCCCCTGCCATAGGCTTTTGATTAGGTTTTCAGTACCAGTCATGTATTTCCTCCCATAGATCAGGCCTCTAGTCCAATTAGAGAGCAGTTGGTTTCCCCTAGAGCAGACATGCTACTATTGAACCCATCTAGTCATTTGGCCTATTTGGCCAAACTTGAGGCTTGCAATGTCCACTGTTTTCATTGCTGCTGACTTCTGTCTCCCATTAGACTGCATACAGTGCAGCTTTTTCCAGCTTTCAGTCAGCTTTCAACTCAGTGCCAGATTGATTTCTCAGTGACCTTGCTGCCCAAATAAATGGAGTCTTCAGCAATAGGGTCTTACCATCTCTTTCTGGTGGGAAATCAAGGGTCTTGGCAATAGCCTGTAATACTTTGGAGGCAGTAGAGGCCTCCCTGCCCAGTAATTCATTGGAAAGAATCCCATCACTGGCACTGACATTTTTCTAGTAACAATCTATGGCTTCTGGATGTAAAAACAGGTATTCATATATCTTATTCACAATACCTTGAATTTTGATTGACCCTTCCCACACTCTTCCTTTACTCAATTTCCTCTGCTGGCCTTGCTTAGTCCATCCCACTCCCTGTATTCTGTTCTTCTACTTGTATATACACAATACCACCCCTTTAAGTTCCTCCCTCTTTTCCCTCCCTTATAGCCTTTTTCTGTCTTACTGGCCTCTGCCACTGATTTTTGGTTCCAGCTCACAAACAAGTCAAAATATTTGAACCTAGGATCCACTCATGAGAGAGAACATACAACATTTGGCTTTCTGGGCTTGGGTTACCTAATCCTTTTCAGGTCCATCCATTTCCCTACAAATTTCATAATTTTATTTGTCTTTACTGCTGAATAGAATGGCATTGTGTAAGTGAACCACATCTTTATTATCCATTCATCTGTTGAGGGACATCTAGGCTGGTTCCATTTCCTAGCTATTGTGAATAGAGCAGCAATAAACATGGTTGTGCAAATATCTATAAGGCAGTGAGAAGAGTCCTTAGTATACATGCCTAGGAGTACTATATCTGGATCATAGGATGAATCTATTTTTAGCTATCTCAAAAACCTCCACACTGATTTCCACAGTGGACGTACCAGATTACATTCCCACCAACAGTGCAGAAGGATTCCTCTTTTGCCACATCCTCACCAACATTTATGGTCATTTCTTTTCATGATGGTAGACATTCTGACAGGAGTGAGATAGAATCTCAAATGAGTTTTAATTTGCATTTCCCTGATGGCTAAGGGTGTAGAACACTGTTTTAGGTGTTTATATGCATCTGTATTTCTTCTTTTGAGAACTCTCTATTTAGTTCCATAGCCCATTTTTTTTTAATTGGATTGGCTGATTTCTCATTGTTTTGTTTTTTGAGTTCTTTGTATATTTTTAATATTAACCTCTCAGATGTGTAGCTGGCAAAGAATTTCTCACATTCTGTAAGTTGTAAATTTGCTCTGTTCACAGTATTCTTTGCTGTAGAAAAGCGTTTTAATCTTATGAGGTTCCAGTGGTTGATTAATTGTTTCATTTCCTGAGCAACTGAGGTTATATTCAGCAAGTCATTGCTTATGCCAATATGTTGAAGAGTTTCCCCTACTTTTTTCTTTAGCAGTTTCAGAGTTTTAGGCCTGATATTAAGGTCCCCCATCCACTTGAACTTGATTCTTGTATATGAAGAAAACAAGGATATAAATTTTCATCCTTCTACATATAGATGTCCAGTTTTCCCAGCACCACATGTTGAAGAGGCTGTCTATTCTCCAATTAATTTTTTGGCATTTTTGTTGAAAATCAGATGGCTGTAGCTGCCTGGATTAACAACAGGGTCCTCTATTCTTCTCCATTGATCTACATGTCTATCTTTGTGCTAGTACAATAATGCTTCTATTACTATGGCTTTGTAACATAGCTTAATATCAGGCATGATGATACCACCAACCTTATTTTTATTGCTCAAAATTGTTTTGGCTACCTGAGGACTTTTTTGTGCTTCCAAATGAATTTTAGCATTTTTTTTTCTATTCCCGTGAAGAATGTCATTGGAATTTTAATGAGGATTGCATTAGACATGTAAGTTGATTTTGGTAAGACTGATATTTTCACAATATTGATTCTTCCAATTCAAGAACATGTGATGTCTTTCTATTTCCTTGTGTCTTCTGCAATTTCTCTCTCAAATGGTTTAAAGTTTTCATTGTAGAGATCCTTCATGTCCTTAGTTAGGTTTATTCCAAGTTACTTATTTCTTTATTTATTTTGAGGCATTTGTGAATAGGAGAGATTCCCTGTTTTTATCCTCTGCATGTTTGTTGTTAGTATATAGGAAAGCTACTGATTTCTGTGTGCTTATTCTATTGCTTTAATTTTATTTTGTTTATTTATTTGAGAGAGAGAGAAAGAGGCAGAGAGAGGGAGAAAGAGAGGAGGAGAGAGAGAGGATGGGCACACCAGGGCATCCAGCCACTGACAATGAACTCCAGATGCATGTGTCAACTTGTGAATCTGGTTTAAGTAGGTCCTGGGGAACTAAACCTGGGTCCTTAGGCTTTTCAGGCAAACAACCTTAACTGCTAAGCTATCTCCAGCCCTCTGTGTGTTTTTGTATCATACTCCATTGCTAAAATTGTCCATCATCTCGAACAGTTTCCTGGTAGAGTCTTTAGGGTCCTTTATGTATTGAATCATATCATCTACAAATAATGGTAATTTGATCTCTTCTTTTCCAATTTGTATCCATTTTTTGTTTCTCCCTTGCTTTATTGCTATAGCCAAGACTTCCAGTACTATACTAAATACATATGGGAACTGTTAACAAAGCTTCAAGTTTTTCTCCATTTAGTATTATGTTGGCTGTAGGGTTTTCATAAATAGCCTTTATCATGTTGAAATATGTTCCTTCCATTCCCAGTTGCTGTAGGAGTTTTCTCATGAAGGGATATTAGATTTTGGCAAATGCCTTTTCTGCATCTATTGAGATGATCATGTGATTTTTGTCCTTCAGTCCATGTATGTAGTGTATTACATTTATCAATTTGCGTATGTTGAACCATTCCTTCATCTCTGGGATGAAACTTACTTGGTCACGGTGAATGATCTTTCTGATATACTCTTGTATTCTGTTTGCCAATATTTTATTGAGAAGTTTTGCATCTATGTTCATGAGGGAGATTGGTCTGTACTTTTCTTTTTTGTCCTATCTTTGTCTGGTTTTGGTATCAGGGTGATGCTGATTCACAAAAGGATTTCAGTAGCATTTCTTCCTTTTCTATTTGATAGAAAAAATTGGGAAACATTGATGTTAGTTCATCCATGAAGTTCTAGTAAATTTCACCAGTGAATCCATTTCGGCCTAGACTTAGTCTGCCTGGATCTCTGTACTTGTTATGGGTCTATTTAAATGGTTTATATCATCTTGATTTAATTTTTGTAGGTCATATAAATCTAAGAAATCAGCCATTTCTTTCATATTTTAAAACTTTGTAGAATATATGTTCTTGAAGTATGTCCTTTTGATTTTCTGAATATCTTTGGTATCTGTTGTAATGGTCCCTTTTTCATCCTTAATTTTATTAAGTTGTGTCTCTTCTCTCTCTTTTGGTCAGATTTGCTAAGGGTTTACCAATCTTATTTACCCTTTCAAAGAACCAACTCTTTGTTTCATTGATTCTTTGGATTTTTTTGTTTGTTTATATTTTATTAATTTCTGCCTTAAACTTTATTATTTCTTCCCATCTACTGATTTTTGGTTTGTCTTGTTCTTCTTTTTCCAATGTCTTAAGGTGATGCATTGAGTTATTTACTTGCAACCTTTCTAATTTCTTAATTTAGGCCCTTAAAGCTATAAATTTTCCTCTTAGGACTCCATTCATTGTGTCCCAAAAGGTTTTTATGTTGTATTCTTATTATCATTTAATTATAAAAATGTTTTGATTTACTGTTTGATTTCTTCAATGTCCTGTTTAGTCTCCATGAATTTGTATATGCTGTGTATTTTTCTTGGTGCTGATTTTTAGTTTAATCCCACTGTGGTCAGATAGAGTACAAGGAATTATTTCAATTTTCCTGTATTTGTTAAGATTTGCTTAGTGTCCTAATAAATGTCCTATAACCTATTTTACAGAATATTCCATGTCCTGCAGAGAAAAATATGTATTCTCTAGCATTTGGATGGAATGTTCTGTAGATATCTGTTAGGCACATTTGTTCTAAGACATCATTTAATCTAGACGTATTTCTGCTTTTTTGTTGTTGTTGTTGGGATAATCTGTCAATAGATGAAACTGGGTTATGAAAGTCACCCACTACAATTGTGCTTAGTGTTATCTGTGACCTTAATCTAATAGCATTTGTTTGATGAAACTGGGAGCACCCAGCTTAAGTATATATATGTTTAGAATTATAATGTCTTCCTGTTGAATTTCTCTTTTAATCAATATAAAATGACCTTGTTTATCTTTTCTTACTAATATTTATTTTAAGTCTATCCTGTCAGATATTAGGACAGCAACACCTGCTTGTTTCCTAGGCACATTTGCTTGGAATACCATTTTCCATCCTTTCACTCTGAGATAGTGTTTGTCTTTTATGCAAAGATGAGTTTCTTGGAGGCAAGATCCAGAAGGATCCTGCCTTTAATCCAATCTGCAATCCTGTGTCTTTTGGTTGGGGCATTGAGGCCATTGATATTAAGAGTTATAATTGAAAGATATGCGTTTGTACAGTGCTATTCTTCTTGTTTTGTAGTATTTCCTTTTTTTCCCTTTGCTCTCTTGTACTAAGTATATTTTGAGTATGATTTATTTTTCTTTGTTCCCTAAAATGTATGCTTTCCTTTCTCTTCAGCATGGAGGATCTCTTCAAGCATTTTCTGTAGAACTGGCTTAGTTGTCATATATTCCTTTAGCTTGTTTTTATTGCAGAATGCCCTTATTTCTCTATCAATTTGGATGTATAGCTTTTCTAGGAAATGTTTTCTTAGGTGACAGTTGTCTTTCAGAACTTGGAATACATCATTCCAAGCCTTACTGTCTTTTAATGTTTGTGTTGAGTAATCTGCTGTCATCCTCCTGGGTTTGCCTTTATAAGTGACTTGCTTTTTCTTTATAACTGCTTTCAATATATTTTCTTTGGTATGTGTCTTTGGTAGTTTAGGTGGAAATTTTCTTCTATGATTTTGTTGAAAATGACTAGTATGCCTTCAGAGTGAAATTCTTTTCCTTCAATTACACCCTGAATTCATTTGTTTTATCTTTTCATAATGTCCTTTGTATCTTGAAATTCCTACTCATGCCTTTTCTTATTCATATCTTGTATTGACTTCCTTATTTCATTAAATTGTTTGCCTGTGTCTTCTCTGATTCCTTTGATTTCCTCTTTGATTTCTTTGAGCACATTTATAATCATACTTTTGAAATCTTTCTCATATATTTCCTTTAAATATTTCTTACTAGAGGTAATTTCTGATGGATTTATAATTTTAGGTGGAATTATATTATTTTGACTTTTTGTGTTTCTTGTATTATAATGTAGAGATTCTTTCATCTTGGATTAACTTGATGCTTGGATTTTTAAATTATGTGCAGTATTCTTAGATGTATCAATCAGTCTGATATTATAGATCTTCAGGGTAGGAGCTTACAGTACTATGTGTGGCTCTTAAAAGACTCTCAGAGAAACCACAAAAGTGACCCTAGATGTTGAGTTTTCCTTCTATGTGTGTATTCTAATATGCTGGGTAGAACAAAATATGGGCAAATTCTAAAATTTAACTGAACAATATACACATTCAATGAAAACAAGCAAAGCATATTTATGCAAGAGTAGGTATTAAGACAAACAGATCCTCTAACAAAGTCAAAGTCCTAAGGATGTGTATTATCCCACTCCCTTAATCCTGTCAACTGGGAGGCTGAAATTTCTGGTCTGTAGCAGGTTCTAAGGTCAACTTGTGACCAATCAAGACCCTGCCCCAAAGATCAATACAAGAGGAGACAAAGCTATTATAAATCAGGAAGCAACAAATGACAAGCCCAAAATAACTTATTTAAAATGGCAAATCTGACCATCCATCAGATTAACACATAATTTACCCTGACATGGACAGTGCAATTAGCATTTTCTATGCATGCCTATGTGCAAGCTATTTTGGTAGGTACTGACCTGATGTAAACCCAGTTACCTTTTGTGATGGCTTTGGTCTCAGCTATTCTCTGTGCCTGTTGGTCCCAATTTCCTGTGCTGAGGATTTAGGTTGGCTGGCTTTGTTAGTGAGTCATTGCTCTGATCATCTGTGCTGGATAATGTGTAGGTAATTTCCCTTCCCTGGGTCTCTGGTGATTGCTGGTGTTGGTGGTGGGGGAAGGAGGCTGTGGATATAAGCTGAAGTTGTCCTGATGGTCCTCTGGATCCTCTCTTTCATGAGCCACTCTTCTGGTCCCTGATATCCTCCCTTTCAGGTTTATTGAGTTTAAAAGGATTCTGATGTGAGTGGAAAATCCCCTCACCTGGCTTTTTCTGTGGCTCAGGCAGATCCTGGCAACTGCAGCCATGTAAACCTGGTGCTACTGCTGCTGGAGCAGCTTCTGCCTGCTTCTGTGGTCTCTAGATGCTCTGTATCTCTCCTATTTTTCTGCTGTGGCTGATAATTTCTTATACATCTTCACTTTTTAGTAGAAGAGTGTACTTTGTTTTTCTCCCCTATGCTGCTTTGACATGGTCACTATACTGCCATCTTAACCAGAAGTCTTTCATGTAGGTTTTTAATACAAGTCTATTTTTGCATTTTCTTTTTGTCAAATTCTATTGGTTTGTATTTTTGTTTTATGTCTCTTAAGGTGTATAGTAAATGAGTGATCTAGCTTTTCTGTTAATGCACTTACCATATGTAAAGCACTGGTGCTGAGTGGACTGTATACATTTCAGAATTTTACAAAAAATTTACTATTACTATTGACATTCCTCAGATAATACCTGGGGATCCAGCTGGTAAGTAAATGAGCCAAGTTCCACACCTATGTGTGTATGGACTTACAGGGTACTCTTATAAACCTCTGCTATATCTTAAATTTTAAAGGTATTCTACTTCATATACATACAAATTATCTTGCTCTCACATATATTATTTTTTCTGTTTTCAGAAGCATTACTTGCTATTTTAGGTCTTTGATTCTTTTCACTTTTCTTTAAATTACTTATTTCATGTACCATATTTCTTTCCCTTTCAATATCAAAACAAGTTTTACATTCATTTTGGCCTTAAGTCACCTCCATATGAACTATCTATAACTTGAATTAGTATATAAACAGATTGCAACCTAACTACTTATATTCATACAATAAGTAGCTGAATCTTTGCAAACCATAGCATCCAGGCTTTCAGCCAACCACAGGCTATATACTGCTCAGTCATGCTCTAATAAGGCTCTATTTGGGAAGTTGTGCAGTACCACATTAGAAATGTTCTCATGTTTGTGAATATTTCATATTCACCACTACAAATTTCCCTCCACTTTGTGACCTAATAATTACATAGTATAAAAAGGCATTGATTTCCAAATAATTGGATTTTATTCTAATTACTTTATTTATTTCTAGTTTTATTTAACAATGAAAAGTGAAGTGTTTTTTATTTTCTGTTCTTTTACTATCTTTTGATAATTTTCCTTTTTATACAAAATATTCTCATTATTTATTTGCAGGGAGAGAGAGAGAGAGAGAGAGAGAGAGGAGAGAGAGAGAGAGAGAGAGCAAGCACATGTGCAGCACTGCAAATGAACTACAGATGTGTAAGTCACCTTGTGCAGCAGGCTTTATGTGAGTAGTGGGGAACCACTCCCATGACATCAGGCCTTTCAGGAAAATACCTTTAATGACTGAGCCATGTCTCTATCCATTATTTTCTTATCAATAGAGGAAACAGGGTTGCTATTGAAAGGGAACTATTCTTAGATTACCACACCCAATATCATCAAGAACATCATGTTTAAATCAACATCTAAAAAGGGAAAGAAAAGTTATTCTTTTTATATTGCTGACTAAATTTGATCATTGACTCATTTTTCTTTTGTGTTAAACTTTCCCTATTTTTTCTTTTGATTGTTCCTTTCTCTGTCAGTGAACTATATTTTACTTAAACTTACATTCAATGATGATTTTAGAAGTGGGTCTATTGTTTAAGTTATATTTCTGAGTAACCTTAACCTTATTAAATCTCTACTTGTCAAAGCAGAAAAAAAAAAAATACTATGGACTTCGTCAAGTGGAGAAAGCACCATCATCCATACTTCCCTTTAATTTTTCCACCCAGAATACAGCCTTTAAGATTTGTTCAAGTCTAAGATTGTCACCAACTAATTTCTGTTTTTGATCACAAAATGTTCATCTTCAGAAATTGTTTACCTGGTATATTTGTTTTGAAATACTTTAGCACAGGCATTATTTACCTGAATTATTTCAATACTTATTTTACTTGGAACAGGATACACGTGGATTCATGTTTACTTAGTAATAGTCTGGAAAATGGCTAATGCTTATTGTATTTTTGGAGCTGAAAATGTCTCCCAGATATATTAATGTCAGTAGTGCAATGTTGTCGGATGGAAGGACAGAAACCACAAGCTTCTGCAAGTTACAACATGCAGACATTGCTTCACTTATATAATACATGAGGCTCTGCAGAACTATGTATCATCAACCTGCATAATTTATTGACTTTCCCCTGCTGAAGGATGCCAGGTTCTCCCCTCTTTTTTTAGAAAATAAGTACCCAGAGT
The DNA here is from genome assembly GCF_020740685.1 of Jaculus jaculus. NCBI lineage: Eukaryota > Metazoa > Chordata > Mammalia > Rodentia > Dipodidae > Jaculus > Jaculus jaculus. Next base: position 93,229,017 of record NC_059109.1, read on the forward strand.
GGTCTAGACATCAGCTTTTTTTGAATTCCTCTAGCATTATAGGATGACTTCCCTTATGTATTAAACTTTAAGCCTTACTTAATGTGAGAAAAAATTCTTTCTTTACACTTATAATTACTGTATTTCTGATGTTTTCTATTTTCTACCCTAGAAATACCTGTACATCTTTAAAACATTTTTTGCACATGTGTATGTGTGTTGGTATCTATGTCTGGTGTGAGTTTATATGCATATTTCTATGTGTACGGGTACATGTTGGTGAGTGGATATAAATGCACATGTGTACACATGTGTGTAGAGGTTGGAGATTGATGTCAACAATCTTTCTCGATTACTATCCATTTTATTTTTTGACCCAGTATCTCCCATAGAGTCCCAAAATCACCAATTCAACTAGAATAGCTCACCAGTGAGCCTTAGGGATCTGCTTGTCTCCACACCTCCCCAGTGCTGGAATTACAGATCCAAGCATTTGTGTACAGCTTTTTATGTGGGTGATGTGGGTCATATTGAGGTCTATATGCTTCCTCAAGAAGTGCTTTACCAACTGAATCATCTTCTAAGCCCTATAACACCAACAATTTTTTGAATCTGTAATTTGCATTATTTTTACCTGTTCTTTTTATTAATCAATATTTGTTTTTATTCTTTATTTTGGAACAGCTTTTTAACTTAGTTTGGATAAACAGTGTGTTGATATTTCTGCACTGACCATAATGTTTGTAGTTTTCCATTTTCATTGTATGAATTGAATATTCCATTTCTATTTATTTTTACACCTTATTTTAGCCATCCTTTCTTAGATCTTTGGTCATTACACTCGTTTTCCTGGTTCCTGTATACTAACATTTCCTTCTTCCATGGATATAATACACTTAGAATTTTGTTGTATTTTGTATAAATCTAAAGCTTTATTGGTACTTTCATATTAACTTCCTTGCATGAAAAATTAAAACATAAACCAAATAAAATTTGATTAAATTTCGCTCTGGCTGACCCTACTCTTCTCATGGAATTGAACAAGAAATGAATTCAACATCCTGCCATGCCTACTTACTTCCACTCTCACACTCAGTATAACTTGTCCTGAAGGGTCTCATCAGTGTTCTCTGTGTTTCTACTGTTTTACAAGCATTGCAGATATGTTCACATTGCTGGTAGAAATCACCCAACCAAGAGCAGATTGTGGGAAAAAGAGGTTTATTTTGGATTACAGGCTTGAGGGAAAGATCTATGATTGCAGGGGGAAACAATGGCATGAGCAGAGGGTGGACATCGCCCCCTGGCTCTCATAAGGTGGACAAGAGGAAAAGGAGAGTGTGCCAAACACTGGTAGTGGGAAACTGGCTATAACAGCCATAAGCCCGCCCCCAACAATACACTCCCTCCAGGAGGTGTCAATTTCCAAATCTCCATCAGTGGGGAACCTAGCATTCAGAACACCTAAGTTTATGGGGGTCACCTGAATCAAACCACCACAACAAGGATTATCCTTATATAACCAAACACTGTCACTGTAAGGAAAGTGTAAGAGAAAAGCAAAAGAGAGCACCAGACTTAATCTCTCTACAGACAAGACTGTTTCATTGACAGAAAACAGCAAGGGTCCTCAGCTTTTCCTTTGGATGAAGGCATGGAGCCAGGATAGGGTGTAAGTTTATAAGAAGGATCCTAACATAAAACAGACTTGACCAGGTACAGTTGATAAGAAAATTGTAGCTGTCTGTGTCCTTGTTCAGAATAGGCTTCTTTAGCCAGGAATGTATAAGGGAGGATGCTCAGATGGTCTCTGGTCCTTAAAGGCCAGCTAGCTAAAGGGAGTACATCAATCAAGGAAGGGTGCCAAACTTCTTTATTGCCTGCAAGGTTTAGGAATAACTATTAACTCTTTAGTTCCTTGTAGTTTTCAGGGAAGGCTATTAACTCTTCAGTCCAGATTCTGGAAGGATAAAAGAAACTGGAGAGAATTGGGAGTGATGGGACATTTTGGGGAAGACTGCATGGACCAGGACTGGGGATGAAGATTGCATTCCAACTGCTTCAAGCTGAGGGGGACAGTAGATCTCTTGGGGTGTCCCACATAGTCCTGTGGCAGTTTGACGTTCAGTGTTGATATCCAGTGACAAGGAAGAATTTAGTGACTCGTTATGCAGTGAAGGCATGTAATCTGTCCAGGAGGAATTCAGTGAGCCTTCTGAATAGTCACATACCAAAAGAGAGGATGAACATTATCATAATCAGGGGAATAAAGTACATGTCAGAGACAGGATAGGTTTATCTGAAGGGAGTAGAGCTGTGAGATTTTTTTAACTTATAGCAATAGATATCTTAGTTGGTCATAAAGAGATGTCAGGTCACATGTAGAAAAATAATATTATTGGCCATTAAAAAGGCTAATAGAGCCCAAAATATTATTGGATCTGGATTTGTAATATTTACATCTCCACAATCATTGTGACTAACATTGAAGTCTTAGTCACACATTTGGGAGTATTAGCTTTTAGTTTTCCACTTGCCAAAATTTATTTTGCAGTTTGTGTGCATAGTAGTCTATTGCCCCATATCTATCTTATGAATAAGGAAAAAGGCAGTTCTTGAGGAGAGTGATAGTTATCAGAGCCATTAGAAAAGAAACACCTAGATCATGTGAAATCTTTTAGCCACTATGATCTGGTTATTCATGTATAAGGTTTTCTTTTTGCATGTAACATGACATTTACAGGTTACATGGACATTATATTTCAGGTAGAAAGTAATAATAATATAGGAGTTGGGTAAGAAAGAAGGAGTTAACTTGGATGGGAGGTTAATTGGAATTTGTGGAAATACAAAGATTTGGTATAGGAAATTAGTATTGAAGTAATATTTTAAATATATTAAATTATTTTAAATTCTGATATGATACAGATTAAGAAATTAACTGATTCTGAAATTTAGGGTTAAAGGGTTTCTTGTGTGCTAAGTCTTTAATATATATAAGGTTTATGGTCTTTACTTACTTGGTCTAAAGATCAGTTTTATTTATAGAACTAATGAAAGTACATTAGGCTGAAAGGCTAAAACTTTGATTAGTCAGTTGTTTATTTTATTTTACTTTTTATTTATTTATTTTTTTTGGTTTTTCGAGGTAGGGTCTTACTCCAGCCCAGGCTGACCTGGAATTCAGTATGGAGTCTCAGGTTGGCCTCGAACTCACGGCAATCCTCCTACCTCTGCCTCCTGAGTGCTGGGATTAAAAGTCAGTTGTTTATTTTATAAACATAATGAAATTAAGTTTTATAGAATTATATTGGTTATATAATACAATGAAATATAGTTTATATAATCAGAACCAGTTTTATTTATTAGAATAATTTTATAGAAAATAAATAAAAGTCTTACCTAATAGAAAAAATATGAATATAACATTTAAGAAAACTTTTGTTGTAAACCTGTATCCTATGTAACAAAACAAAGACTTGGTTTTGATTTTTATGTCACATTCAGATAGACTTTAAAAAAATAAACAAAACTAGTTAAAATATCTTGAGCTTGTTAACTTTGATATTGATATGGGAAACTAAAGCTTACAGAACTGGCACCAGAGGTGGAGTGCAGAATCAGTCTATTTTTACATCAGTATGAGACCAGGGGAATCTCTTCATCAAAAGCCTGAGAAAATGGTTAATTAGTAAAGAGATATCTGCAGCTGTGTTGTGAAATTAAGAAGAAACATAAGGTAATTTTAGTACTGGTCAGAAGCTGTAATATATGCCTTGAAACAGTACAAAAATTACAGTGTCAGAACAAAAGGCTATGTAGTATGGAAAATAATTATCAAGAAAGCTTATTATAGTACAAGATATAGCTTTGTGCCAGAGGCCTTTAACTTTTCTTTTATCATATTAAGAGGTATGACATTATAGATAAATTTATTACTTTATTAAAGAGAATTGTTTGGATTATATAAACAAGTAAGGCAAGAGAAATACAGAGAAACAGATTTTTAGAAGATAGGCACATCTTACTCTTTAAATGTGTGATAGTTATAAGTACAGGCAGGACATGTCAAGTATGGCAGCATAAACTTTTGGCATTTGTATTTGGTAACATCTTTGATTAGTTTAGATACCTTTGTGAGTACCAATTATCCCATAAACTGGAAACAGAGCAGCAGCACGTAAGATCATTTTTCTAGAGCAGGGAACATGTCTTAAGTATCAACATATGTATATAAGCAATGAATTTAAGATACAAGAAATGAGACAATTATTTAAGTAAAACCTTGACTGAGGCTGAGTATTCATAGCTTAAAAATAAAGCCAAACTTGGTCATTGTTAAGCTAAATTAGTCTGATTTTAACATACATTAGAAACATTAAGATAGATTAACATAAAGTGATTTTTTATCCATTACCTTTAATAATTGAACCACTAAAAAAAACCATTTTTTATTTATTTGAGAGAGAGAGAGAAAGAGAAAGAAAGAAAGAAAGAGACAGAGAGAGGGAGAGAGAGAATGGGCACACTAGGGCTTCCAGCCACAGCAAACAAACTTCAGACACATGCATCCCCTTGTGCATCCAACTTATGTGGGTCCTGGGGAGTTGAACCGAGGTCCTATGGCTTTGCAGGCAAACACCTCAACTGCTAAGCCATCTCTTCAGCCCTGAAACATTTTTTAAGCTTAACATAAGGCAATATTTAAGAGTGGTAGAGTATATGAAGCCTGGACAAACAAAACAGATTAACATTGTTTAAATTTTAAAGGCTTTTCTAGGACAGGAGTAGTTTTCTTAAGAGAAAAGTTACAATGACTGAATCACCTCTTTTATAAGACTTAGGCAATAATCTTAGTGATAATCATCCAGTTAAACAACATGAACAAGACAGGAACCATGTTTGGGTTACAGTTTTTGTTTGTTTTTAGATATAATAATCTTATTAAATAGTAAAAGGTTGACATATAGAGGAACAAAGTAAACTTGGTTATCAATGAGTTAAAGTTTTTAAATTTACCAGCTGAATATTATAGCATCTTGTTATCACCCAGGGCCATTCTTCGTTAGTCTGATATAAGCCCTAGGTTAATAGTCATATATCTCAAGGAGTTTGTAATCTAATCAAGAACTTTAAAACTTAATCAATTTTGTCTTTAACTTTTTCTTTAAGCTTACTCGTATCTTTATCTACATACTTTACTGATACCGTCATCTATATACTTTTACCTTACAAGCTATGTAACCACTTTGCAACAATCATGTTCATCAAATATTTACCTACATTTAATGTTTTCTATCCAGTTTATCTTCCTTAGTCAGTTTACCTCATAACTATCAACAAAAACTTCCTGACCATAAGACTCCTAATATTACCATTTTCTTTTTTTTTTTCCTAACTTCTGCTTGTATGTTTTGTTTTGCTTTGCTTTGTCCTTATGGTTAATTATAAATAGACTGTCTGGATTCTGATTTTCTGTCTTCCCATTTCCCTGGGTCAGTAGTCCCCCTTTCTAAATATATTTTATTATTTAGAAGGTCAGTTATATTAATTTATGGATTGATTTTTATGTTACCTGTAGATGAAGTTTAAATAAGCAAACAAACTCATGAAAACTTTAAAGTTAACCCATTTTTTTCATAGGCAACCCAAATCTTTTTTAGTTTAAGTCTCCTAATCTTTTCATATCATTTTTATACTTTTAATAACATACCTTACAATAATATTTTAACTTACAAAGACTTTTTTGATCCCAAAACATATTTCTTTCTGTAGAAGCAAGATTATAATTTGGTATGCAAATATGTCTATTATTGCAGTAAGCATGAACAAGCACTGTAGAAGCAAGATTATAATTTGGTATGCAAATATGTCTATTATTGCAGTAAGCATGAACAAGCACATTCTCAAAAATATAGAGATTAATTATTTTAAATATATTGTAAACCTGGTTTTAATAATTTATCATCATCTTAAAACATATGAGCATTAGAATATTTGATGATCATAAGCATTGGAATAATTAATAATTATAAATTTAGTCATGCATAAGGACTACATGAAACATAGAACACATACATGACATGGTTGGCCAACATTACACATGACAACATGAAACATGGAGAGACATCCTTTTAAGATTTTAGTTATATTTTAAATAGGGGAGGAGTTAATGTTAAGAGGGCAACAGCCAGTGGTTTGAATTTTAAGTTGACTTTTGTGTGTGTGTGTGTGGCTTGTAATGAAAAGAAGGGGGAAAGGAAAAAGAAAGAAAAAAAATGTAGAAACTGCCTAGTGATTTTAATTTTAGCAATGAGAGAAAAAATAGTTATTCATATGTAGAAGTTAAAGTGACCCAGTAAAGCAGGAGTTTCTTTAAGAGGGTAGAGTTTGTATTTGATTTTGTGAGATGGCTTGAATTTTGAGTGAGAGGGAGAGACCCTGGAAAGTCATAGTCAGATGGCAGAACTGTGTGTGAGTGTAGAGTTTTAGAAGGGGCAGGATTTTACAGGGTTTTTGGTGACAAAGGATAATTTGGTAGGTAGAATAAAAAAGGGAAGGGCAGGATAAAGGTAAGGAACATAGGACCATGTGCCATGTCCTCTGAGGAAGTTATAATGACCAATAAGAACATTAAAATCAAAAGTACAAAATTCAGGCCAGTGGTGGCCATTATCTAAGGAATATTGTGGCCAAATTTGAATAGAAAATCATAGTAATTTGGCAGGCAGGAGCTCAGAAAGTTCAAGCACTTTTAAATTAGCCTTGAGACATGCCAATGGAATTTTTTTTTGGAATGGATAATTTAGAGCCCATTTTGGAGGACAAGGACTAGAGTGGCCAATCCCACCATCAGTAATGTCTCCCAGGCTTAGGGAAGGCAAATGAAAACCAAGGTTTAGGTGGGAGGGTCCTCACACTCATAAAACTTGGGGTGTCCAGTGGGATGACACGTGGGAGGCTCCCAGTGTCTCTGATCGTCCATGGACCAAAAAGTGAGAAACTCCCAGAGTGTCTATGCTCTGAGACAGGTCACCTCTGCCACAGAACGGGAAAGAATACCTTGTTCTGAAGTTGTAGTAGGATGAGGGTGTGGATGCAGTGGGTCACATGGCGTGATGAGAGGCTTCTAATCTGGAGCTCAAAAGGCCGGTGGGAGAGTGTGAAAAGAAGAAAAGGAAGAAGCTCCAAGGTATTAAGCTTGGAAGACTGAAGGTTTCAGGTCACAGGTGGCTGTTTAGTTCAGAGTAGTGAACACAGTTAATTTTTCTATTTCTGAAGGAGGGAGAAACATTGGCAGGGAGGTGGAGAGAGGGCGAGAGAAAGGGGCGGCTTGCAGCCTGAAAGCCCTGGAGTGGTATCCGAGTCACAACAGCAGAAATGTAAGGAAAGTGCAAGATAAAAGCAAAAGAGAGCAACGGACTTGATCTCTACGGACAAGACTGTTTCATTGACAGAAAACAGCAAGGGCCCTCAGCTTTTCCTTTGGATGAAGGCTAAAGCATGGAGCCAAGATGGGATGTAAGTTTATAAGGAGGATCCTAAGAAAAAACAGACGGGACCTGGTACAATTGATAAGAAAATTGTAGTTGTTTGTGTCCTTGTTCAGAATAGGCTTCTTCAGCCAGGAATGTCTAAGAGGATATTCAGATGGTCTCTGGTCCTTCAAGGCCAGCTAGGCTAAAGGGAGTACATCAATCAAGGAAGGATCCCAAACTTCTTTATTGCCCACAAGGTTTAGGAATAGTTACTAACGCTTTAGTTCCCTTTAGTTTTCAGGGAACGCTATCAACCCTTCAGTCACTAAGTCCCATACTCCATATTCTTCCAATCTGTATTTAAGGAGCTGTATTTCCAGAAAATGCAGCAAGAGACTGAAGGCAGGGCTAAGTGTAAAGACTCTTTGAGATGGTATAGAGATTGACTTTTGAGTTTCTAAGGTGTTCTTTACCTAGAATACAGTCCAGAAACAAAGCATGGATGTGTATTTGTCTGTCTTCTATTTGAACTTGTTCTAATTACTAAGATGGTGCTATGTAGTCTGAGTCTAATCCTCGACTCCATCCCCTTGCATTGTCCTTTGAGTCTCTTTCAACTTGTGCTCACATTCTGTTTCTCTTGTTTATATTCTCAAATGTGTTAATAAAGTGCAGAAAGCATGTGGCTGGCTCAGTTTTGTTGCTATTATTCAATCAAAGAATCTTGTGGTACCTCTTCTGAAGAAACAAGATCATGGAATTTTTTTTAATTACTTGAAGACTATGCCCCTTTGTACAGTCTCCTCTTTGAATTCCACTGTCACTAAACATGGAGGAAACTAAGGCATGCGTTTTCACTCTTGTCAAAGAAGCATTCTTACAGGTAGGTTGAGTATCACTAATCCAAAATATTTGGGACCAAAATTGTTTTGGATTCAAGAATTTTGTTTTTCCTGGACTTTTGAATATTCACAAATTTACATTGGAAGTCTTGGGTATGGAACCCAACATTTTTTAAACATGAAATTCATTTGTTTTGTATATTTATGAAACAATTGAAAGGATATATTTTAACAGAATTTTTATCCTACATATATATATATATAATTTTAGAGAAAGAGTTGGTATTCTAGGACCTCAGCCACTGCAATCCAACTTCAGACACTTAACACATAGTGGGCATATGTGGCTGTCTGCTTGACTGATTTGTGTGTGTCTGGCTTACATGGGATCTGTGGAGTAGAACATGGGTCCTTAGGCTTCTTGTGCAAGCACCTTAACTGCTAAGCCATCTCTCCAGCCCCTACATATATTTTGAAAATAACCTACCATATATGAGGTAAGATGTGGAATTTTCCTAATTGTGGAATCAAAATGCTTAAATTTTGGGACACTTTTGATTTAATATTAGAGTTGCTTAACTTGTGATATCTAGAGGTATTATCACCAGTCTCAGAAGACAAATTCTTGGCACCACAGAGGAGAAAGGCTTGTCAGACCATTTATGTACTAAACACACCTATTCTCTGGTTTCTAAACTCTTGTACTTATTCCTACTTCAAAATGGAACTGAAAAATTTTCTTCAACTTACAGTTATTGATGGCTTAATGCAGATATTGTAGGTAATTAATAAAGTAAAATCTCAACTGGAATATTTCACATGTAGGAAAAATTCAACATATGCTCTTCACTCATTAAAAGAAATGTTTGGTTTCTTGAGTATTGCAAAAATTACATACAACTTAAAGGCTTTAAAACCTAACTAAGTGTCTTTTGTCTCAAATATTTTTGGTAGTCATTATTCTCATTTCTTTGCAGAATTCCAGACAAATTGTGGCCTTACCAAGTTTCCTTACAGTTTGTTATTTGTCAGAGCTGCATTTCCCCTAAGCTCAAGTGACAGGAGGATCTGTTTGACTCTCCCTGGCGCCTCTGTCTGCCATGCCGTGGGAGTAATGCTACTGACTATAAAGTTTTCATAAAATTGCTTACTGTCATTCCCAGGACACCCACGGCAATGATTAACCCAGCATGAACACTGCACTGCCAAATACCCTGATGAGATGTGTGCAAAACTTTTAAAATAGCTTCCTTTCTCTTCTCTGTTGATGCTCCCACTAGGCAAAGAATGGCTGCACAAAATTGCTGGGAGTGGGTGGCACAGGAGTGTTTGGAAGCCATTCTGCTGTTTAAAGTTTCTCATCACCTCAGGTTTGTTTTTCAAAGCTCAGCTATCTAACCTGTGGCACTTATTCCACAGCTGCTTGAGGCTGTAGAGCTGGTAAAGATAAAAACTCTCTAGCATTACTGCTCATTGAAGATGGCTGGCCTTAGGACCCAAAGATAACCCTCAGAGTCTTGCTCTAGCTGTTCATACATGCAACATTAAATTACATAGACTTGGTGATTGGGATATTAGCTGACCTGGTTTTATTGATATCAATCTTGAATTTAGTGTGGAAAAATTTCATGTGGATGTCACCTGCTCAGCCTTGAGTAATCCGGGACAGTTGGTTATCCTACAGGAAATCAAGCTAGTGCTTTGCATTTAGAACCAGATATATGAACTTGGATAGGCCCTGTGAAATCATAAGAACTGATACCTATTTATCATATGAAAATAATATCTACCTGCCAGTATTACAGGAATAAGATGCAGGGCTGTTCATTAAGATACTCTGTGGACAGAAGCAGTGGTACATATCTGTATCTCAGCACTTGGGAAGCACAGGCAAGAGAAGCATGAGTTTGAGTCCAGAGTACATATAGAAACAGGGTACATGCATCACCAAACCAAATCAAACTAGTCAACAAACCAAGTAAACAAAAACATAAACATAACACTCGGTGTCCTATGAGATGTGACATCCACATTATCCTGACATGTCATGAAAGCTATTGTTTTTTTGGCCTTTAATGGGAGCATTTGGAGGATTCCAGAACAGAGACACTACACAACACTTAAACTGTGTATTCTGAAGACTTCTCCAAAGCAGAACTGAACATAAGACCAAACTCAGTTGTCTGGGAGATGGAAAAAAGAATTGACAGAGCCTGGAGCATAGGAGAAAGCATGGGATCTTGACAACTTCTGCATTGGCTTGGTGATTGCTCTGCACTCTGGTCATGGGTTCTCATCCAAACTTAATCACGTGTCCTAGACCAGTCTGGTTTACCTACTGAAATATGCTGTCATAATGTACAAATCAAAGGGACATCTTACATTGACTCAGTGTTTCTTAACTCCCTTCTACCTCTAAAGTAGCATCACAATTCATACAGGAAGTCCTGGGAGATGGAACTTGGCTCCTGAACTCCAGGCTTCTTAGGTCTGTTGTAGTTATATTCTTAAACTGCTTGGCATATTTCTTTCATTTTATTTTCTTTTCCTTGTTTTTTTTTTAAATTTCTTTATTTCATTTATTGACAACTTCCATAATTATAGACAATAAACCATGGTAATCCCCCCATCCACTTGCAGTCAGGTTTTCATTGCTGGTAGAAATCACCCAAATAAGAGCAGCTTGTGGGAAAAAGAGGTTTAATTGTTTTATAGGCTTGAGGGGAAGCTCCACAATGGCAGTGGAAAATGATGGCAAGAGCAGAGGGTGGACATCACCGCTGGCCCACATAAGGTAGACAACAGGAACAGAAGAGTGTGTTGGCTATAACACACTTGTGAGCCCATCCCCAACAATACACTCCCTCCAGGAGGTATTAATTCCCAAATTTCCATCAGCTGGGAATCCAGCATTCAGAATACCTAAGTTTATGGGGGATACCTGTATCAATTCACCACATTCTGCCCCTAGCCTCCATAAACTGATAACCATCCATGATGTAAAATTCAATGCATTCAGTCCAACTTTAAATATCCCTATAGTTTTTTTTTTTTTTGTTTTACCAATTCCAATGATGTTCATACATCCCCATATTCCAAGATCTTTTAACTGAGGCATAATACCAAAAGGTAACTTCAAAACAAAAAAAAAAAAACCCATAATGGCACAGAATAAACATTCATACTGCAAAATATGGCATTGGGCATAGAAAAGAAATAATCAACCAATGCATGATTTAAAACAACCAGGGTAAACATCAAGCTCTGTAGCTTCGAGTCCAACAACTCTAGCCAATGACAGCTCTCCAAGTCCAATAATTTAAATCAGCAACAAGTATCTGGCATTCTACTTGCACCCCTCCAGCTAGGCTACTCATAGGCCTGGAAAATTCTAGCAGGTCTTCTTGGAAGCCATATCCTGGTCCCAGCATCTCATCTGGGTCTCCACTAAGCCATGGTTCATCCTCATGGCCCCACTGGGTCTCCATGCAGGCAGCTAGCAAATCTGCTTCACACTACCCATAGCCATTTCCAAAACACATGACTGTGTCACAAACTCAATGACCCTCTCTTTCCTGCTTATGTATTCTACAATACCAGGTAGGGTACTGATTTATTAATCCATGGGGAACTGAAGCAGACTTTGAAGAACAGGACACTCCTTGAGCCTGAAGGCCCCTTCAAAAGAGTCTAAATTCTTCCTGTTGTCCCATTTCAGGTCAGCTAGCCCAATCTCAGTGGTTGTAATCTGTAAAACAATTTTCAGGTGAATTGGCAGCAGTTTAGGACCAAAGATTTCATTATTTTTTTCCTCTGCCATATTCGTCTGCTCACACCAGTCCATTTATATGCAGTGAAACCCTGCACAACTTCTCAGGACACAGGCCTAATAGCGAGTTTGTCACACAAATTGCTAGCCAAGTCCAAGAAAAGCTCTTTATTATCTTCATAAGCAAACCTCAAAGTCCACAGTTTTTACTGCATTCAGGTCTTGAAACTCTGACCAGAATAGTCCATCAAGCTGTACTTACAGTACTGCAAAGCATCTCTTAGGCCAAGGTTTCAAATCCTTCCAAATTCCTCTTGAAAATAAGCTCCAAAAGGCCAAAGCTACATAGTCAGTTGTCTAGTAGCAACCCCATTTCTGGCACCACTTTGCTGTTGTGGTCAGATTCGCATTGCTGGTAGAAATCACCCAAATAAGAGCAGCCTGTGGGAAAAGGAGGTTTATTTTGGCTTACAGGCTCAAGAGGAAGCTCCACAATAGCAGGGAAAAATGATGGTATGAGTAGAGGGTGGACCTCGCCCTCTGGACCACATAAGGTGGACAACAGGAACAGGAGAGTGTGCCAAAAACTGGCAAGGGGAGACTGGCTATAACATTCATAAGCCCGCCCCCGACAATACACTCTCTCCAGGTGGTGTTAATTCCCAAATCTCCATCAGCTGCGATCTAATATTCAATACACCTATGTTTATTGGGCACACCTAAATCAAACCACCACACACCCCTTGCCATTTGCAATTCCACTCTCCTTATTACCCCTTTCTGTTCCTAATCAGTTTCTCATTTATTTTGATATCATCATCTGTTTCTTCTATTAGGATGGTTTTGTGTAAGTAGTGTAAGGCATTGAAAGGTCAGGATATCTAGGCCATTATGTTTCTGGAAGAGCACATTGTAAGTTTCCCTACCCTTCCTTTGGACCTTACCTTCTTTCCACTAACTTTTCCACAATGGATCCTGAGCCTTGGAAAGTGCAATAGAGATGTTTCAGTGCTGAACATTCATCTGTTACTTCTTCTCAGCACTCTTGTGTCTTCTGAGTTATCCCAAGGTCACCACCATCTGAAAAGAGAAGCTTCTCAAACCAAAAGTGAGAGTAGCATTAATACATGGGAATGAACATTAAAAGAAGTGCTTACTGGAAAATTTGGTGAGCATAGTATATATAGTTAGTCCAACATCAGCAGATGTTATACCCCAAGGGCTTATGACTTCCCCCATCATAGGTTGTCATTAGCAGGCATGTTTCCCCTCCCACTGAACAGGACTCCAGTCCAATTAGAGAGCAGTTGGTTTTTCCCATAATGGATATGCTGCTATTGCACCCTTTGGCTCATTTGGCCTGGCTGGCCAAATTTAAGACTTGCAGTGTCCACTGTTGTTTATCTCAACTGGATATTTCTCTCTCTCTCTCCCATGGAACATCATGCAGCCTAGCTTTTTCCAGATTAATGTCAGCTGGTCTATATGGAGCAAGTTTTCAGCGCAGTTCTAGAAGGATTTCACTGTGACCTTAGAGCACAAGTATGTGGAGTCTTCAGCAATAGGGTCTTACCATCTATTCCTGGTGGGAAACTAAGAGTCTTGGCAATGGCCTGTAATGTTTTGGGGGCATCAGGGGTCTCCCTGGCCAACAACTCACTGAAAGGTATCCCACTTTGACAATGAACATTTTCTAGTAACAGTCTATGATTTCTGGGTGTGCCATTGCCTAAAAAAGTAGGTTGCCATATGACTTAAATATACTTTCTCTTAGATTTTTATTAGTCCTCCCTCACTTTCCTTTACTCAGTCTCTTCCCCTGATCTCACTTACACCTTTCCACCCCCATTAATCTGTTCTATTTACATATATAAAATTCCATCTTCTTAAATAAACCCTTCCTTCCTCCATTTCTATTTCCTTTATAGCCCCTTTCTAGCTTACTGGTCTCTGCTACTGAGTTTTATTCCAACTCATATAGAAGTCCAATCATTTGTAGCTAGGATCCACATGTAAAAGAGAACATTTGATGTTTGGCTTTCTGGGCATGGGTTACCTCACTAAATATAATACTTTCCAGATCCATCCATTTCCCTGAAAACTTCAAAATTTCATTTTTATTTATTGCTGAATAGAACTACATTGTATAAATATACCATATCTTCATGATCCACTTATCAGTTGAAGGAAATCTAGGTTGGTTCCATTTCATTGCTATTGTGAAAAGAGTAGCAATAACCATAGTTGAACAAGTATCTCTACGGTAGTAAGATGAATCCTTAGGATATATGCCTAGGAGTGTTATAGCTGGGTCATATGGTACATTTATTTTTAGCTATCTCAGGTACTTCCACACTGATTTCCACAATGGCTGGACAAGATTGCATTCCCACCAACAATATAGAAGGGTTTCTCTTTTTCTGCATCCTTGTTAGCATTTATGGTCATTTGTTTTCATGATGGTAGCCAATCTGGCAGGAGTGAGATGGGATCTCAAAGTAGTTTTAATTTGCATTTCCCTGATGACTAAGGATATAGAACATTTTTTAGATGTTTATATGCCATCTGAATTTCTTCTTTTTAGAACTCTCTACTTCGTTCCATAGCCCATTTTTTTAATTGTGCTGTTTGATTTCTTATTTAGTTTTTTGAGTTCTTTGTGTATCTTGGATATTAATTCTCTGTAAGATGTATAGCTGGCAAAGATTTTCTCCCATTCTCTAGGTTGCTTCTTTGTTCTGTTCACAGTGTTCTTTCCTGTACAAAAGCTTTGGAATTTCATGAGGTCCCAGTGGTTGATTAGTGGTTTTGTTTCCTTAGCAACTGGGATTATATTCAGAAAGTCTTTGCCAATGACAATATATTGAAGGGTTTCCCCTACCTTTTTTCTAGCAATTTCAGAATTTCAGGTCTGATATTGATCTCTTTGATCCATTTGGACTTAATTATTGTACATGGAGAGAGATAAGGATCTATTTCCATCCTCCCTCATACACATATGCAGTTTTCCTGGCACTATTTGTTGAAGAGTCTATTTTTTCATTAATAAGTATTTTTGGCATTTTTGTTAAAGATTGGATGGCTGTAGCTACCAGAACTTACATGTGGGTCCTCTACTCTGTTCCACTGATCTACTTGTCTGCCTTTGTGCCAGAACCATGCTGTTTTTGTTAGTATGGATCTGTAATATAGGTTAAAGTCAGGTATGATGATATCACCACCTTATTTCTGTTGCTCAAAATTTGTTTTAGATATTCAAGGATTTTGTGTTTTCAAATGAATTCTAGGATTTTTTTTTTTCTGTTTTCATTAAGAATGCCACTGGAATTTTGATGAGGATTGCATTAAATGTATAGTTTGCTTTTGGTAGGGTTGATATTTTCTTCATGTTGATTCTTCCAATATTCTGCAATTTATGTCTTAAGTGTTTTGAAGTTTTCATTGTAGAGATTCTTCACTTCCTTTGTTAGGTTTATTCTAAGGTACGATATTGGTTTTGATGCAATTGTAAATGGGAACATTTCTCTGATTTCATCCTTAGCATGTTTGTTGTTAGTGTATTGGAAGGCTACTGATTTCTGTGAGTTTATTTTATATCTTGCTACATTGCTGTAAGTGTTTATCAGCTCTAACTGTTTGCTAGTAGAGTCTTTAGGATCCTTTACATATGGAATCATATCATGTGAAAATAATGATAATTTGATCCCTTCCTTTCCAATTTGTATCTTTTTTATGTGTGTCTCTTGCCTTATTGCTATGTCTAAGACTTCCAGGACTATATTAAATAAAATAGGGGCCAACACCCTTGTCTTTTTCTTGATTGTAGTGGAAATACTTCACATTTTTCTCCATTTAGTGTTATGTTGGCGGTAGGTTTGTAATAAATAGCTTTTATTATATTGAGATATGTTTCTTCTATTCCCAGTTTCTGTAGGACTTTTATCATGAAGGTATGTTGGATTTTGTCAAATGCGTTTTTTTGTATCTATTGATATGGTCATGCAGTATTTGTCCTTCCTTCTATTTATATTAGTGTATTACATTTATCGATTTGCATATGTTGAACCACCCCTTTATCTCTGGGATAAAGCCTACTTGGTCAGGGTAAAAGATCTTTCTGATAAATTATTGTATTCTGTATGCCAATATTTTGTTGAGAATTTTTACATCTATATTCATGAGGAAGATTGGTCTGTACTTTTCTCTTTTTGTTATATCTTTGGTTTTATTATGAGGCTGATACTGGCTTTGTCAAAGGAGTTTGGTATAATTTCTTCCTTTTATTTATTTATTTTTTTTTCCTCTTTTGGTTTTTTGAAGTAGGGTCTCACTCTAGCCCAGGCTGACCTGGAATTCACTATGGAGTCTCAGGGTGGTTTTGAACTCACAGAAATCCTCCTACGTCTGCCTCCCAAGTACTGGGATAAAAGATGTATGCCACCACACCTGGCCTTCCTTTTCTATTTTATGGAAAAGTTAGAGAGGCATTGGTTTTACATCTTTCATGATGTTCTGATAAAATTCACTAGTGAATCCATCTGGGCCTTTACTTTTTTTGTTGGGAGATTTACATATATATATATATATATATATATATATATATATATATATATATATATATATATATATAACTGCTTGGATCTCCACATTTGTTATAGGTCTATTTAAGTGGTTTATATCATCTTGATTTAATTTTGGTAGGTCACATAAATCTACGAAATCATTCATTTCTCTTACATATTCAAACTTAGTGGAGTATATATTCTTAAAGTATGTCTCTATGATTTTCTGATATCTTGAGATGGTGCCATTTTTATCTCTAGTTTTATTAATTTGTATCTCTCTTTTGGTCAGATTTGCTAAGGGTTTATCAAACTTGTTTATTCTTTTAAAGAACCAACTCTTAGTTTCATTGATTATTTGGATATTTAAAAATTAATTTCTGCCCTAACCTTGATTATTTCTTTTTATTCACTGATTTTTGGTTTGGTGTGTTCTTCTTTTTCCAAGGCCTTAAGGTAAAACATTAAGCTGTTTTCTTATGACCTTTCTAATTTCTTAATATAGGTACTTCAAGCTCTAAATTTCCCTCTTAAGACTGCCTTTGTTGTGTCCTAAAGGTTTTGATACATTGTGTTCTCATTATCATTTGATTCTATGATTATTTTTAGTTTTCTTCTTGATTTCTTCATTGATCCTCTTATCATTTAGTAATACATTACTTAGTTTCCATGATTTTGTGTATGCTCTATAACTTTTCTTGCCATTTACTTTTAGTGGTATGCATGAAGTGTATTTGTGTGCAGATGCACATGCCCATCTGCCACATGTGGGTGTCAAAAGACTAGAGGAAAATATCTGGTGTCCTCTTATCACTCAAGTGCTCCTTCATGTATTTTTTTTTCCTTGAGACTAGTCTCTCTCCCAACCCAGAGTTGTTATCTTTCAGTTATCCCCAGGGATTCTCCAATCTCCACCTCCCACAGACTGAGGATATAGATATCAGTGGCTATTCCCTGCTTTCGATAAGGCTTTTGGAAAGTTGAACTTGGTGATCTTCAGCCCCAGAGGTCCCATGCTTAAGTGGCAAGCTTCTTAATTGCTGAGCCATTTCAGTGGCTGCATTTCTTTCACTTTCTTAACATGTTTTCTAATAATTATATATTTATATCCTCTTGTTTCTATGTTTTCTCTGAGAACATTGCTTCATGAGAAATGATATCTGTCTTGTTCATTGTTGTATCATTCCCCTGGCATGAAAAGTTCCAAGCAATTGTGTGTGAGGAAAATAAGTAAGTTGTTTATTGTTATAGTCTACTGGTCACAGACCACACCAGTTTTATAATTTTTGAATAAAAAATAACTCATTATATAAATTAAATGACCCAGTATGGTTAATTATGTTATAGATATTACAAGCTTTATACTAGAAATATTATTTTCTTTCAAAATCAACATATATTTACAGTTTATATTGAGGATAACCAAAGATCTGGAAGATATAATATTTTTGGATATCATTCATATAAGATTTCAGATTTTCAGGTATGATGGCAGTGGACTTGAGTTTTAATAGGATACTTATTGGGAACTTGTTGTAACCTGAAACTCTTACTAAACATTTACTTAAATAATTTCATAGCACTTACAAATCTTTTTCTGTATCTCACAGAGTCACTATAGCTTATGTAAAAGCTACTAATTAAATTAGAGAATGAATATGGTGGATTCTGGCTCTTTGATGGTAGTAAATTGCTTGAGAGACTCTCTTCTTCTTTCCTGCCTCCTTTTCCAACTCAATCACGGAGATGCTCACTGGCATTAGAATAGCAGGAGCAATCAGGCAGATGTCAGAAGGAAAAGGAGAAGGGAAGGTATCTGTGACTCCCAAATTAAGCCTACTCTTCTATTTGATCTGAAGCAGATGTTATCTGTTAAACTCAAACAGCTGATCCTTGATTTATGGATAATTTGTTTATTATTATATGAAACAGATCCTGTAAATCTCTACTATAGGCTGATGGAACTGAACAGAGCATGCTGCTGAAAGCATCAACTTATCTTCTCCCACAATGAGAAACACTGGTAAGAAATATTGACACTTTCAGAGGCTTATAAGCAATAAACAATTCAAGTCCTGTATATTAAATGTGTGTTGAGTTACAGTTGCATGTAGAAATTGGGCTCAGCTTTGGTAATCTACAAGCAGTATGTTTTGTGGAAGCTGCATTTCATCCTGTGCTCTGCGTTCTCAGGCGCCTTGCATGCTTCTCACTCCATGGGTTCACACCCTCTCAGAGGAAATTATGCGCAGAGTTTGCATAAGGCTGTTGCAAACCCTAGTAAGGCTATTTACACAGCTGCCACCATTATAAATAAATTACTTCATAAATTTCAACAAATGAAATCATGTTATTTTATTTTGTCTGCTTTGTCTCTTCTGGATGCCGCCAAGTCTCCAGTGTGTCATTTATTTTGGCTCATTTTTGTTGAAATGAGATTTAAAGAACCCAATTAGTATCTAAGAGCCACTGCTCTCTCCACCATAATTTTTTGTTTTGTTGTTAGAGAGAAAAAAAATAAAGTAAAATAAAAATTCTAACTGCACTGATGTAAAAGGACAGTATGTGATAAGCCCTTGGATCATGTTTTTCTTTTGAAAGGTAGAGTAAGGTAAAATTTACATGTAATAAAATTTATTTTTTTAAACAAAAACATTTTTAACTTTATTTTTATTTATTTATTTGAGAGGGAGAGAGAGAAAAAGGCAGACAGAAAATGGGCACACCAGGGCCTCCAGCCACTGCAAATGAGCTCCAGACACATGCGCCCCTTGTGCAGCTGGCTCACGTAGGCCCTAGGGAATTGAACCAAAGTCATTTGGCTTTGCAGACAAACATCTCCATCACTAAGCCATGTCTAAAATTTATGCTTTATATGAGTAATGGTATTTGAGCTCTGACAAATGTATATGCCAATAACATGATCACTACAGGGAACAATTCTTTCCCAACCCTCGGTAACATATACCTGCATATGGTCAACTTACCACATATATATTTCTGTCTCCATACTCATTTTTCTTGTATTATCTCAAAAGTTTGAAGATTTTTATGACTGTTTTATTTTACTTAGCCCAATACTATTGTACTTCATCCTTGTTGATACATATAACAGAGTTTATATTTGTTGCTAAATAATAACTAATTGCATCAATGTATTCCAGTTTGTCTCTATTCATAAGGGAAGGACAAAGGGTTATTTTAAATTTGGTGTTATGAATAAAGCTCTATTGATATTCCTGTATGAGTCTTCAGGTGGACAAATTTCCACCATTGTTGAGTAAATACCTGAGAGTAAGATTCAGGATCTACATGGGAAGCATATGTTTAACGTTAGAAGAAGGGACAACTTGTTTCTAAAGTGTCTTTATCATATTACATTAACTATAAGCAGATGAGAGATGCAGTTCTGCAGTCTTCTGAGAACCAGGTGCTGGTTTTTTGCTCTTTCTGAAGACATTTTCATTGTTGTAAAACAGCATCTGATTATGAATTTCATGTGTATTTTCCTGGAGACTGACATTCTTGAGCTACTTTATGTGCTTATTTGATATTTGAATGTCTTTTGTGGAGATATGTTAATTCAAATCCTTTGCCCAAGTCTTTTTAGAAAAAGATAAACATAGATGTATACTATCATGTATTGTGCCTTTCTTCAGAACATTTCTTTAAAGCAATTGAAATCATGGAATTAAGCAAGCACATGAATACCAATGCTCATAACTATATTGTTAAAAACATTCCAAAGGTAGATACAACCAAAATGTCCACCAATAGATTAATGGATAAACAAAATATGTTATACATAATCAACCTCAAAAAGAAATGTAACTTTGACATGAGGCCCAATGGGAATGGACTTTGAAGACATTATATCTAATTAAATAAACAAGGTATAGAAAGACAAATATTGTACAATTACTTACATGAGGTTCCCAGAAGCATGAGCTCATACAGATAGAAAGTCAACAGAAGCTATTAGAGGCTGAAGAGAGAAAGGAATGAGAATTTACTATTTAGTGGGCACAAATATCTCCTTGGAATGATAAAAATTTTCTAAAGTGAATAGTGATAATTATATAACAAGAATGCATTTGCCAATGAATTAAACATTTTAAAAAAGTTACAATGGTGCATTTCATGTCATGTATGTTTCATTATTATCAAACAATAGGCCCATTTCCTACTTTAAAATTGCGTTATTTTGACTTGAGGGATGCCTTTGTATACTCTAGAACTAGGTCCTTAATAAATACAGTCTTATATCATTTAATATGGGGACACATTCTGAGAAATGCACCATTTATGATTTCACCATTGTGCAAGTATGATAGCATAACCACAAATGAAGGTGACTATCATGTTCCTAGAAAGTTCAGTCACATAGAACCACTGTCATACATGTCATTGATTGAAATACCATTAATCACTACAGATGACATTTTGAATTTTGTTTTGTATGCATCTGATCTCTTCCTTTTATTTCTACCATTATTCTGTAAGTGCCTTCTTTTGAGGTAAAAAGGTATTTCATAAGTATTCAGTTGTATTGTTACTATTTTTACTTTAGAATTTGAGTTATTTTTTAAATGATCCTGGGGATTATCATTAACAACTAAGTACCTAACAATTTAGTCAGATTGTTTTCATAATCCACATTAAACTCAATGATATACAAAAGTTTGCTATGTGTGCCCACATTTCATGATAGTATATATACAATTTATGCCTGCCTATTTAGATTTATAGCTACTGCTTTATTCAATTATATTATAACTGTACATGAAAAAACAAATAAGAATTCCTAATAGAAGATACATTTATACTGTCATTTACAATTACCTACACCATCTTTTAATATAGCATTGTTTCTATATAGCATTCCTACATGTCAGCTTAAAGAACTATGTTTGATATTTACTTAGATCAAGACTTCCAGTGACACACTTGATCTGTTTTTATCTTGGAATATTTTAGTTTTCCATTAATATGTTTCTTTTTTTAAAATTTTCTAGAGAGAGTGAGAGCAAAAGTGCACATATGAATACACATTACACACACATGTGAAAGAGAATTGACATGCCAGAGACTCAGTGATTGCAATTGAACTACAGATGCTTGCACCACCTAGTGCACATATGTGACCTTGGGCTTAGTGTCACCTTTGTGTATCAGGCTTATGTGGAATCTGCAGCCAGATCAAACATGGGTCCTCAGGCTTTGCAGGCAAGAGCCTTAAATGCTAAGCCATCTCTCTAGCCCTCACTTTAATATTTTAAGGAGATATTTTTTTCTCATATACACTTCTACATTAGCAATCTGTTTTTTGTTTTTTTTTAAATTTTATTTATTTGAGAGACGAGGAAGGCAGATAAAGAACATGCATTCCAGGGCCTCTAGCCACTGCAAATAAACTCCAGACCTTGTACATCTGACTTATGTGGGCTCTGGGGAATTGAACCTGGATCCTTATGCTCTGCAGGCAAGTGCCTTAAATGCTAAGCAATCTCTTTAGCCACAGCAATCTGCTTTTATCTTTGAAGATACCATCCAACTACATTATAATCTCTATGTATTCTGATCAGGAATCATTGATTAATCTATTTTTAATCTTTTAATAAATTATCAAATTTAGCACACAAGGTAATGAGTTTATTCTGAAGTAATTTAGAATGTGATGAGTTAGTTGTTTCTCTGAAGCTTCTGAATGATTTGGTCTTTGAATTTGTTTCTTACATGCCTAAATATTTTTCATTGAGTATCATTGATGTTCTGAATAATGCATTTCTTCAAAGTTGTATAGTTTTTCACCATTTCTTCTTATCTTGTTAAATAGGTTATATTTATTTATTTATTTGAATGCTAAATTACTTTTATATACCTGGGATAAATCCCCCCTTGTTCAGGGTATCTAAGCCTTATTATACATCATTGAATTTAATTTGCTTATGTTTTGTTGAAAAAATAAACTTCTGTTCCCAGAAGAGGCATTAGTCTATAGTTTTCTCTTTCCTTTTGCAGTGTCTTCACCTATCCCTGATAGTAGGGTAATAATGGTCTCATGGAATTGGGTTATGAGGCATTTATTCTTCTGGAAGAGATTGTAGAGAACTGATAACATTTAAACATTAATTCTTGGCTAGAATTCATCAGTGAAACCATCTGAACTGGGTGATTTTATTTTGAAGCCTTAATATTATTATTATTGTTTGTTATTCAAGGTACAGTCTTACTCTACCCCAGACTGACCTGGAATTCATTATGTAGTCACAGGCTGGCCTCAAATTCATAGCCATCCTCTACCTTTGCCTCCCAAGTGCTGGTATTAAAGGTGTACACCACCACACCTGGCTTAATGTTTTATCATTAATATTTAATGCCATCGGCAGTGCTGGAGCTTGCATCAAGACAAGCTCTTTAACTCTGGGCAGTTATACCCATGACCTTCTCAGAAGGTTATTAATTATTCATTCAATTTAATAGTTTCATTCCTATTGAAATTATTGAATTTTCTTGGGTTTATTTTTGGCTAATTGTGTATTTCAAGGAATTGATTGATTTCATCCATCTTATCATATTTTTGGGTAGAGACTTGCACATTAGCATTCCCTTATTTTCTTTGTACTAGACATGGGATCTGGAGAGATGTCTCCTCTTTCAAGTTTGATATGTCAGTAATTCATGTATTTTTGTTTTTATCTGATAACCTGTCTGGAGATTTAGTTACTTTCATGATATTTTCAATAAAACAGAGTTGGGTTTGTTTGATTTTTTTTTCTATTAGTTCATTAATTTGTGCTTCAACTAGTAAATTTTCTTTCTTCTGTTTATGATCTCTTCTTTTCCTAGTTTTCTGTTTAAAATTTATTTTAATGTATCTGAAACAGAGATAGAATAGGCATGATAGAGGCACTTGCCACTTCAAATGAATTCTAGATGTATGCACAACTTTGTGGTTTTGGCTTTATGTGGGTATTGGGGAAACCAACCCCTGTTATTAGGCTCTGCATGCAAAGCACCTTTAACTGCTGAGCCATTTTCCCAGGCCACGTTTTCCCATTTTCTAACATGAAAGTTGGCATGGTTGATTTTAGCTCTTTTTTCCTCTCTATTACATATATCAAATGCTATCAATTTCCCTCTGAGCACAGCTTTCATTGCATCACCCCAAATTCTACTAAGTTGCTTTTTGATAAGAAAATGGATACCATCAAATGTTTATTATTATTTCTTCTGCTTCCTTCTTTCCTCTCCTTCTGGGATTCTGAATGTATTGGTATGAAGAGCCATTCCTACAGGTTGTGAGGGTCTGTTCATTTATGTATATTTGTGTTTTGTTTTTTAGTAGATTGAATATCCTTCATTAATACTGTTGCAGTTAGGTTCACATTGCTGGTAGAAATTGCCCAACCAAGAGCAGCTTGTGGGGATAAAAAGAGGTTTATTTTGGCTTACAGGTTCAAGGGGAAGCTTCATGTTGGCAGGGGGAAATGATGGCAAGAGGAGAGGGTGGACAACACCCCCTGGCCCATATAAGGTGGACAACAGCAAAAGGAGAGTGTACCAAACACTGGCATGGAAAAACTGGCTGTAACACCCATAAGCCCACCCATAACAATACACTGCCTCCAGGAGGTTTCAATTTCTAATTGCCAGTAGTTGGGGAACTAGTATCCAGAACACCTAAGTTTATGGGGGATACCTGAATCAAACCACCACATTCCACCCCTAGCCCCCATAAACTGATAACCATAAATGATGTAAAATACAATACATTCATCCAACTTTAAAAGTCCCCATAGTTTTATCAATTCCAATGATGTTCATACATCACCATAATCCAAGATCATTTAACTGAGCCATAATACCAAAAACTAACCTCAAAAACCCCATAATTGCACAGAATAAACATTCACACTGCAAAAGATGGCATTGGGCATAACAAAGAAATATTCAACCAATACAAGATTTAAAACAACCAGGGCAAACATCAAACTCTGTAGCTTCAAGTCCAATAATTCTAGCCAGTGACAAATCTCCAAGTCCTTTAATTCAAACCATCCAACAAGTCTCTAACATTCAAATTCTGCCCCTCCTGCTAGGCTGCTCACAGTCCTTGAAAACTTCACTGGGCTGGCAGATCCTTAGCAGTCATCTTGTGGTCCCAGCATCTCCACTGGGTCTCCACTGCAATCCATGGTTCATCTCCATGTCTCCACTGGGTCCATGCAGGCATCCAACAAACCTGCTTCACACTGCCCATGGCCATTTCCAAAACACAGGACCATGTGGCAAACTCAATGACCCTCTCTTTCCTGCATTTCTTATACTCCACAATACCAGGTAGGTTGCCAATTTGTTAATCCAGAGGAGAATAAAGCAGACTTTGAAGAACAGGACACTCCTTGAGTACTCAGGTCCCTGCAAAAGAGTACATTCTTCCCATTGCCCCAGTGCAGGAAAGCTGGCCCAGTCTCAAATGTTGTAACCTCTCAATTGCACCTGAATAGGCAGCATTTCACTCAAAGATTTCATTTTTTCTGTGCTATATTCCTCTGCTCACACCAGTTCATTTCTATGCAAAGCAATCCTGTACAACTTCTCAGGACCTATTTTTAACAGCAAACCTCTCACACAAACTATTTGTAGCCTGGTCCAGACAAAGCTCTTTGTCACCCTCATAAACCAAACCTCGCAGTCCATAGTTCTTACTGCATTCAGGTCTTGCAACTCTGACCAGAATAGTCCATCAAGCTGTACTTACAGCACTGCAAAGCATCTTTTAGGACAAGGTTTCAAACCCTTCCACATTCCTCTTAAAAAATTAACTCCAAAAGGCCAAAGCCACACAGTCAGGTGTCTGGCAGCAACCCTACTCCTCGGTACCACTTTACTGATGCAGTCAGTTTCACATTGCTGGTAGAAATCACCCAACCAAGAGAAGCTTGTGGGAAAAAGAGGTTTATTTTGGTTCACAATCTCAAGGGGAAGCTTCATAATGGCAGGGGAAAATGATGGCATGAGCAGAGGGTGGACGTCACCCTCTGGACCACATAAGGTGGACAACAGGAACAGGAGAGTGTGCCAAACACTGGCATTTGAAAACTGGCTATAACACTTATAAGCCCACTCCCAACAATACTCTACCTCCAGGAGGCTTCAATTTCCAATTGTTATCAGCTGGGGAACATAGCATCCAGAACACCTAAGTTTATGGGGGACACCTGAATCAAACCACCACAAATACATCTTCAAATATATTGATTTTTCTTTTGTTTGCTCAAATCTCCAGTAAGCTCTTCTGATGATTTCTCAATTTTTTTTTTTTGTTTATTTATTTGAGAGTGACAGACACAGAGAGAAAGACAGATAGAGGGAGAGAGAGAGAGAATGGGCACGCCAGGGCTTCCAGCCTCTGCAAACGAACTCCAGACGCGTGCGCCCCCTTGTGCATCTGGCTAACGTGGGACCTGGGGAACCGAGCCTCGAACCAGGGTCCTTAGGCTTCACAGGCAAGCGCTTAACCGCTAAGCCATCTCTCCAGCCGATTTCTCAATTTTTAATTAGTATAGTTTTCAATTCCAGAATTTTTACTTGGTTTCTTGTATAATTTTATCAGTTTATTAATATTTTGTGTTTATAAAACATACATTCATGCTTTTCTTTCTTCAAATATGGTTTGGGTTGGTTGCTTTTTTTCTTGTAAGTGACTAATATTTCTTCTCATTTCTCAGTATGTGTGTGTGTGCTGAGTGACATTTTAATTAAGATGTAACTATGAAAATCAGATTCTACCCCCTCTTCTGGATTTTTATTGTATTTTTATTTATTTGTTTATTTATTTATTGATGATTTCTGCCATTGGCTTCCCTTCCCCTTCCTTCTTTCTTTCCTTCCTTCCTTTTTTCCTTCCTTCTCTTCTGCCTGCCCTCTTTCCTGCATTCCTTTTTGCTCCCTCTCATCCTTCTTCCTTCCCTCCCTTCCTTCTTTCCTCCTTCCTTCCTCCCTCCCTCCTTTCTTTTCTTCCTTCCTTCTTTACCTCATTATTTTCCTCCTTCCTTCCATCTTCTATTTCCTCCTCCTCCCCTTCATGTGTTTCTCTGAAGCAGTAGTAAGCAGGTCCAGGCTGAATTGCTCATTCTGATCCTCCCTTCTGAGAACCGTGAACACTGTGATTGCAGTTATGTGCCACCATGCATGGATTACTCAGTAATGTTTTCTGAACTAGTTTTTAAAGAGTTTATTTTTGCTTTTATGTGACCACTAAGGTCACACAAAGTCAGTTAACTTATTTGTTAGGTTGATGCTTGAAGAGGGATTTCTTCAACTGCCTAAAATCAGTCAATCCCCACACTTTGTTTAGGAACTTCCTCTATCTGTTGAGGCATGCCTCAGTACTCATCCAGGCAAACTCTGACTTAGCATGCATGCAGTCTCAAGGTCAGCAAGAGGTAACAGGGTTTTCCTGAGCACTTGTTTAGCCCTGTGCATAGCTAGAGCTTCCTAGCTTCCTAGGGATAAGTTTGAAGTTTTCAATGCCCCTTTGGGCAGCTCATTTTTTTTTTTTTTAGTATATTTTTGTCCCAGTTGTTGCACATCATTTACGACAGTTCTAAATTTAAAACTCTTGTTTTTTTGTTGTGATTGTAAAAGGCTCCCAAGAAGAGACAATATAGAAGATCTACCCACTCTATCCACTGGTTGAGTATAGAATTGAAAAAGATGCAAGAATTCCATGGTATTTTGTAGGACCCTGGGTCATTTCCTTTGCAAGACTAGGATAATTAATTAGTAACTAATTCTATTTCTGACTATTTCTTCCTTTGGTAACTAAAATCTTCCCTAAATTAGAAGGTCACTGGCCTTAAAATAAATCTGGCTAAGGCTGGAGAGTTGGCTTAGCGGTTAAGCGCTTGCCTGTGAAGCCTAAGGATCCCGGTTCGAGGCTCGGTTCCCCAGGTCCCACGTTAGCCAGATGCACAAGGGGGCGCACACATCTGGAGTTCGTTTGCAGAGGCTGGAAGCCCTGGCGCGCCCATTCTCTCTCTCTCCCTCTATCTTTCTCTCTGTGTCTGTTGCTATCAAATAAATAAATAAATAAAAATTTTTTAAAAAAATAAATCTGGCTAATTTAATTTTATTATAAAGCAGTTAGAATTTAGGCCTAAATCAAAGTTAAAACTAAAGAACATGATTGGATTTTTTTCATTGTTTTAGAAGATGGAAGGCTACTACTCTTGCCTTATAGGGAAGTGTCTGACTTTCCAACCCAGCTCAGTAAGAGTAATGCTAAGTTGGGACCTTGAGGTGGTCTAATGGTCATTCTTCAAACAGGACAAGCACTTGACCTCCTTAGTACCATAGCTGCTGAGCTTATAGGTGACATTATAATTTACTTTCAATGCTGAAGTTGTTATTATCTAGGCCTTATTCTTTCCATCTTCTTGCCTTCCTCTCTTTCTCCATGTTATGTTTTGTACTGCAGGGTTATGCTTTGGTAGTGGTTCCTCCTTTTATTCCATTGGTCTTGGGAAAATGAATATGACATAAAAGTTTGTTTTTAATCATACCCTCATGTATGCAATTAAACTGGAAAGTAAGAGAAAAATAATTTTTGTTTTCTCTGATCTCATGCTTTTTGTGGTTTGTAACATAGGTGTGTATTTGTGTTTAAAACCCTGTTAATTTGGGCTGGAGAGATGTTGTAGTGGTTAAGCGCTTGCCTGTGAAGCCTAAGGACACCAGTTCAAGACTCGATTCCCCAGGACCCATGTTAGCCAAATGCAGAAGGGGGCGCATGCATCTGGAGTTCCTTTGCAGTGTCTGGAAGCCCTGGCATGCCCATTCTCTCTCTCACTCTCTATCTGCCTCTTTCTCTCTCTGTCACTCTCAAATAAATTAAAAAAATCTTTAAACAAAACTTTTAATTTAGAGGGGAGGTGCCTTCTTTTGACTTTGCTTATGAAACTATTTCTAAGTGAAACTACCTTGAAAAGATTGATGTATTTCAGCAAATATGTAAAACTCATGCAGAACATTGGAGGCCCTATTGCAGAAACCTGAGGAGCTATGTAGAAAGTACATGTGTAAATAGCTCTGACATTGACTTGGCCCACATTTAAAGAAACAATGACTCCTCACATCTTGTTCATATGCTGACTGAGTTAAAACTCTGATTAACCCAGACATGGATAGATTACATTAATTTTGACTCCAGATGGCAAATGTACTTATGAATTCTCGTACTTGAGTGCATTGCTGTTCTAGAGGAGTTCCATGCAGCTGTTAACTAGACGATGTTGTGCTATATATATAGATGATATTCAAAATATCTTGAGCGTGAAAAATTGATTTGAAGTGTAGGTTCTACATATGCCTTTGCTAATGTCTAGCCTGAAGGCATGATAGTAGTGATATGTTTGGCCCAATACATGTTCCTATGCAAACAACTAAATCAGACATGCATAATTTACATGAATTGTTTCATTATTGTTTACTTGCATTGTGAAATGCTCTAAATTTAGTTCTGTTTTTATTTTATTTTATTCTTGAGTCAGAATCTCCTACAGCTCTGCTTGACCTCAAACTCATTTTATAACTGAGGATGGCCTTGCATTCCTGATCCTCCTACCTCTACCCTCTACCATGGGATTATAGGTATGTACTATCACACTCAGTTCCACAAAGTTCTGAACTAAGCCAAATCATACCATATATGAAACCCAGATTACGAAAATCCCATTTCATTATTAATCTAATAAGCATTTATTAAAAGCCCACAGTTTTCCCACATGGGAAGGTAGTACAGGGATATTATATGATGAACAAATAAGCTTTGCCTTCTGTTTGGCTTATAGGGCTGCCTGAGGAACCATCAGTACAAACTTGGCTCAAGTCATTATTAGGAGACAAAAGAACTAAACTATTGTCTAACTTCAGAATTTCTGAGGGTTGCTGTGTTCAATTTGCTAGTCATTATCTACAGGGACCTATTTAAATTTAAATTGGTGATAGATTAAAAATTAAATTGTAGTTTATCAGCTATACTAGCTACACTTTCAGTGTTCAGTGGCCACACCTGTCTAGTGGATATCATATTGGATGACAAAAATACAGAATGTTTCTATTCTTACAGACAATTCCATTTAGAAACCCTGGTATAGAAGTTGGAAGGAAAAAAAAAAAAAACCTAGTAATAACATCAACAACTGAACATTTGCTATCATAATGAGTTAGTATTATTTTTTTTTTACAACAGACACATTTATGAGGACAAAGGAATCTCTGAACAGGTTTTGCAAGCTTTGAAGTTAATGCAAAACACTCTGTAGTTAATTCAAAACATTGTTGCCTCCGGTGTTTTCATTTTCTTTAGAGTGAATTCTAGAAAGTAAAGGGACAATACACATTTAATGATAAGGATTCTTGTAAGAACGTCTAACTCTTTACAAAGTTCATTCCCTTCTGTGTTTTTCTTATATTTTATAATATTTTATTTATTTATTTATTTAAGAGTCAGGGGCAGATAAAGAATGGTTATACCAGGGTGTAGCCACTGCAAATGAACTCCAAATGCATGTGCCACCTTGTGCATCTGGCTCCTTCTTTTTTTTTCAATATGATATAATTAATATCATACAGCTTGCCTGACCAGGTACACTGTGGTGCCATCTACTACAGCAAGCTGAGTGACTTGGTTTTCATGTGACCAGGCACACTGTGGTACCACTCTTACAGCAGCTGGATGATGGTTTTCAACAGTGGAACTGAAGTGCAGCAACAAGCTTTCTGAGTGCTTCCTTCAGAATATTTTGAAATTTTGTTAGAAGCCAGTTCTTGTTGCATGGATGTTTCAGCTTTTCCTCTTCCTTCTTGGATATGATTTGTGAACATGCATGTGTGTATGCATATTTTACTTGTACAGATACACATGTGTAGGTATGCTTGCATATGTGTGTGAGTGGAGAAGGCCAGAGGTCAATGTCAGGTGAGTTCCACAATTGTTCACCTTATTATTATTTTTTTGAGACAGTCTCTCATTGAAGTTGGGGGCTCACCAATTTTGCTATATGGGATTTCCAGCAAGCCCCTGTGATGTTCCTCTCTCTACCTCTTGTGCCCTGAGGTTACAGGCATGCACTGCTATGCCTGGCGTTTTACATGGGTGCTGGGATCTGAGGTCAGTTTCTCATGCTTACACTCCTATTCCACGGAATCTACCTGAAAAAAGAAATATCCCACCCTATATATCATGATGAAAATGTTAAAAACGCAGTTCTCTAAAACTGTATATTTTCAGCCAGTCTGGCTGCTAGGCTGGCTTTAAAACTGTTATTTAAAAGAGAAACAAATTTCCACTGTTTGACTCATTGCATTTTGTGCTTTGTTACAGCAGCTAACATTACCCTAACTTCCATAAGGTCAAAGAGTTCCTTTTGCTCTTGGGAACATTCTTTCACATTTCACTATTAGAAACAGGGGTTTTTGGTTTCAGCCCTCAATTATGAATCTTCTATGTCCTTTGCATACTATTTAGGAAAATACATTTACAGCATGTTTCCAGAATAAATACCTTTTATTCACAATGAGGTTGTTTCTTTTTTTGTGTCATAGGTTAGACATCTTAGAAAAAAGGGCTTTAGAATGTTGCTTGGAACACAGTGAGAGGCAAATAAGAGTCTTTTTAAAAATTAAAAAAAAATATCTTTTCTTTTATTTTTCTCTTCTTAAACGTGGCTTTTTTTATTACAGGAAAAGCAGGTCTTAGAATGAGAAGTGTACAAGGTATAAGACTGCACAGGACAATGGCAGAGAAAGTCCTTGGGATCTGGAAGTGGATATTCCAGAATTGAATTCCCTTTTTGTAAATATATATATATATATATATATATATATATATATATATATATATATATGTATGTATGTATATGTATTTGAGAAAGAGGAAAGGGAAGGGAGGGAGGGAGGGAGAGAGAGAGAGAAATAGAAAGAAAAACAGAAAAAAATAAAGAGAAAGAAAGAAGGAAATTAATTAATTAATTAAGGGTGTGCCAGGACCTCTAGCCACTGCAAATGAACTCCAGACACCTGTACTACCTTGTGCATCTGGCTTTACATGGGTACTGGGAAATCCAACCTGGGTCTTTTGGCTTTGCTGGCATGATTAATCTTTCCAGCCCTGAATCCCTTCTTCTGAAATTACATGATCTTGGCTTAAATTCCTTATGAATTAGTATCCTCTTAATTAAAAAAATAATATGCCTTAAAATAGCATTTTTCAGGCTTGGGAGGTAGCTTAGTGTTTAAAGAAGGCACTTGCTTGCAAAGCCTGCCAGCTAGGGTTCAAATCCCTCGTACCCACATAAAGCAAGATGCACAACATGGCACATGAGTCTAGAGACAATTTGCAGAAGCAAGAAACCCTGACACATCCATATTAATGCACTCTCTCTATCCCCCATCAAATAAATATATAAATATTGAAATAGCATTTTTTCATAGAATTGCACTGACAAGTGAAATAATCATTGCAATATTCTTAGTATATCTTCTTAATAAAATTTAAATAATTATTGTTACATTGTTATTTCACATTGTTATGTTACTATTATTACACATTGAAAAGTAAAGGTTTTCTCTGAAAATTATGCAAATTCATTGGGTTGATATTGCTGTACACAAAAGGTATATGAAAAGAGTACAACACTGTAAAGATACACAGGAGCTGAGCTGGAAAAACCCTACTGTACAAAGCTAACGTGCTTTACCCTAATCCTGTAGGCAACATAAATCCACTATTAAGTACATTTTCTTATTTCTTTCAGAGTAAGGAAGTCATGCCAGTTAGCATGTGCTATATAAATAATCTCATAATTTACTGCTTTAAGAACTCAATCTGTTCATGATTGTATAGTCTAAAGATTTGGGCTGGGTCAGCTGATATGTTCTTCATGTCTCAGAAGGCCTTCTTTCCTCAGTCTGTATTTGGTTTCTGCTCAAACAGGTTCTGTTTGAGAGTGTTGAATGGCTTGGGTTTGGAGCACCTTGGCTTTTTAGCCTGTGGTCTCTAGTTCTCTGGTAGGCTACCCTATCCTTGTCCTCTGGCAGAGATTGGGATCTGACAGAAAGGGCATACTTATCCTTGAGGCCTAGGCTCAGAAACCTCTATCCTACATGGTGAAGTGTTAAACCATGAGGTATAGCCCTGCAGAAAGCAAGTGGGTGGGGCTGATGAAGTTGCAGGGGAAAGAACATGGATGCAAGCAGGTGACAAATAAGGTCTGAGGTGAGAGCAGTCCAGTCGCTTTTCCAGAGATCATGCCATTCTTGAGAATGGACCAACTCATCAGCTACAATTGTATAAGGTCCTGGTGAGGCTAGTGGGAGTAAAGGAAGGTTTGGACAGCCCTGGAATGGTGGTTTTATTACTTCCTAACTGGGCCTCAGCCTCTTCTCATATGTATTTCATTGATTGACAGCTAACAAAAGGAGATCTGGTTGGAGAAAACCTGTGTCATGGAGGGTGGAAAAGTATCACTATTCCAAATGTGATTTAAAAAGAACATGAGGCTGAGACAGTAGGACTGGTTGAAGCACATAAAATCACAAGTTTTTGAGAAAAATACCAATAAAATCCTTATAATCCAGGTATATTAATGTTTAGGAAGGCAATGAATTAATATAATCTCAATAGGTATACTATATAATGTGACTAGGTGCAATATTTTTGATAAAGACCAAAGTAATATTTAAGCTTTTTGGTATAATTTAAACAAAAAAATGGTCTCATATAACCTTTATAAGTTAGGAAGTATAGCTTATTGAGGGCCACTAACCTCTAACCTGTAAGATAATAACTAAGAATCCCAGATTTAAAAAAAAATTAATATACTGATAATGAATTAGAGAGCCAAAATATTAAAACTCAAAAATTTAGGTTTTGAATTCAGGCCTTGTGTACAGATTCAGCTTGGCATGGCTGGGGCCACCTTGGGTTGTAACCAACAAGATATCCCCAGAGTAACAATAGTTGGTGTTTCTTGACTCGTTCCACAAAAAAAAGAAAAGAAAAGAAATAGACAAAACCATTAAAGTGACATGTGAAGTTTTTACAATTGTTACTTAGAGCCAGGGGCATGCCTGTCTCTGACTTTTGCCTAAGATGAATAGCCTGGCATGTTCTAGCTAGGGTGAAGTCACTTTTATTTATTTATTTATTTACTTACTTACTTACTTACTTATTCATTCATTTATGTGTATGGGAGAGATAATAGATGATAGATAAATAGATAGATAGAGATGATAAATAGATATATGATAGAGAGATAGAGGGAGAGATAGATTATAGATAGAGGATAGATAAATGATAGATGATAGGTGTGGGTTTAAGCACATGTATGAGCAGATATCCATGTTCTGTACACCATGCACATTTTAGCAGAGATCAGATATCAGAACTACATGTGTCCTTTGCTTCTGCTCCTCTACATGGTGCTCAAGATGGGGCTTCTCTCTCAACCTAGAGCTGGAGCTGCTGTCCAGTGTGAGGTTTAATGATTTTCCACTACCTGCTCCACATGGACTAGAATCACAGATGTCCATGGCCATGGCCAGCCTTTTGCATGGTTATGGTGAGTCAAACTTGGTGATCTCCTGATGAAAAGCATTGCCTTCATAACTCCTGAGCTATCTCCAAATCCCCTGAAGTCATTTTTATCCTGACTTTTATATAGTTCTCTCTTGATGATCTCCTGCTTTGAAATTAAATTACAGTGTCTACAGATCTTGCTCCTGCATAGGATGGCACCTCTCTCAGTAAGTCCCCCAGTACATCACACTCTGCAGTCCTGAGCCTATCTGTCTCTTTTTGTTATTCTCTTGTCATGGCACCTTGGGACCAGTTCAATACACTAAGTAGGAGTATTGAGAGCACCCCGTTTGAGTCCTTTGAGTGACTTCCTTAAGCTCTTTGAACAATGAGTGCTCACTTGTTAAACAGAGGTTTAACCTCTCATTAGGTTGCTGCTTTAGGCAAATTTGTTGATGATTTCTCAGAAACTTAGGAAGAAGCCATTTCTTTATCATTGAATCTCTAAAAATAATGAATCAAATTTATCTTTAAAGAGAAAGCATATAAAAATTTAAATTAAATCTGACTTCTTCTGCCTTTGAATAGCAAGTGTTGATCTGTGAACTGAATGGAAATGTGTTACATATTGGTTTGGGCTGTCCCTAAAACTCACTCTGTAAAAAAGATTTGAGTATAAGTGGTTCTTGTAACAAGAGATGCCAGGACACACTAGTAGGGAAGGAAAGCAGGCCAGAACAGGGCCAAAGTGAGGTGAACAGTGATAACGTTAGTAGGAAATGTATCTCAAGCTTCTGGGAGCACTGCGGCAGCAAGGCAGACAGACATGCCCCAGTATGTCCTTCCTAAGAGGAGAGGGAGCCGAGGTCACTGACTATTGCCACGAATCTTTGGTTGAGGGCTACTTCTGAGGGGCATTATCTGCCTGGCATACCCACCCAGCCTGTGTGGCACAGCAAGCATCAGCAACCAATGACAGTCCTTAGACAAAGATATGCAAATCGTATCCATGGATATGGTGAATGCTGAGGCATCTCCTCCAGACGGATTTCCAAATCATAAATTGTACAGCGTCTTACTCTGCACCACAAGATGCCATGCAACTTGAAAGTCTTCTGCTGCAGCCTCCTGGGTGCTGTGGTTGTATCTGTGTACCGCCGTGTCAGGCTTACACAATTTTTTTTTTTTTCTTGATGAGCTGCTCATCTTCTTTTATGGAATGTAAAACAACATCCAAATGTGATCTTATAAAGTGAAGCTGCTGTGATTGTAGGGATTGTGAACATATGCATCCACCCAATGTTTTTTCTTTAGTTTAAATAGTTTGAATGCATAGAATTTAGGTTGTTCAGGACTTCTCAGGCTATAGTACTCTAGTTGACATTTTTCACCAAGCTCCCTTGTACATTCTGTCTTATGCTGGTGCCTTTTTCCGTACTCTACTCCTTAACAAAAAGTTTTTTTAAAAATCCTATAAAAACCCTATTGATAAAAAATTCATTTTGGATTTTGGCAGTGATGAGAGTAAAAAAGAAAACAAACCAAAAAGAGACACTTAAATGAAGCAGTGGGGGAAGCCCACAACACAACTGTTACAAAGCGGCTCATTGGATGACTATTTAAAATCCACAGTGACTATCCAGAAGAGAGAGAGTAGCCATAGTAACAGACTGGAATATCACCCAAGGGCATGAGGACCTGCAGGAGGAGGAGGAGGGAACACTCTGAGGTCAGGGGTGGCCTGGGAGAGGGCTTCACTTACAGACTAGAAGGGAACAGTGTTAGAGGAAGCTGTGAATCTCTTCAATGACTACAGAGGTTTATCTATAGTTTTGGCAACTGCCTTGTATAATCCAAAATTGGCCTCTTTAGAGATAACCTAAATGGAAGCATATTTTAAAAATGTCTTTGATCAATCTTCTACTATGAGGGAAAAACAAACCTAAGAGAAGAGCAAATGGAGGCAGTGGGAGGAAGCTGTGACTGAGGGCTTTCCAGCACTTCCTTAGACACTGCTGTGGGTTTGGCGGCTGATCTTGTTGACATCCACATGTAGTTTCCAAAGCTGCATGGAGTGCAGGAGGCCTTCCCAGCCCTTCTGCTGGGCCCCTCTGTCCAGCCTTGGAGCCAGCTGCAGTGAGAATAAAAGATGATGCCTCCCAGCTGCTCTGTGCACAGATATGCCTCTCCAAGAAGTCCCTGGGACCTACTTTGCCAAACCAATAACAGGTATAAAGTCTTGGCCCCTTGCCTGAATTTGGGGACATACTTGTGGTGCCTACCATAATTCCCCATAGAGTCAGCCCCAGGCCAGAAAACAAATGAAATTGTATCCTTTCTCCCTAAGTATAGGACTGACTCTCATCCCTCTCAGCATCAAGCAACATGAGTCATCTTTCATTAAATATGAAAGATTTATGGTGCCTGACAACTCCTAGTTACCAAAATCTGAATGGCTTTAGACCAGATAATCCCTGCGTGTGAGATTATTCTAACTATTACTGGGCAAGCTTTGCTTACCTATCCCTGAATAATAGTATTCCAGGTATGCTGGTATTTGGGAATGGATGAGAACAAGCCAAATACTAAATAAATTACAGCTGAGCAGTGCAGGCTTGGGCATCATTAGGAAACTTTAGACCTCTTATTTAACAGAAGGGATAATTTCATCCATTGACTTCTCAAGTCTGCCACTTCATAGCTGCTTCCCTTGAGAACTCCAGCCCTCCATGTCAGAGGAGAGACTCTTGGCAACTGCCTAGATTCTCTATCCTGAACTTGAGCATACATCCTTTAAGTGTCCTTAGGGATGGAGCCATTCTGTCTGAAGGTGCTTGGGAGATTATCTCCTTGCCTCCAAACTCCACCTACCCTAGGTCAAAGACAGCCATGGACAATGTGTAATGTTGACATTTTCTTTTTAAATTTTTTATTTATTTATTTGAGAGCAACAGACACAGAGAGAAAGACAGATAGAGGGAGAGAGACAGAATGGGCGTGCCAGGGCTTCCAGCCTCTGCAAACGAACTCCAGATGTGTGCGCCCCCTTGTGCATCTGGCTAACGTGGAACCTGGGGAACCGAGCCTCGAACCGGGGTCCTTAGGCTTTACAAGCAAGCGCTTAACCGCTAAGCCATCTCTCCAGCCCAATGTTGACATTTTGAAGTCTGTCCACTGGCCTCTACCTGAAACTACACGGTGGTATAATTCACTCTGCAGCTGTTCCTAAGAGCTGGATAATACCAGGTTCCAGCTTAGACCACATCGTTGTCCAGCTCTTAAAAACCTCCTTCCTAGCTGGGCATGGTGGCACACGCTTTTAATCCCAGCACTTAGGAGGCAGAGGTAGGTGGATCGCCATGAGTTCAAGGCCACCCTGAGACTACATAGTGAATTCCAAGTCAGCCTGGACTAGAGTGAGACCCTACCTTAAAAAGCCAATAAAAACCCTCCTTCCTGCTCTCCTTGATCCCAGGCCCTTTCACCAGACACCACTCCTTCAGTGAATCATTTGGGCAAGAACTCCCATGGGAGGCTTTGCATCCACAGAGCTGGACATTTGGGTCATTCAGAAGTCTAGGGGCCCCAGGAACATATGTGCCTGGGGACTGACCATCAATTGCCAATATCAGAGTCTACAGTAAATAGCTTAGGGCTCTTACTGTATAAAGGCTTGGGTTTCATTCCATTTGAGTTCTCCCAAATAGCTCTTCAGTGTGTGGACATAAAGAGAAAGAAAGGTTTCTAGTTTTCTCTATATATCTTTTTTTTTTTTTCTTTCTTTCTTTGGTTTTGTTTGATTGTTTTGTTTTTGTTTTTAGAGGAAGGTCCTCACTGTAGGCCAGGCCAACCTGGAATTCACTATGTAATCTCTAATTGGCCTCAAACTCATAGCAATCCTCCTACCTCTGACTCCTCAGTACTGGGATAAAAAGGACAAAGCCCAGCATAAAACCAGAGGCATTCTTTTTTTTTGGTAAATTTTTCTGATTCAAGAAACTGTAGAATTGTTTTCACTTGATTGCTTTGCTCACAATGGTGTCTTTGGTGTTTGTGACAGTGGACAGGGAGTCCTCATATATTTGTTGAATGTAGTTGAACAAGTATCTCATAGGTTAACTTTCCTATTTTTGAATGCATTAGGGATACAATAAAGATAATAAAAATGTCAGGCCTAAGGGACGAAATAGAAGATTAACCTACTTTTAGGTTTATTAACTGCCTCTACAATCTTTTCAGTGAAGTGAAACAAGTCTTATTAAATACTAATTATTCTCCCCATTCTTTTGTAGTCTGATGGTTTTGTTCTTATAGAGAGAGTACGCTTCTTTTACAGAAGTTAAGTCTTCAGATTTTTAAAAATTCAAATATTCATCCTATGTGAGCTCAAAGCTACAATTTCTGGGCATTGCATTCTCCTGAATCCTAAATGGCATATTAAATGTTAGTTTTGCCATTTATTCAAACCACCTGAAGCCTGTAGGCCTCTGGAAAAAATGTGTGGTGCTGACTCACTCGTGGATTTCAGCAGCCTCAAGATTGTTTAGGGAATTAAACTAGATTATCAGGATTGTTAGACTTTAAATGGGGTTAAATCTGGGGACATATTTGCTGATATATTTATTTATTTAAGGGTAATGTGTACATAACTTTTGACAGATAGAGAATAGAAACAAAAATAATTTGGAAGAGTAATTCCATTTTTTTATAAAGGTATTTATTTACATACAGAGAAATTGAGAGGAAACAGACTTAGAGAATGGGCCTGACAGGGCCTTCAGCCACTGTGCATGAATTCCAGATGCATGTGCCACTTTGGACATCTGGCTTTACATGGATACAGAGAATTTAACTTGGGTCATTATTAGTCTTTGTAGGCAAGTGTCTTAATTACTAAGCCATCTCTCCAGCTCTAATTCCAATGTTTTATGCCTAAACTATGTGCATTTTAATTTCATTTCTTCTGCTTTAGCTATTTGGATAATAGATAAACAAAGTTGGGACTTACCTCAACTTAGGTACTAATAAGGTAGCTAATTGAGATAAACATTTTCATGAAGTTTTCTTGTAGTCAAACTTATAAAATAAGACATTTAAAATATTGTAAGGGTATAGTTCAATAGCAGTGAACACATTATATTCATGTTAAACAGGTCTCCATAATATTTTATTTGAGAAACTACCACACTGGTTTTCATAGCAGCTGTACTTTTTGTGGGATGAATGGAATTATTTAAGGCTTACAGATCCAGGGGATGATCCATAATGGCTGAAGAAGCTGGCCCCTTCACAGGTCGACACAAAGAGAAAAAGCACCACCAGCTCCATAAAGCAAGCATCCTCTAGGAACCCCAGGCAGAGCTCAAACACTCTATATACCTTAGACTGGAATTCAGATCCACCCTCAGTGACACCCCCCCAACACACACACATACATAGAAAAACTAGCAGGATGGATAGGAGCAAAAGTTGCAAACTCAATTTTAATCACACCTGAGCCTACTAGGGGACATAGATTCAAACTACCACATTCTACCCCTGGCCTCTAATATATTCATAACCATCTCATATTGTAAATTTTATTCAATCCAACTTTAAAGGTCTCATATTCTTTACTAACTTAAGATAGTTCCAAAACTTCAAATCTTATCTGAGATCTAAGGCTATCTCTTAAGTGTGAGTCATGTAAAATCAAGCAAGTTACATACTTCCAACATATAATGGAAAAGAGTAAACATTTCCACTACTATAAAGCATAGCAAGGA
The DNA here is from genome assembly GCF_020740685.1 of Jaculus jaculus. Taxonomy (NCBI): domain Eukaryota; kingdom Metazoa; phylum Chordata; class Mammalia; order Rodentia; family Dipodidae; genus Jaculus; species Jaculus jaculus. The sequence goes on from NC_059109.1 coordinate 93,268,999, forward strand.
GAGAATGGTCCAGTAAAAACTCAACAACCATTAGGAAAACATACATTTATACCAGTAGTGCACAAGCTTTCCAATTATTATCCTTGCTAACATTTGTTGATTTCTAGTGCATGATTTTTTTATCCATCCTAATGAGCATAACGTGATATCTCACTTTTGTTTCAATATGCATTTCTTTGATCATTAGTGGAGTTGAGCATTTTTTTCTTGTGTTTTATAGTCTCATGTAGTATATCTTTGAAGAAATAATGATTCAAGTTCTTTACACATTTTAAATGTGTTATTTGAGTTTTGTTTTCAAACAGTAAGAAAAATTTGTAGATTTTTAGATTCCATCCATCATCAGATATATGATTTGCAAATATTTTCTCCCTTGTGTTGTTTTTCTTTTCAGCATGTTGAATGTGTTCTTTGTTGCAAAGAAATGTTTCATTTAGAGACGTCTTATTTGTGTACTTTTACTTTCATGTCCTGTGTGTAGAATTGTCATTAATTTATTTTGACCTAATTTTTGTGTATGTTGTAAGATTACAGACTCACTTAATTCTTTGTCATGTGGATATACAGATTTTTCAGCAAAGATCTTTGAACAAACTGTCCTTCTCCCAATAATTAACTTGTACCCCTACCAAAGGCAATTTGACCATTCACACAAAGGATTATTTTTTCCTGGGCTTTCTATTGGCTCTTGTCTGTCTTCATGGCTTAATTGCACTGTATTATTTACTATTGCTTTATAATATGTTATAGTTAGGAAGTGTGATGTTTACAGTTTTATTCTTTTTTAAGAACTATTTTTGGTATTTGGGATTATGTGAGATCTCAAACAAGTTTTGGAGTGAGTGTTTCTGTGAAAAATGTCATTAGAATTTTGATGGAGATGGTGTTGAATATGTAGTTCTTTTTCAGTATTATAACCATTTTCACAATGTTAATCCTTTGAATCCTCTCATAATCTGTGAGCATGGGAGAACTTTCATCTTATCATGTATTTTTAAAAAAATAGCTTATTTATTTATTTATTTGAAAGAAAGAAAGACAGAGGCAGATTTAAGAAGAAAATGGGTGTACCAGGACCTCCAGCCACTGCAAATGGACTGCACGTGCCCTCTTGTGCATCTTGCTTAAGTGGGTACTGGAGAATTAAACCTGAGTCCTTAGGCTTTGCAGACAAGCACCTTAACTGCTAAGCTATCTTTCCATCCCTTGTCATGTATTCTTTAATTTCTTTCTTCACTGTTTTAAATTTTTCAACAGATAAGACTTTTACCTCTTGGCTGGCTCTACTTCCAATGCTTTTATCCCCATTAATTTCTTTCTCAGAAAGCTTAATATGGTTATACAGAGAAGCTTATATTTTGTTGTTTTATGCTTATGGCCCTGGGGATTTAACCTAGGACTTGTACATGCCAGTCAGGCCTTCTCACTTCAGTTTTATCCTCAGTGTATGATTTTTATCTATTGATTTTTGTATCATGTTGCTACTGTACTGAACATGTCTGTTGTGCTTTTTAAAATTTCTTGTAATGTCTTTGTCTAGATTTGGTAACTGAGCTATATTGGTCACATATAATGAGTTTGCAAGTAGTGCTTTTTCTTCAACTGTTGGAAGACTTTCAAGAGTATTGGCATTAATTATTCCTTGAATGTTTGATAGAATTGTTCAGTGAAGTCAGCTTGTCCTGGACTTTTCTTTGTTAGCAGATTTTACTTGTTGGAATGCTCATGTTTTCTGTTTGTTCATGATTGAGTCTATTTGCATCTGTTTATCTGAGGTCAAGAAATTCAAACTCTAGTTGGTCATCAGGCTTGCACAGCAAATTGAAATTTTTCCTTCTTTAGCTGCTTTACTTTTAGATTTACTAGTTCACTTTAATAGTGCTAAGCTTGAATTCCTTGGCACTTTGCTTTTTATAAGCTCTATAAATACTTTATTTGTGGTTACCATTGCAATTACGTAAAGCACCTTAATTGTATATCATTTGACACTAATCTGATAATAATTCCAACTGTACATAAAAACTCTACTCACAATTTATATTATAGATATCATAAATTATATCTTTCCATATTATATGGTCATAACATAGGTTCATAGTTTTAAAAATTTTTGTCATTTAAATTGCTCATACCAAACTGATAACATTGTAGGTTGTTATATTCATCCATATTCTTTACCAGAGGAATTTCTATTTCTATGTAACTGTGTTGCTGTCTACTGTCCAATTTGAAAGACCTCTTTTTATGATTTCTTCTTGAATTGATATAGTAGCAATGAACTTTCTCTAATTTCATATATCTGTGATATTTTAATATCTCTTTCTCTTTTAGGATATAGTTTTACCCAATCCAGAGCTTTTGGTAGTAGTTGGGAGTTGGGTTTTACTTTTAGAACTTTAAGCATATTACCCCACTCCTTTGGTCTGCAAAGTTTCTTCTATAAAACTAAGTAATACTGTGGTGGACGCTCCTTTTCTCCTACTGATGTCAAGGTGCTCTGCTGCTTTAGATTTGAGAATTTCATTTTTTATGTGCCTCAGTGGAGTTATTATGTTTTTTTTAGCACTTCTGGATTTTGCAATCAATATGTCTATTTATTCAAATAATAATTACTATTTTTTCAAATAAATTCCCCATCTTTTCTCTCTTCTCCTTTTGGGTTTCCCTTTCCTTTAAGCATAAATTGATATGTTTTAGCAGTTCCTGTAAGCCTCGTAGGTCCTCTTTACTTCTCACTGTTCTTCTTGCTACATGAACTCAGTGATTTCAAATGAACTACCTACAATGCCCTCAATTCTTTCTTCTGTCTTGTCATGGACCTCTGATTACTCTTTTAATTTTTTTTCTATTGCTTCATTAATATTCTCATTTTGAAACAAAACGTTATGGTTTATTTCCATTTCAAATAACATATTCCAGTTTGAAATTAAGTTTAGAGGTAAGTGGCAACAGAAAAAATTGAAGTCTTATGAAACTCTATCTTTAAATTGTCCCTAATTGGAATATAAAGCTGACTTTTCATAGCCCATCCTGCCCCTGGCCCTAGATCTTTAGGCTTCCTTTTCCTAGCTCAGATTTCTTTGCAAGTGCTCAGCTTCATTGATACTCAGATATGCTCTGAGAAAGATTTCATTCATTTTAGTGAGCATGTAAGCTATTGCTCTTCCCTGCCTTGGGCTTTGCATTTAAGTGTTACTTTCCTACATGTGGGAGTACACTAGTCATAGCCTGTTTTGCTATGTCAGGGATTTCAGGACTCCTAAAAGAGGCTTAGGCTACTGAGGGGAGAAGACTATTTGAGGGCAGTTGTGAAATGTCTCACCATCAGTTTTGCTTCGGTAAAGAATGCTTTTGGTGGTATAAGTTCTGTGCAAATGATTAGTGATATAAGATACAAATTGGATATTGTAATACACATATATTGAGATGCTTTTATGGAAAAGAAACACTATGAACTTGTACCATTTATATCTTTTAGTAATATATATACACCCCCACACACATATCCTTAGTATATAGCCCAGGGGAACTCATAATTCTCCCATGTATGCCTCCCTAGTTCTAGGATCACAGGGATGTAGTATCACACTTGCTGTCCTGTGTTATTTCTGAAGTTTGTGTTCTCAGCAGAGTGAGGGAAATGGACCACACAATTTTCTAAGCACTACCCAGGAGGTTCAAAAGAAACTAATGGTCTCTTGGATACAGTTAATTGTTATATGTGTTATATATGCTTCACAAAATTCATGAACATGTTGACTTATTTACTTTATTCAACACAGTTATTGAACCTGAAATTTATGCCAGGTATTGTTCTAGGCCCTTGATTTACTGAAGATAACAAAATAGATACACTCTTATCTTCCCAGAGCTCACATTCCAGGCATTAGAAGAGGAAGGGAGAGAAATGGAGAGAGAGAGGGATAAGCATACATAATAAATAAGCCCATTTATTATAAAATATAAGATAAAAGTGCTAAGCAAATGAAATTATGGCAAAAAGGAATATTGAGAGTAGGAGGGGAATGTGTTTGTCATACTTTTAAGCATGTGATATAGCATGGTGGCTTTTAAACAACACCTCTCTGCTGTCTACACAAGTAATCAACATTTTTTGTCACTTTAAAGGTCTATAGAATAAATATTTTAAGCTTTTTGCATTGTATTCAGTCTGTTTGAGGTAGTCCATGTCAGTACAAGAGCCGGGGTTGTTGCTGGATAGTAAAATTCCAACTCTTGTTTGGCTTGTTTTATATAACATTCTAAAATTGGGGGTGGGGGAAAACATTCTTAGCTTGTAAAGTATATGAGAACTAAGAATAGAATGGATTTTACTCACTGGAAGTAGTTTGACAACTCCTGCCCTCAAGCATATCAAACTGAGATTATTTCCAGAGCATATACTTGTGTGAGCAGAGGAGAACATAAAATATGTGCAGGACTACCTGTGTCTCATTACTTCTTCTCTAAAAAAGAATATTTGTCATAATACAAACACAATTGATATGTTTGATAAGAATACACTTTAATCAACCCTAATTTCTTCTTATGATGACTTTATTTTGGTTGTGCATTTTCTCTGTGTGACTCATATAGAGCACACGGAACCAAGGCAGAACCCAAGACACTCCCAGGTTGGCAGTTAGCATAAAAGCTGGGGTTGTTGCTGGATAGTAAATTTCTGACTCTGCCATGACAGACACCATCCCGCACTGGAGCACTAGGATTCCACTGCAGGCTGAACCAGGTAGTCTAGTTTGTGCAAATCTCCAGGCTGATGAAAATTGTTTTCCATTCTCTCCTCTCCTTTTCTTTTAGTCTTTCCAGCTCTTCTTTTCTTTTCTTTTATCTTTATTTTTTGTTTCGAGGCAGGTCTCATTTTGGCCCAGGCTGACCTGGAATTCACTATGTAGTCTCAGGGTGGCCTTGAAATCAAAGTGATCCTCCCAACCTCTGCGTCCTAAGTGCTATGATTAAAGGCATACACCACCATGTCTGGCTCCAGTGCTTCTTGTCTTTTACCTCCTCCTTCTTCCCCTAAAGCAAAGAGAGAATGTAATGTTTTATACCATGGAAAAGAAAAAAAAATCATATCTAAATTTGTAATGACTTGATAAGAGTCCTAAAAATGGGATAGATATGTTTAGAATAGGATAGACTGCCAGGAGTGACCCATGTTCTTAAATACGTTTAACTTTGCAATGTGACCTTCCTCATAACCCTAACAGATTGACCTCAACAATCTTCAAACCCCTTTAAACATTAAGTATGCTAGTTAGCAGTATTTCTAATGATTAGAGATTAGGGGCCATTTTGAAGTAGCAATGTCTGCAGCTAAGCACCATCAGAAACATGGCTGTTGGGATTCCTTGACTGCCTTCTTATTGAGCACATTGATATGTCTTTCAACTTGGCAACATTCACCACATTGATGTGATTTATGATAATTATTGGTATCATAGCTGTCATGTTTTAAGCATCTTGGAGGAAAGTTGATTTTAGTTTCCTCAAAACTGAAGCTACTAACATGAACCACCAAAAAGGCAAGGCCTTGATGCTTTCTATGTGGTAGACTTCTAGGGAAGTATTAGATAAAGCCCTTCATGTGAGCAGCATAGGAGGAGGGAATCACATGTCTTATGTGTCTCCACTGACCTAGGACAAAATCAAATGCAGTGCTCACAGTGCTGTTGCTTGGGAAAGGATGGTTAAATAAGCATAGGCAAGGTATAGCAGGATGAGCAGAGAGGTACAGTGATTATACATAGGTGTCCTAGATATACATGTCACCTTGGGATATCACAGAAGGAGGCATATAGCCTTAGAAAAGGGTTTCTGTAAACTATGGTAAACAGAGTAAACTTCTGAAAAATGGAATTTGGCATGTTTTTTCTGAGCCCTGTATTATGTGCTCATATTAGTTGGAAATCTTGATTTGCTGGCAATTGATTTTCTGAACAATGATGATTAAGTAACACAAAATGTAAAAATGCCCTCTGAATCATCAAAGAAAATTAGATTGTGCTTAATGCAGATCCACATCAGATGTATTTCTTAATTATTTGAAAATCCTTGAATCTCTTTTAATCAGGCAATATGCTTAACTGCAGAATTTGTTCCTTGGCCTAGCAGAGTAACACTGGGTATACTTTGATGTTATTGCTCAAAGCCAGCAAGCATGTCTGTAAAAATGTCTGGGAGGAAGCAGGAGGCAAACAGATTTCAACTCTTTCTACATTGGTGCAAAACCCATTTATGTTTAACATTGAAATCAAGGGGAAAAATACGAATTAGAATGGTCAGACTGGTCCTTAGAGTTCACAAGAGCAACCTTAAAGTTCCAGATAACAAAGACTTCCCCACACTACCTGTGCTTGGTATTCATCCTTTCTCAGGTGACAGAACAGACGATTCTTCAGAAGTACCTCAACTGGGAAGAGTGAAGTTTGGAGGGAGAGAACAAACAGATTGACATTGCTCCAGGCTGTTGAGAAATAACCAAATGGAACATCTAGCTCATTCAGTGGCAAGCTGATCATTATCATTTTAGTTCAAAGTTCTAAAAATTAGAATACAGAGCTGTGCTTTGAGAGATGGGCCAGCTGGGAATATACAAACAGCAGGTATTTTTTGGTTCAAATAGCCATGGTAATCTGCTCATGTTTTATTATTTTTTATATCACACAATTGCAGCATATGTCTCATAAGTCTTTGCAATGATAGGGCATGTCATAGTACTGTACGCAGAAAGAATTTTTAACAACTCTGAGCCACTGTGGCCAGTTCTTTATAAGTAGAATAAAGAGAACATTTGAGTTATAGTAATGAGGTTTAGGCCAAATGCACTCAGGGTAGAGGAACTTAATAACCACAGGGAAGAAGCAATTAGTAAAAGAAGCTGTTTTTAATCAGAACAGTAAGGAAGTCTTCATTTGGGTAAATGAAGATTGGGGAAGGAATAACAAGGGTACAGGGAAGAAAACAGCATCCCCATCTACCCTCCCCCCCACCCAATAATAACATCCAGCACATATCTGTTTAAAAGTATGCTCTTTGTTTTCTTTCTAGCAAGAAGGGAGTTTGGAATTCTTCCATCCTCATAAGAAAAGAAACTCAAAAACTGAAAAATCAACAACTCTTCTTAGATCTTTTGGGGACTTGAGGTCATGGTCAAAGCACTGCTTTACAAATGGCAGAGACAGATGAGTGGACATAGAAAATCAAAAGTTATCTGAGCTGAAATCCACAACAGAAACCTCCATGGCAACTTGTAACAGTATCAAAATACTACAATTGATGAATTGCTAGAGGCTAAATGTAGATAAGCCTGAAAAATAAAAACTCTCAGGGATCCAGTCTTGGGGAGAGGGGTATACACTTGTGTTTTTACTTCAGGAATTCTCATGACAAAGTCAGAGAAAAATATGACCACCAGCATCCACCATATTTTTTGAAAAGGTGGGAGGAAGAAAGTAGCTATTCTGAAATATGTCAGAACTTTCTGCTTATAATTAATTCCTGACCTTGTATTCTTTTACCAGAGTCCTTCACAGGCAAGCGCTTAACTGCTAAGCCATCTCTCCAGCCCCAAAATATAATTTTGAAATTAAAAATTTGTAAGTTAAAATTAGTTAAGTAATGCTAAATATATATTCTACTATATTGATACATGAATAATGTATCTTGATAGAATGATTTCCCTAAAAGAAAATAGTCAAACAAGAATTTGAGTGTCATGAGTCTGTAGAGATGGCTGAACAGGTAAGCAGGTAAGGTATTTGCCTGCAAAGTCTAAGGACCCAGGTTTGATTCCCAAGTATCCACATAAGTCATGTGCATTAGGAGACTCATGTGTCTGGAGTTTGTTTACATTGGCTGGAGGCCCTGGCACATCTCTTCTCTTTCTTTTCTTTTCTTTTCTTTTCTTTTCTTTTCTTTTCTTTTCTTTTCTTTTCTTTTCTTTTCTTTTCTTTTCTTTTTTTCTTCTCTTCTCTCCTCTCCTCCCCTCCCCTCCCCTCCCCTCCCCTCCCCTCCCCTCCCCTCCCCTCCCCTCCCCTCCCCTCCCCTCCCCTCCCTTCCCTTCCCTTCCCTTCCCTTCCCTCTCTCTTTTTTTTTCTCTGTGTCTCAAAAATAAAAGATTTAAATAAATAAAAGATTTTTTTAAAAAAGAAGAATTTGAGCAGCAAGGTCTTGCTCAGCGTGTACTTTCATGAAGCCTGTGAAGGGTGTATCAGTAAGTGAGCCGTCTTGTGGATAATTGGGGTTTTGTTCTGCAGAAACATGAAAGAATATATAGCATACTTTATCATTGTTTCCTAAGAGTGGAGGCAGGAGTGTTCATTTATCTGCTCCTTTCCCAAACCATATGAGAGTTTACCCTGTGCTGACCCTTATGATTCAAGACTTCCAGTTTGCTTGGCCTGATGTGCTCTTCTGCCAGAAATGCCTCAGACAGAGGCAGGCATGGTAACTTGAGTAGAAAGCTGCTTGCTTGGTCAGAAAATGTCACCCAGACTCTCTTCTCTAAGGTTTGAGAATATCTTAAAATTCATGCCCAGTTGTAGGTAGGATCTAGTGTACTTTTCAGGGGCAGGTATAGATACTGAACAAGAATGCAAGAAAATTATAGAATAGGAAACAAAAAATAAATTAGTAATATTATTACTAACATTATTATTTTAAGACTTGTCACCATTTTCTTTTGTCTCTCAGTGGAGGATCTTGGTCTTCAAATTACCCTGGAATCTTAGTCACTTCAGTACCCACTGACTGTGGCTCATGGTTCTTATATCCATCCTTCCCAGTTGGTGCTGCACGCCTCCTGTAGTCACTCAATGCCTGCTATCTGCATCTCATTGTTATTGGACTCTAAAATTTAGATGTGGGCAGTTTAGTTTTACTAAATAGCTTTCATTGCTATTGGCATGATAGTGAATCACTATAATACCTATGTTAGGGAGGCTAAAATAGTAGGAGTGGGAATTTGAGGTCAAACTCCTTTACATAGCATGACCCTATGTAAAAAACAATTTAAAATAAAGGGGGGGGGGGGACTTGCCAGGAGCATTAGGAGTTCAAGGTCATCCTTGGCTTTATAGAAAATTTAGGCCTAGATGTAGCTATATGAAACCCTGTTTAAAGAAGGAGGAAAGAAGCAGGAAGAGGGTAGAAAAAGAGCAAAGATAAAAGAAAAATATATCAATTTATCAGTTGCCAACTATATACTTTGATAAGATGGGCTGTGGTTGTAATCCTGAAAGCCCAACCAGAGCAAGATCAATTAACCATAAATCCTGAAATCACATGACATCACATCCAAGGACAGGATCAATAGAGTTTGTAGTTGGTCAAGGACTTCAGGAAGGGCTCTGATCCACCTTCCAATGATGAATTATGGCTGGCCTTGACCTGTTCTTGTCTGACACATGGCCTCTGGCTGCATGTAGTCCACAATGTGAAACTTGACTCTGCCCCACATGCTTCTACAGCAAGATGTAAGTACACACTGAATTTCAATAACAAAATTAATGTAACATAATGTTATGTTTTATTTTGATTACATGTAAAAGCAATGACACTTGGGACATGGTTGATTCAATAAACATATGCCACAAAATGTTATGTCTCTCTTGTTTTACATGTGAAATGTAGCTACTAGGTAGCTTAAAATTGCACATTCTACTAGTGTGGCATTTCTAATGGTTAGTGCAGAGCCAAACAAATCATGGGAATTTCATTTTCAATGGTTAGTGTTTGCTTTGGTGGTGTTGATGTCACTGTTCTCCCAATGGATACAATGACACGTTATAATGGAGATTCTGAGAAAGTATTTATTTTCCTGATCAACTGTCTTTTTCTCCTTTTAGCATGTCTTTTTTCCTTTACTCTTCTTTTGTTTAAAACACAGATGAGTTATGCTTGGTAGCATGGCAGCCACATTGTAACTATGCAACAGTGTGCTGCCAAATTTTAGTAATAAATATAAGTAACAGTGTGAAGAAAACAGTTGTGTTTTTCTTGAATTTTTTTTTTCTTTGTTCAGAATCTAGATTTTTAAGTTGTGAATCAAGGTTTGGATCAGATACAAATAAATGCTGAGGGCTCTAGTATCATTCACTGTCCTCAGTACCAATTCTGCTCTGGAATATGGACTTGAAAGTATTTTGAAGTAGTTTTAGTTTTTTAAAAAATGTTTAGTCTATCAGAGTCAGTGCTCCTACACCTAGACATAATTGCTTCTCTCTTCATAATTACCCACCCTGTAAAGCAATGCCAACAGTAGCCAGAACTTGAAGGATAGCAGAATAGACACTATCTTGTGTCCAGGTATGCTTTGCAAGAGTTGCACATTTCTGTAGCAGCTGTTGCAAGCCAAAATTATTCACAGACTAGAGATTCCTAGCTCCTCTCGAGATAATTTTCTTAAGCTTATGACTGTAACCTGCCCCAGAAATATTTAGGATATTTTAGTTCTTGCACTTGGGAGCAACTCACAGAAAATGGTGGATTGATAAGGGACAAGGAAAGGTCAACCCTATTGCCCCAGACTGATCAATTCCATAGTACAATCCACATTCTAGAGCTCTCATGGGATCTAGGCTAGAGTTCAGCTAAGTTCACATCATTCCTTGGCTCCTAGCATGCCCTGTCCTACTTCCCATGTTCCCTTTCTCTACAGGAAGTTGTTTCAACATGTTACTTGGACAAGAACTTCTTCCTTAGGCTCTGCTTTAGAAAAAGTGAATTTAAGACATATTAATGGAAGTTATCATTTCTAGTTTTTTAATCTATGGAGAAACTATTTAAATGCAATCAATGTTATAGCAGTGTTTTGAAGCTTTGAACAGCATAGTTACAAATTCAAAAACTCAGTGAAACTTAGATTGTTTTTCTTACTATAGAACTCATAATAGGGGAATGGAGTTATGGCTCAGTAGTTAAAATACTTGCCTGCAAAGCCTAATGACTCAGGGTTTGATTCCCCAGTACCCACATAAAGCCAGATGCACAAAGTGGCTCATGAATCTCCCTGGTGTGCTTTTTTCTCTCTCTCTCTTGTCTGTCTCTCTCTCTGTTTAGAAATGAAGAAATAAATTCTATTTTTTTGAGGTAGGGTCTTGCTCTAATCCAGGCTGACATGGAAGTTACTATGTTGTCTCACAGTGGCCTTGGATTCATGATGTTGCTCCTATCTCTGCCTCCCCAGTGCTGTGAGTAAAAGCTTGTACTGCCACACCTGGCTAATATATATATATATATATATATATATATATATATATATATATATATATATTTTTTTTTTTTTTTTAAGAAAAAAAGAAGCCAGGCATGGCGGCACACGCCTTTAATCCCAGCACTCAGGAGTCAGACTTAGGAGGATTGCCGTGAGTTCGAGACCACCCTGAGACTACAGAGTTAATTCTAGGTCAACCTGGACCACAGTGAGACCCTAGCTCGAAAAACCAAAAAAAAAAAAAAAAAAGAAGAATTCAGAATGGTATTCTTTACTCCAGAAAGAAGGCTACATTACTGCATAGGGAACTCTGTCATATTGTATGTCAGATCCTGCATAATCTTAAATTGCTCTCTGAATCTCTATTTCAGTCAAACATTCAAACCATCTAGAAATAGAATGCTCAAACTAAGTAACATATCTTTTCCTTAAGATTAACTTCAGTGCTACATCAATGAATAGACTCAAGGAGCAATAGATGGAAAAGTGGTTTGGGATTGTCATAAAATTGATTTCAGGCTCAACAGGGGCATGAACTTGCTCAGAAAGTTCTCTGTAATTTCAGCCAGGTGCCCAAAGGAAATTAATATGTAGATATTGGAAGCATAGCTCGACTTCTTATAGTAAGTCAGCCACAAAATTCTGGTGTCAGAGTGACTGGCTAAGAGATTGTAATTAGGGAATGGGAACAAGAGGAAATAAGTATGCTCCCTCAAGGATCTGGCCAGGGGGTATTTCCATTCTTTGGCATTGGGGAATCACAGTCAAAGTTGTCTTTGTTCCTTCAGTCAAAGGAGATGGATGGATATGGGCTGATTGTAAATGTGTTTCATGTAACATTACCTGTGTTCTTTTTCCTTTATATATTATGAATTCTTGGGGAAGCTACAATGTAGATGGAGAAAATTGATTATAGGATTTAAATTCATTGGAAAAATTCTCTTTCTGAAGCAGGAAAGCTACTGTGTTTGGCATTAGTCACTCATCCTTTTGTGCATCAGGAGAACCTGGTATAACACTGGTAAAATATTTTCCTGATTTATTTTCACAAGTCACTTCCTAGACATTTTAATCCACTCAGCAAATGTTTAAAAACTCCCTTTATACCTAAGATTTAAGGTACACTCAGGTGAGAACTCATGCATTGAAAAGAAGCTGAATATACAAATAGAACTTCAAATCCAGATGGAGAGAGATGGGTGCTAAAGACATGCATAAAATGCCATAGAGACTTTTTAAACTGGGAAATATTATATTTAAGTAGACTGACATTTGGGGGGAAAGCAGCTTGGTAATTGAAATGGTCATGATCAACAGCCTTGCAGATATTACTATTAAATCTCCAAGTTAAGTAGGGGAAAACAGGGCTAAGATCTCCCAAGTTAATATCTTTATATACTGAAGTCACTGTTCTAATGCTTTTAAGTTCTGAACACTTTTCACAAAGACTTTGAAAATCCAAAAGGTATTTTCTAGAAAATATCCAAGGATTTTAGAAAATGAAAAACTAAATAGAAAGCTTTCTTCAAAGATCTCTGGGGACAAAGTCCTGGAGATATCTGATGACATATATTTATTAGAAGAGTGCTTTGCCCAGTATCTCTTCAAAGTAAAGAATTTCATTTTGAGAAGTCAAAGTTTTCAGGGTCACAGGTTTTCAAAAATCATCAAAAACAAAAAATAGAAAAATATGTACTCATACCCCTTTTCTGAGTCTCTGAAACATTGAGAAATAAGCATCAAGAAGTCAGAAGAGAAGAAACAGGAAGAAACAGAAGTGTATGAAAGAGAGAGAGAGAGAGAGAGAGAGAGAGAGAGAGAGAGAGAGAATGAATACAGATTACCTAATGAATTTAGAGAAGACCTTATGTTTTCATGTGTCTGACCATATTTTCAAATGGAAAAAAGGAAAACTTTCATTAGCTTCATGGTGAAAGCAAGGTAAGTGCTGGCAACAATAAAAAGCCTAACAAATACCAGAATTCTTTCTTTTGCTTTCTGAGGAATGAGATTGGTAGCAGACTTCAGAACTTTGGTTCATGGTTTGTATATAGATGAAGTATGTTTTAAAGTAAAAAATAAAACAAGAGGGAAATGGTTTAACTACTCTATGCCTGCATATTTTTAATTTATACATCAACTATTTATTGGCTACTTTTTATGCTGAAGACACTGCGTTAGACAAGGACACAGAGATAAATAAGATTTACTAATCACAAATTTGTAGTCTAGTTAAGGTTATGGGAAAACATCCAAATAGATCTCATTGGTATTAATAATAGCTAGCACATGAAAACTTGCAAATACTCTACCAATACATTATATGGATTTTTGAAGACAGTCAGCTCTCACTCTCCTAAAGGCGGATAAATGGGAGCCCATAGAAGTTACATAGTCCACCTAAGTTCCTTCCTACAAGGTACTAGCTGCTAACTCTCTGTGGTTCACTTAAGAGTTGGGATAAAAAAGAATCTGTCAATGTTCTCTAGCATGGGGAATGCTTGAGATGAATTGTTAAGCCTAAGTGGACGGAATAATGCAAAGACATGCAGAAAGATAGCAGCATGCCTGGATGCAGTTAGTTCATGTTAGAGCATCCAGGGTGCTCAGACAAGGGGCAAGAGGGAAAGCAACAACCATTCCTGGAAGTCCTGTGGGTCTGCAGGACAAGACATTGAAGTCGTTAGGAAAAGTGGCATCAAAGGCCATTTCCACAGAAGCAGACTCAGAGACAAGTGGCCAAGGGCAAATGATTTATTGGGGAAACACTTCTGGGAAAAACTGGGTAGGGTAAGAAGTGAATTTTCTAGAGGAGTTCTGGTCTTAGCTATACTCCATAAGAAGGTCTGGAGCATGTGTCACATCTTGGAGTCGGTTTTGCATAAAGGAAATCCATCTGGAATTCCTACTCCAACACATGTCAGTTATCTAATTCCAGATATATAGTTCTCTGTTATTATGAAGGAAGATGCACCAATAGCCAATAGTGGATATCAGAAAGGAAGTACAAAAGCCAGAAAACCTAATAGGATCTGGCGGATGGTACCAAGAACATTAGCAGAGGCCAACAATGACTTCTATAGCCGGCTATACCATAACTGTCGTTAGATGGGATGAACCACTCAGACATTGAAAACTGTGAGTTGAAAGACACAAAAATCTCTGGGGAAAAGTATCAGAAAATGATATCTTCATAAGTAGAGATAAAAGCTCCATAGACCCATGGAAATTCAGAAAGAAATTAGAAAGATTAGAAATTACTCAACCTGGTAACTATACACAGGTATAGAAGCCACAACCAAGGAGCTTGCATAACTACAAAGAGGCTCCACTGTCTATCCCTATCTCACACTTTCAATGTTGAAGACGAATTCTATTTAAACCTTGGATTAGTACTTTAATCAAGACTGTACAACTCACAAGAAGCAGCTTAAGTGTTTATTTCAGTTCACAGTTCCAGGAGTTGCAGTTTATCATACAGGGAAGTCATGGTGGCAGGAGCAAGAGGTAACTACCATGTCACATCTATAGTTAGGAAGCAGATAACAAATAGGATGTAGTACAAAACTATGAAATCTCAAGGCCCACCTGCAGTGACCCACTTCCTCCACGATTCCCTTTCCTAGAGGTTCTACAACTTTCCCAAACTGCATCACCAGGCTAGGGATCAAGTGGCACATGAGCCTATGGGGGACATTTTACATTCAAATCACAAAAAAAATTCTATGCTGAAAGAAGACAAGGATTATTAATCACACCGATTTTGGTTTATTATTTCTTGTACTTTTGCTGCCTGCCTGAGTAGGCATTCTGAACTCCCTGGCCATTAGTTGTGGTTGAGTTATACAATCCTATGTTAAAAGAAGATGTCAACCATCCAGAAGCACCACTTCTAAAACACATGCAGATTTAGCTCTGTGTTGTTCTAGTTTTTCACAGGCTGGCTACATTAAGGAAAACTCAAAGGAAAAATTATGAGTTGACAAAACAGAAGGATCCTTGGTCACTGGGTGGTCATATAGAGCTATCCTTTACCTCTTCAATTCTATCCACTAGCCCATATGGAACTTTAAAGTCAATAGAAAATGAACCTTATTTTGATTTGAATTGAATCAATACTTGCTATGGCAGCCTTTCCTGATTAATATGTAAAATTATTTATCAAATATCATCATTTTCTTGAAATTTGTTACTTTTTAGTTGAAAATTTATTGCTATCTCTAATTATGGAATATAGCAATGTTATAATTTGAGAAGTAAAAATTTACTGCAAGTAATTTGGAAATGTACAATATTATATTCACCATTATACACAATATATTTTAAAGCAGAAAGCCTTATTTCTCTTTTCTAATTAAGACATTGTCCTCATTGACCATGACTTTCCTATTGCTCCCATTTCCCAGCTGCTAGTAGCTACTATTCTCTTCTCTGTTTCTTTTAGTTTGGCTGCTTTAGGGTCAACACAGAAGAGATTGAAAGCACCATTTATCTTTTCATGACTATATTATTTCACCTAGTATTATGTTCTGTAGTTCTATCCACATCATTAGAAATCACTGATTACAAAGATTTTTTATGACTGAATGATATCCCATTATATATATGTGCCATATTTTCATTATCCATTTGTCTATTGATGAAAATTTAGGTTTATAACTTGTCTGTCAAATAATATGCAATGAACATGGAAGACAGACATCTTTTTGACATTTTGGTTTTAAATCTTTGGGATAAATATCCATATGTGGAATTGTTGGATAATATGGTAATTCTATGTTTAATTTCTTAAAGAACCTGCATATTCTATAACATAACATCCCCACTAAAAGTATTTAAGTATTCAATTTATGAGGCATTTGAAGGAACCAGACTGATACAGTAGAAAACTCAAAGACAGAGAAAAATGCCATAATGCTGTAGATACTTTCCTGCCTCGTATCAAGAGAGAGAAGACAGGAACTAAAGAGAGAAGGAAAAAAAAAAGGGAAGCCCTTGGGGTCTGAAGCATGAATAGATCTGGTCACAGCAACCATGGAAATCATGGAAAAGAGAGCACCTCACTCAAACTTTCAAGATTTAAAGATTTTATGGTAAAAAAGACATAAAGGGAAGAGAAAGGAAGGGAGGAGGGTACTTAATAGGTTGATATTGTATATATGTAAGTACAATGATTGTGATGGGGAGGTAATATGATGGAGAATGGAATTTCAAAGGAGAAAGTGTAGAGGGGGAGAGGGAATTAACATGGGATATTTTTTATAATCATGGAAAATGCTAATAAAAATTTAAAAAAAGATTTTATGGTAGATTGAGTGTGTCCCTTATGGTAAGCAAAACCAGAGATAAAACCCAGCAAAAAGCAGCTTATGCATCTCTTCTTTTGTTAAAAGATTAGTGAGGTATTGATACCACATTTTGAAGACATTAGATTTTAGGCCTTTGCTAGATCTTGCTGTAGAGTATTTCTAAGACTTGGCAGCATAAAATGACAACACTTTATGATTTCTTTTAGGTCTAGGTTTTTCTCAAAAGAGTTTTGTGTTACAGTACATTCAGCTGCATTCACCTGCAGGATCAGCAGACCTGAAGTAGCCTGAGCCTGGGTAAATAGTTCCTAATCTTTCTGTCTAAAATTGTCCTAGTATAGTAGAATTATTTTTAGGTTGGAATGTGTTTACAGGAGGGGAAAGTAAAAGGCATAAACATTGTTTAATATTCCTGCTTATACCCAAGTTATACTATTTCTCTACACAAAGCACCACATACCATTGAGCCAGAGTCAGTAGGAGAGTATTACTAATACTGTGGCTGAATGGAACAGTGACAAACTAGGACTCTCAATTCTAATGGTAGATGTACTCAGCAGTGTGAATATATGATTGCCAAACTAGAGTGGTCCAGAGTCAAATCCCTGCTCTGAAATTTTCTAGCTGCATGGCTTGGACTATGGCACTGAACCTTTCTGTTCTTCAGTTGACTGTCATGGAAAGTGATTACAAAATATTACTAATATCACAGAGTTATCTGAAGGGTTCATACATTAAGATATGTAAAATATGCTTAGTGAACATGGCAGTTGTTAGCTTCTCTTCCTATAAATGTTATTTGTTATTGTCAAGTCAGCTTTATAGATCTGGGGAAGTAAAAATGTTCCCATATGTGGTCCGCAGGAGGTAGGGTGATTTGCAATGATAAGGTATCTCAGAATAAGACTTCCAAAAATATATCATTTGACACCAGATGTCCTCGATCACAATTCTAGTTTCTTTATTAGTGTGACAACTTTGAATAATGACAAAGTAAAAACATCCTGTAATAAAGTTAAATAGACAAAAAAGGAATTCATTCAAGGGTATTAGTACAGGGAAGTGAAGTCAGAACTCAATTCTACTAAAACAAAAGATGGCAATTGAAGAGCGGTGTTGAGGAATGGTGTGTGGCCTCCTGGGGAGTTTATTTCTATTCACCTCAGATGTAAACAAAAAGGACAGACCAAATAAAGAATTTCATCAAGTCCAGCTTGGTAAACCAGTGAGTTTATTAAGGTTACTCGTAGCAACATGTATGATTCAATAGCATCTACACCACGGGGAAGTCCCCTGTGCAACCTTTGGACAGCTACGTCACTGAAGATTTTCCTTTGCATCATGGATGGCAAGGCTCTCATGAGCCTCTACCTCTCCCTCCATGTAGCATTGATATGTTTGTGTGTATACACATGTGTGTGTGCGTGTAATATGCCATTGTGTATGGAGGCCAGGCACATCCTTGAATATTGTTCCTTAGAAACACTACCTTTATTTGGGACAGGATCTCTAATTGGCCTGGAGCTCACTACACAGCCAGACCAGTAGAAGAGCCAGCCCCAGGGACCTGCTTGTCTACATCTCCCTAGCACTGAGATTATAAACTTCAGTGTGTGCTACTGCATTTGGGTGCTTTCACATGAGCTCTAAGGTTCCAACCAGGTCCTCAGGCTTGCCTGGCAAGCATTTTAATGACTGAGCCATCTCCTCTTATGCCTACCCATACAAATGTGCAATATTAAGAGGCATGATCTTGTGAGAGGATTTTACAGTGATCACATGTGCTGTGCTCTGGTCCAAAGTGTACATAACCAAGTACAACCCAGGAGAAAAAGCCACAGGGCAAGAAAAGCTAAAGCAAGAAAGCAGCCCTAGGCTCTCATTTGGATCTAAAATGTCCCCACACCCCTGTGTTAAAAGCTCAGTCCCCTTTAACACAGGGGTGTGGGATTTGGGAAGTGGTGGAGCTTTTAAGAGTGAGACTTGGAGGGATGTGTTATGACATTCATTAGGATGTGTTCCAGGAAGGTGGTTGTAGGATATCAGTTTATTCTCTCTCCTTGCTCCCCCATGGTGACATGAAAAGAATTCCCTCTCCATGTGCTCTGGCATGTCCATAGGTCCAAAACAATAGGGCCAACCCACCATAGACTGACACCTCCAAAACTATACAACAAAATCAACCTTTTGAAGTTGATTATCTCAGATATTTTGTTATAGCATGCAAGCAGGTCCACAGACCAACTATGTTTGTTAATGATATTTATCTAAAAGAAAAAAATGCAAACAACCGTTCTTTGTAACAGAAGATAGCTTTAGGTTTCTACCCATGGAGAGAATCTGGGACCTGATGTACTTAAAAAAAAGTTCCTGTGTTAGAAATGCAGCAATACATACATACATACATACATATGTATAGTTGTGTGTGTGTGTGTGTGTGTGTGTGTGTGTGTGTGTGTAGTATTTTACTTTTTTATGAGCTAGAGGAGGACAGAAAATTGGTAAATTGGTATGCCAGGGCCTCCAGCCACTGCAGTCAAACTCCAGACATGTGCCAGCTTCTGTGCTTGCGTCACCCTGTGCATTTGGCTTATATGGGGTCTGGAGGATCAAATATGGGTCCTTAAGCTTTGCAAGAAAGCACCTTAACTTCTAATCCATCTCTGTATTCTGAGATTTTTTTAAATGACAGTTTAGAATTTTAGGTGGAAAAGAAATGAATTTATAATTATAAGTTGCATGAAGGAAATATGTTAAGAAAAGGAAGGTAAGGGGATTAGAGTTAAGAAGAAGTGTATACAAAGTTCATTAAAACATAGGGGATATTAAGTATCTATAGCTAAGACAATCTTTTATAATTCTGTGTACTGGACTGTTTTCACACAGGGATATAAAAATGCAACATTTTGAAGCTGACAAGTCAGTAATTTTTTATTTAATAATATTTCTAGTAAGGCTTTAAGCCTGTGGTGAGTTACTACTTTAGACATTAAACAGTGCCCTAGTGAACACTCAAAATGACTATTGCATAGCCCCATATCCTCTCAACAAAACATTTTACATGAATCAAGAAAGGGGCATTTAAAATGTTTAGAACAAATAACATTAGTCATAACAGTGAGACAAAGGCAAGTAGAGGACCTTTAAACTTATGTAACAAATTTTTATGTTTAGTTTGCAATGTATCTATATATTCTTTTCTCAGATTAACTTGTTTCTTGGAACACATTTTTATTTGAATCTGGTACTGCAGATGGTGGAAGGAAGTGTGAGTTCCTTGAGGTGCTGAGGAAATGAGGGAATTAGGACTAGAATAAAAAAAAAAAAACAAGGAATAACAACTTGTGTAGTTGAAGAAGTAATAATATTTTAACTGGCAATGGGTTCAGAAAGAGAAGAGAGAATACCTTGGGTAGAATAGCACCTCCCACCCACCCCCCACATAGAGAGAGAGAGAGAGAGTCAGTCCAGTCAAGCTTCTTCAACACTTCCTTTGGTATCTCAGTACTCTGTTCCTCTCTCCCTTTCTTGGACAACTCTTAATGCTTTTGAGGAGCATCAAGTGTTTCCAATGGATATGAGAAGTTATAATGCTTGAATCCTTTTGTAAGACTAAATGTCCTAAATAGCCAAGCAATTGTTTTAGCTAGGGAAAAGATAGGTAACTTGGTAAAACCATACATTATTTGCCCAACAATTCAATGGACTCCTAGGAAGTGAAGTATTGAGTGCTTGACTCAGAACATTTGACCCCATAATTTCAGGTGCAAATGTCTATGGAAAACAATGAAAACCACCATGACTAGCAAGATAGGAAACTATTATGGTCAAAATGCTCAGCTTGCCATGAAAATAGTCTCATCAGATATCTGGTAGAAGTTTTTTCCTTAACACTTCAGGCACAGTCCAATTAGGGCAGCTACAAGCTGGCTGGGATTCTAAATGAGAAATTGCAACTTTACAAAATCTGAGGGAAGAGTATTCAGTAGCCTCTATAAAAAAATAAAAATTCACAGATATTCATTCACTTAGAAAAAGGTCACATCTCACAATAATAATGCTAGATCCTCATTTCTCTACCTAATTTTGTATGTATTCCTAAAGAGCTATTTGTGAGTTATTAAAGAGACCCATAAAGAAACAAAATCATGGGTTCAAGGTAATTACATTAGTGTTGCTAATGTGTTCTGTACCATCCAATTTTGTATTCAGAGAGTAACACTTCTTTAAAATGTAAGTGTGGTTTGTGCTCTTGAAAAACAGAAGAAGCCTGAGGCAACAATGTTAGTGCAGGTTGCTTACTTGCAAGTGATCCCAGAAAACACTCGGGTTTGGGAGGGTATAAAGGGAGAGGAGGAAAGATGAAAAACCCATAGGGTGTGTAAGTGATCTGGTTACTGCTTCAGGAAAGGAAGCTCAGTTTTATTGTGAATCAGAGGCAGCATGTAGAAATTTCCCCACATTTCTTTCTATAACTTTTCTTCCTATAATATGGACATTGGGATATTCATCTGATGAATTCCTTCTCACATTTAATGAGAGCTGCTCCATAGGTGTGAAAACTCTGTCTTTGGGGTTTTTCAGTTTGGAAATTTTTCGTGGCTATCTGTGTTTTAGTACCTTACCAAGTTGTACAGAAATCAGGAGACCCGAGACAATGGGCTACAATTCATCTGAAGTGTTGGCTGCAGCACCCTAGTATTTCTGTTCACAAATATTTTCCTCATGTTGTCTCTTTAAAGAACATAGCATAATGCTGGGTGTGGTGGTGCATGCCTTTAATCCCAGCACTTGGGAGGCAGAGGTAGGAGGATCGCCTTGAGTTCGAGGCCACCCTGAGATTACATAATGAATTCCAGGTCAGCCTGGGCTACAGTGAGACCCTACTTCGAAAAACCAAAAAAAAAAAAAAAAAAAAAAAAAAGAACATAGCATAAGCTAAATAAGATAATCAAAGATGGGGAAAGGATAGAGGCTCATTTACTGCTGATACACAATGAATCAGAGAGGTTGAGGAATACCTTAACCATACATAGATTTCAGAATAGAAACCAAAATTCATTCATGAAGTTTAAGGCCCAGCTGCCCACACTGAATGTAAGGCTCTGAGTGTGACAATCCTTCAAATAAAATTTAAACCTTAGTGTGAGAACTAAGCAAAATTACTGCCTCCTTGTGCTTAGAAAATGGTACACAACTGAAGGATTTAATTATAGAAA
This sequence comes from Jaculus jaculus, assembly GCF_020740685.1. Lineage (NCBI taxonomy): Eukaryota > Metazoa > Chordata > Mammalia > Rodentia > Dipodidae > Jaculus > Jaculus jaculus. The sequence continues at coordinate 93,290,760 of NC_059109.1, forward strand.
AAAAAATAAAGCAACATGTTCTGTAGGGGTAGAAACCATGAATTCCAATCCTGAACATCCTGAACAATTTTACCTGTTTAATGGTGAAGCATCCCACAACTAAGTATTTAAACTCAGTTTTTTTTTTTTCACCCGTGAAAGGAATATAGTAGGAGTCTGTTGAGGATTAAATTAAATTGATTAGTCAGAGAGTATTGTGAGTCAAAGCTACAGATCTTAGTTGTCGATATCATTGAAAGAACTAATCAATCATTCCACAGTGGGACACTTTTGGAGAGATCTTGAACCTGTGAGTTTTGCATAAGTGTTTTCCCAAGTGCTTCTAGCCCCTCCACAGCAAATAAAATGCATGGGTATGGGAGGTATACAATGAAGTTTAGGCGCAGAAATTGGAAATCCACAACAATTGATTGTTCATATAAAAACATATTGATTGTTTTAGCTATTGACTGGAATTTAGCACATGGGAACTGTGTTTGCAAGTGAATACAGACTATTCCAAGGAAGATAGATGGTGATTTGTCACAAAAAAAAAAAAATGATAAAAATAGAGCTACTAGATGGGTAGTAGAGCCTGGTGAGTTTTCCTGTACATATATTTTGTGTGTTAGTGTCTGATAATGCAACAACACATAGTGCCAAAGGGAGAGCTCTTATGACTTCACAGAGAGCTGTTTCTCCTGGACCCTCTGGGAGTGGTTTTGAGAAGTAGTCTTCACTTTATGCTTGAAAAGAAATCAAGATTATTCTTACTATTCCATAGGCAAACTGATTTTACTGCAGGTCAGATAGATTTCAGTGAAGGGGTAGAAAACAACTGAGTTAAACTCACTATTGCATTAAACTCAGACCTTCTAGGCAATAACAGCTGAAGCCAAATTTCAAACCTATTAGCTTTGGTTAACAGCCAATAGGCAGCCCCATTAGTAAGATTTTATTGTCTGTGTGCTCTATGAGTGCAGACCAATAGTTCTCAAAGATTAACACATAAAGAATGCAAAAATGTTGGTTTTGTGCAGGTAGTAGAAATCATGTGTGAATTCTCATTCAGTCTTGAAATTTTTGCTGGAGGCTGACCATGAAGTGTTCTTTCTTTTCTCTTGGTAAGGCTTTGACCTAGTTGAGGCTCTGCATCTTATAACTCTCCACCTTATTGTTTATTGCTCTGCTCTGCATTGGTATAATCACTTAATCGATGCCTAGGAAATCTGAACTTGACTACATAGAGCTCTTGCTAAGAATGCAAGATTAGCACTAACTCAAAGATTCTATGGCACATATGCAAACATGGACAAACTATACTAATACTGTATCTTCTTTGAATCAAAGAAGTGAGACAAAAATAAAATTACTATGCAGTATGAAGCCAGTCACATAAAATACAATAACAGACAAAGCTAATCAGGTAATAAAAGATGCTTATTCTCTAGGTGTATGTTTAAAAAGCTTAGGGAAGCTAGGAGTGTTGGCTTACACCTGTAGTATTAGTAATGTGAAGGTTGAGGCAGGAAGGTTGCAATGAATTTGAGGCCATTCTGAGTTATGTAGTGAGTTATTCCAGGCTAACTTGGGCTACACAATGAAAATCTGTCTACTACAAACCAAACATATAGCCATTCAAGCCAAACCAAAGTAAATCAATCAATCAATCAATCAATCAAAGACTTGGATACCTCTGGTGAAGATGCCATCCACTTATCTATGCTTCAGGTCCTGGGCTAATACCAAGCATGATCTGTTTGGTTCCATGGTCAGCAGGTCCCAGCAGACCTCCAGTGGGAGGGCACAAGGGTGCACAATAGGGAATCCACTGATGCCCATGCTCTCAGGTAACCCATTAGACACCCAAATTTCTCAAGCAGCCACCCAAGCCACCACAAAACAGACCAAGATCTCTCCTGCAGGCTCTGCCAATCTGGGCCAGACACCTCTCATCTTTCCCCTTGGTGACTGGGTCTCATTCCTCCCTCCTATTACTTTCTTCCCTTTCTCCTCCCTTTCCACATCACCAGGTCCCCACATCATCACTGGAACCATGCCACCCCTTTCCCCTCACCCCACCATACTACTGAGTCCATTCAACTGGGGCCATGCTCTCCTATCCCCTGACACTGCCACCCACCAACAAGTTTGTACATCCAATCCCCTCACCCCTCCACCTACCCACTGGTCATTGCTGTGTCCAGTCTCCTCTCCCTGCACCACTAACAGGTTTCTGAGTCCCACCCTCCTAGTGTGGCCCAACTCCTACACCTGAGCAGACAGGCCCCCTTGCCATCAAAAGCCTAATCTAATAAAACATATAAGGAAACAATCACTGATGATACAAGTGTAAACTACAGCTTCTTCCTGAATTAAATAAGATTCCCACATTGTTATGGGCAGACCACAGTGCAAAAGGAACAACACAAAATATCAAATTAAATAAACCCAAGCAAGGTTACCTAACCCAATAATGAAAGTCTCCAATCAAAACATAGAACAAACAATAGGATCAGAACCAGAACACGAAGACACAAGATATGTGACCCTGGACAAGCAATTGGCAATACTTGAAGAAAATTCACAAACTCCTTCAATTGTGTGAATGCTGTCCTTGCAAGGTTGGACCTAATAGAAGAGGAAAAAAAATAAAAAGAAAAGAACAAAAGAAAAAGGAAAAAAAGAAAAAAACAGAAACAAAAACAGAGAGACCTCAAAAAAGAGATCAGTGATCTGAAGGAAAGCCAAAAAACAGAAGACCTCAATATTAAGCTGGCTAAGCTCAATGATAACATAAATAAATGCAAAGATGAATTTCAAAAAGCAATAAGAAAATTTAAAAAAATGACCTGCAAAGGGTACTACACAGGATGGATACTATACAGAAAAAGGCAATAGAAAATACAAACCAAATTGAACAACTCCAAACCTCTCTAGAAGCCATCAAGAACAGAGTCAGTCATGTGGAGGACAGAACCTTTGAACTGGAAGACAAGACAGAAGAAACAGTTCACAAGTCCTAAACTTGAATAAGTCAAAAAAAATTTGTGCAAGAACATGAAGGAACTCTGAAATACCCTTAAAATCATCCCAACTTTTCGAACATAGATATACCAAAAAGGGAACAAATTCAGACAAAAGGCATGGAGAACATATTCAGCAGAAAATTTTCCACCATTTCAAAAGAGAGTCCAATCAAGATACAAGAAACTAAAAGAACTCTAAACAGACTGGATCAATACTCCAAGACCTATTATTATTAAGACTCTAAACAATGAAAACAAAGAGAAAGTCCCAAAAGCAGCAAGAGAGAAACAATGTATTACATATAAAGGTAACTCCATCAGAATTACCTCAGATTTCTCAATGGCAACCCTGAAAGCCAGAAGGGTCTGGAATGGAACACTGCAAAGTCTAAGAACCTATGGCTTCAAACCCAAACTACTGTACCCTGCAAAAATATCCTTAATAATAGATGGTAAAAGAAAAGCTTTCCATGATAAAAGTCAGGTCTACAACTATATGAATACAAAGCCAAACCTACAGAGAGTACTTCAGGTAATTCTCAACATGGAAGAGTCAAACAACCAATCTCAAGAGCCTACAGGAAACAGACCACAATAACCAAACCTAGAGAAGGCTCAAAAAAAAAAAAAAAATATCCTATAAAGTCTAAGGAAACACCAAATCCCATAAAGCACCACATATGGAAGGGATTAAGTTAAACTTCACAGTTAGTATTACTCTAAACATTAGTGGCCTTAATTCACCTATTAGGAGACAAAAATTAACACAGTGGATCAGAAAAATGGACCCCTTAATCTGTTGTCTTCAAGAAACCCACCTCACCACTAAAGACACACCTCCACAGGGTGAAAGCATGTAAAATGATATTCCAAGTGAATGGAAATAAGAATCAAGCAGAAATTGCTATACTAATATCAGATAAAATAGACATTAAACCAAAAGTAGCCAGAAAAATAATCAAAAAAGACAAAGAAGGCCACTTCTCATCAAGGGAATGATCCAACAAGAGAATATCACAATCATCAATATATACACAACAAACACAGGTGTACCACAATTCATAAACAAAATCTAATTGACATCAAAACAGAACTAAATACCAACACCATCATAGTTGGGGACTTCAATACTCTACTATCAACCACAGATAGATTACCAAACAGAAAATCAACAGGGAAGCACAACACCATAGATCAACTATACCAAATGGACATATACCTAACATTCTACACAAAATGTATAGAATACACATTCCTCTCAGCAGCCCATGGAACCTTCTCTAAAACAAATCATATACTGGGGCATAAAGTCTGCCTCCATATATTTAGGAAAATCAATATAATTTCCTGCATGATATCAGATCACAATGCTGTAACACTAGAAATTAACAAGAGATGCACCAGGAACTCCATCAGCTCATGGGGACTGAACAACATAATTGTAAAAAGAAATCAGTAGTGGATGAAATAAGAAGGAAATTGTAAAATTTTTCATATTGAATGACAATAAGAACACACTGTACCAAAACTTAGGGGACTCAATGAAGGGAGTCCTTAGGGGAAAAGTCATAGCGATAAATGACTTCATAGTAAAAACAGAGAGATCCCAAATCAACCTAACCATCCATTTAAAGACAGTGGAAAACAAGATGTATCCAGCCCCAAAAGCTCCAGATGGAAAGGCTTTGGATATCCAAGCATATCCTAACAAGAGAAACACCTCTGGAGGCATACCTGATCTAAAGCTGTATTACAAAGCCATAGTAACAAAAGCAGCATATGGCATAAAACCAGGAACATCGACCAATAGAACAGAATTGAGGATCCTGACTTTAGGTCAAGTAACTAAAGCTACTTGATCTTCAACAAAGGTCCTAATAATAGAGACTGGAGAAAAGACAACATCTTCAATATATGGTGCTAGACAAATTGGATAACCATATGCAGAAAAATGAAACTAGACCCACACATCTCACCGTGCACAAAATAAAGTCCAAGTGGATCAAAGACCTCAATATAAACCTGAAATTCTTCTACTACTAGAAGAAAAATTAGGAGGAACGCTATATGATATAGGAGTGGGAAAATACTTTCTAAACAAAACCCTAGTAGCTCAGGAACTTAAACAATCACTCAACCAATGGCATCTCATGAAGTTGAAATTATTTTTTCACCAACATACCATAAATAGAACCAATAGATTACCCACAGAATGCAAGAAAAAAATTGCCAGATATACAATTAACAGAGGCCTAATTTGTACAATCTATAAAGAACTCAAAAACCTAAACAATGAAAAATGAAACAACCTGCTCAAAAAGTGGGTCAGAGAACTGAATAGGAAGTTCTCAGAGGAAGAAATACAAATGGCAAGCACACACTTAAGAAAAAATTTAACACCCCTAACCATCAGGGAAATGCAAAATAAAACAACTATGAGCTTCCACCTTACCCCAGTAAGGATAGCAAACATTAAAAAAATCAAATGACAACAAATGTTGGCAAGATTGTGGATAAATAGGAGCCCTTATTCACTGTTCATGGGAATGTAAACTGGTATAATGACTATGGAAATCAATATGGAGACTACTAAAAAAAGTTTTGTATAGTTATCCACAGACCCAGTCATTCCCTTACTGGGCATTTACACTGAAAGCTCCATGCCTCAGTTCAGAGATATTTGCTCAAACATGTTTATAGCTGCTCAATTCATAATAACTCTAACTGGAATCAATCCAGGTGCCCACCATTGGATATCTAAGATGTGGTATATATACATGATGAAATTATACTCAGTAGTAAGAGAAAATGATATAATGCAATTTGTAGAAAGAATGGTTGAACTTGGAACAGATCAACACCATCAAAAAAAGTCAATTTTTGCATGGTCTTGCTCATTTGTGGCTCCTAACCTGGATCAGCCCAAGATGCTGACATACTTAATGGGCATCTCGAGGCCTGGCAATAGGGAGGGTAGGGCTTGAGGCAAAGGGAAGGATGGGAGTACAAAATTGAACCCAAATGGAACTGGTACCATAGAATCCTATATGCTGGAAGATAGACTAACAGGTTGAACCCTCAACAGGACCTTAGGGGGAGTACTTGAACCAAAGGGACATGGTGAGGGTGAGATGAAGCCTAACCTTAAATTCCTCCTGTTTCCTTTTCTTTTCTTTCTTTTTTATATTTTCTTTCTTTTTCTTCTTTCTTTTCCTATGGTGCTGGCCTTTGACTCCCAGTAACAGGATGCAGGTAACACCCACAATGAGCTATTGATCAGCAAGACCTTCTAGATTTCCCAAAACAAACAAGACAGACTTCTGTCAGAGCACTTGATTACCCACCAGAGGTTAATGGTGAGACTCTACTGCTGACACCATATGCTGTCAGTACAGAAAATGGAGAGTCTTTGGTTGAATCTGGAAGAAAGCCAGTTCTCAGAAAGTTAACTCCTTTAGTGCTAGAGGGTTCTATGTGAGCTACTGGGGAAAAATGGCCAACATCTGTCTGAGCAAATCAAGGTCTAAGCTACTCAGAAGCAAACAACCTGGCATGATGCTCACACAAGTGCAATAGTGGCACACAGCCATGGTGGGTAACTAACTGCTCTTGGATTGGCTAACAAACCCATTCAGTGGATAGGAACCCATATCTAGAACTGGTAAACAAGTCAGAATCATGTCCAGAGAATGATTTTGCTTTCCAATATCAAGCTCCTACTAATCTTTGGCCATAAGAGGGTCTATACCCATTAAATTATCTCTAAACTAATAATGATTATCATCTTTTACCTGTGCTAAGTACACTTTCTGTTGGAGAATGTGTTTCTCTTTTTCAGACTTATGTAGGGCCATAGGAGAGAAAAGACCTATTGCACTTTGCCACAGTCCCAGATGAAACCAGAGAAAGTGGGGAAAATAAGCAAGAGTGCTGCTTTCTCAGTGAACCTGATATCAGCCCAAGGGTGAAGGAGATAGACACTAAGGACACTCAACACCTTCCAAAGCAGAGATACAGAGATTCCTGAGAGTTCAACACTGAAGTGGACTTAAATGAACCCAACATGGCTCAGGGAATTTTGTGGAAGAAGGGACAAAAAGATTGTTAGAGCTGCATGTTGGGACACTATGCACAGAGACAGTGCCTCGTCCCCAAAGGTGACAGATGCCCCCACAATGCATAACCCACAATCCACATGGTGATCCTGCATCCCCAAGGAGGAAGGTCCCTTTGAAAAAAGGGCAGGGATGTGAAAAGGATGGTACCAACATATGTTGTTTACATACTAAGCATGTCCATAACTAATAAAAATAAAATATTTAAAAAACAAAGACTTAAGGAGCCTTATGGGATGTTGTAAATGATCTATCTTTTTTTTTTTTTTAATTTGAGGGTGACTCTAAAACTTCATGGGTTCCATATATACCTAAAGTAAAGCTATAAATTAAGCATTTCTTCCTTGCAAACTGCTGTATTTATTCTATTTTAAACACACACACACACACACACACACACACACACACACACCCTGATCAGATCCAGCTAGGAGAAAAGCAAACAGCATAGCCTCTTCTGGATGCTGTATTTGGAAGACTCTCCCTTCCAAGTGGAATATACAAACAGGCTGATCATATTCTGATTAACACTCTTGGTTCACTTACAACACCCAGAGATTGGCACCTAAAATTATCCTCTAGTTTTAGAGTTTAAAATTTCTCAAAGTGTGCTATGCATGTGGTCCAACAATCATTGCCATTGGTGTTTTGAACACAAAGTAAAACTAAGAAATTTTAGAATTAATCTGGGTTAGTGGTTCCCAAGCTGTTGAGTATCTGATTATCCTGCTGGGACTTGTGAGAATACTCACTTTAGGCTGATCTTAGACATTCTGAATTGGAACCTCCTAGAGGGGGTGTGGATATTAGAATCTTCTAAAGGGTTTAAAATATTTTGGGTATATGTGAGTGCAGGCATGCTTGTGGAGGTCAGAGAACTTTACAGAAATTTTACTCCCTTGCAACCTTGAGGAAAAGCTTCTAATTGTTTATCATTCTATTCACCAGATTAATTGTACCATGTGCTGCAGGTGGATTCTCCCATCTTTGTCTCTCTTATCATTGTAGGCATGCTGAGATTACAGATATCCACTACAATGTCCAGTTTTACATGAGAGCTAGGAATGTAAGTTCAGGTATAGATGTTTGCACAGGAACACTTTATCCACTGAGCCATCTCCCCTACCCTAAAAAGTTTTAATATGTTCTCAAATATAATTAAACAGGATTACTCTGGAACATTTGATCTATATGTGGCATTTGAGTAACAATTTTAATCAAACTATAGATTGTAAAGTGTTTCCAGAGCTCCTTCCCATCAGTTCCGTATTACCTCTATTGTGGTAGGTAAAAGTGACACCATTCTTCTTTGACAGATGAGGGGAAGAAGCTCAGCAAAATTGCAACCCTTGTCCCTATGTAATTAAAGTGGAGATAGACTCCTGTGCCAGCACTTATTTGCTCCCTATGTGAACCATCAGCCTGCCTCTATTGAAGAGGTTCTTGGACAGTTAAAGGGATTCTAGATTTCCTAGCTTATTCATTTTCTTACTACATATGGTGACAAATATTTTTCTAATTATGTTCATTGAGGGATGGCAGTTTTACAAATCATAACCAAAATAAAAGCCTAGAAAATGAATTTAAAAGGTGTATATTCTATCCACTGGTATTTCTTTCTTTCTGTTTTAATTTTTCTCTTTCTTTCTTGTTTTTTTTTGTTTGTTTTGTTTTTTTTTTGTTGTTGTTTTTTTTTTTAGAGAGAGAGAGAAAGAGAATTAGTGCTTCAGGGCCTCAGCCACTATAATCATGCTCTGGACACTTGTCCCTCCTAGTGGGCATGTACGACCTTGCACTTGCCTCACCTTTGTGTATCTGGCTAACATGGGATCTGAAGAGTTGAACATGGGTCCTTAGGCTTCATAGGCAAGCACCTTATCTGTTAATTCATTTCTCTAGTCCATGCCTGTGTTTCAAATAATTATACTTAAATTTTTCATTGCAGATGAATAAACGTGCCATAAAAAGTTGTTAAGAAGTGTTTCTATATGTCCCATTCCAAACTGGTAACAACAGTTAGTTCATAAGCACTTTCAGCTGCTGTCCTTTGGTTAACAGTTCAGAAATTCAAATATTTACAGCAGGAACATATTTTCCATTAAGTTCCAGCTAATAAATTAAATTCTACTTTCTGGAACAATGAGGACCACTAAAGACCCTCCCTCACATTATGACACTCCTCTTCCTCAAAGATAGACTTCATGTCTCCAAAGACTTGGTAACATACTGTCATTTTTATCCTACTGATTTTCCTAAAATACTGTTCCTTGTATTCTACCCTGCCCTAGGACTCTTATCATAGCAGACACTGGTTCATCTCTGTTCTCCCAGAATACCACCACAGAGCACAGATATGAATGTTTGCCTATTCTTTCCAAGATCCCTCACCTCCTCCTCTTCCTCCTGAAATCTCTATAGCCTGGTAGTCACTCTTGGCATTGAGGCCATGGAGACTCACCTAGCTATATTCTTTATTCATGGAATATACTAATAATCTAAAGTGTCCCAAATGTCCTAATTAGTGCTTTATTCTCCAGCATTTGTATTTTGCCCTTGCTGATGCCAGGTTCACCTTACCATCTCCATTTCCAAAACATGCCCGTGTGCCCCCAGAACTCACAATCATGAGCACCTTCTCAAACCTCACACTTTCCAGGGTACATTACTTTCTACCCTTGTTCTAATAGAAACCATGCCATCTTTGTAAATCAAGTGATGGTTTTTTTTTCTCACTCTGACTTTACCAAAATTGTCAGGTATTCTATATGCGCACTAAATCTACTGCTAAATAACCTTCCTAATTCCTCTCTAATCACCATCTAACCTGGCATTCCATGTCTTTGTCTTATTCCAGCTACTATGCCTTGGGCTCGTTACACATACCAGCTGACTCCTTGGCTCCCTGCATGAGTTCTTTAGTGTTTTTTGCTCCTGGAAAGCTGTCAGGTTCAAATTCCCATCCAAGGCTCAGTCTTATGATCCCTACTAAAATGGTCTATCTTGTTCCCAAGAACCTTGCCACTCCATCATCTCACTGCTAGGCATCTGGAACTGTCATTTTCACTTCTTAGCCTGCTTTCTCATTTCTTCTGCGTACTCCATGTGCTAGTTCTCAAATACTACCTAGAATCCCTTGCTGACATCACCACTCTTCTCAGATCCTCAAAACAACCTAAATGCTTACCTTTCTCCTTATCAAGTCAAAGTCCCATACACAACCAATTTCATCACAGTCTTGCCAACAAATTCAATCTTTTTGGTGAAACACGTGTTCAAATAAAATCCTCAGACTTTGCTAAATCGCCATTCAGTCTATTTCTACCTGCTTACCCAAAGCCAAAAGTGGCTGGAACATTCAGCTATGGCTGTTGGTCTCATCTTCATTTCCAATTAATGGTCCCAGGGAGGGCTTTTTACTGAACGGTACATATAAATCCCCCTTTCTTTCTCCCAGTCTTCTAAAATATCATCCTTACCCTCCATCACTGCTCCCACCTTCCACAGCTCTGTCTTCATCCTGCCTTTCGGAGAATTGCTTCGCTTTCCATTCTGTAGAGGGAGCGTCATTCAGAATGCTCATACCATCTCTCGCTGCCATTTGTGCCCTTACCTTCACCTGTACTCGTGGCTTTCGGTCTCTTTCCTACTGCCATTCTTGCCCTGCCTATCCTAGTACGTTGCTATTCTTACTCTGTCTATCTTCCTAGGACATTCATTCTTGCCCTAACTATCCTCCTAGGACATTGCTTAGATTTCTCTAGAAGATTTCATCCTCTTCTCATCCACTAAAGATTACAAGACCAGTAATCCTCTGTTTTCCATAACATGATTTTTTTTCTTTTTGAGATTTTCCCATCAGAATGTGAAAGGTGATCCCATTTTTTTCTCTCCCTAGTACCAATTCTCACCTTCTTGATTCCTTGCTTACCTTATTTCTGTTTCTCCCTTTAATTCATGCAAATTTTCTGAAAGGAACAGTGATCCTGCATAGTATATCTGTTTATTTCTCTCATTCTTCCTTGAACCCACTCTAACACAGTTTTGCCCTATTAGACAACTGAACCATGTTTGAAGTTCTCAAATATTTCCACATTTGCAATGTCATTGTAAATTCATTCTATTTATTTATTTTGCTTGAGCTTTTAGCAATGGATAATTAGCTCATCTCTCACTTAACATGTCTTCTCTGCTTGGTTTTGGGAGAATAACATGGGTTTCCTGAGAGGTACTTAAAATAAACATGTTGAAACTGAGCTCTTGTTCTCTGACCTAGAGATTGTTCATTTGCCATCTTCCTCTTAGCAAATATTCAGGCTAGGCATTATGGCTTAATTCTTGACTCCTGTGATTAGTAAACCATATTTAATACATCATAAAACTCTGTCGCTCCTTGTACAAACCATATGGAGAGTTGGACTATATGGCAATTCCTTCAGTATGTCCATCTTGGTTCAGGCTACCATTGTCAGTACATGGATGACTGGGAATGTCTGAAATTATGTCCCTTCAGAACATTGGGCCCTCTTGCTCACTTGGTTAAATTCCAGTCAGATAGTGAGACCACTCTACTCCAACTTTCTTTATGTTTTCTTTTTTAATTAAATGTTTTCATTTATTTATGAATGAGAGAGAGAGATGGAGAGAGAGAGTGCACAGGTGCACTAGGACTTCTTTTCACTGCAACACACTGCAGACACATGCACCACATTGTGCATATGGCTTTATGTGGGTACTTGAGAATCAAACCCAGGCTGACAGGTTTTGCAAGCAAGCACCTATAACCACTGATCATTTGCCCCAGACCATCTGCTCCAGCTTTTGAAAAACTTTTTATTGACAGCTTGTGTAATTATAAAAAAAAACAGACCATGATGATTTGCTACACACTGCTGCTTTCCCCTTCACAAATCCACCCTACACCATATCCCTTCCTCGTCTCAATCAGTCTCTGTTTTATTTTGATGTCATCATCTTTTCCTCCTATTAGGCAATGAATATCCAGGCCAGTTTGTGTCTGGAAGATTGCATTGTAAGCAGCCCTATCCTCCTTTTGGCTCTTCCTTCTTTCTTCCACCTCTTCCTCAATGGACCCTGAACCTTGGAAGGTGGAATTGAGATGCCTCACTGTTGAACACTCCACTGTCACTTCTCAGCACTACGCTAACTTTTGAGTCATCCCAATGTCATTGTCATCCAAAATGAGAAGCTTCTTTACACTCCAGCTTTATTCTTGCAGCATTAACGGATGACTGAGGAGAGACCCATAGAACCTTAGACAAACTTCCACTGATGACCTCTGGTTTGTCACAACTTCTGCTTTCTTCTCTGCTTATCTTGTTGCAACTCCCTGGGCTCCTGGCTGCCTTTTCCTCTGATGACACCTCCTCCTAGGCTTTTTCTTCAGGTGATTGCATGGTTTGCTCCTTCCTGTCCTATTTATTTATTGTTAAATAGTGTCTCTCAATTAGGATTCCTCTACCCACTTCTAATGTCAACCCTTCAGTTCCCAGCGTATTCTCTGCCTTCTGGCTGATTTCTTCTTGAGCCTTTCTCTGACACTCTCCATTGGTTCATTATTTGTGCATTGCACTATCGTTTTGTGAGGTTTGGGTTTTGTGTGTTGATTTCTCCACGTTACCTTACTAATACAACAATACTTAGTAGGAAGTCAATAAATAGTCAAGGAGTAAGTGAATGATTTAATGAAAGTGGGAGATGTGGGGCTGCTGCCTCTTATTGCACACTATGTCATCATTACAAACTAAATGTGGATTAATGTCATGTTTGTTTGAACACCACAACCCACTTCTGCTTATACCATGATCATGTGAACTACCAAACAAGGAAACATATATATATATATATATATATATGGTGTTCAATTTAACAACTCAATTATGCCAAGAGGTAATTCTACATCTTGATTTTGATATATTTTAAACTACATTGTCTTTTAGCTTTGATAAACTGTTATATTTGACTTCATTTATGTTTGATTTAACGTTTAACCAGACGGAGAACATTAGAAGGCCGTGTGAGCTATTAAAGGAGAAGTGGAGATAGATTATAGTTTCTAACACTAGATCTACCCATGCATCTCTTTTCACACTGTGATTTTTATACCCCTTGATGAAGAATTTGGATCTGAGTTCCCTTCCCTTGAAACTGTATAGACCCTTCCTTGCAATGAGCTCAGTCAGTCATTTATGAAGCAACTCTATGTCACTGCTAAAGCCAAGTTAGTAGTGTCCTGACTCCTTCCTGGTTCTTTCTCTCTTGGCCCCTGAGATGACAGATAAGAATCAAAGCTGCCACCATAGTAGTCTTAATCCCGTGGAGGAACCACATAAATATGGAGACTAAAGCCTGAGAAGCCCCAAGCATTTTAGACCCTAGCTGTTCACCTCTCTTCAACCATGGCATCAAGTTTGTAACTGTGGAAGATGAGGAAATCTCTAGTCCCATCTACCATCCGACTGCTACTTAATGAGAGACCCTGGGAAGGAACTACCCATGTGACTCAATCCCAAATCCCTGAATCATAGGAACTATGGAAAATAATAAGCAATGGTGATTTGAAGTCACTAACTTGAGGATGATCATGTGCATGTGATATAGCAGTAATAGCACATAGCGCATTATTGGAGCCATATGGTTAAGATGCTGTGTGAACAGCATTTGGCTCTATTGATTAAGATCAAGGATGTGCACTTTCAGTCAAAATGGCATCTGCCTAATGGCACCGCACCTCCCAGGGAAGGAAAGGCAAGTCATTGAAGGCTCAATTAGATCTTCTAGGGGTAAGAAGACTCCAAAAGACATCCAGTGGGAGGGCACAGAGGAGGGTAAAAAAGGGAATCCACTGATTCCCATGCTCTAGGCAGCCCACCAGTCCCCCAGTCCCTTCAAGCAGCCACCCCAACCACAGTCTCAGCTGCAGGTTTCTCCTGCACTAACAGTAGGCAAGGGGACTCAGGCCTTGTGCCTCCCTGCTCACTAGCCCACTAGCCTCCAACCCTTTCCTCAGTGCCCCCGGCAAGTAGGCTAGCATTCCCAAAGGGGACCTCTGGGCATGAACACATTCCCACTCACTGCTGCCCCCCTACTCCCACTCCCATGTGTGGATTTAGGCCAGAAGGCTAGTATTCCTCCAGGAGACCTCTGGGCGTGAACACAGTCCCACTTACTGCTGCCTCCCACCCTTGTGCATGGACCCAGGTCAGCAGTAGGCTAGCTTTCACCCAGGGAACATCCAGTGCAAACACCTTCCCACTCACTGCTGCCCCTGGCCCTCATGCACACACCCAGGCTAGCAAGCTAGTATTCCCCCAGGGGACCTCCATGTACAAACACAGTCCCACTTGCTGCTATCCCCTACATCCATATACTGACCCAGGTTAGCAGGCCAGTGCTCTCTCCTCACCCTGCTGCTATCAGGGACATCTACATGCCATTACCTCTCCATGTGCAGACTCAGGCCAGCAGGCTAGGGTTTCCTCCTCCCTAGGCCCTCCCACCACAAGGGCCCTCAATGCCCCCCCACATGTCACCTGACCCCCAGGGTAGATTACAGCTTCTCCCTAAATTAAATAAGATTGCTGCACTGTGAAGGGCAGACCACAGCACAAAAGGAATGACATGAAAAATTAAATGCAAGAAATTGAATAAGATTGCCCAGTCCCACAATGGATGTCTCTAATCAAAACATAGATGAGACATTAGGAACAGAACCCCAAAAGAAAGATACAAACTATGAAACCCTTATCAAGCAAATAGCAGAACTTGCAGAAAAGCAACAAAGGGTCAATAATCATATGAATGCTGTCCTTGCTATATTTTACCTAATAGATAAGAACCAGGAAGGGATCCAAAGAAAGTTAAATGATCTGAAGGAGAGCAGAAATAAAAGAGGACTTCAATAACCAGCTGGCTAAGCTCAATGAAGACATAAAAAAAAGCAAGGATGAATTCTAAGAAGCACTAAGAAAATCAGAAAATGATGTGAAAAGAGAACTTGACAGAGGGATGGAAAATGTACATAAAAAAGTACTACAAAATACAAACCAAAGCTCTCAAGAATAGAGTCAGACATTTGGAGGACAGAAATTCAGAACTGGAAGACAAAACAGAAGAAACAGTTAGTAAGTTCAGAAGTTTCAATAAGTCCAAAAAATTTTTGTAAATAGAACATTAAGGAACTGTGGGATTCCCTTAAATGACTCAACATTTGGATAATGGAATACCAGAAGGGGAAGAAATTTAGACCAAAGGCATGGAGAATGTTGTGGTTTGATTCAGATGTCCCCTATAAACTCAGGTATGATGAATGCTAGTCTCCCCAGCTGCTGCCAATTAGGAATTAATGCCCCCTGGAAGAAGTGTATTGTTGGGGGCGAATTTATGGGTATAATAGCCAGCTTTCCCTTCCCAGTGTTTGGCACACTCTCCTGTTGCTGTTGCCCACCTTATGTGGATGAGGGGAAGAGGTCCACCTTCTGTTCATGCCATCATTTTCCCCTGCCATCGTGGAGCTTCCCTTCAAGCCTATAAGCCAAAATAAACCTCTTTTTTTTTCCCACAAGCTGCTCTGGATTTGGTGATTGCTACCAGCAGTGTGAACCTGACTGAAACAAAGAAGTTATTCAGCAAAATCATCAAAGAAAACTTCTCCACTCTCTCAAAAGAAAGTCCCATCAATATACAAGAAGCTAACAGGACTCCAAGCAGAGTGTACCAAAGGGCAAATTCTCCAAGACATATTATCATTAAGACTCTAAACATCAATACCAAAGTGAAAGTCCAAAAGAAGCTAGGGAGAAACAACACATTACATATAAAGGTAAGCCCATCAGAATTACTCTCACTTCTCTATGGAAACCCTGAAAACCAGAAGGGCCTGGAATGGAACACTGCAAAGTTTAAAAACCTATGGCTTCCAACCCAAACTACTCTACTCAGCAAAAGTATTCCTCATAATAGATGGTGAAAGAAAAGCTTTCCATGATAAAACTCAGCTTTATAACTACATGAACACAAAGCCAAGTCTGCAGAGAGTAATTCAGGGAATTTTCCACACATAAGAATCAAATAAGCAACCTCAAGTACCTACAAGAAGCAGAACACAATTAGCAACCTTAGAGAAGTCACAAAAAATTAAAAAGTCCTAAAAAACACCAAACTCCATAAACCACCATGATATGACAGGTATTAAATCAAACCTCACAGTCCACAGCCATTACCCTAAATATCAATGGCCTTAATTCACCCATCAAAAGACATAAGGTAACAGGGTGGATCAGAAAATTAGACCCCTCAATCTGTTGTCATCAAGAACCCCACCTCACCACTAAAGACAGACACCTCCTCAGGGTGAAAGGGTGGCAAATGATATTCCAAGCAAATAGAATTAAGAAACAAGCAGGCATAGCTATACTAATATGAGATAAAATAGACTTCAAACCAAAAGTAATCAAAAACACAAAGAAAGCCACTTCTTACTCATCAAGAGAATGACCCATCAAGAGGATATCACAATCATCAATTTTCATGCACCAACCACAGGTGCACCACAATTCATAAAACAAAACCTACTTGACAACAAAACAGAAAATACGACCAACACTATCATAGTTGGGGATTTAATACTGTACTATCAGCAATAGATAGATCATCCAAACAGAAAATTAACAGGGCAGTGAGAGAACTAAACAAAACCGTAGATCAATTAGACCTAACAGATATCTATAGAACAGTCTACTCCAAATCCACAGAATATACATTCTTCTCAGCATCCTGTGGAACCTTCTCTAAAACAGATCATAAACTGGGTCATAAATCCTGCCTCCATACATTTAGGAGGAGCAACATAATTTCCTGCATGATATCAGATCACAATGCTATATAACCAGAAATTAACAACAAAAGATGCACCATGAATCCCATCAGCTTCTGGAAACTGAACAAAACACTTTTAAACAATAAAAGGATAATGAAAAAAAAAGTGCAAAAAACTGGAAAGGGAGTTCTCAGAGGAAGAATACAAATGGCAAACACACACTTAAGAAAATGTTCCCCACCCCTAATCATGAGGGAAATACAAATTAAAACAATTATGGGATTCCACCTTATTCCAGTAAAGATAAAAAAAAAAAATCAAACAAAAACAAATGCTGGCAAGGTTATGGAGAAATAGGAACACTCATTCACTGTTGGTGGGAATGTAAGATGGTATAACCACTATGGAAAGCAATGTAGGGATGCCCAAAAAGGTTGTTTATAGAATTATCAACAGACCCAGCTATTCCCTTCCTGGGTATTCACCCTAAAAGCTCCATGCTTCAGCTCAGACAGATTTTCTCAATCATGTTTATAGCTGCTGAATTCATAATAGCTAAGAGCTGAAATCAACCCAGATGTCCATCATTAGACGAATGGATAACCAAGATGTGATTTATCTACACAATGGAATTCTACACAGAAGTAAAGAAAAATGAAACAATGAATTTGAAGAAAAATGATTGAATGTGGAACAGATCATTCTCAGTAAACCTACCCAATCACAGAAAGACAAACATTGTATAGTCTCATTCATCTGTGGCTCCAAACCTGAACTGGCCCTAAATGCTGACATACCTAATAAGCATCTCAAGGACTGGACACTAGGGAGGGTAGGGTGGGAGGAGAAAGCAAGTGTGGTGGTGGGGGACATAAAACTGGACCAAAATGGCAATGGTACCATAAAATTCTACATCCTAAAAGACAGACTACATGGTTGAACTTTCATCAGGTCCTTAGAGGGAACACTTGAATCACAGGGCCCTGGAGAGGGTAAGATGTAGAGTAACCTTAATTTTCTCCTGCTCCTGTTTTTCTCTCTTTCTCTTGTTTACATTACCTATCTTTTTCTTCCCTCTTTTTGTTGGTGCTGGCCTGTAACTCCCAGTATCAGCTTGTGGTTAATATCCACAATGAGCTGTTTGTCAGAAAGACCTACAAGTTTTTCCAAAAGTAGATAGATTTTTGTTAGAATACTTGATGACCCACCAAAGGTTAGTGGTAAGACAAGACTCCTGAAGACACCATGTGACATTGGTATGGAACATGAAGTGACCTGGATGGAATCTGTAACAGAGTCAGTCCCCGGACAGCTCGTCTAGTGCCTGAAGTTGCTACATGAACAACAGGGGGAAAATGACCAACATCTGTTCAAACAACTCATGGTCTCAGCTACTCAGCAGCAAACAACCTTACATGATGCTCACACAAGTACAGTAGTGGCACACAGACATTGTGGGAAACCAACTGCTCTTGAGTTGGCTAACTGATCTGCTCATTGAAATGGAACCCATAGTTGGAGCTGGGAAACAAGTCAGAACCGTATCCAAAAATGAGCCCTCCCTACATTATCAAGCTCACACCAACAGTTGGCTACAAGAGGGACTACACATACTAAATTCTCTCTAAAATAATAATGGATATCCACGTATCTCCAGAACATAGGGTGAAATAAAATACAATGATAGGGTAAGTGAATTAAGGGGGAATGAAGATGTGTAGAAAGTAAACTTTATGATGACAAGGATGTGGAAAGAATGAAAAAAAATGAACTGTGACTAGTACTTTCTCTTGGACTGTCCATATTTCTCAAGTCTTGAGGAAGGTTTGAAAAAATTTACTTTTTCACATCACTGAATCTTGTATTAGTCAAAAATCAATTTATCATTCAGTATTTCCTATGCCCATCCTCCTTAAGTCTAATGTGCCAATGGAAATGCCTTATCCTAACAGCTTTTCAGCTCTGAGGCAGAATGCTACCTCTTAATAACTTTTTTCCAAATTTACATTCTTACATTTGATTGAAAAATAGCAAAACTCAAACTTTTTCATTCGCTCCACTAATGTTTGATACATTATACTCTTTGAATCTCCAACATTTTATATGGGATTTGAATTGATTTGTTCTTGCCTTTTCATTTTGATTGAAGTCAGCCTGGCTTTATTTAAAGGCATAAACTCTATATCAAGTTTTTCATTTAAGACGATATTTGCTATACTCTATACTTTGCTCATCTTATTGTCATAACACCAATATTTTAAAGTGATTTTTTTCATGTTAATCAGTTTCTCAAGTAGATCTAAATATTTCTAAGTTTGCACTTTCCAAGAAGAGACAATTTATATATATCTTCTCTTTCTAGCATCTATCTTTGTGGAAGTTGTATAAGCTACCTTAATCACATCTGAGTGTTTCCCTGTTGGACATTTATTTAGTGAGTGGGGTATATAGAATAAGGCAAACTACTTACCAGTGGGTTTAAATTAACTTAATCTGTTTGTGTTTTTGACAAGCTGAGACAGGTTGCATTCCTAGTCATTCTTCCCTC
The DNA here is from genome assembly GCF_020740685.1 of Jaculus jaculus. Lineage (NCBI taxonomy): Eukaryota > Metazoa > Chordata > Mammalia > Rodentia > Dipodidae > Jaculus > Jaculus jaculus. The sequence goes on from NC_059109.1 coordinate 93,310,266, forward strand.
ACTAGAATCTGACTACACACATAGATTATAGTAGCCAACAGAAGAGCAAAGCACACTGCTGTACATACATGGCAGTGGCATGCTGGAAGATCAGTAGGACAATAGTAGCTGGACTGCTCTTTGTTCTGGAATGCATCTGAATTGTTTCCCTTCTCCTACAGGGAAGCTGAATCATGTCACTGGATATTTTGGGAGACATGTAGGACAAAAGGAGTCTGATGACTTCTCCCCAGTGAGTATTATGGACAGGGAAGATGACACTCAGTGCAAAGAGTAGTGCCAGCCTCATAGTGGGAGATAGGAAGTTAAAGAGCATGGATGAGATATGAAAAATACACACACACAAATATCATTTTAAGTTATAATATCCATGTTTGTAGTACATCATTAGATAAATGTTTCATAGTGTGGTTACTTTTCTTAAATTTTATTTTATTTTATTTTATTTTTCTCGATTTTTAAAAAAATTTTATTTATTTATTTGAGAGTGACAGACACAGAGAGAAAGACAGAGAGAGAGAGAGAGAGAGAGAGAGAGAGAGAGAGAGAGAGAATGGGCACGCCAGGGCCTCCAGCCTCTGCAAACGAACTCCAGACGCGTGCGCCCCCTTGTGCATCTGGCTAACGTGGGACCTGGGGAACCGAGCCTCGAACCGGGGTCCTTAGGCTTCACAGGCAAACGCTTAACCGCTAAGCCATCTCTCCAGCCCTTTTCTCGATTTTTTAAACATTTTCCATGTTTATAAAAAATACCCCTTGGTAATATCCTCCCTCCCACCCTTTTCCACTTGAAATTCCATTCTCCATCATATCCCCTCCCCATCTCAATAAGTCTCTCTTTTATTTTGATGTCATGATCTTCCCCTCCTCTTATGATGGTCTTGTGTTGGTAGTGTCAGGCACTATGAGGTCATGGATATCAAGGCCATTTTATATCTGGAGGGAGCGGCTCTTACATTCCTTCTGCCACCCCTTCTGCATTAGACACTGAGCCTTGGAAGGTGTGATCGAGTTGTTATTCAGTACTCTAGTCACTTCTTTCCAGCACCATGATACATTCTGAATCATCCCAAGGTCATTGCCATCTGAAAAGAGAAGATTCTCTACCCAAAGTGAGAGTAGCATAAATATAAGGGTGCAAATATTAAGAGAAGTGCTTACTGGGAGGTTTAATAAGCATAGTATATACATTTATCCAGACATCAGCAGATGTTTCACCCCTAGGGCTCATGAATACCCCTGTTTTAAGTTTTTAGTATTAGGTATATATTCCCTCCCTTGGAGGGGGCCTCTAGTCCAATTGAGGGCAGTTGGTTTCCACCATGACAGACCTGCCACTATTGCACCCATTGGCTCATTTGGCCTGGCTGGCTGATTATAAGGCTTGCAGTGTCCACTGTTGAGTATCTTCACTGTTGATATATCTTTCTCCCATGGAACTTCATGTAGAATGGCTTCTTCCAGATTTCTGTCAGCTGGTCTACATAGAGGAAGTTATCAGCTCAGTTCTAGCTGGATTTCTCAGTGGCCTTGCAGCACCAGTATGTGGAGTCTTCAGCAATAGGGTCTTACCATTTCTGATAGGAAACCAAGGGTCTAGGCAATGGACTATAATGTTTCAGGGGTATCAGGGACCGCCCTGGCCAACAACTCATGGAAAGGTATCCCATATCTGGCATTGAACATTTTCTAGCAATGATCTACGGCTCCTGAGTGTCCCATTGTCCAAAACTAGAGGTTTCCATATGATTTATTTATATCCTCTTAGATTTTGATTAGCCCTCCCTCCCCCTTTTCTTAACTCAATCTCCTTCCCTGACCTCACTTTGAGCCTTTTCACACCTGGTAATCCATTCTTCAACTTACATATATACAATACCAACCTACTAAGTACCTTACTCCCTTCCTTTCTCTTCCCTTTGTATCGATTTTTTAGTTTACTGGCCTCTGCTACTGAGTTTTTCCTTCTCACAAAGAAGCAAAATCATCTGTAGCTAGGATACACATATGAGGGAGAACATGTGGCACTTGGCTTTCTGGGCCTGGGTTACCTGACTTAGTATAATCCTTTCCAGGTCCATCCATTTTTTCTGAAAATGTCATAACTTCATTTCTCTTTACCACTGAGTAGAACTCTATTGTATAAATGTGCCATAAATTCATTATCCACTCATCAGTTGAGGGATATCTAGGCTGGTTCCATTTCCAAGCTATTACAAATTGAGCAGCAATAAACATGGTTGAGCACGTACTTCTAAGGAAATGACATGAGACCTTAGGATATATGCCTAGGAGTGCTATAGCTGGGTCATATGGTAGACCAAATTTTAACTGCTTTAGGAACCTCCACACTGATTTCCACAATGGCTGGACCAGATTGCATTCCCACCAACAATGTAGAAGGTTCCTCTTTTTCCACATCCATGCCAGCATTTATG